>NC_081313.1:838363-1578363 GCF_026419965.1 Kogia breviceps
AACATGAAGAACGGTCTTCGTTTTCGTGGAACTTTACGATTTGCACAGCGACTTCCCACACAGCAGCTCCTAGCGGCCCTGGAGGAGGTGGCAGGTGTCACCGTCCACGCTGCAGGTCCGCGTGGCGGCTTCCGGGGGCCCCCAAGAATCTGGGCCAGAGCCAGGACGGCGTCCCGCCGCACACCCAGCTGGCGCTGGGGCAACACAGCGTAGCCAGGAGAAAAGGCAGCAAGTTGGGTGGGGGCCCCAGGGGCACAGCCCACAGGCTCACTGCCCGCCCCGAGGGCGACTCTGGGGGATACAATCATCTGCCCCGGTTTCCCAGCGGACGAGGCCGTTCATCTCCTCCTGCGGCTCGGCCTCAGGTCCCTCGGACCCGCTTCCACGCCTTTGTGTGCTTTCTCTCGCACCTTAAACCACCTTCTGAAAACCAATAAAAAGTGCTTAGGACTAAAAATCCCTGCAAACGGGGCATTTAGTCCTCGCGCTTTGGCAAACACAGTTCAGCTCCTGTTATACACACACCTTTGGCTTTCTGCACACTTGAAAGTTATTTGATGAAATCTAAGGAAGCGGTGAGATAAAATTATCCACTCGGATGCTGAATGGTGGAATTTACTTACAGAATTAAGCCCTTTAATCTCTCCCAGCCCAGCCGTGTCCCACTTCCCCAGTGGGCACGGCCCAGGGCCTGGGCGGGGGACGTCTACAAAGCCCTTCAGCGGAGGGGGTCCTCACCAGGGTCACTGAGAAGCTGTGGGCCACGGGGCCGCTCTGCCCCGCCCGTCGCAGGAGCGAGGGGGGAGGGGGAGAAAAGAGGCCGGGGTCCGAGCTTCGCTGAGAGCGCGGGGGGAGGGTCTTCCTCACAGACACACCCAGTCCCCGGTCAGGATGCAGGGCAGCTGCAGCTCAGGGGGCCGTGGGGGGCAGGCGGAGGGGTGGCTGGGTTCCAGCTCCTTCCAGGCTGCCAGCCACGCTCCAGGAAGCACCGGAATGATCTCAGAAAAGCCCAAGTGAGAGCGTATCACACCCACCAGAGCCTTCCACGGCTCCTGGAACAAAACCCAGATGCGACACCCTGGACCCCGGGCTCACAGGGCCTCGGAGGGTCTCAAGGTGTTTCTGCCCACAGAGCCCAGGACCCGGCAGATGGGACACGATCCTTAATCCTTCCTGTAAGGAATCACCCACACATTTGGCCTCAGGATTCCCACAGATCAGTCTTAACCAAATATGAGCTCACAACCAAAAACCTCTGGACACACAGGAGGACAAAGTACCGTGAGTGAGAGCGGACGGCCCCCAACAAAAGCAAAGCAGCAGGACCAAGCCTGCAGACTCTGTAGCCACCGAAGGACATTCACCACGGGTGCCGACCCATCCTCTATCCAAACCCAGAGGTGGGAAAGCAGGCAGAGGAGAAGACCCTTCAGACAGACCAGGAGGTTTAGTAAACAAAATTAAAATCAAATAGAACGTCTGGAACCATATAGGTGACTGAATAATGAACAATTTAGTAAATGAACTAAGTACCAAAGTCGAGAAAATGAGCACTGTAGAAACATAGATCTCTCTGAAATCAACACTGCCTTCAGCACAGAGGGGCAAGGAGGCTGACAACAGGGGAGAGAACAGAACAAATCTCAGCAGAGAAGAAACGTGTGGAAGAGGCGTTTCTGGGCAAAGTGGCCAAGGCTCTCGCATTGTCGACGGTAGACTCGAACACGCTGTTGGAATCAGTGCATCACACACGGGAAGGGAGATGACGAGGACGCCACACGTGGTAGAGAGAGCGTCGCGGACTCAGAGGGGAGAAGCCACAGCGGCGCTGGAAGGAATGCAGGCGGCGGGAGAAGCACCACGATCCGCCGGGAGCCCCTTTCAAGGATAAGGGTGAAGTAAAGGCCCGTAAGAGCCTGGAAGGCTCTTACCAGCAGCCGGACTTCTAAAGGAAGGAAGGTCGGGTCTAGGAAACACGGGCCAGGGAATGGAAGCACGTGTGAGAGAAGGAGGCTTCAATCGTGAGGTTCCGGGAGAAACGGCCAGGAGCCCGCGGGAGTGGCACTGAGGTGGGGTCAGAGTGAAACATCCGGAAACATTCTTCCCACGAGGCCTGTCTGGCCTGGATGTGCGGTGATGCTGCTTGGGCGTCGGGGAGCACCCCATCCTGCTCAGACTTCTGGAAGATCGATCGCAGCACTGGTACCACTTCTTCCCTAAATGTCAGGTGGACGCACCGAGAAGCCATCTGGTTCTAAGGTTCTTTGTGAGAAAGGTTTCACTTCAAATTGAATTTTCAGAAGAGACAGGGCTATTCAGGTTTCTTCCTGTGAGAGCTTGGGTGGTTTGTGTCTCTCCAGGGATTCGTCCATTTGTCCATGTCTGGCTGTATCGGCACAAAGCTGCCCCGATATTCTTTACTATTCTTTAAACGTGTGTAGAATCTGGTGATGTCACCTCCCTCATAACTGATGCTATGATTGCGTTTTCACTCTTTTCCTCCTAATTAGTCTGGCTGGAGGTTTATTCATTTTATTGATCTTCTCAAAGAACAAGATTTCGAGTTCACTAATATTCCTTATTGTCTTTTTCTAAAGATTTTTTTTTTTGATGTGGACCGTTTTTAAAGTCTTTATTGGATTTGTTACAATATTGCTTCTGTTTTATGTTTTGATTTTTTGGCCCTGAGGCATGTGGGATCTTAGATCCCTGACCAGGGATCGAGCCCACACCCCCTGCATTGGAAGGCGAAGTCTTAACCACTGGACCACCAGGGAAGTCCCAGTATTGTCTTTTTCCTGTGTCACTGATTTCTGCTCTGATACGTGTTACGTTCTCCTACTTCCTTTGGGTTTAATCTGCTCTTAGTTTCGTAAGGTGGAAACTGAGGATGTGGAAACCTTTTCCTGCTATAGGTTTTTAGTGCCCTAAACCCCTCTTATGCATGGTTTCAGCTGGGCCTCCATCTCCGCATCAAGTACCACAAATGTGGATATTTCGTGTTTTCATTTTCATTCACTTCGAAATACTTTCTTATTTCCCTTTTGGTTTCCTCTTTGATTCATGGCTTATTTCAAAGTGGTGATATTTAATTTCCAAATATTTGGAGATTTTCCCAGATCTTTCTGTTATTGATTTCTGACTTAATTCTACTGGGGCTAAAGAACATAATTTGTATGACTTGAAGCATTTTAAATGTTGTTTAGGCTGGTTTTATGGCCCAGAATATTCTTTCTTGGTAAATGCTCTGTATGCTCTTGAAAAGAATGTGTACACTTCTGAAGTTGGGTGGAGTGTCTGTAAATAGGTCACGCAGAGTGAAAGTGTTCAAGTCTCCTCTGTTCTTACAGAGATTTCCTAATACTTGTTCTATCAATTACTGAGATGGCATTGAAATCTCTTCTAACTGTGGACTCCACTATTTCTCCTTGCATTTCTAAACATTTTTGCTTAATTTATTTTCAAGCTCTGTTATTGGGTACATAAACACTTAGGACTGTTATGTCCTTTTGATGAACTGATACCTTTATTTTTGTGAACAGACCTTATTTCTTGGTAATATTGTTTCTCTAAAATAGACTTTTCCTGCTGTTAACATGGTGGATCTTCTCTCAGTGTTTGATTTTAACCTGTCCGGGTTCTTGGGTCCTGCTTTTTTATTTGGTCTGGTAATCTCTGCCTTTTAGTTGGGGGTGTCTAAACCATTTACATTTAATGTGATTATTAACAAGCTGGGTTTAAACGTTCAGTTTTGCTACTGGTTTCAACTCATCCCAACTGTTCTCGCTCCTTTCCACATTGTCCTGCCTTCTCCTGCGCTGAGTGTTTCTGTCTTCCTTATTGGCTGCTTTGTTTCAGAGGCCACTTGTCTCTAACCCATCTCCATACACCTGGAGTTACATCACATCTTCACACCCAGTGCAAGAACCTCCCTGCGGGCCTTTGTGCTGTCACACATTTTACTGCTACATGTTATGAACCTCACAAAACATTATTATTTTAGCTTTAAGTGGTTTGTTATTTTTTAGATCATTTACATAAGAAAATAAGTCTGTACTTGCAAATGTGGTTGCTGTTTCCGGGGTTTCCCCTACTTTGTGCAGATCGGATTTGTACCTGCTGCCCTCATCCCTGATGGAAGGACTCCCTGTGACTTCTCACAGATTTGCTGTGATGAATCCTTCCAGCTTTTGGATGTCTGTAAATCCCATTTTAAAATGTATTCTGAGACATACCTTCAGTGGGTAAAGAATTCTAAGTCAGCAGCTTCTCTGCTGAAACACGGGTGGTGCATGCTGGCCGCTGACCTCTGGATGCAGTTCTGTCTGGCTCTGTGAGGACTTGTGGGAAGGACACACAGCCCTGACCCTGAGAGCCACCTCCAGATGCCAGCCGGTGCCCAGCCGCCTCGGCTCCATGCTCTGCCCAGGGAGGGGCCCTATGATGAACTTCTGGAGGCCACAGGCTGCCAGTGTAGACATCGCCAGGGAACGATCCCATCGATGAGAACGACCGGATTCAGAGCCGGGCACAGGGGCTGAGACGCTGCCTTATGTACGCGCCTCTCCTGCGTGTGCCTGTGTGTCCACACGCCGTGAGAACCGGCTCTCGGGAGCTGACCTCACTGAACGTGACTCGACTCCGTCACCCTCCAGATCTCGCCCTTCCCTGTCCCGTCGGTGAAGACGCCTTCCTGCCCTGTTTCTCCCTCTGCGCTACCCAGGGCGTTTCTCTAACAAAACCCCATCCACCTGACCCCTCAGGACTGTGATGACTTAGGCTTCAATACCACACACAGGCATTTTAAGAACAGTCCTGGCCTGAGAGATTCTTTAAATTTGCTCCTTTTAACAAACAGAGAAAAACCACATCACATGTTCATTTCTGGGAATGGGGTAAATGCCAGCATCTGAAACCTTACATGTTATACCAGATCAAAAAAAGTGTTACAGCCAGAGAAATTTATTTTAAAATAGAAACATACATACATTAAGCCTTAAAATAGTCAAATTTTAAACAGAAAGGAAAAAAGCCATTTGACCCCGGAGTCTGCACGGAATGGATTCAAAGAGACGTCTGATATGCCCTCAAGGACTGTTTACAGACCCCGAGACGAACTCCCCCGGGTGGGGGCAGGGCGGTGACAGCGCAGCCCCCGCCAGCACCGGATGCTCCCCCGGCCACGGCGACCGGACAGACGTCCGCGCGGGCAGCGGCGGCAGTGCTGCCGGCTCCCGTCGGACGCGGCGTGATGGAACCCGGGGACGCGGGGGACGTTCGGGGTTTTGGCAGCGCAGGGGGCACGATGTCAGGACGCCCCACCGAAGCCTCTGCGCGGCTGCGGGCAGCCAGGGTCGGGCTCAGTCCGCGTGAGGCTTCTGCCGGGGATTCCCCTCGTAGCACTCCCCGAACTCGTTCACTCTGCTCTTATCCACGGGATAAAGCCTGCAACGAGACCGCGCGTGCGTCACGCCAGCTGCTTGGACAGACGCGTGCGCGTGCCCTGGGCGCACGACGGCCCAGACCTGCACACTCGGTTCACCACGGGAGAGGTGCACGTGGGTTTGCCTCGTGCCCTCCTGATGTTCTCGTGACGGTCAGGCCAGAGCTCTGCTCTCGAGGCCGATGAGAGGACGGGGACAGTGATGGCCAAGGAGAGGCAGGGCTGGGACACGTCCACAGGGGACCCGACCCCAGGCCCCCGCCGCGCAGCACAGGGCCGAGGCGGCTCCTCCGTCGGGCTCCGCTGAACGGCAGTTGCGAGCGGCCCTCCCGCCGCAGGAGAGCCGCGTCCTCGAGGGGCGATCAGATCAGACAGAAAGCAGAGCTCCGGCGGCGGGGCCAGGCGCCCCCCGCCCCCCGCCGGACCAGGTGTGGGTCTGCGGCCCGAGCGAGTCCACCGGGGCAGCCGCACCTCAGGCCGGCACTCACCATCGCTGGTAAAGGTACACGAGAAACACCACGTCGTCCCTGAAGCAGGCCAGCCGGTGGGAGGTGGGCATGGTGATGACGAAGGCGAACACGTCGTCGATGAAGGTGTTGAAGGCCTGCGGGCGGGCGAGGCCGTGGGACGGTGCCCCAGCGCCCGCCCGCCCGCCCGGTCCCGTCCCTGCACTCACGCCGCCCAGTGCCCTCAGAGCCACGCACGAAGCGGGAGCCGGCTGGGGGCTGGGGGGCGCCGACGCGCAGGGTACCCCCCTCGCACAGACCCCGCGGCCCAGCTGCTCTCGGCACGCGGGACCCAGGAGCACCACCCGGGAGTCAGGCTATCACGGGGCCGCCTGCCCAAGAAGGGCCGATCGGCTCCCAAGACAGAAGGATGTCCTAACCGTCCCCCCACCCCAATGCCGCTTGCTCTGGCTCACGGCCGACAGCACCGGAGGGCCGTGTGGGCCCTGCCGGTGTGTGGGGGACAGGCCCCGACGCGCCAAGACAGCCCCCGGCCAGCCCGGCCCCGGGAAGCCGGACCCGCCGTCTGGGTGGACACGGGCCCGGCACCCCGGAACCTGGCCACCGGGTCAAGGGCATCTGCCTGCTCTTTGATTCGCGCGGGCAAGAAGCGGCGCGGCTCTAGCTCGGCGAACACCTCGCGCCGCTGTGACAGAGCAGCCTGGCCTTTCAGAGTCGCCGCGGGGCGCCCTCTCCCTGAAAGGAGCCCCCGACGCCCTTCCACAGAAGGGCCGCCTGACGCCCGGCCCAGCCTGTGGGCAAGTCCCGAGGGACCCGCGCGGGCGAGGCACTGACCTTGTAGGTGAAGGCCTTCCAGGGCAGGTGAGCCACCGACTTCATCTGCCGACAGGGAGACGGGGCACGTCAGGGGCGGCGCAGAGACGCCGGGGGCGCGGGGCCGCGGGGCCGCGTCTTACCTTGTAGTTCACGAAGAGCTGGGGCAGCATGAAGAGGAAGCCAAAGGCGTAGACTCCTGAGGAGACAGGCGCCGCGGGGACGCGTGTCGTGCTCGGGCCTGCGGCCGCGCCCCCCACGGGCCTTCAGGACCGGCGGACACCCACGCCCGAGGGCAGCGCCCCGCGGTGAACCCCCCCCCAACCCGCCCGCGGGGCTGAGACGGCCCCTGCCCACACCGGGAGGAGGCGGCAGCCCGCCCGCGAGCCCGGCCCCGGCCGCCCGCAGCACGGGCGGGCGCTCCTCCGGGACGCAGGGCTGGGGGCTGGGGCTCTGGCGTGCCCTGCGACATTCCGCGGAGCGCACACCGCCCACGGCCCGTCCCGCGGGCCCGCATTGGAGCCCACGGGGCGGGGCGGGGCGGGGCCTGACCGGGACCCCTCCCCGCAGCGGGCCGCTGGCTCGGGGACGGGAGGCCGCGGACTCACCGTTGACGAAGCTGCTCACCAACCAGGAGTACCAGCTGGAAGGAAGGAGCGGGTGACGGCGGAGGCGCAGGCCCCGGCGCCACAGCCTCCGCTCACCGCCGAGCCCCGCACGCCCTCCCGCCCTCCAGCGCCAGCCGCAGGGCTGGGGTCTGCTCGCCACGGTCCCGGGAGCCTGCGGGCTGGCCGGGGGCAACCTGCTCGGGGAGCGGCCTGCCAGGAACCCTCGCCAAGATGAGGGCAGAGACTCGGCACCTACGGACTTTCCTCCACGACTTCCGGTGAGACGGGGAACCACGGATGCCCGTGGACGCCTCGGCCCCTCTGGCCCCGGGCGGTGTGTTCCAGCCCGAGGCCTGCTCCCGGGAGCGTCCCCGACCCCGCAAGGGCCAGAGGGCCGCGCAGCGCCGGCAGGCCCGACTGCGGCCGAGGGGCGTCCCCGCACCGGCCTCGCTGCCGGCCCGTCAGCGAGCCTGGGCTCCAGCTGAAGAGTCGCAAGGGCGACGTCCTACCTCTTGTATCTGACGTTCAGCAGAGAATAGACGGCGCCCCCGATGCAGAGAGGGTAGAGCAGATACGACAAGTATTTCATGGCCTACGGGGAACAGAAAACGTCCAGCGAGAGTCCACCATCAAACCTGCGTAAACTTTCTCGATGGAACTCACAGACAGAAACGGGGAAAACACCCAGGACGTTTAGGGAAGCGAAGCTAGTCTGTGTGGAGGATGTGTGTCAGTGAGCATTTGTGCAAACCCCACAGAACGGCCACCATGAAGACCGCACAGCAGAGGAAACAGTGACAACACCGGCCCGTGAAAAACAGCCAAACCGACAGACCGACCCAGGGCAGAGAAATGACTAAACGTCTTGGAAAGAACTCTGAAGAAATGCTCCCAGAACGCCGAGTTTAGGAGCTGCCTTCCAACTACCGCAGTTTGAACTTTATCAAAAACCCAATAAAAACTGGGATGCAGTCGATGCCCATTAAAGCAGAAAATAAAATCATCCCTGCTCGGGAAACGTGTATTGAATCAAACTGAACACCACAGCTCCCCTCGGCAGGGGCACTCCGACGGCCTAGGACGCGGAGCCTGTGGGGTCACCACGTCTCAGGGACAGAGGAGAGGCTCAGCTCGCAGCCCCACGGCCGCCCACCGGGAATAAGACATCTCCCGGCGGTACCGGACTCAGCACGGGCGCCCGCAGGGGCTGGGAAGCAGAGGCGCCCCCGGCCTCCCTCCCGGGTCAGAAACCCCAGGCAAGCAAGCAGGCAGTCTCCCTGGGGGTCTTGGCTCCAGGACACAGCTTCTCCGCGGGGACGGTCGCAGCCAGGACACCACCTCCAGGGAGGCACGCGCGCCCTAGATCACCGCTCACCTGAGTGTCATACTCCTCGGTTTTCCTCTCAGATTCACTGTAAGTGCCAAACTGCAACAAAATTCAACACAACCACGTCAAATCGCGGAGCAGGCAGGCATCTGGGCTCAGCTGGGCTACCACGGAGGGAGGGACGGGGCTGCAGGCTGAGAGGCAGGAACTCTCAGCCCAGGCACGGCAGCCCCCCCGCTTCAGAGCCGGGGGTGCAGAGGACCCGACGGCCCCAGCCCGCGAGCCACAGTGTGCGGGACACGAGGCGGAAGCCGGCCCGTAACCCTGTGCTTCACCGCCCGCGCCGCTCCGTTCCCAGTGCCGCTGAGTTCTGCAGTGACGACACTGCTCTTCGATCAAAGTGGGTTCACTGGGCTGACTTAGATCAAGAGGAGCTGCGTCCCGTCTCCGAGTGACCTGCCCTTGACCTGGAAACCTGGAGTGTCGTAAACCCCAAGCGCCGTCACAGAGAGCAGAAGGAGCTGCCCGACGGTAAACCCCGCTGACGCCCAGCCCCTGCCGGAACCTGCCCGGGAAACTCCACACCCAAGGGCAGCTCTTTGGGAAGCTAGGAGCTGAGCTGTCATGAGGCGGCGTCACACCCCCGCAGGCGTGGGGAGTCCCACCCCGAGCCCGGCCGACCAGCGTCCTGTCTGCTCACGGAGGCGAAGGTGCTGCTCTGCGCGCTCGGTGCTGGGTCTACGAGCGGGGACCCCGGGTGCACCGGAGAGCCCCGGAGGCTCGTGGGCAGAGCTGCAGAGAGGTGCGGTGACCCGCCCACCCGCCCCGAGACGGCCCTGCATCTCCCCGCTGGTCTGCAGGTGACAAGCTGCTCTCGGGGTCGGAAGGTCAGCAACGTGACCACGTGACGATCCCCTGCCCTCACGGGGCCCTGCATCTCATCAGGACGCAACTAGGAAACACATCAGCAGTCAGGCTGCACGAGCAGACCGGCCGAAACGTGAAGAGGGTGGGCTGGGAGAAGCGGGAGGAGTTGAGATCCCCGAGGGGACGCGGCTGGGTCCCCACCTGAAACGTGGGCCTCAGGCCTCTCCAGATGACAGCCATCTTCAAGGCCTTTTTCACTTTCCACAGCTGAGAAGTTGAAAAATCCACAGCTCAGGTTCCAGGACCAGGGAGAAGCCAGGACCTGCTCCTCGGATGGCGACGGACCAGGGCATGGGCCGCACAGGCCCCTCGCGCCCCAGCCCAGCCCGACCCCTCGGCTACCCGCTGCTCGTCACGCTTGCCGGCGGGTACGCCCGGGACGGCCCCGGCCTCCAGCCCTCACCCACCCGGTCTGTGCGCCCACGTGGACCCCACCACCTCCCCGGGACCGCCGCCCAGCCCACCTGCACTGACGCCCCACCCCACCCGTCCCCAGATTCGCCCTGGCACCTTCTTTCTGCTCCCCAGGGGACCCCAAGTCCCGTGCCCTGCTGTGGCGGGTCTCTCCAGGAGCCTCCCTAACGTGGGACCCGCACCACGGCCGTGAGGTCGGTTCCGCACGGTGACTGGTGCCCACAGGGGGGTCCCGCCAGCGCGGCCCCCAACCCGACGGCTGTGTGAGCCAGTGCCCACTGGCAGGGACCCCGGAACACGACCACGGCTGAGGGCCCCGGTCAGGGTGGTGCCAGAGGCCCGCCGCCCCCTCCACTGCCCCTGCATCACACGTTCTGCTTCGCACGGCGTCCAGCGCAGCCAGAGCTGCCCGCGCTTCAGCCACCGTGTCGGCACGTCCCCCGGACGGACGGGGCGAGCTGAGGCTGCTGGGCCACGAGCATCGGCGGCTCTGCCCGAGAAGCCGCGGCAGGCGTGCCCTCGCCCTGCTCCCGGGCCGGCGGCCACTCCTTCGGCAGTGACGCGGGTTCCGACTGCGCCGAGCGCTTGGGCCCCGGAACCACAGACACGGCGCTCAGACCGGCGCCCCGGTGGGCAGCTCACCTCGATGGCAGCTCCGATGCCCGCAGGAACCAGCACCAGCAGGCTCGTCTGCTCGTCCAGCAGGAACAGGAAGATGACCACGGTGCTGAAGCAGCGCCAGAGCACTGCGGAGAAACGGGGCTGTGCTGAGGCCTGGGGAACGGCCCCACCGTGCCTTGCCCACGGCCCCCTCGCGCACCAGCACCCTAACCGCTTCTAGCCCTTCGTCCACGAGAAAGGAACCGCGGACCACAGGCGGCGACGGGAAATGCAAAGTGATTACAAAAGGCTACGGATCCAACAGAAGGCAACCTCAGCAGGTGAACGTGTGTTAAGTTACACTTACAGACGCAAAAGGCACAGGAGGTGTGCTGAGAAAACTGGTTCCTGACAGGGATCCTGCACTCTAATCCCAGGCTTTCCTGCTTTCACACTGGCCCTGCAGAGCCTGCATCTGTCCTTTAAAAGCTGCGCTTTGTCCTTCCAGGTTGTGCTTTAGGAGATACCACAGCCGTGGAAACACTCCCTGTAGGGCGCTCCCCGCCAGGAGCTCAGGCCCCGGGACCCACAAGCCCCGCTCATGCCACAGGCTGAAAAGGCCACGGGAGGTGGCAGGAGGGCTCAGCAGGGGAACCTCCGCTCCAAGGAAGCCAGAGGTCATGACACAAGACCCCGAGACATGGACTCTGGACTCGGGGGCCCCCGCAGCATCCCAGACCACCCACTTGGGTGTCACTTCCGCAGGAGGAAAAGAACCGTCTCTTGCTGGAAACCCAGCTTGGGAGCCGAGCAAGGCTGTGAACCGACACAGACGGGCACGAAGAACCGGCATCCGTGTCACCTGCCCGCCACGGTCCCCGGCTTCTGTGACCCTCACGACTGCGGAGACAGCACCCCCCCGGGTTGCTACCACAGGTGATCGAAAAGCCCCTCCCGAACAAGAGCCACGCTGGCCACGGGCGATCGCAAACTGTAGGTTTCAAAACGAGCTTTATCACCTGCCTGTATCAGCCAGCGGTCGGACAGGTCCCGAGGATGGGGGCAAGTTCTGAGAGCACCTACCTGCTTTGGTGGACATTCCGATCATGCTCTTCTTTTTCTTCCAGAAACTGATGTCATTTTTAAACGCTAGGAAATCAAAAAGCAGCTGGAAAGAAAACAGGACAGCGATGACCCCTCAAGCTGTGTACACAAGCCCGGGCTCGACCCGAGATGCTGGCCTTTCGGTAACACCCGTGCCTCCCGGCACAGCTCTGGCGAGATTTGGCTTCACTGGCGGCCAGTTCCCAGGCCTTGGGATCCGGCTGCAGCTCGGCGCCCGTGCCTCGCGGCCTCAGTCCCGCCCCCGGACCCCGAGCCCCCAGGCTGGCTTTCCCCAGCAGCAGCCAGCCTCTGTGTCTAACAGGGCTTCTCCCGGCAGGGCTGATCCGTCACTCTCTGAACTGCCACACCACACCTCCCTGTACAAGGAGACGCTTATTTTGCAAAGTCGTTCGTTGATCTCGCTGGTTTTGGATTTGTTTTCACAAAGCTTCCAAAAGCAGCAGACGAAGCCCCAGGTCCTTCAGCTGGTCGGAGCCTGAGGTGCAGACCCTCTCCTGAGCGGGGTGGGGGCAGCCCCGCTGGGGGCCCGGGAGCACTCACGTGGAATGCGGCCACGAAGAAGGTCAGCGCCAAGAAATACAAGTTGGTGTCGACGAAAATCCCTTTCACTTCGTCAGCGTCCTTCTCTGAAAACCCTGCAAAGGACCGAGACCCCGCGTGAGACGGACGACGCCAACCCCACACCAGAGCCCTGGCAGGGTTACATCTCATCAGCAGGAAGAGCTCCTCGGGCCAAACGTGGCCCTTCAAGGGGGACAATCTCACAGGCGGAACGGAGGCCGGGCTCCAGGGCTCCCGGGCTTGACTGACCCCCTGAACCTGGGGTGCCCGCCCAGCGGCCTCACCGAACTGCTGCAGCGAGAACACGGCGTCCTGCATGTGGATCCAGAAGCGCAGCCGCCCCAGTGAGATCTTGTCGTAGGACACGGTGAGGGGCAGCTCGGTGGTGGAGCGGTTGATGACCTGCGGGGAGGGCGCCGTGACAGCCCAGCCCCACGCACGCTGCTCTGCCCGGACCCAGGGCCGCGTCTCCCCTGCCCTCCTCTCCGGTGGGGCCCCAGCCCCAGCTGTCCTCGGAGCCCCGGCAGGGCGCCTCGCCCAGGAAGCCCTGGCACCCTGACCTCCCACCCACCACCCGGGCCCTGCGCGTCTCTCGCGACCACAGCCCCGGGCGCTGGCGCCTCCTGGGCGGAAGCTGGGGGCCCGGCCGAGCGGCCGAGCCGCGCACAGGCCCGAGGGAGCCCTGGCCACTCACCGTGAGGTCCTTGACCCGGCTGCTGAGCTGGTCGATGAACAGGATGGGCAGGTAGTGCACCGTCTTCCCCAGCCGGATCCTGGGGGATCGGAGCCATCTCAAGGCCGCAGCGAGCTCCCGGGCCCCCAGGACCGAAGGCGGCCCCAAGACGCTGGGCCACCTCACAGAGCTCACCACCCCGCCCCCCCGGCATCCTCAGTGGCTTCTGGTCGCAAGAGTCCCAGGACACGCCTCCCCAGGGCAGCAGGGGCGCCGTGAGCTACGTTCTTCCCCTGCACGGCTGCCACCGGGAGGAGGTGGGGACCGGGCGCACAGTGGAACGCCACTCGGGACGCGAGGGGAAGCCAGGGGCCGCGTGTGTGCCGACACGGGGCAGCCCGCGGCGTGGTGAGAAGCCAATACCCAGCTACCCTCCACGCCTGGCTTTCACCCCATGACCCTTCTGAGCCTTTCTCACTCTCAACCGTGTGCATGGATCACGTGTTCAGAAATTAGACTTTAGTTTTACAAAAGGAGAAACCTCATGACGCCACCGCAGGACCCCCTGGAAACTGAAGAAGGAAACAATTCTCAGCAGAGCCATTTCTAGGTGCTGTGTGACGACCCAGTGACAGGCTGTGATCTCACAGGGGGGCTCCCTGAAGTGTAGAGACGCGGGGTAATCTAAGTCAGCCAATTTTAACAGTCACGCTTACAATAGCAAGTGACGGGAACAAAACAACCTAACAATCAATTTTTAAGCAAAGGTAATCGAGTCAGAGCTAACAGGACGCACACGGGAGAAAACCTCCTGTGCAGGGCGCAGACGGATAGGGTCTCGTCACGGCTCTCCATTTCCCCTTCCAGCTTTTGCCAAGAGCAAAGGGCAAGAAGACTGCCTGCCGTGTCATCGTTTCCCTTCCATATCCCGGCGGCAGCCGTGGTCAGCAAGACCCCCAGGGAGGAGGGACAGGCTGGGGCGCTCCAGGAAGTACCCCCCGCCCCTCGTCACAGACAGGGCTCGGGAGTGTCGGCGCAGCCCATCTGCTGGAGGACTCTGGCCGGCCACGATCCCTCCAGCCCCCACCCACCAGGCCACCCCTTTGCTGTCCGCTCAGGGAGTGAACGAGCGACGCGCAAAGCTGGGCAAGTGAACTTGAACTACGGTGGCCTTCCCGCCGCCTGGGCCTCAGCTCCGCGGCCAGAGCAGCAGCACTCACATCTTCATGTATCGCTGCACATCCGCCGGCAGGGAGGCCCCGTCAAAGACGAAGTCGTCCACCATCACGTTCAGGGTCAGCCTCGGTCTCCAGTGAGACACGGGTTCGTCCAGGGCACTTGCTGGCCTCTTCTCAGCCTCGACCTGCCGCTACATGTAAGGGCTGACTTAGCAGGCAAAGGCCAAGGCTGGGGCGGGAGGGGCGCGGGGGGGTCTGAGGCAGCAGGGTGCCGGCGCCTTCACCGGGGACAGCCCACGAGCCGAGAACCCAACCGTGCGCAGGGCCAGCGGGGCTCGGGGGGGATCCACGGCTGCCAGCTCCCCGACTCTCGCGCCCGCACCGCCTTCTCGCAGCAGAAGCCAAGCGGCGTGCTGTTTCGCACCGTGGGGTCCTGGATCTCACTGCCTCCCATCTCGGGCCCTTGTCCGGAGCAGGGATCCCGAGAAGGACGAGCCTCCGGCACATCTGCAGGCGGCGCTGGAGCTGAGAGCCCCGCCCTCTGCAAGGAGGCTGAAGGGAGGCGCTTCTAAACCAGCTCCACCCCACTGTCTGGAAAGGGGCATGTCCATATGCAGGGAACAAGCCTAAAGCTACTGAACTCAGAAACAAACTGCCCGGCAGGGAAATCCTGATTTCAGATCTAACTGAGAAGCTCTGTGAACCGTGTCATTCTATTAAGATCTACCTCCTCCCTAAAGCTACAATGCAGCACTAATAGTTACGCTAAAAACTGCCTGCCGAGGAGTAGCGATAGCTAACGTTTATTCAGCACCTATAAGTTCCAGAGACTCCTTCACCCTTCACACCACCGCCTGGCACCCCAGAAAGTCCCATGAGGCAGTGTCGTGCGGTCCCCAGGGAAACAGAACTGAGGGGTCTTTCCAAGGACACACAGGAGACACGCAGCTGCAGACACATCCCGGAAAGCTGCCGCCCCTGGCGCGGATGACTTCACTTGCATTCAACGTGGACCCGAACACCAGGGTCCTTCTGTCCCACCCTCCACTGCGGTAATGACCGCGTATATGCCATCTCCAGCCTTTCCCTGTACGTACAGCTTCCTATGGGTGGAAAAGATACAATTTGCACACCACCTTTTTCATAATGTTGAGTTATATCCTTAGAACAAATATTCAAGCGTTGTCCTGTCCTACACACAGTGCAGTATCTCCCAACTCTAAGTTCTGACTGCAGCTGAGCTCTGCAGAAGGGGCTGCCCTGGACCCACTGAGGTACACACACACTCCCTGGGGCCTGAGAGGTCCTGTGGCCTGAGAAGGAATCTGGGTAAAGAAAATCACTGAACAGGCTTCCCCGGCGATCCACTAGTTAAGACTCCACGCTTCCACTACAAGGGGCACGGGTTCGACCCCTGGTTGGGGAACTAAGATCCCGCATGCTGCACGGCACAGCCAGAAAAATTAGTAAACAAAAATCATTGAACTACTTAAACTGCATGTCACTAATCTGACATAAATTTATCTGCAAACCCATGAGAAGTTACCGAGCTGACAATGTATGTACCAAAAACATCTGATCGCTTCACTTCCCAGCAGTCAGTCTAGCGCCAGATGCAGACTGTCCGTGCAGACACGTGTATGTGAACCACAAGGGGGTCCGCGGGTTTCCTTCAGCCGGCACCGCTCACCTGTGTGGCAGATTCCCCAGTGAGCAGGTTGACCTCTTCTGGCTTGGGGACCATGTAGGTGGTCAGTGGGCTCACGAGGTGCACCTGCTTCCCGTCGTGCCAGGGCAGGACGCCAGCGTGATGGACAAAGACGTAGGCATACAGCGTCCCGTTGTTCCTGGTTTTCTTTGGAACAGAAACATTGACCGTCCTGCAACAAAACAAATGATGACTTCAACTACGTACACGTTATGTTGTGTATGCACACACAGTGGAGACCGTGCAAATATTTCTATTAAAAATGTTGTTTCAAACCAAAACCAACTAATTTTAGCTGAGAAATACTAAAAACGGAACCCAGCTACCTGGATGTTACTGAAGTCCTGAGGGCGCACATTTATGGAACACACCCTGAAAGCACGGCAGCTGCCCAAAAGGTGAAAGGCCTGCGTTCCGGGCGCTGAGGTCACAGGCTAAGGGGGCCAACACCAAACACGTGTGCCCCGCCCCCTGCACCACCCCTGTGGCAGCTCTCCGAGGGACGATGGGCCGGCGGCTAGAGGAGGTGTGTCCTGCAAGAAACCACGCACCCCAGTGCTCACTCTGACACCTCCCAGACAACCAAGAGGGAAGAAGAGAACTTGTGTCAAACACATCGTCTTTAAATTAAACTTGCTGGAATTTAAAAAACTAGAACCATAGCTTTAAATACAGCTTCAAAGAGTCACTCTACAGACGTCGACGTTTATAGTGCTTGCTCTGTTGTAAAATTACATTTCAATTAATTATGATTTTCGGCTAAATTCTTTCCTCTGTCCCCCTCCCTTTTGCCTTCTAGACGACATAACTGAAGCACTTCTGCCAAGAAAACACAAGTTGTGCTCTGTGGGAAACTGCGTGTGTAAGATCTGCTCCCCACGTAGTCCCTACCATAACCCCACTCCTCTGGAAGCTCCCGGGGCCGCACCGTATCCCACAGCTGTCAGATGCTGGGTAAGCTACTTCCTAAAGGACAAACTCGGCATCTGCCACTTTCAGGTAAAACAAAGTTTGCTTGTGTGCGCATCACACACGCCTGCAATGAAAACGCTCTACCGTGCGCGAGACGGCCGGTGATGCTGCTTCTCCGTGGTGCCCTTCTCAGGGGCAGAACGCTGACCTGTCAACAATCTCAACGTCGATGATGCCTGCCTGTCACCCTGTCCACAGCCATACCTTTCAAATTTGGACTCCACGTCAAAGTCCTCCACGTTCAAGACCAGGTCCACGTTGTTCTCGGCACCCAGGTTGGACCGTGTGGTGGTGTACACGCTGAGCTGGAAAGGACGTCAACCAAGTCAGCTGGGCAAGGCCCCCGCAGAAAGCACACAGAAACCTGACCAGCCACACAGGGAAAGATGCATCTTAACTCCCCAAGGGACACAACTCCGCCCGGTGACAGGAAGCTCCGGGACGCGCCTGCTGCACAGGAACAACCTGCCAAAGTGTGTGGCTGCCTGATGAACGGAGCAGGGGTACAGGGACTCTGGACGCCTTGTGATGGGGTGAAGAGGGGCACGGGGGCCAGCGTGCGGGGTCAGGAGCTTTAGGATTCAGGGGCGGGGAGGAGAGGACTCAGCCCAGACCTGGTCAGGTTCAGGTGCGAAGGGCCCGGCCCCGCCCAGCCCGAGGTCAGAGGTTAGGTGCGAAGGCCCGCGCTCACCTGCAGCTTGGGTCTCCGCGCCAAGTAGGGCTGGATGCAGTTGCCGTCGCCGGTGCACGGGCGGGTGTAGACGATGCCATACATGACCCAGCAGGTGTGCACCACGTACACCACGAACACGCCCACGACCAGGCTGGTGAAGGAGCTGCGGCCGCTCCACATGGCGGCGCCGTTGCCGCCGCCGCCCGGCCCGGTCCGGCCCGCTTCGCAGCCGCGGGCCCTGCCGGCCGCTCCGGCCGCCGCCGCTCACGCGAGAGCCGCCGCGCGCCGCCGCCACCGCCGGGGAAAGAACGCGCCGCGCACCACGGGCAGCCAGCAGCTCCGCATGCTCCCGCCGCCGCTGCCGCCGCCGACCTGTCGCTGCGGGATTCGCCGGTGCGCCGCTTCCGGGCCCGCGCCGTCCGCCGGAAGTGGGCGCGCCGCGCGGCACCCTGGGAAGCGTAGTCCCGCCTCCTCTGCGCAAGCGCGCACGCCTGCCTGAGTGGCGCGGCGCTGACGTCACCTGCCTGCGCCGTCCTCCCGGCGTGCCCCGCGGGGTCCGGGCGAGGGGGATTCGGCGGGTCCGAGGGCACCTATGGGGAGGGGCGTAAGGAGGGCGGGGGCGCAGGGCTCCCCAGTGCCGCCCCCACAGGAGAAGCGGGAGGGACCCTCGTCCCCGGGCCAGACGGCGGGTCGGCGTGTGAACGCGGAGGAGCAGGGCTGGAGACGCGGCGCGGGTGTGCGGTGTTCTCAGCCTTTCTGAGTCTGGCGTTATGTCAACGTGAAAAATGGAAGAGAAAAGAAATAGACTCACAAAAGTCAGCGACCCTTTCGTGTTGATTTCCGTCGTCTTTAAATATGAACCCCCAGAGGGGCGCCTTGGAAGAAAAACACAGCATTTCTAAATGAAAGGCCGAGGTCCTTGGCAACGAAAGTAATCGATAAACAATCTATAATAAAAATAGAAAAGATTTTTATTTGAGCCAAACTGAGGACTAGCTCAGAAGCCCGCTTACCGGGTTTCCCTGAGAAACTGCTCCGGATAAGCATGATTTTCAGCACAGTTTTATATCTCGTCAGAACAAAGAACATTAAGCAAGTCAGAGATAACATTTCTTCAAGGTTTTAATAAAAAGAACAGGTCAGCATGTACACAGTGAATCAGTTTGGCCTTGACGCCTAGGAAGGGCTTCTTATCATCAAAGGAGGACCAGCGTTGGCGTCCCAGGAAGAGCGCCATTTAATCTTTTTTTTTTGGGGGGGGGGTACGCGGGCCTCTCACTGTTGCGGCCTCTCCGTTGCGGAGCACAGGCTCCAGATGTGCAGGCTCAGCGGCCATGGCTCACGGGCCCAGCTGCACCGCGGCACGTGGGCTCTTCCCGGTCCGGGGCACGAACCCGTGTCCCCTGCATAGGCAGGCGGACTCTCAACCACTGCGCCACCAGGGAAGCCCTAATCTTATTTTTTTTTTTTAACATGGACATTCTTTACTTCTGGTCAATGTGTCCTTTTTTTTCGAATAATTAAAGCAGATGTACAATGTATGTTTGATAGGCCACAAACAAGCTATTTTAATTAGCATCAAATTCAAGTTAATTCATGTATAAGCCAGAACGACTTCCCTATATCTCAATATGTGAACAATTTTTTTTTTTTTTTTAAATCACCCTCCAGTGCCTCCCAGGAGCCGAGGCTGCTGAGGGCTGGACCGGATCCTCAGTAGCTCCCGTTAGGGCCAGCCGCCCGCTCGCTAGAGGGAGAGCTCAGCTGGGGCTCCAAGGAGCGAGGGAACCCATTCCCCCTGTCAAGGCTTGATGGTGCTCATGTTTTCCTGTTGAAAGCTGCCCAGTTGGCCCCTGGAAGGGCACGTGCTCTTCCTGTTTGAATTAGAGAGTCAGAACCTTTGATTCATTGGAGCCTCCCATGCCCAGTGGCCGGCTCTCTGTGATGGAGAATGCGCCATCCTCATTCGTGTTCACATCCACTTCTCTCCTCTCCTCTTTTCCTTCTGTCTCACAATCAAAAACATTGCTAAGCATTTATAGAAACAGTAGATGCTATTAAAGACCGAATAAATTGCTCAGGGCTTCAGAGAAGGGGGTGGGGGCTCGCTGAATAGATGGGAGAGTGATTTGCTGCTGCAGAGACGGTGGAGAGATGGAGGCCTCCCAGGAGCAAGGCATCAGGGCCAGAGTGCAGTGGTGGCTCTGGGTCAGCCCCCTGGGATATGGGTCAGAGACTTGGGGGCATCGGAGACTTTTCCCTGCCTCTTGCACCCTCATGTACTCACCCTCCCCTGTAGCATCTTCTTGTGGCCATGTTGGCTTCCGCCACTGGAATAGCATGTAGCTGGACCTCCGTCTCCACCTTCCCCTCCAGCCTGCTCCCTGTTCAGCACACCTGCCCTCCTGTTGGAAGCCCTTTGCTGACTCCTGTTACCCTGAGTATAAAATCCATCCTCCTTAGCAGGTTTACCAGCCCTTTGCCCTCAGCTGTCATGCACTGTGCTCCTGCCACACTTGGGGAACACCTACAGGGCTGGGCTGCTCCACACCCCGCAGCTTTACCCGCGGTGCTCTACTCTGTGCTGCGGAGGAAGGCATGCTATAGCCCTCTTAGTTCGCAGGGAACAAAGGCCAGCTCCAGTTGTGTGAGCCTGTGAGGGGATTGGTGGGGTACCCAGGGCAGGGCATCTCATGGCATCCAGAGGCCAGGATACAGCCAGGCTGCGGTGGGGGCGGGGCTCTGGGGTGCAGCTTCAGATCCCTCTCTCGCAATCTCGCAGACTGAGTTTTGATCCAGTTTGAACTCTGTTCCAGGTGCAGCTAGTTATTGTTCTGCAGGGAGGAGAGCTGTCCCGCAGAGCTGGGTGTCCCGCTGTTTGTGCATCCAGGAACTACGAAAAGGCCTTGGTGTGTGGGAGCTTGGGGTCCACACAGCTTCCAGACTCCAGGTCACACCCTGTGTCCGATGCCCAACCCTCTTGGTGAGGATGTGGCTCCCAGGGGTTCTCTCTTCCACCCACAAAAAATACTCAGTGTTGGAAAGTTCCGCATAACACCTCTCCTGTTTCTGAGCGGCCCTCCTGGTGCTGGTTTGTAGGTGGTATCTGGAGAACTTCCTGTTGAGGGTGGGCCTTTGGTTGGGGTCCCTCGAATGCTAATCACTTTCCTCCAGAGTGAGGCTTGTTCTCAGGGCCCCTCAAATGTCAGCCCCCGGGCGCTGTGTGAGATCAGAACTCCAGTGTGCTCACACACACCACACAGGCCGTCACAGCCGGGTGCCCTGTGCTGTTTCCTTACGGCGGGGGGGGGGGTCACCTGGAGAAAGAGGGGAAGCTGTTGCTGCACCCAGGACTGCAGGGAGCCCCCCACACCCGCCCAAGGGCCTTTCTTTACTTCATTCATGGTGATTCCCAAGTCGAGCAGACTCCTGGTATGATCCCAAGTTTTAATCTTATTTTTTGGCCCCAAGAACTACTCACCACGCCCCCGAGGATGAATAACTAGGGACAGCCCTGGATGGAGGCCACAGACCCAGGTCCCCAGGATAAGGGAGGGGGCTGCCATCGGGCGGAGAAACCTCCTCCGTACCCCCTCACTTCCAGGTACGCCGTCAAGTCCATTGTTATTTTTGCTTTAAACAGTCAACTATATTTTAAGTAAATTTAAAATGAGCAAAGATACATTTTGTTTCTGTACATACACCTGTGCTCTTGGCTCTTGTGTACGTATCCTGGCTTCTAGTTGGTGTTTATTCCTTTAGCCTCAGTAACTTTCATTGGCATTTCTTGTTCTGCCAACCTGCTGGTGGTAAATTCTCTCAACTATTGCTTGTATGAGACTCTTTTTAATCTGCCTTCACTTTCTGGAAGGATTTTCACTAAGTGTATAATTCTAGGTTGATGGGCATTTTTTTCTTCCAGCATGTTAAAGAATATTGTTTTATTATGTTCCAGTTTACATTGTTGCTGATGAGAAGTTAGCGGTTATAGCTATATTACCTTTGTTTCACTTTATGTAGGCTGTCTATTTTCTCTGGCTGCTTTCAGAATTTTTATAAAAAGTCACTGGTTTTCGGCAGTTTGCTGTAGCGGTTTCCCTTGTTTGTCCTGTGTGAGGCCTGTTGAACTTATTCAATTTGTGAGTTTCATCAAACTTTAAAATGTTGCAGCCAGGATTTCTTCAAATACTTTTTGTCTGCCTCTTCTTTGGGGTGTGTATGTTGACGTGTATATTAGACAGCTTGCTCTCCCAATGTCAGTGAGGCTGTTTACTTTTTCAGCTTTTATTTCCTCTCCTTGCTTAGGTTTGAGTACTTTCTAAAGCTATGTATTCAAGCTCCCTGGTATATTTTTGCAGTTTCCAAACTGCTATTAAGCTTATCCTGTGAATTTTTCATTTTAGATGTTATATTTTTCATCTCTAGAAGTTCCACTGAGTTTTTTAAAAATTTATTTATTTAATTTATTTTTGGCTGCGTTGGGTCTTTGTTGCTGCACGCAGGTTTTCTCTAGTTGCAGTGCGTGGGCTTCTCATTGTGGTGGCTTCTCTTGCTGTGGGGCATGGGCTCTAGGAGTGCGGGCTTCAGTAGTTGTGGACACGGGCTTCAGTAGTTGTGGCTCGTGAGCTCTAGAGCACAGGCTGAGTAGTTGTGGTGCACGGGCTTAGTTGCTCCGTGACACGTGGGATCTTCCTGGACCAGGGATCGAACCCATGTCCCCTGCACTGGAAGGCAGACTCTCAACCACTGTGCCACCAGGGAAGCCCCTCCATTGAGTTTTTTATTCTTTTTATTTCCTGCATCTGGAGAAAACGCCCTATAGTAAATAGTGGTATTCCTTGTGTCTCTTTACAGTCACACGTCTCTGTTTTGTGGATGTACCACAGTTTATTCGATGGTCTCCATATTGATAGACAACTGGGTTGTTTCCAGCCTTTAGTTATTAAGACTAGGGCTGTAATGCATACCCTTGAATATACAATTTCTCATAGTTTTTGACGGTGTGTCTGAGATAGGTTCTAAGAGGTGGAGGCGTAGATTCAGATGGTAAGTGCAGGTGTTCTCACCAGGTGCAGCCGCGTTTCTCCCCCGGCTGGCACGCGGCTCAGATTCTCGCCGCCGGTGTGAGTGTACCTGCTTTTCCGGTGCTCTGCCTTCAGGGTCCAGTGTCAAACAGCCTGACAGGTGAGGTGCTGTTCCGTGGTGGGAGTTTTCGTGGGTGTCTCTCTGAAGACGAGAGACACCTGGCCGTGTTGGAGCAGAGCTGTGGCTGTTCTGAGCCCCGTTCTGTGCTGAACTTGGGGTGCTTCCTGAGCCCACTCATCTTGACGCATCGGAGGTGACTCTGCAGGGTTTATTTATCAGTAAAAATAAAACCCTGTGAAGAGAAACTGTGAGAAATGCAGTGGAGGTGCTGCTACGTGGAAACAGCAGGAACAGTTCGGAGGCACCGCATGGGGTGGGCGCCGGCCTCCGGGCCCCTTTTCCCCTGGGGTGGGTTGGCTTGTATCCCTAGGTGTGGTCACAGCCAGCGGAGTGAAGTTGGCCGTGGCCAGTCAGTCCTGGATACTGGACTCAGCTTTCAGGCGAGACGTGTAACTCCTCCTAGAGCTACCTTTGGTGAAATCAGGACAATCCGCCTACTGGCAGAGAGTTGAGGAGAGCGGATGTTGGAAACCTGCGGCCCAGAGCCCAGCACGAAGGAACAGCCAGGTCCTACTAGGTTGTCCTGGCCGCTGGACCATGTTTTGTTGGACGGCTGCCCTGTGAGGCATTGGCCGGCCCGGAGGGAGGGTCAGAAGGGTCTGGCTCTGGGCCCGTGGGGGTTTGCCGTGGCGGCCTCAGCATCTGACATCCCTTGTCTGAGTTCTGGAGGCTGGGGGCCCAAGATCAAGGTCTCTTTGAGGGCCATCTCCTCACTGTGCCCTCATATCTGTCCCTGTCTGTGTCCTAATCTCTTTTTCTTACAATGACGGTGCTCGGATTGGATTAGCGCCCTCCCTGGTGACCCCTTTCAGCTTGATTACCTCTTTAAAGACCTTATGTCTGAATTCAGTGACATTCTGAGGTCCTGGGAGTTAGGACGTCAACATGTAAGTTTGCGGGGAAACAGTTCATGCCATACAGCACCTCCTCCAATTCCATTGCGAATCCTTCTGAAATGTCACCAAAATCTGCTGTTTTGAGGCTCAGAGGAGGTGGCGGGGAGGAGCATGAGGTCACAGGAAGGGGGGAGTGCAGACAAGTGGGTGCAGCAGCTCTCACCCTCACAGGAACTGGACGCCAGCCTGTCTGACAGCTGGATCGGCCCTGGCCCCAGGGGACAGTCCCCACCCGGGGGCAGCACGTGCCGTCCTTGCCCGAGCCGGGGGCTGGCGTGGGTCGTGTCCTGAGGGGCTCGGGAGGTAGACCCGTAGACCCCTCTGCCCCCAGCGAGGCGCTGGTGGCCCTCCCCGGCTGCACCCTCATCGACGGGCCAGCTTTCCAGGAGGAAAATCAATGTGATGACAGGTTTCAGCCTTAGAGCTCTCAGCCCTGTTATTATCTCACAAAAAGCTGGGCTAGCCTTCCTGCAGAGCTTCTAATATGACTCCGTGTCAGTATTGGAAATGTGTTTTTCAACAAATAATAGATTCTCTTCTCTGGAACAGGGGGGGAGCCAAACAGCTTTTGAAGGCCCAAAACCTTCAGGAAATAGCTCTTCATGGCAGGAAGAGGCCAATCTGACATGGCCATGTCTGGAGCTCTGTCCTGCTTCCCTTGTGCTCTGACGTTTCTGTCTGAGCTCCAGCCCTGGGCCCTGATTGTTGCTATAACTCGGTCCCCTGGACTGAGAGCAAAATCGACAGCCCTGAATCTTCCACGTGGAGACCCCACTGCGAGGGTGCAGATCCCTCCCAGGAGAGGGCACAGAGGTTCTGCACACCTGCCACAGGTGCAGATGACACCCACCCCCAGGTGCACCCGGGGAGCCGGGGCTGAGTCTAGAGAGGCTGCCCCCGCACAGGGCGAGGGCCAGGCGGGAGTGGGGTGGGCACAGAGAAGCCGGGCCCCGTGCTCAAGACCTGGACGGCTGGGGCCGGGGGGCGCCCCTCACAATGTCCCCACCCAGCCTCCTCTGCTGACCCGTCTCGGGCCGGGCCTTGCTTACACTGAGCTCGTTAGAGCTGTGAGCAGGGCTTTCTTCCAGGCTGGACTGGTCAGCTCAGCATTCACATCTCATCACAGAGTGAGCACAGCCCTCGCTCAGTGGACTTTGGGTCCCAAATGTCTCCAGTGACGTCAGCTGCTCATTAATTCTTGAAAATTCTTCTATTGGTTTGAATATTTGAAATTTCAAATAGTTTTTGGACAGCAGACCAGTGGAATAGAAGGTATAGAATCTGGACTTCCCTGGTGGCGCAGTGGTTGAGAGTCCGCCTGCCGATGCAGGGGACGCGGGTTCGTGCCCCGGTCCGGGAGGATCCCACGTGCCGCGGAGCGGCTGGGCCCGTGAGCCACGGCCGCTGAGCCTGCGCGTCCGGAGCCTGTGCTCCACAACGGGAGAGGCCACAACAGTGACAGGCCTGCGTACCACACACAAAAAAGAAGGTATAGAATCAGATGCATATAGACATTTGGCCTATGGTAAAGGTGGGAGAAGATGGACTTTTGAAAATAATATTCTTGGGACAACTGGGTAGCCATTAGAAAAGGATAAAACTGAATCCTTAGCTCGTACTCTACACCAGAATAACCCCCAAAGGACCAGAGCTATAAATATAAAAAAATGAAACATTAAGTTCTAGAGGAAACACAGGGGAGAAAAGCCTTTCTAGTTACAGTTTACAATTCAGAAGAACAAATAAAAGATCAGTAAGTTTAACCATTTAAAATGAAATGTACCCAGTGAAAATCCCAGCAAGTTATTGTAAGTGAATATCAAGAAAATGATTCTCAAATTTACATGGAGAGGAGGTAAAAGAGCCAGAACAGCCAAGGCAACACTGAAGGAGAAGGACCGAGTTGGAGGACAGACACCACCCGACTCCAGGACTTACTGTGAAGCTACAGTAACCAGGACAGTGCGGTGTCGGGGACAGAATAGACATATAGATCAACGGACAGAACAGAGCCCAGAAACAGACCCTATAAACGTGGTCACTGATCTTTGATAAAGGAGCAAAGACAACGCAACGGAGCAGAGACAGGCTCTTTGACAGATGGTGCTGGAACAACTGACGTCCTCACAGAAGATGAATCGAGTCCTCACACCCTTCACGAAAATCGACTCAAAGTGGATCAGGGACCTAAAATGAAACTGCAAAACTATGAAACTCCCAGAGGATAAGATGGGAGAAACCTAGATGACCTCAGGTTTGGAGATGAGTTTTTAGACCCAACACCAAAAGTATGATCTATGAAAGAAAGAATTGATAAGGTGGGATTCGTTGAAATTAATGAAGGGTCTGTGAAAGCTAAGGGAATGAAAAGAGTCACAGATGGGGAGGAAATATTTGCAAAACACCCATCTGATAAAGGACTATCATCCAACATATACAAAGAACTCTTTACACTCAGTAATAACGAAACCAGCAACCCCATTTTAAAAACTGGAAAAGATCTGAATATACACCTTGCCAAAGAGGATACACAGATGGCAGATTCACATATGAAAAGATGCTTCACATCCTACGTGCAAGTTAAAGCAACGAGACACCATCATGTACCTGTTAGGACGGCAGACATCCAGAGCACTGACAGCACCAAATGCTGAGGAGCATGTGGAGCAACAGGAACTCTCGTTCCCGCTGCTGCGGACGCAACATGGCGCAGACGCTTTGGAAGACAGTTGGGCAACGTTTCACAAATTTAAACCTACCCTTACCATACGATCCAGCAATCATACGTTGTGCTATTTACCCAAAGGAGGTGAAAACTTATGTCCACACAGAAACGTGCATGTGGATGTTTATAGCAGCTCTATTCATAACTGCCAAAACTTGGAAACCACCAAGGTGTCCTTTGGTAGGTTATGGGATAAATGAACTGGGCACGTCAGACACTGAAAAGAAGTGAGTGATCAAGCTGTGAGGAGACACTGGGGAACCTTAAATACATATTATCAAGTGAAGGAAGCCAATCTGAAAAGGCTACAGACTGTGACCCAAATGTATGATATTCTGGAAAAGATAAAACTGTAGATACAGTAAAAGAATCAGCGGTCACCAGGGGTTGTGGGGAGGGATGAACAGACAGAGCACAGAGGACCTCTAGGGCGGTGGATACTCTGTACGGCACCGTAATGGTGGAAGCACTGACCTGGCCGTCGGGGGTGAGGATGGCCAACGTCGGGTGAATCGGCTTCGTCTGTTCACTTGAGGGCGTGGAGTTCCCACACGTGGAATAATATCATGACGTTAGAAAGAAAGAAACGGGCAGCCGCTGGGAATACCCCGGCTGTCCAGTGGTTAGGACTGCGCGCTTCCACTGCAGGACTGCAGGGGACACGGGTTCGATCCCTGGCCAGGGAACTAAGATCCCGCATGCCGCGCGCT
Organism: Kogia breviceps; assembly: GCF_026419965.1. Classification (NCBI taxonomy): domain Eukaryota; kingdom Metazoa; phylum Chordata; class Mammalia; order Artiodactyla; family Physeteridae; genus Kogia; species Kogia breviceps. The sequence continues at coordinate 865,389 of NC_081313.1, forward strand.
GTGGCCAAAGAAAGAAAAAGAAAAGAAACAGGCGACGGGAACAAGTGAGCTCGCAAACTGCAGGGACTAAAACGACAGGGGTTTATTGTCTCTGGTCTGGGAGCAGGTGCCAGACGGCGGTTCCCGCCGAGGCCTGGGGAGAACCGGCCCCGCTCTGGCAGCTCGGGGCCGGGTCCCTGGGTGGGGGCCCCCCTCCTGTCCCCGCGGCTCCCCTCTGCGTGCCCGCCCTCCTCTTACGGGACGCCCGCGCCGGACCGGCCCCGCGCCCCCCGGGACAGCCTCGTCCTGGCCACCCTCTGCTGCGGAGACCCTACGTCAAATAAGGGCCTGTTCTGGGTCTGGGTGGACGTGAACTTGGGGGGCCGCCATTCCACGCGGGCACAGCTGTAGGTCAAAGCGGCGGTGACGTAACCACGCAAGTCGAAGGATTTTTCCAAACCGCCTTCGGGCACGGCGCTCACGCTGTATGTCAGTGACGTATACGCCCAGGACAAAGGAACATCGTCTACTTCGGGGTCACGTTCTAGCTGTTCGTTTGGAAATGACTTTGGACTCGTAAAAAAGGGGCCAAAACCGCACAGGGTGTTCCGGCGTGTCCTGCGGCTGCAGCCCCGGAGCCAGCGACTCCACGGGCGCCGTGCCCTGCTCCCGGCGGGGAGGGGACACCGACCGAGCTCCGTGAGCGCTGTTGACACTGGTGCGGCGTGGCCTCACCTGAGTGTCTTTCCCTGAGCAGGACGCACTGCGGGACACGCCCGGCGTTTAGTCACCGTGTCTCCTGGGTCTCCTCCAAGGGCACAGCGCCTCATTCTTGGCACGTTTGAGGGACACTGGCCCCGGCTGGGCCTGTCAGCTGGGGCTCGTCCGCTGCTGCCTCGCGGCCACGCCGAGCACGCGGCCCTGGGCCGGAGCCCACAGGGGCGGCGCTGGGCCCTGCCGGGGGCCTCTTGTCGGCGTGTGCACGGCAGGGGGTCTGCTCCACCGTGAACTCGCTGCGTCTCCGTTCACTGTCTCGTGGGGACACTACCTCACTTCTCATCGTAACTTTCCCACCAATTTTTACCGCCCTTGATGCTTCTGGCCTGAAACGGTGGTCACTGTGGTGTTCGCGGAGTGGCCGTTCTGAGTCCATCGGCCGTTCTGCATTTGTGAACCATAATTCGGCTTCCCCTCCTTATCCGGGCATTTGTTTTCCTAGCTGGTGTGACGGACTGCACATCTGTGTGCCCCAAATCCGTACGCTGAAGGCCCGACCCCCGGTGGGAAGTACGGGGAGGTGGGCCGTGGAGGTGATTAGGTTCAGACGAGCCCACGCAGGTGGGGCCCATGGTGGGACCGGTGACCGCGTCCACCGCGTGAGGGCCCTGCCAGGCCCGTGGCCTGGGGCCTCCAGCCTCCGGCGCCGTGAGAAATCTGCCTGTTGCGTGAGCACCCGTCGGTGGTGTTGGTCGGGGCGGCCGGGCTGAGGCAGGAGTCTGTAACCGTCCCTGTCGTCGTTGTCATTCTCGGGTCAGCTTGTCCCAGGCTTGGCCTTCGGGAGCCCTTGGGGGTGGCTCTGTCCTTCCCATGGGCCCCCCTTTGTGTCCTCCCTTTGTGGCCCCAAAGGACACACCAGGCTCGCTGGCGCCTTCTGGGCCTGAGCTCTGGAATCAGCGGTTTCTCCAGGGCGCCCTGATGCCTCTGGCGGGAGAAGGATCTTCGGAACCGCGGTCTGGGCTCAGGGTGGGCTCCGTGCCCACCTGGGCGCCGCGGCATCGAGACCGGAGCTCGGGACATGTGCTTCCGCACACACCTGTGCCCAGGTCTCCGCCCGCCTGCCTGGCCGTGCGTGTCCACACCCATGTCTGTGTTACAGTGCTGAGCGCGTGCGGACTCCGCGCGGGGCGGCAGCCCCGCTCCCCGCTTCCCCTGCCGACCTGCGCCTCCTTCCTCCGGCCCAGACCCGCATTATCTGGGGCCTCGCGCTTGGAGGGGCTTGGTTCGCGGCTCTGCTGTCGCCGTCCTGAAATTCTGAACGAGTTTTGAACGAGGGCCCCGCGTTCTCGTTTTGAACAGAACTTGCAAATTGTGCAGCCGTTCTGATTACCGACGCGTTTGCCTGCTTGCCCAATTCTGGAATAAATACAGAGCAATTTGAGGACGGCTCACTCATCTCTGTGCAAAACAAACGCCCTAACTAGGGCACAGTTCTGCGTCTTACCGTTCTGTCAAGACACCGTCTTCCAGTGACCCGGGCTGGGCTGGGGCCAGGTGTCTATCTGTCCACCCACACAGGCTGGGCTGACACCCCCTAGGTCCGGTGGACGGTTGGCCAGCCCGGTGAGGGGGCCGAGGGAGGAGGGGCTTGCAGGGCTGGGGAGGGAGGGGCGAGGGGACACTCGGGCCCGGGCCAGGCAAGCGCTGGCCCTCGTCTGGCTGGAGGGAGTAGGGGCTGGGCGCCGGGCCCGTGGCCGGGCCTGCCGTGTTTGTGCTTTATCTGCACCTGGTCACCCAGGCCCTTCAGTTTTCAGGAAACTAACCTCACGCGCGAGGCCACGGCTCAGCGTCACGGCCGTGAGATCCGGAGGGCGGGTGCCGGGGGCGGTGCCCGACGGCCGAGCAGCCCCTCCTGTGTGGGGCGAGCGGCCAGCAGCCTGGCCAGGGCTCAGAGGTGACCATCTGGCCGGCCGGCCCTGGCGGGCAGCTCTGCAGAGGCACTCGTGGTCCGCTGCGGCTGCTGAAGCTGGTCTGGCGCCGTGGGTGGGATCCGCAGAAGGTTCGTGGTCCCCCGTCCTTGTTAGCACATCCCGTGCAGACCCACATCTGGGGACGCGGCTGCTTTGTGGAGCACGCGGACATGCGACGGGTCCTCCGGCTTCCAGTGGAGCACGGAGAGCAGTGGGGAGCCCCTCGCAGGGCGGCAGAAAGCGGGTGCAGAGCACGGTCCGGCTGCGGCCTCAGGTGGGCCCTGGCTGGGCCGGGTGCAGAGGGCGGCGCCTGGCGCCCCCGGCACCTGCTCCTCGGCTGCCCCGCCCTGGGCCCGGGTTCCTGTGATCCCTGGAGGGCCGGCCTCGCCTTCACCGACCTCCGCTTTCCCCTGATTTCACCATCCGGTGGCCGCCGGGCCTCCCTGTGGTTCCTCTCCGGCTTCGGTTCCCCGAGGCGCTTGGGGAAGCGATCCAGGCGCCTCCCACGCCCAGCCCGGCGCCACGATGGTGCGTGTGGGTGAGTGCACACACATGCCCCCCACGCGTGCACATGCTCACACGGGCACACATCTGCACACGAGTGCACACTCACGCGTGCAGTGGCCCGAGCACACCCACATCACCCCCTTGACCACGTGACGTGCTTTCTCGGCCACGACACCAGTGAGGTCGGCGGGGACCGTCCTTTCCCCTGGGCCATCGCGCGCCTTCCAGGACGGGCAGCGGGTGGGGCCTGGGCTCCCGTGCAGCGTTAGCTGGGGACCCGCCGGCACAGGGCACGCACAGCTGGCACCCGTCGGCACGTGAGGTCTGGGGACCCGGAACCCAGGCTCTGTCCTGCGGCCGCCGCCCAGGAAGAGGCTGGCGGTCGGGCTCCAGGGCCCTGGCTCTGCCCGCTGCGGAAGGCACTGGGGCCGTCTCGGCACCCGGCTGCCTCCTCCGTCCTGGGATGGACACCGAGGTGTGGATGAATCGTGTCCGTCTGGCTCCTGGTGGGCGCTCGCGGAGTCCGACAGGAAGCGGTCTACTCCTCAGCCCGGCGCGCGCGTAACCTGTGTATACGTAACTGAAGGAAAAGTCTCCGGAAACAGTTCTACCCTTGTGACATACGGCACACGTGGCGTCTTCTAATTCATTGAAAGAAAGAGTTGCTCCCCTTGGCTTGGCTCCTCCGTCCCCTGAAGGTGAGGCCCTGCAGGCTGCAAGCACGGCCCTCGCCCCTCCCACCGCCGTCTGTGTGTTTGCGGTGGGCTCGCCCTCTCCTCTCCCGCGTCCCCGTGAGCTCATCGGATCATTGCAGCTGCCACTGAGGCACCTGTCCTGCATCCCGCCCGCTGTGCTCGGACCCTGGGGCTCTGGCGCCTCTTTGTGCGTCAGCGTCAGTGCATTTGCCGCGTTTATTAGGCTGAGAGCCTCCCGGGGAACTGTGGACCCCGGGGCGTGGCCAGGCCTGTCTGGGGCCCCGTTGTCTCTGCAGCACCTCCCGGGTGCCTGGCACGAGTAGGGTGTCATGTGTGTTCACTGGGCAGAGAGATGAGGGAGGGGAGGTGTGAGTGTCCCGGGGCTGCCAGAAGCCCTGTTCCGCGGCCGGAAGTCTGAGGTCAAGGTGTCAGTGGGGCTGGTTCCCTCTAAGGCCGAGGGAGAATCTGGTCCAGGCCCGCTCCAGCTTCCCTGCTCTGCTGGCGTCCTTGGCGCCCTGGACCTGTAGAAGCATCACCCCATCTCTGCCCCATCTTCACATGGCGTCTCCCGTGAATGTGTCCGAACGTCCTGTTTCTACAAGGACACCAGTCCTACAGGATCAGGGCCTGGCCTCCTGCAGTGTGACCTTGTCTTAACCAAATCTGTTCACAAAGACCCCATTTCTAACAAGGTCACGCTCCCAGGTTCTGGGGGTTAGGACTTCAACACGAATTTGGGGGCATGAGTGCAGCCCTAACTGGACAAGAAGTGGGGTGGAGTCCTGCCGGAAATCCCGGGGGCCGGCGTCCAGGCTGCGGGCCCCAGCTCTCCCTCAGGGCCTCCGTCTTTCTTCAGCCCCGACTCAACACGTCCACACTGAGCGCTGAGTCCTCCTGGCCAGGGGCTCCCATGCGCGCAGGACCCAGCTGGCTCCCAAACCGGAACACAGGAAGGGCAGTGGGCCGTCGAGGGGCCCCTCGAACGCTTTGCCCTCCTGTCCCAGCCCTGCGGGACTCGGAGCCCTCCTGGCCTCCCCTGAGCTCTGGGGGGGGGGGGCCTCACGCCCTGGCCTGCTCAGCCACTGGTCTGCCGGTCTGTCCACTGCTGCCGCGACGGGAGGCTGGGGGCCGGGCGGGAGAGGGTCTCGGGCCGCGGCCTGTCCGAGGCCCGACGGGGAAGGACTGTGTCTAAGCCCCCAGGCTGCTCTCGTGGCCGCGGGCCCGGACTCGGTTTCGCTGGCTGCTGGCCGGAGGCTGCTTCCGCTGCCCCTGTGGCCTGGGCCGTCTGCATCCTCATCACGGAGGAGACTCCAGTAAAATGGGTGCGGCCTCCGCGGTTTGTCCCTTCATTTCTGCTGCGTCCTGTCAGTTAGATGGGAGCTGCGGGCTGGGCGGCGGGGGCAGGGCTCCGAGGGCGTGGGGCAGGGGAGAGGCCACAGGGCAAGGGTCACACGTCCCCATTCGGGCTCGTCGCCTCCAATGGCGACTGGAGACAGGGTCGACGGCGGGGCCTGGGGCACCTGTGGCTGAGACAGGAGGTGTCCCCGGAGGGAGGGGGAACACCTCTGTGGGGTGGAGGTGGGGGCTTTGGGGGGCCGTGAGCCACACCCTCCCGGGGCGGGGATAGCAGAGAAGATGCCCCAGCGAGGCCAGTGCACACGTGCATCGGGGTCTGGTCGAGCGTGAGGAGGACGGAGAAGCCGCTCAGGGAGCCGAGGGACCGGACGGTGGCCGGCCGGCCTACACCCAGAGACACGCAGGGGCAGGGCGTTTGCAGGCGGGGGCTGGGCAGAGGGGCGTTCCCAGTTCCTTCCCCACCTGCCCTGTTTGTTCCTGGTCCCGGCGCAACAGGCCTGTGCGACGGGCCTTGGGACTCGTCTGAGGCTCTGGTTTCTGCCCTCGCGCTCCCTGGAAACTCCCAGTCCTGCCTGTCACGTGGAATCTCATTTTGTGCCGTTTTAATTTCAAAGCTTTTTTTTTTTTTTGGTAAAAGTCTGTTGTTTTGCTAAAACAAGGAAGAGTTTCCTGATATGAGCCCAAACTCAGGGATGTGCTTTTCCATCTGAGAAGAGGGGGTCTAAGACTTTTTCCCAGCTGAAGAGCCTCAGCACAGAGAGCAGGTATTTAAAGCCTGACTTCTAGACCTGGACCCAGAGACCTCGCAGGGCAGCGCAGGGCTGGAGACCTCGGCCAGGCCCTCCCGTCTCACCCAGAGTCACATCCGGCAGTCGGACGTGGTGCAAGGGGCTGGCGGCTCGGAGGAGGGGCTGTGAGCACTGCGCTCGGGCTGCTGGGTGTCACGGGCCCGGCTTCCACAAGGTTCTCAGAGCGGGGCCCACGGGAGCCGGGGGGGGTGCCTCGGGCCCACGAGTGCCCCTCCTCGCTGGCGTTACCCACTCCCTCCTTCCTGCCCGAGAGGCTCTTCCTTCCCGGGCCTCGCCGGCTGCTGTGGACACTTCGCTGCACGGGCAGAGCGTCTCCGGCCAAGGCTGCGCCCACGTCCCCAGAGCCCCGGCCCCTGTGTCCACGTGGGCACCGTGGATGCCTGCAGGGAGGCGTGCCCAGGCCGCGCCAGCAGGGGGTGCCTCAGAGGGACGGGCGTCCACCGCGCCCACGAGGTACTGGTGCTGCGGACAGCTTAGGGGCTCAAATAAATTTGCATTTCCAAAGTCAGATAGAGCCACGAAGACAAGCTATTAACTGGATTAAAAAGAACTTTTCTGCATGCCGGCCGTAACCAGGAAGCATGTTAGAAAATGTCCGCTCTCTGCCCGAGACTCTGCTGAGAGCGGACGGAGACGCCACCAGCCACGCTCCCCCGGGACTTGTTGCACTTTCCACACTTTAATCCTTTCAGGAGCCACCCAGGTGGGCACCTGGGGGAGGCACCTGTCATGGGGGCAGTGAGGACCCAGGCGGCGGCAGGGCCAGTTATTCACCTGGACGGTCGGGCCAGCCCTGCCCTTGCCTCCTCCTCCCGCTTCCTCCTCAGACAGCCGAGGTCCCCGCCCGGGAGACAAAGGGTGAGCCTGGCTTGGCTTCATCACCAGAGGTGGGCCGCCTTGGGGCTGGACCTCGATCGAAGCTTTCAAGGTGATCGTTTCCGGTGTGATAGAACATGTGAGAACTTACGTTTAGTTTCTCTGTGTGAACAAGGCTTTAAAGATATCAGAGCATTTAATAGCTGATGGGTCGTAACACCATCTTTGAATACATTTATTGAAAAGCTGCTCCAAATATTAACCTTTGATCCCGGTGGGAAGGAGCTGCCGGCTGCTCTGCTGGGTAAATACAGACGCCAGGCGGGGCTTTAACCCAGAGAGACGTCTGGTCCCACAGGGCCCCCACAACAGAGGACTTGAAGCAAAGAACTTAGTTCCTGGAATCAGTAGAATTATTCAAATTCTAGGTAAATATCTTCAGCACCCAGTCGATACTGACTTGATTTTCAAGCTTTGTTAAGTAAATGGAAGCCAGCCCGCCAGCCTGCGCAGGGGGGCGCAGGGGGGCGCAGGGGGCCCCAGGGGGCTGCGGACTGGGCTGTTCTGGAGGTACTGGGCAGACTGGGCTGGTCGCTGCCCTACCCAGGGCGGGGCCCCCAGGCCTTTGAGCCTAACCTGCAAGGGCCTGTCTCCCCCCGCCCTGTTCTCTCTCTGTCTCTGACTTTCTGATTCTGTCTCTCTCTCTGTGGCTCCCTCACGCGGGTAAGATACATACCTGAAGCACATGTTTCACAAAAGAGAACTTGGCCTTCGTAGGCGCACCGACTCTGATCTTTTCTATTTTGTTAAACTGAAAAAAAACTCAAGCCAGACTCACTAAATTGGCACAGTCCAACGTTTCCCATTCTGCGTAATGGCACCAAAAACTGTCTGCCGTGGCCCAGTGCCTGGTGGCCACCACCAGGTGTCCGGAATCACCTGGGGCACCATTACCTAAGGCCAGGGGCTGGGGCGGTGGACTATCGTCTTTGGTTTTGTTTTCCTGGCTCTGGGTGGGCCTTCTGTGCTCAGTGGGAGGTTGGTTTGCAGGCCCCCGAGCTGCTAGGAGGCTCCGTCAGTGGCGTTGGGGCCCTGGCGGTCCTTGGGGGGACGAGGGGAGCGGGAAGGTCCCCCGAGGTCAGGGCGTGGCACCACGGAACACAGGACTTGCTAATTAAGTGTCTCAAAAAAAGTGACCTTTTCCTGCTGTCGGTGACCAGGAGACAGGTAAAGATGCTGGCCAGGTGCATCTATAGAGATTAAGGGAGAAGTTGTGGAGCAAAACCAAAGAAAGCCAACTACGGAGGAATCCGTTTACCCTTCAAAGCACCTATTTCACTGTTGCCAAACCTTTATTAAAATGCTTCTCTCAAAGGAAAAATCACACGGCTTTTCTGGGCTTTAACACCCAGATTTTGTGTCTAAAAGTCACTGGGTGAAGAGTGTCAATCTGATGGCAAAGTGCAGTGTGGATAGAGGGACCGAGGCCTCCCATCGACAGAATTAGGGCACAGGCAGCCTCTTCCTGCCCAGGGAGCTGGCTTCTGCGCCAGGTTAGTGTGGAGAGAAAACTCTTCTTCAGGTGTTTCAAAATGGACACGTTTCCCCTGTATTAAAGAACCTGACCTCCCCTTGGAGAACAGACGCTAAACACAGCGTTCAGATGGCTATAGCCCCACTGGGGTGTGTGGGACTGGACCAGAATATGATAGACTTTTAGACGGAATACAGGACCTTCCACCATCTGTGTTTCCACCTATCCACCTACCTGCCCCTCCACCCAAGTACACACCATCTATCTATCCACCCATCCGTCCATCCATCCGTCCACCATTCCTCCACTTATACATTCATCATCCATCTATCAGTCTAAGCACTCGCTCATCACTTGCTCCCTCCATCCATCCATCCCTCCATCATCTGTCCATTCATTGTCTACACATCCATCCGTCCATTTTCTACGCCTCTTCCCTCGCTCCTTTCTCCATTTCCTCCTTCTATCCATCCATCAATCCACCCATCCACCAACCACCCATCTATCCATCCACCTACCCATCATCCACCGAAATACCCATCCATTAACTCATTCATCTGCAAATATAAATTGAGTGCCACTGTCTACTGTGTTCCAGGTCCATTTAAGACAATGGCAGAAGCGAATGAGACCAGCTCAGCCCCTGCTCCCAGGGGAGCTCCTGCTCAAACCGGGGAGACAGTGAGCACGCTCCATTCCATGGGACACCGGCTGGGCAGGCCTGGGGAGAGTGGGCGGTCAAGGAGCACTGAACAGGGGCAGGACCCAGAAGCGGGGGTCAGAGAAGACTCCCAGAGGGGTGGCTTCCAAGCTTACTGATAAACCGCAGAGCTCTCCTCTGGGCTGCGGCCAGAGCTGACTGGTGTCTAGAAGGACCTCTTTGGCCAGAGTGGACAAGAGATCCTCAGGGACCAAAGGCAGGGAGCCACTCAGGACTCTGGTGTTATCTCCCCGGAAGAGGCTCTCGGGCTAGGCAGTAGCAGTGGTCAGACCACATGGCTGGAGTCTGGACCCCTGGGGAGACTGCAGGGGAGCTGACCGGGCAGGTGAGGGCTTGAGAGAGGTGGGGCCGACGGGGGGCAGGAGGGGACGGCGCACAGCCAGCGGGGGGCCTGGGGTGGCTCTGGGTTATTAAGCCCACTGGACCTGGGAGGCCCAGGGGCTGTGCTTGTTCTTGGCCAGGGAGAGGTGAGTGAAGGCAGGTTCTCAAGGGAGGGGGAGGTGGGGGCCCAAGGCAACCTCCTGCACAAACCGGCATCGAGCAGGAAGCCATGGCCGTCTGCCCGTGGGTTTCTTTTATTGGTGGTGACGACCACACGAGAGGCCACTGTGAGACAGATGGACGTGGACCACGTGGGTTTTCTCCACGAGCGCTCAGCACTCCTGGGCAGCACGGGGTGGGCCCGATTCCTCTCGAGCTCCGGTGCGCAAGCTGGCTCCACGGGCCTGGGCCGAGGTCCCTTCGCAGGCATGGCCAAGAAGCCTCCGTGGGCCTGTCTGGCAGTGCCTCTCCTGCGGCCCGGCGGCACGGCCCTGCACCGCGGCCGTGCTCCCTCCAGGACGGCCGCGCTGAGAACATTTCTCAGCTGAGGGTCCAGCATCCTCGCCAAGGACCACAGGAACGTCAGCGAACAGATTTCAGAAAGCAGCCCTGCCTTCTGAGAACTGGCTTTGATTCCCCTGTCAAAGGGATTCTAAAAGCCGTTCCCTATGGAAACGAGTGCCGTTCCTGACGTGACACGTGCCTCAGAGAAAATTCCAGCGGGGTCTCCCTCCCAAGACTGCGGGGCTCCAGGCCGCCACCTCGGGGGCTCTGCGTGGTCGGGGCCGCCACGGGGGACTCACGCCTGCTCGTGGCGAGCTCACTTTCTCCGTGGCTGGGGGCACACGTCGGGCAGGAGTGGTGGCAGCCCACATGGATTTTATGGAGTTTTCTTGTAGCGACGAGGAAAGAAACAGTACCCCCATCTCACACCCGGGCCCTGGCCCTCCGTGGGCTCCGAGCAGACCTCTGTGACATGGGGACACGTGGTCCCACTTTGTCACCTTCTGTATGGCTTACGCCATTTCACCGCTGCACAACTAGGCAAAATGTGGCACTTGGCATTTTAATACGAGCAAAACAAAGGATCCAAGAAGCTATCGTGAGCGCTGGGATTCTCAGCAGAGACTCCGTAATCTGTAATTATCGTATTTCCCCTCCACACGTGGCTGACAGCAAGCTGTGGGCTCCGGGGGGCCCTGGGGCGGGCCCGGGGGAAAGGGAGCAGCTCTAGCGCACAGAACACGACTCGGACGTTTCTACCTGCGGGACGGGCACAGACTAGGTCAGTTACACAGCGGACAGAGGGTGCCTCCCTGTGGCGCAGGGCGTGAGAGCAGTCAGAGGGAAGGACTTCGGTGTGTCCAGCGAAGCAGAAGGGACGGAGTGGGAGCGGCCCTCCTTGCTCTCAAGGCTCGGAGTTGCCCTCTTCGTTGCCTCTGTCCTGCCGTGGGCGGCGCCCTGTGGGCCTCTCTCCTCGGCTCCACTCTACACCACGAGCCAGTGGCGGAGCTGGAAAGAGAACGGGGCTTATTCAGTCGTGGACGTGAAGGGAGGAGCTCCGTGGATAAAAGCAGCTCCTGGGCCGGCAGCCCGGCTCGTAGCTGGGAGACCCCGGGGGGCCGGCGCCGCTCCTGGGGCGCCACACACCCGACGCCCTTTTTAACTCTACGGAGACAAGTCATCGCTTCACAAAGACACGTCGGCGGCCACAGTGGCCTCGAGGGGCTGGAGCGTGGACCGGCAGCCTCTGCCAGCCCTGGCCCGCGTGACATCAGCTGCTGGACAGACGCCGGACGCCAGCGCGCCTGGGCTGGCCCAGGGCGCCCGCCCACTGGCTCGCACGTGACCTGCGATGCCGCTGGCCCCCCGTGGCCTCTGATCCCGACCCAGGGGAACCCTGCAGCCCGCGGGGCTGTCTGCCTTGCGTGACCCTGCGGGTGGGGCGTGAGGCCTCGTTCGCCGCTCGGGGAGGGGTGAGATGCACAAGGGCCCTATTCAGTTGTCCCCAGATGTCATCGCCTGTTATGACCCGGCTGTCAGTTCGGCCTATTTTTGAGCACGGGCCATTGGATCGCACCAAACGGCAAGAACCGTGTTTTGTAAACACTTCCAGACAAAGACGGGCAGGGCTTGATTCTGACACAGCCACACCGGGGTAGGAAGGTGCTGCCTCTGGTCTCACCGCAGGGCCCTCCGTCACCGTCACCGTCACCGTCGGGGAGAAGCTGCTTAGGACACACCCACACAGCAGCCAGAGGGCAGCCAGAGGGCAGGGCTCGACCAGGGACGCCCCCTCCGTGGTGACTTCAGACCAGTGCCGAGGCCGGGGGGCCACACCTGGGACCCCAGCTGAGACCCGACCCCGGGGGTGAAGTGGCCCTCGGTCCTGGCCACAGATGAGCCGCAGGCGACCTTCTCAGAGGAAGGTGCGCTTACGAGGCCTCTCAGAGCCCCCGCAGGTGGAGATCGAGCCCTGAAGCTGCAACCAGGGGAGCAGAAAAGCGGGCAGCGGCGTCCGCGAGCGGGCGGACATGAACCAGAAACTCCAGTTCAGACCCGTGCGGACCAGGGAGGCCGCGCTCCTCACGCTACCGGGCAGCTGCGTAAGAGATGGTTTAAGCGGCGGCAGGTGCCGCTGGCAGTGCTGCACAGTCCACAAGGCCAACTGCCGCTTCCAGAGAAGAGTGGACAGTGCAGCTGCCAGCGAAGGGGGTACGCGACGGAGACGCTTTCCCATAACCGCACACGTGACACTTCCACGTGCAGCGTCAAAGCGAACGGCCACAGCTACAGACAAAGGTACTTCTGGTCCAGGGAATTCCCTGGCGGTCCAGTGGTTAGGACTCGGCGCTTTCACCGCCTGCTCGGGGAACTAAGAACCCGCAAGATGTGCAGCTCAGCCAAGAAGAAAAAAAAAGATATTTCTGGTCCAGATGGAGTAATGGGGACCGAATATATTCTACCGTCTGACACGGCTTAAAATGAACAAAATATATATAATAATGGGTTTTCAGACACAGGACGCCAGACGACTAAGGACAGACTCCCCGAGGGAGACAAAAGCAGGGGGGTCTGTCCAACTGCCCCACTGCGGCCTCGGGGGGCTTTCTAGGCCCCAGCGGGGGAGGGGACGCCCAGGTGGGGCGGCGAACCCCTGGCCTGATGAGGTGGGGTGAGCGCTGGGGAGCCCAAGGCGGCTGGAGTTCACAGGATGGAGCTGCAGAGGGCCGCGGGCGGCACTGAGAGCCCCGGGCCCGTGCACAGGGACCCGAGGCTCAGCTGAGCATTTCAGGGCACTCGAGGCCGGAGACACCCTCCCGGCAGGATTCGGGAGATGCCTCTGAAACTCACAGGGCGGGGGCTGTGCCCGCCCCGCAGCCAGGCTCGGGCATCTCCCGGATCTCGGGGTGCCGGGTAGAGCGTTCACCCAGCTCTTGCACCAGCATTGGAATCCGCCCCCCACTAAACGCCGCTCTGGTCCCACCTAACAAGTCTTACAAACCAAGTCCCCCAAAGATCAGACTGTCTCCGAGTAACTTAAAGACGACCCAGAACAGAGCTCAAGAATATGTAAAGGAACACAAGTATCTCCAGCCTCTAACAAGGTAAAACTCACGACATCCAGAATCCGATTAAAAATGACCAGATGTGTGAAGCAGCAGAAAAATTCAACCCCTTATGAGAAAAGTCAACTGACACTGACCCGGAACAGACACAGATGTTGACACTGGCAGAGGAGGGGATGACACAGTGATGATAACTGCCGTCCATATGTCCAAAGAAGGTAAGTAGAGGCATGTAGGACATAAAACGACCCAGCGTGAACTTCTAGAGGTGAAAACTACAACGTGTGAAATGACAGGTGTGCTGGGTGGGATTATTAGCAGATTAGACTTTGCAGAGGAAAAAAATTAGGGGACTAAACAGAAGCCACAGAAAGCACGCAAAATAAAACACACAGAGGGAAGAGAATTAACGTGGCCTAAAATATGTGTAACTGGAGCCCATGAAGGGGGTGGGACAGAAAAAAATGGAAGAAATGATAGCCCCAAATTTCCAAATACACTGAAAAATAATATAAACCCACAGTTCCAAGAGGCTCAGGGGACGTGGGTATGAGAAGCGTGAAGTACGGTGCTGCAACCGCGCACAGTGGTGCAACGGACCCAAAGACCCAGTCAGCGTGATGCCCTTCCAATAAATTTAAAAACAACCGACACCGAACAGTCTACTTTTCAGGAATATAGCGGTACCTACAGATGCAACAAAACTGTGCAGCAGAAAATGCATGGGAAATACTCAGCTAGATCGAGACGGGGTTGACTTCAGGGGCAGGAGGGCGGCAGACACGGAGGTAGATGTGAGTTACTGTCAAGGTGGAGTTTTGTATGGTTGTTCACAAGGGTTTATTCTGTTATGTGGTTAAATAAACGAAAAACTGCCACGGCTGGACTAATGTACAATGGTGCACCTGGACACAAAACCTAAAAAGACACCTGAAAGAGTATGAGACCCGGAGGAGCCAGGGAAGCCTCATATAGCAGAGCCCAGGATAGAAGCAGAGAGGCAAGGGGCAAGATCTAAGCAGGGCTGCAAAATTCCCAGAACTCACAAAACATATGAATTCACAGACCCTGGGCACACAAGAGATGCAAGGAGGAATAAGTAAATAAAATGACTTATAATAGCTTTGCAATAATATAAATAAAAGAAACCTAGGCCCAGACACATCACAGGGAAACTGCAGCACCAAATGCAAAGGAAGCTGGAACGGGTCCGGGGACCCCGCCCCATGGGGCCACATGTCTCAGCAGGACTGCAGGGCTGCAGGTGGAGAACCGACATCTTCAAAATGCTGAAAGACCATAACTTGATCTAGAGTCACATGCCTGTGGAAACTCTGTCATAAATAAGGGCAAAGCAAAGACATTCACAGACACACGACAGTGAGGAAGTTTATTAAGACACCCCCTTAAAGGAATGTCTGAAGGATGCTTCTTTGAAAGGCAAGAAGATGGTCCTCAAAGGAAAGACATATATGCCAAAAAGTAGAGTGATCAAATAAACACTGGACATGCACACTTGTCCAGGGAAGTTTCTGGACAAAATAACAACAATAATAATAGTGACTAACTTGTGGGTCAAAAATGACATAAATGGAATATTGGACAATAATAGCTTATTAATCTGTAGGAGGAAAATTTAAGTCCTTGTGATATTCAGGACGGGGGTTCAGACAATGTTTAACTTTATACTTAAAGTGAAATATGCACGGTACAATTTCAAAAACAACTATAAAATGAATACAATAAAGTTACAAATTCCAAACAGAGAGGAAAGAGTAGAACAAGAAAAAAAAAAGACCAAAAAAATCAATCATAAAAGGCAAAAATAAGGTGGAAAAATAAACATTAAAAAATGGAACAGGGTTAAAAAATAGCAGAATGAAGCCCAACTGTACCAATAATCACAACAAATATAAATGGATTAATCTGCCCAGTTGATTAAAGCATTCCAGTGTATTTGAGGTTCGCAAAGACACCTAAATGTTAAGATGACTGCAAAGTTGGAAGTTAAAAGATCACAAAAGACATTTCAGGTAAACTCAAAAGAAACCTAGTGCAGCTGTAGTCACCTCAGACAAGAAGGACTTTAAGAGCAAACACACAGCAAGGGAGCAAGGATCGGCCAAGTAGATGTGATCATTCTGAACCCATACCTGTCCCAGAAAACAGGCTCAGAATAGATAAGGCAAAATCCAGTAGAAGTACAAGGGAAAATTGGACAAATACGCTTTCAAGGTCAGATATCCCATAAATATCTACTGATTACTGATGGTTACACAGAGCTACAATGGGCAAAATTGTAAAAGACTTGAACAACACAGTTACAAGCCCAATCTAATGGACAGAAGGAGAATTGCATATCAACAGTTGGAGAATACATCTCATCTAAAGATACATGTAGCATTTATAAAATTTGACTAGGTACTTGGCCATAAAGGAGTATCAATACACTCCAGAGAATGAGTAAAAAGGTGTCTGAACACAATGCAATTAATTTAGAAATCCATAACAAAAAGATAAATGAAACATCTCCATATACTTGGGAATTTAAAGGCAGACTTCTAAGCATTCATGGGTGGAAGAAGTCACAATGAAAATTAAAATATGCTTAGAACTAAATGATACACAAAATGCTATGTTAAAAGTTGTGACATATAGCTGATTCACTTTGTTATACAGCAGAAGCTAACACAACATTTTTGTAAAGCAATTATACTCCAATAAATATGCTAACAAAAATTTCTAATTATAAGAAAAAAAAAACAAGTTGTAGAACACAGCCAACAGGGTATTTTGAGGGAAATTCTTAGCCTTGAGTGCTTATGTTAGAAAAGAAGAAAGGCTGAAATTAAGAAGTTAGTAAATGTATGACAGAGTAGACCAGTGAAAGTAGAAGGGAGAAATAATGACAGAGCTGAAATGAACGCGACAGAAAGCAAAGCACAAACAGAGCATCCTGCACCAAGTCGCGACCCTTCAAACTGCATAAGGGGAAGTTCTCTGTCCCAACAGGCCCCCACCCCCACCCCGCCTAAAATCATGCCCCTTACGCAGCTTTTGAGTCAGAGCGTCCACGTCCCGGAAGGACTTGGCGGTGCAGCACTCACAGCTGATGCTGGCGTCCTGACCGAGCGCCTCGCTCTGGGGCTGGAGGAGGGAGAGCACCCACCCAGGTCACCTCCGGCCCCAGCCGGCAGGGGGAGAGTGGCACTCACCGTGAACTGGCGCACCTCCCCTCGGTCCACCCGCTCGGCCTCCCTCTCGGGCGTGATGGCGTAGGCCAGTTTCTAGAAGAGAAGGAACAACTGTGGGCGCCGGCCCAGCCTCAGCGGGGTGAATGGGCCCTGGCCAACTGCTGTCGGTGTGGGAGCTGATGGCTTGGGCCTCCTTAGACCCTGGAGCCAAGTCCAGCCCAACTCGAAGTAGCCACTACGGGAGGAGGTTCATCTCCACGTCAAGCTCGCGGTGGGCCCTGAGCAAAGGTATCCTCTGTCTCTTCCAGGAATCCTGGCACCAAAATGTGAGGTGGAGGGACCTCCGTGCCCAGCCCACCCACCCCCTCCTTCATAGGTGACGCAGAAGCATGCCCGACCGACTGCGAGGCCCAGAGCCACCCCCGGCCCACACGAGGGTGCCCGCCTGGGGATCCCGCCGGCCCTGCTCGGCCCCAGGTGGACTCGGTCCCAGGAGAGGGCGGGCCCCCTGCTTCCACCCCCAGCCTCAGAGCACTGCCCTTCCACCTGCACTGCACGCTGTAGAGCATGTGTGCACACACACAGAGACACACACAGGCAAGTACGCACGTGTATGTGCCCACGTGAGGACACACACACAGCAAGACAGGCACACACAGGCGCGCACACACACACACACAAAGACCGGCGCGCGCACACACACACACAGGAACACACACACACACAGGCACACACACGCACGCACGCACAGGCACAGCCCACCCCCACACCAGCCCATGTGTCTCTGGCATGATCACTGGCCCCTCCAGCCCCTCCTGCAGGGCAGAGATGAGCAGGCGGGAGCCGGCCTGGGACAGGGACAGCCGCCTGACCTTGTTGGTGGCCTCACAATCGGGCGGGGGGGAAGGGCAGGTGAGGGAGACCCGTCCAGATACACACCTCCCTCGAGGAGCCGGGCAGGCTGCAGAACTTGTAGGCAGCGTAGACGGGGACCACGGACATGGAGGATGCGGCGATGGCCCAGCCCAGCGCGTTGGCCCACTCGGGGAAGATGTAGGCTCCGTAGTGCGGGGGCCTGAAGGTTGCGATGCTGACCACGACCACAAACTGAAACCGAGGGACGGGGGTCAGGGCCAGCTGGGGCGGGGGTACCAAGCGGGCGGCTCTGGCGGAGGGTCCCCCGCACGACGGGACCAGGCCGTGAAGCCGGGCAGCGGGCGTCTGTGTGCGCTCTGCAGACTGGGGCTGCCGCAGGACGGGGCAGGGGTGCTTCGGGGGTGCACACCCCTCCAATTCTTAAGTCTGATGGGCGGGGATTCTCTCACTGTCTCTTGGAAGCCTCACAGGTTGCCACACGGGGAGAAGCAAGACACGGGGCTGGTCTGGAGGTCACATGCCCCAGGCTGCTGGGTAGCTGGGGGTGACCAGCAGCCCCCGCAGGTTTGGAGCAGCTCAGGGAGCTTGGGGCTTGAACTGGGAGCCTCACCCCGACTCCACCTCCTCTCTCACTGGCCCTCGGGGTGGAGGCAGTGCTGCCCGAGGGCCCTGCCTGGTCCCTGGACACCACTGGGCTGGCTGGGCAGGAAGAGGGCCGGAGTCACGAGGTGCTCACTGGCCTGGCCTCTGCACTCAGAGCTGGACGGCCGCTGGACGGCTGCCTGGGGCCACCAGACAGGGTGGGCAGTCCCAGCCTCGCGAGCCGTCGGGGCTCGGTCACGGCCACCCAGCCCTGAGGTTGTGGTGTGGGTGCGGGGATGAACCAGCACGGCCGTGTTCCATCGCAACGGGCGGCGGGCGGACCCGGCCGCAGGCGCGAGCTTGCAGACCGCGGCCCGGACGAGCAGCTACCGGGGAGCCCTGGGGGCCGTGCTGTCGCAGAACCTGCGCGGCTCCCGTCCGGCCCCGCATCTGGGCGCCTGTCTTCCCAGGTTCTAGCCCTCCCTCGGGCCTCCGGGCAGAGGTCAGCTGACGCCCTCCGAGCACGGGGGCCGAGCAGGACGCGCTCGGGCCTTCATCGGGTGGGAGCCCTGCCTCCCGTGAGTGGCTTCTCAGTGGCTCCAGTCGGGGGCGGATCTTCAGGAGACCAGAGGGTTTGGGGGGCCAGCCTGCCCTCCTGCCTGAGTCCGGTGGCCTGCTGACCCCCACCCGTGGAGCCCCTGAGTCCCTCCCCCAGCATCAGGCGTGCGTGGGCCCTGCTGGACCGGGTGTGGGGGGAGCGGGGAAGGAGGGGCCTCACCAGGAGGAAGCAGGGGCTGATGAACTTCCAGCACAGCCGCCAGTAGAGGCTGGGCCGCTGCCCGGTCATCTGTTTGATGTCGTCGCTGAACTGCCACACGCCTGTGGGGGGGTGGCCAAGTGGGCGGTCAGCACGGCACCCGCCCGAGTCGCGGGCCCCGCCGGGCCCTCCCCAAGCCCGGGCCACCTGGAGCTTGGGCTGCACGCTGGTGCCCGGGCCGCCCCGCCCAGCCGCCCAGGGGTCTTGCTGACCCGGCCCGGTGCATGTCCCCGTGGCGACACTGGGATCACCGATGACCCCAAGGGGCCTGCGGGGCCTCCGCCCTCCTCCCATCTCAGGTCCTCCTCCCCGAGGCCCACGGCCGTCCCTGCTTCCCCTCTGTAATCACGTTTATTTCATTTACAAAAATCACGGTAAAATATATATAACATAAAGCTTACCATTTTAACCATTGTTTTTGCACAGCTCAGTGGCATGACGTCATTCACACTGTTGTGCAAGTACCACCGCCGTCACCTCCAGAACTTCCTCATCCTCCCCAGCGGAGACTCTGTCTCCATTAAACGCTCACTCCCCATCCCCTCACCCGGCCCGTGCCACACCCCCACCCTACTTTCTGTCTGTGTGAACCTGACTCTTCCAGGGGCCTCATGGGAATCCTACAGGATCTGTCCTTCTGGGACTGGCTTATGTCGTTGAGCGTAACGTCCTCAAAGCTCATCCGCGTTGTAGCAGCCTGCGTCAGAATGTCCTTTTTAAGGCTGAACGACGTTCCGTTTACGTCAACGGTCATTCTTTTGTAAGGAAAGCCACTTCTAGAAGCTCCACGTGCCGCGTCAACGGTCATTCTTTTGTAAGGAAAGCCACTTCTAGAAGCTCCACGTGCCGCAGCTCTCTCCAGACCTCGCGGTGGAATATTCCTCTTGCCCTGAGCCTGGCCTGGCCTCTGGTCACGTGACAGCAGCTGGTTGGCCGAGACTCGTGGCACATGTGGGGAGGCAGCAGAGCTGCACCTCCGTGCAGAAGCCCCTCTTCACACTCCAACCCCATCAGCAGATCCCGGACTCGGACCCTGGAGAAGTGGGGCGGAGGAGGCTGAACCCAAAGGCCAGCAAAGACGGGTGTGTCCACCAGGCCCCTGGGGCCCTCAGGCAGGTCCAGGGCAGGCCAGCCCCTCCTGCACCGGGACGTCCTCTCTGAGACCACGGGGACCTGGTCTCAGAGAGACCTCTCAGAGGTCTCAGAGAGTGGGGCGCGTCCTGGGTGTGAGCTGCCGTCTGGAGGAAACGGTGTGGCCTCTGTCTCCGGAGGCTCTGGGGAGCACCTGGTCCCTGCAGGACCAGCCTCCCTCCCGTCTCCGCCAGCCCCAGGCCCATGGCTGCGGGGTACGCTTGACGCACTTGCTCTCTTTCTCTGAGGTTTCATTTTGGGGTGGAGAAATTATAATTTAAAGCTACAGACACGTATTGATTCCAGGTGCCAGTGAAAGCACAGAGAGCTTGGTATTTCCCTTCTCTGTGGAGAAGTAAATATAATTGGAAGAGTGTTCTTGGAATATGAACCATTTGCCAGGTTAAGCCTCTCAAAGCTAGACTGCTCCTGAGGTTATAACTCCAGGGCCGAGGCAGAGACCATGACCCCCTCCTGTGACACCAGGGCAGCTGCGAAACTGTGGTTCTTGAACAGCACAGGCCTTTGGCTTTGGGCTGAAGCACGTACGCGTGCAGAGGAGTATGCCCGTTATCTCGACCCTTCACTCCAAACTCCCCCAGAGATCCCTGGCCAGGAGAGCTGGGTGGCACCGTGACCCCAGGTCACAGGAAAGAAATGGAGAGCAAGGTGGGCCCGGGCAGCAGGCTGGGGAGGGCACAGCTTCTGCAGCTGTCAAACCTACAGCAGGACATCCCGGGAAACACGGTGGACACCCCAGGAGGGGCCGGGGAGCACGGCTGCGGGCTGGGCCGCGCCTCTTCCAGGGGCTGCCTGCTGACCAGCAGGTCCCAGGCCTCGAGGGGCTCCCGGGCCTGATGCATGAATGAGCGCTGGGCCAGGTTGGGGGGTGGTCTGGAGTCCAGGTCGTGCTGTCCGCGCAGGGTCAGGAGTTCTGGCCTGGCGCCGAGCAGCGGCTCTCTGAACACCACCGTCACCCCTCCCGTCAGCTGAGGGCCTTGGCGGCACGTCCCCAGAGAGAAGCCCCCTCAGCCTGCTCCCCTGGCACCTCGGTGCCGGTCGATTGTGCTCAGCAGATGCGGAGACCTCGCCTCCGGCACCAGCCAGTGTCCCAGAGTCCTCGCAAATCCTCCCTCCTCAAGATCCAGCGGCACGATTATGTGGCCACACCGGGCGCTCTGGCCGCAGTAAGGGCTGCGGGCTGCCGTCCAGGCTGTCTTCACCGATCCATTGAACGGCTGGCTGCCAAGCCTCCTCTGTGATGTGTGCTGACCACGGTGCAGGGCAGCTTTGCCCAAAAGGAAGCAGCACGGCGACAACGCCCGAGGACGCCGGCCCGGCCGCTCGCAGTGACGGCACAGGGGCCGGGTCTCTGCGGCTGGGGTGCACCAGCCCCCCGAGGAAAGCCCCGTCCTTACCGTAGAACCAGGCCACCCCGATGACCTCCATGAGCACCCCGAAGAGGATGGACGTGCCGGCCGCGAAGTGGTCCAGCAGCGTGAAGACGTAGATGCCACCCTAGGAGAGGGGGGAGCGCCTGCTGGACTCGGGGTGCCCGGCGCGGCACGCCTCGCCCACGGAAGTGCTCTTTCCAAAGCGTCAACCTGGCCTGCAGTTTCAGCGGACAGACGACTTCTATTTTACTCCCTAGAGAGTGTTACCTGAATCACTAAAATTCAGTCCATGAGCAGCTACTCAGGGACCCATCTATTCCGAAAACCGAAAACTCCTCTCCTCCCCAACGATTAAGGATGAAAGCAAGCAAATGCCAAAGCTGGCAGGGCCTCTGTGAGGGGCAGCACCTGGGACCTGCATGCCCCCGACAGGCCTTCCCTGACCCTCCTGCGCCACAAATCCGAGGGCTCTTCCCAGGGAGCTGTCCAGGTTCTGAAACACTCCAGAGCGAAGGCTCGCTCAGGCACCCAGGGACCGCGTGAGGCCGTGGCGACTCTGAGTGACCGTGGCTCCCTGCGTGTGTTCGAGGCCGCCCCCAGCGTGACCACAGCCACCCGCGTGGTACAGGTCATGGGTTGTTTGCAGGGGCGCAGCCCTTGGAACTGCCGTGGCTCTGTCTGGTCTGACAGCACGAACCACCGGTGCCCAGCACCGAACGCCAACGAGACACCGTCAGGCGGGCGCGCGCAGCTACGCGGGTACGTACGTTGGTGACGCAGAAGAGGGAGAGGAGGAAGGTTGCCAGGACGATGAGAAGGGTGAAGAGCTCGCGGTGCCTGTGCAGCAGCTGGAACTCGTCGATGAGCCCCGTGATCACCGACTCCATCCCGCCCATCTGCAGCCGACACAGGCAGAGGGGCGCTGGGGGCGGGGCCGGCGCGCCGCACCCCGCCCAGGCCCCTGTACTGGGGCTGCTCTGGTGACACGGCCACTGGAGAGGGAGGGCCTGGGGTGGATGCCCCGTCCTCCGGTGAGGATCTGCCAGAGGGGGGTGCAGTGCCACGTGGCCCTCATAACACCGTCCCCTGCGTCGCCACAGAGGCTCGGCTCTGCCGGGCCTTTCTAAGCCAGTGTCCGTCCCACAAGCACAGCTTAGTTTTGCTCCCAGGGAGGACCTGGCCTGGCCACTGGCCATGTCCTCGCTGATTAAGCCCTCCTGACTCCCAGGACTGTCGTGACGGGGTGTCGCCCAGGAGGCCCGGCCAGCCGGGGAGCCTCTCTGCCCTGCTCTGTCGGGAGCCCCTCCTCCAGGAAGTGCTGGGCGTGGGAGTCGCCGCCAAGGGCTGTGCCCGCCCAGCGGGCACGTGACAAGGCTGGTGGGGAGGCGGAGGCGGAGGGCCACGGCGCACGGCCGGCTGTCACAGGGCGGGGGTCCGCGGCCCTCTGCGCTTGCCAGGAAGCCCGCATGAACGTGGGGCCCGAGGTGCCCGAGGTCTCGGCTGTCGGTCCCCAGCAGGCAACGCGGAGGAGGAGCCTGAGGAAGTCGGCCTCCCGAGCCAGCGCCCACGTGCGCGCAGGGCGGCCACAGCTCAGAGGGCCGGGCTGGAGCCTCCGCTTCCCAGCCCGCGCGGGCACCCTCCCTCCTGGCGGCCGAGGGGCAGGGAAGGCGTGAGTCAGGCTGCCCGGGCCCTGTGTGTCCCGTGTCCCCGTCGCCTCGTTTTCCTGCGCTGCCCTGCTGCCCCCGGCCCTGTGCCTGTGTGTTTAGGACTCGCAGGAGGCCTGCTGTGCGCCCCCCCGGGGAAAGAAGCGGGGAGGGTTGGTCCGAAGCCTCCTTGCCGGTTGCTGTGCGCCCCTGCCTCCCACGCAGTGGCTCTGCGCGGGCGCAGGGGGCTGGGAGACCCGCGGGGCATCCGGGGCCGGCGTGGCCCTGGGAGGGCTGGCGGTCACCGGTGGGCGCAGGGCTCGCGGGGCGCCGCGGTCACTCACGGCGCTGTCGAGTCCCAGGGTGAGCAGCATGACAAAGAAAACCACGGCCCAGACGGAGGAGAGCGGGAGCGTGGCGAGCGCCTCGGGGTAGATGATGAAGATCAGCCCCGGCCCTGAAAGCAGAGCCGCGCCGTTGCTGCCGCCGCCCCGCCCCGCCCCCACCCGGAGGCTGCCGGAGGGCACGCACGCTGCGCGTCGCCCTCCTTCCGCTCTCTTTGGAGCGTCCTCCCTCCTGGGATTCAGGGCCCAGGACTCTGGAGGATGGAAACTGGATCCACGGGAGGGAGGGCCCCCGTGCTGTCCCCTCCGGCCCCCCACCGTCTCCCGGGGCTGTGCGGGCCCTGGGAGAGGAGGGGGCACAGCCCACGGGAAGGGGGCGGCAGGGGCTTCCAGGGGTCCTGCCCTCCAGCCCTCCAAACACTCGGGGCGCCTCCCGGTTTGTTTTCTGTGCCTGTCGCGGACGCACACGCACCGCCGCCACGCGCTCAGGCACGCCGTGGCTCCCGCAGCCCCCGCACCGTACATATTTCTCTGTGCCAACATATTACCCTAAGCGCCATCTTTAAAAACCACGTACTGTTACAGAGATGCCACAAAGTGGCGAGTGCGTCTCCGTATGCTCCGGGCAGAGCGGCGTGTACGCGCCTCCTCTCACTGTCCCTCTGATGCACTCCTGGGAGCGGGGCTGCCGGGTCGGCATGCGCACGTGCGGGGACCACACCTGCTCCCGTACCCCCAGCAGGTGGGATCCGGGTGGAGGTGGGGACGGAGAGGCTCAGGACTCAGCCAAGACTCAGGCACTTTGGCCGCAAATGATCCCAAAGTAAAACAGATGCCCACGGGAAGCTGCTAGCTGATCATCTTCGTGGGTAACTTAAAAAGACGTGCCATGTCGCTCACCGGCACGGTCTCCCGGATACTAGATCACGGACGTGTAACATAACTTTTCCGGTTCCCTCGTCCTCGGCGGGGCCTGTGCCGGGTGCCAGCTGTTAGGAACAGGGCACTTACTGATCCTTCTAGAGAATCAGACAAAGGCCAGAGCCAGGGTCCACCTGCCAGGGTCTCTCAGGAGCCCTGGTGTCAGGCCTGTGCTCTGCAATTCCCAACCCCAAGGAAGGAGCAGGGTTTCCGGTGTGGAACGAAGGGGTGGCTCGTTTGAAAAGCTCTACAGTCTAAATGCCACACATCCAGGAAGATAACGATATGCTCGGCTGAACGTAAGGCCAATATCCTCACCTTTCATTTCTGTTCCTGGGTTAACATTTCACCCTGTTTTCTTGAGAATTAGAGCTATAAATGACATTTACTTTGCTTGTCATGGAAATGCATAGAATACATTCAGCTTACTTCAGGGGTTAATGGAGGTTCTTGCAAACGATTGCGATTTATCATAATAAAGGGCAAAAGAGCGGTGAAAATGCATAAATGCAACAGTGAGTAAATTTCACTGCTCTGTATTTATTTGCATTATGTCCCCTTTCTCCTGCCTATATTGGATTTTTTTTTTCCTACAGGAAAGAGTATGGATTTGGAAACACTTGCTGAGATTTCACCCCAGCCCCCAGCTTTCCCACCGCAGTCTTGGAGGGGTCTGTCTGCCCCGTCTCCAAACCTCTGTTTCCTGCTTTCAAAGTGCGGCTCCAAATGGGACCTAATGAAACTTCAAAGCTTTTGCACAGCAAAGGAAACCATAAACAAGACGAAAAGACAACCCGCAGAATGGGAGAAAATATTTGCAAATGAATCAACGGACAAAGGATTAACCTCCAAAATGTATAAACAGCTCAGACAGCTCAATATGAAAAAAACAAACGACCCAATCCAAAAATGGGCAGAAGACCTAAATAGACATTTCTCCAAAGAAGACCTACAGATGGCCAAGAAGCACATGAAAAGCTGCTCAGCATCACTAATTATTAGAGAAATGCAAATCAAAACTACAATGAGGTTATCACCTCACACTGATTAGAATGGGCATCATCAGAAAATCTACAAACAACAAATGCTGGAGAGGGTGTGGAGAAAAGGGAACCCTCTTGCACTGTTGGTGGGAATGTAAATTGATACAGACACTATGGAGAACAGCATGGAGGTCCCTTGAAAAACTAAAAACAGAACTACCATACGACCCAGCAATCCCACTGCTGGGCATACACCCAGAGAAAACCATAATTCAAAAAGACACATGCACCACAATGTTCACTGCAGCACTATTTACAATAGCCAGGACATGGAAGCAACCTAAATGCCCACCAACAGACAAATGGATAATGAAGATGTGGTACATGCATACAATGGAATATTACTCAGCCATGAAAAGGAACAAAACCGGGTCATTTGTAGAGACGTGGATGGATCTAGAGACTGTCATCCAGAGTGAAGTAAGTCAGAAAGAGAAAAACAAATACCGTATATTAACGCATATATGTGGAATCTAGAAAAATGGTACATATGGTACTGCAGGGAAGAAATTGAGACACAGATGTAGAGAACAAACGTATGGACGCCAAGGGGGGAAAGTGGCGGGGGTGGTGGTGATGGCGGTGAAATGAATTGGGCGATTGGGATGGACATGTAGACCCTGATGTGCATAAAACTGATGACTAATAAGAACCTGCTGTATAAAAAAATAAATAAAATAAAATACAAAAATTCAAAAAAAAAAAAAAAAAAAGTGCGGCTCCCAGCGCTCAACTTCTCTAGAAGTGGATGGGCCGACGGGGCCGACCCGCGGAGAGCTCAGGGCGCAGGAGGGGTTGGCCCTCTGTCCCCTCAGCCCCTCCCTGCAGGCCGCCCTCCCGCTCAAGAGTGAGAAGCTCCAGGAGGAGGTCAGTCCCCCAGCGCCCGGGAGGAGAGGGGCTTCCCAGGGGAAGGGAGGGGCCCACGCCTGAGCAGGACGGTCTCGGGGGAGGCCCCTGCTGGCTGACGCCCGGAACGGTCCTGCGGGCCGGTGAGGGTGGCGGCCGTCGCGGGAAGCCTCGGGCTCCTGGACTGACCTAGCTTCGGGCTGCCCGAGCCACGAGTTTCCGCCCAGCACCCCGGGGGCTCTCTCCTGCGGGGCCCAGCCCGGTCCCTGTGGCACCCGGGCCCGTGCTCTCCCCGGCCCACTCCCCCTCGGCTGGCTTCCTAGTTTGCAGACACTCCGCGTCCCTGTCGGCGGGGCGAGCAGGCTGGGGGCGCGGGTCCCCGTTGTCACCGTGTCCAGGGGCTTCAGGGGATCCTCGGCTATTATCCAAATCCCATCTACACGTGCCATGGCCACTGGGTATTTGGAGGAAAAGCTTAGAACAGATTAACTGCTATGTCCAAACCAGTCCAGCTTCCTTCTGGCGGACCACACCGAGGTCCGAGGCGCGTGGAACAACTCAGAGGCCTGAACTGCACGTCCCTGGCCAGGTGTAAACAACGGCGGGGGCCGCCCAGGGAGGGGGACCAGACCCCCGTCTTCTGCAGCCGCGTGGCCTCTGCGAGGAGCGCTGGGACGGGGCAGACGTGGCCCAGCCTCTGCATGCGGCACGGCGGTCCGAGGGGGCAGGAGCGGGGGCCGCGGGGAGGCCGTGGGTGCGCTGCACCCGGGATCCTGTTCCCGGTCGCATCAGCAGCTCTTGGGAAGGGCTCTGGGGCCCGTGCATTTCCCTCTAGGTTTGCAGGGAAAGCACTCGTCGAGAACTGGGCCGCCTGGGCCTGGGAGCGGGCGGGGCGGGGGGGACCCGCGGGCCCCGGGCACTCACCGTCCTTGGCCACGTCCCCGATGGGCACGCTGTGCTTCTGGGCCATGTACCCCAGGAAGGAGAAGACCACGAAGCCGGAGGAGAAGCTCGTCAGCGAGTTGACGGAGGTGGTGATGATGGCGTCTCTGCGGGAACAAGACGTGCTGTCTCAGCACCCGGCCTGGAGCCGCCGCAATTGCCTGTCATTATTCGTAATTTACTGCATCTGGGGCAGGCAGCTCGGGGGCGCTTCCCCAGTCGAGCGCGGGGCCAGCCCCTCCCGCAGACCCAGAGGCTGGCACCCGGTGACAGGACCTCCCACCTGGACCCCCCCACCGAGCGGCTCTGGGCTCCGGCCAGACGTTGGCTAGGCCAGGCCCTACGGCCCGTCCACGTTTGCCTGGGGACCGAGGGACTCTTGGGAGTTCTGAAGAGACTCTTCAGTGCTGAAGGCGAGAGAGTCCCACCAGCAAAACGGGGGCTCCAGGTGGGGTCCCTAGCCCTGCTCGACAGGGGCTGCCAGGCGGCGCTTTGAGACGTCTCCCGGGGAGCTCGTTAAGATGAAGGTTCTGACGGGGCGGGGCTGGTGGGCCCCGGATGCTGTGTTTCCCGTTCGCTCCTGGGGGTGCTGTGCTGCGGGCCTGTGGACCCCGCTCTGACGGCCGAGAATTCAGAGAGCAGGGGAGGAGGGGGTGCGGGGTCAGCCCTCCTGGTGCCCGAGTGAAAGGACGTCTGCAGGGGTGCTCGGACCCGGTGGGCTCGGGTGGGGGGGGCTCAGGCGGGGGCCGTGTGGCCCTGCCATCCAGACTCCACCTTCGTGCGGCCCTCTGGGCGGTAGTCAGTCTGGCCGTTTTGCTGCGCACACCGCTTTGTATTTTTACCGCGTGTTTATCCTCATGGTATGAAAGAGAATAAAGCCGGGCTCATGAAGGTCAAAGAAAGCAGTCCTGGATGGAATTCTTTCTCTGCGTTCAGAAGGATTTCAGGGCCAGCAAGTGGCTCAGGTCTTCCAGGCTGGGCGGCCCCAGCGGAGATGCGGCCAGAGCCCCGGGCGCACAGTGCAGCCACTTTCCGGCCTGTCCTGGTGCCGGGTCCCCGGCGGCCTCTGCACAGAGTCTGGGATGCCCCTGGGGCCCAGGATCCCTAGGTGCAGGCTGGGTGGGGGCACGTTGCGGGGGAGATCGACCCCGAGTGCTGGGAGGACGAGGCCGGCTGGGTGGGGCAGGGGAACGGACGAGGCGGGCAGGGGGAGGGGTCTGGGTGGGGGGGTCCGGGACGCCCCCTCCCAGGGAGGTGATCAGCATCTTCACGGCTTCAGTGCTCCCGTAAAGCCACGATCAACACTGTGCCTACAGCTTCCCTGCTTCATTTCCACTTTACAAGCCATTTGGCTTAGAGCTGCAAGCACAGCTCATTTTCCCCTCCCTTCCTCCAGGGACACATTATTTCCTAAAGTCAACGATGCCCCCCTATATCAGCTGTGTCCCCACTCGACTCTGCAGACCCTCTTACAGGAGCCCAGGACTCACCTGTAGCAGTTGTTGGTGAATTTATTGTAACTGGAGAAGGCAATCAGCACGCCGAGCCCCACTCCCAGCGAGAAGCATATCTGGATGGCGGCGTCTATCCAGACCTGCGCGGAGCAGGGAGACAGACAGAGCGGCGGTGAGAGGTCCCTGCCGGGGGGCACAGCCAGCCCGAGGACAGGGAGCGGTCATGGGGTGGTCCCACGGACGGCCGCACCTTTGATGCATATGGGGCTCCACTTAAACTCGACATCACTGTCGACAAGCAAATGTCATCTCAGGGAATAAACCTTTCCCCGTTGCTGGCCTGAGAGAGCCTGATACACAGGGGGCTGCGTCTTGTTGCAGGACCTGCGGTTTCCCATTACTCCAGCTGGTGAGGCTTGGTCTGGCCCGTGATCCTGGTAACGGCAGTAATTTATGAAAATGCTGTGTGACGTGTGTGCCTCGACCAGACACGTGCCCGCCAACACCCGCTTTCTGTCCTTCCCATGGAAGCACATAGTGAGTGCTCGGTGAGCACACGGTGAGCACACGGTGAGTGCGTGGTGGGTACGTGGTGAGTACACGGTGAGTACACGGTGAGTGCAGGGTGAGCACACGTGAGCTCACGGTGAGTACACGGTGAGCACACGGTGAGCACACGGTGAGTGCGTGGTGGGTACGTGGTGAGTACACGGTGAGCACACGGTGAGTGCGTGGTGGGTACGTGGTGAGTACACGGTGAGCACACGGTGAGTGCGTGGTGGGTACGTGGTGAGTACACGGTGAGTACACGGTGAGTGCGTGGTGGGTACGTGGTGAGTACACGGTGAGTACACGGTGAGTGCACGGTGAGTACACGGTGAGTGCACGGTGAGCACACGGTGAGTGCAGGGTGAGCGCACGTGAGCTCACGGTGAGTACACGGTGAGCACATGGTGAGTGCGTGGTGGGTACGTGGTGAGTACACGGTGAGCACACGGTGAGTACACGGTGAGCACACGGTGAGTGTAGACTCAGTGCACGGTGAGTGCAGGGTTAGCACGCGGCGGGACACGAAGAGAGGCCTGTGGAGCCGACCGTGGCTCTGACGCCGTGTGCTTGCTGGGGGTGACGCAGGTGACAGCCAGGCGCCGACACACATGACAAGTGAAGGCCTGCGGTCGATACTGGACCAAGGAGGTACTTTAAAAGTCAGACACGAGCCTCTTGGGTCGGGGCGATGTGGAGACCACCTGGTGACGGTGATGTGGGCCCCCCTTGGCCCGGCACAGCCTGGGGCAGGGATGAGGAGGAGAGTGGAAACCCACCCTGGGCGGACCGGCCAGACCTGCCAGGCTGGCGGGTCCTGGGGGCTGTCCCCACAGCCAGTGGTGCAGGCCTGTGGGCCGGGGTCCTCAGGCAGTGACTCCAGAGCTCCCCAGCTGGGGACACAGGGCAGCTGGCCTGAGTGTGGCTGAGTGAGGGGGCTGGACGTGGAGCCCACACACCAGGACCAGTGGTGCCCGGTCCTTCGGGCAGCACGCCCAGTCTTGGGGTCACCCCAGCACAGGGGACAGCGTGTTCCCCAGCTCAAGGCCTAGAGTGGCCGGGTGGGCGGGGGGCCAAGGGGCCCCCGCGTGCTGGTCACCAGCCAGCTTGTCTGGGCGCGTAGCTGCAGACAGGAGCTGGGGTCGCCGGGGGCTCCTATCTCCTCTCAACCCCAGGTCCTCACGGCGGTCAGTGGCCACCCCAGGGCCTTTGCACGTGCGGCTCACCCATCAGGATAGGATACGCCCCCCGGCCATCTGTCCAGGCCTTTGCTCACTGCCGCTCCTAGGAGCCAGCTCCAGACCCAGGCCACGGTCCGCCCCGGGACCTGCCTGGGCAGCCTCTCAGAACTGACCTGCTGGAAGGGAGCCCTCCCGGACAGCACTCTGTCTGTCCCAGCCCAGACCCCGCCTGCCCGACGGAGCAGCTCCACGAGAGCTGCAGATGAACGACTGAGAGTCTGGATGGCCTGAGAGGGCTGGGCCCCTGGACGTCGCTGAGGACAGTGACACTGACCCCAAAGGCAGAGTCCCCTTCATCCCCGTGGGGACCTAGAAATGGCCCCCAGGATGCAGGGCAGCCTCCACGTCAGAGCAGAGCAGGGTCCCCGGTGCCAGGGGCACAAGAAGGGGCGGAGCCGACAGTTACTCCCGCCCACATCCGCTTGCTGGGCAGGCCCCTCGGTGGAACCTCCGCTCCCACCCGGCCCGGACCAGTGAGGACCTGGCCAGGCCTCTCCCTGCGGCCCCTCTGGACTGAGCCACCATGGCTGAACCCCCAGGGCGTGGTCCGGGGCGAGCCTGGGACGGTGCTGGGGCCCTGCGCCCCGATCCGGGCCAGTCCCCAACCACATCCCCCGGGCCTGTGGGACGTGCCCCCCCCACGGCCAAGCCCCAGGGGAAGGGCACCAGGGCCACTCGGTCTCTGCGGGAGGCTGCCCTGAGCCTGGGGGAGGGCGTACAGGCAGCACCTGGGCCCGGAGCAGCCCTGGGAGGACAGCTCAGGACAGCCGCCAAGCTGGTGAGGCCCGGGCCCTGCCCTGTCCTGGAGGAGGTGGTGCAAAGTCAGCCAGAACCCCGCGGAGGGACCAGGAACGGCCCCAGCCTCCGAGCTGGGGACTGCATAGACCTGTCCTCTGGGGACCGCGGCCTCCCAGGAGCCATTGCCTGTGGGCCTGCTCTGTCCTGGTCTCCGCTCCTTGCCTCCCAGCTGACGGGACTGCTAGAGGCAGGGACACTCAGGTCGGGTCCAGTCCTGTTGTGTCTCTGTCGCCCACCGCCTAGGTCTGTCTGTCTGTCATCCATCCGTCGTCTACTGCCTGGCTGTCTGTACCCATCGTCCGTCCGCCTGGAATCTATTATCTGTCTCATCCGTCTGCCAGATCTACCTCGCTTGTGACAGCCACCGGCTCCTACTTTTCTCTGCTTTCTTCGCACCCTTGGCGTCCGTTTTGCGCACTCTGTCTGTGCTGCCTGTCCTTCCCGCCCGACGCCGTCCCACTCCTCTTTGAATTCCAGATCACACCCACCTGGCCTTGGACGCCCAAGGCCACCTCCTCCTGCCCCCGACCCCAGCTGCCGCGGGCTTTCCCGAGGACGGATGCCCTGCTGGCCTCTCAGCTCCCCGGGAGCGGCTCTGCAGCTGTGGGGCCCCGGACCCGCTGCTGGACGGACTCTCCCTTTAGCTGTCCGTGGAGCCCCGTGTGCTGCCCTCACAGCCTCGGTCCTCAGGTGGGCAGCCCGGCTGGTGCCCGGCACCGCCTACGGCTGCCCTCGCCTGTGCGCTCGTGGGGCCGAGACCGTGGCGCTTTCCTCTCGCTGCATCTCAGCGCCTGACCTCCGCCCTGCCAGCTCCCCCCGTTCCCAGGGCTCCTGGGGTCGGAGCCACGTCTGCCTCCCCCTGTCGCCCTTCCTCCCCACTGCTGCCCCGGGGGGGTACCTCCTCTGCTCACAAGCCGGCAGCGTCAGGTCCCGGCCCTACACCTCAGCCGAGGCCGCCCTCCCCGTCGTGCTTCTCCCTGGGGGGCCACTGGGGCCCTCCCTCTGCTCCAGTCTGGTCCACCTGATTTGCCACTGACCCCGCCTCCCGCCCACGGCCACCTGCTTCGGGGCCTGTTTCCCTGGGATGCCGCTGCTTCTCTCTCTCCAGCCCCCGCCGCCCCGCCATTGCCCGGCCGAGCCTCTTCTCTTCACGAGGTTGTCTTCTCATTTCAACCCAGATTTACTTCTTCCTTTGCTGAAGACACCTGCAGCCTGACTGTGGACTAAGTCGTGGCCACGCTGCGCTCACGTCACGCCTTTATGCCGGGGCGCCGGGGTGTTTGACCGTCAAGGTCTGGCTCCGCGAGGGGGGCCCTAGTTCACGCAGCCTGAGCCCGGCTCCGAGGACGCCTCCGGGGCCAGAGCTTGTGGCTGCGATCCAGCTGGGCGGCAACGCCGTCGGGCACAGCCCGGGCGGCCCCGCAGGCGCTGCTCCCAGGAACTGGGAGCGTTCCTCAAGGGAGAGCACGGCCCACAGCGAAGAGGTCGAGGGCCGGCCGACTCCCGCCCTCTCCCTGCAGAAACCTAGGTGACCTGTCCCCCTAATGTCCGTATCCTGGTCCGTTCAGCTCTCGCTGTGCCCACACGGCCCCTTCTCGCCTGACAGGGACTCTGCTGGGTGGGCCCAGCACACGGCGAGGTGAGTGAGAATTGCCGCCCAGCCGCAGCCTTTGGGGTCTCCTGCCTGGGACGGAGAGCCCGTGACGCACCTGGCAGCCCACAGGGGCCGGGGCTGAGAGTGGAGGGCGTACTCACCGAGGCCTCGCAGAGCCGACGGAAGTCCACGCTCAGGTACGCCCTGATGCCGTCCACGGCCCCGGGGAGGGTGATGCCTCGCAGAAGCAGCGCGAAGAGGACCACGTACGGCATGGTGGCCGTGATCCACACCACCTGGGGGGGCACAGTGTCACCGGGCCGCCCCGCCACAGGCCGGCACGGCTGGGCACACGGTCACCCTCGCGGTGTGTGCTCAGAGCGGGGGCCTCAGATTGGGAAGCCCGGCGGCCCAGACAGTCACAGGACACCGGCTCAACAAACGCCTCCTGGAGCGCGACTGTCCAGTACCTTCTATCCTGTACGTTGTCCTTCCCAGGGATTAAAATAGGACAAACGATTTGGCCAGGAAGGAGCACTCCTGCCCTGCATTCGGGCCTTGGCAGCAGGCAGCAGTGGCTGAATTTCTGATGAGGGAGATGTGAGTGATTTGCACTGATTGTGCAAATGGGCACCGGATCACTTGTGAAAGATGGACTCAGGGCCGTGGGGGAAGTGGAGGAGAGCACCGGTGGCCACCGGGAGACTCTCAGGTGCTGGAAAGTCCCTGCAACTGTTACAGCCCGAGTGGCCGGGGGCATTCTGGTCACTGTTGCTTTAGGCGCCCAGATAATGACCAAAATAGTCTCATCAGCAAAAATATGTTGTTGTGCTTGTCTTCACGCTGAAAGCACGCTCCTGACATCATTCTTCAACCACAGCCACCTGTGCCAACCCACCATGGCCACCTGTCCACTCCCAACCCACCACGGCCACCTGTCCACTCCCAACCCACCACGGCCACCTGTCCACTCCCCAACCCACCACGGCCACCTGTCCACTCCCCAATCCACCACGGCCACCTGTCCACTCCCAACCCACCACGGCCCACCTGTCCACTCCCAACCCACCACGGCCACCGGTCCACTCCCCAATCCACCACGGCCACCTGTCCACTCCCCAACCCACCACGGCCACCTGTCCACTCCCCAACCCACCACGGCCACTGGTCCACTCCCAACCCACCACGGCCACCTGTCCACTCCCCAATCCACCACGGCCCACCTGTCCACTCCCCAACCTACCACGGCCACCGGTCCACTCCCAACCCACCACGGCCCACCTGTCCACTCCCCAATCCACCATGGCCACCTGTCCACTCCCAACCCACCACGGCCACCTGTCCACTCTCCAACCCACCACGGCCACCTGTCCACTCCCCAGCTGGCGAGCCTTGCTGCCTCACCTTCCCGGAAGTCTTCACTCCCTTCCACAGGCTGAAGTAGAGCAGGACAATGACCAGCACCAGGCAAGATGTGAGCTGCCACCGGGGAGGGCCCAGGTCATCGATGCCCTGGCTCTCGTGAAGGTGCAGCACGCCGCGCCTGGAGAGGAAGGAGATGGGGGTCCTGGGGAGGCTGCCTTCCTGCCCAGAACTGGAACAGGGGGCTGCGCTTGTGCCGAGTGCCCAGCCTTGCACAGAGTGCCCTCGTCCACTTGGCATGGCAGCAGGAAGCTGGCCTGATGGGCCTGGAGACCCCCACCCCTCGCCCCTCATCCCAGAAAGGCCAGGACTCCAGCCTTAGTGGAGATGCCGGGCCCACCCTCCAGGTGAGCAGAGCAGGTGGGCCACCACACACGCACGCACGCTGGGAGCCCACAGAAGCCCAGCCCTGGCCCAGGGCCACACTGTCAGGAGAAGATAGACTGTGATAACTTAAAGACGTAGATTGCAAACCCTGTAATAGACACTAAAAATTAAGACAGAGCTAGACGGACTTCCCTGATGGTCCAGTGGTTAAGACTCCATGCTTCCAATGCAGGGGCCATGGGTTTGATCCCTTGTCGGGGATCTAAGGTCCCACATGCCGTGTGGTGTGGCCAAGAAAACAAAACAAAACAAGAAAAAAAGAGCTAGAGCTTATTAGCAAATGGAGTAGATAAAGTGGAAACCAAAATAATTAATTAATTCCAAAGAAAATAAACAGAGGAAACAAGAAACAATGAACCAGCAGGACAAGCAAGCCGAAAGACTAAACCCCAACCATACAGATAATTATTGATTGGAAATACTCTAATTAAAAGACAGAGATTGTCATAGTGAATAAAAAAGCAAGAACCAACTCTGTGCTGTCTACATGAAACCCACTTCAAATATGATACATATAGGTTTAAAACATAAGGATGGAGAAGATACCCCATGTAAACACTATTCATAGGAAAGCTGGAGTGATCATATTAATATCAGGCAAAGCTGACCTCAGAATGAGGAATAGGGGCTTCCCTGGTGGCGCAGTGGTTGGGAATCCGCCTGCCAATGCAGGGGACACGGGTTCGAGCCCTGGTCCGGGAAGATCCCACATGCCACAGAGCAACTAAGCCCGTGCTCCACAACTGCTGAGCCTGTGCTCTAGACCCCGCGAGCCACAACTACTGAGCCTGTGTGCCACAACTACTGAAGCCCGCGTGCCTAGAGCCCGTGCTCCGCAACAAGAGAAGCCACCACAGTGAGAAGCCCACGCGTCACAACAAAGAGTAGCCTCCACTCACCACAACTAGAGAAAGCCCACGCGCAGCAACAAAGACCCACCGTAGCCAAAAAAAAGAAAAAAAAAAGAATGAGGAATAGTACCAAGAGGGACATTTCATAATGGAAAAGGGCTCAATTAAAAGATTCGATATTCATAAACATGTGTGCACTTTAGAACAGAGCTTTAAAATACATGAGTGAAGCAAAAACTGACAGAACTGTGAAGGGAAATAGGCAAATGCACAATTATAATTGAAATTTCAACACCCCTTTCACAGTAACTGATAGAACAAATAAACAGTAAAGATGTAGAAAACTTAAGCAGCACTTGGAGCTAACAGGACCTAGCCAACTTGTCTACCCAACAACAGTAGGATACACCTTCTTTTTAAGTGCACGTGGAATACTTACCAGGATAAACTATATACTGGGCAATATAACAAATCTCAGTATATTGAGGAATAATGAGGTTTTAAAATAGATTATCTCACCAAATCTGAATTAAATTAGAAATCAATAACAGAAATAGATCTAGAAAACCTCCAAATATTTTAAAGTCAAACAACAAATTTCTAAAAATCTCCTGTGAGTCAAAGAAGAAATGACAAGGCAGATCAGGGAATACTTTAATACACAACATATTAAACGTGCAGGAGGCAGCTAAAGCAGTCTCTTAGAGGCAAGTTTGTAGCTTTAAATATATAGCTTTCTAATTTATATTAGAAAGTAGGTGAAGGTGGTTTTAATAAGTGTTTATGGAGTTGAGGGAAGTTTAACACTAGTTGGAGTTACAGGAGCCAATTTTGGGGTTTCCAAAGCCCACATGCACTTTGTAGCACTGACAGCTTTACTACTTCAATGATTATAGTTATCCTGGAATTTCATGGTGGGATGTGAGCTCCCTAATTACATGTGCCTTCAAGAACATGTAATGCTTTCCACAAAGATCCGCTTTACAAAGTGGGTTTACGCTCCAGAAAACCCTTCCAGACCTGACAGTCAGTGGGGCCTGTCTCAGGGAAACCCAGTCACCACCGTTAGTGAAATCACCTGGTGTGTCATTGGTGCGGTTTAATAACTCAACATGTTGTTAATGATCTATGACTTCGTAAACCTTCAAAGGCCCCACCT
Source organism: Kogia breviceps (assembly GCF_026419965.1). Taxonomy (NCBI): domain Eukaryota; kingdom Metazoa; phylum Chordata; class Mammalia; order Artiodactyla; family Physeteridae; genus Kogia; species Kogia breviceps. The sequence goes on from NC_081313.1 coordinate 901,568, forward strand.
TTGTCCCACGGTCAACTCCAACTACGGTTGGACATCTGCTCCTGCTAACAGCCCTTTACGTGGGGGGTTCGGGCAGCTTTCCAGCTCAAACTTTCTCTTCCAGACTTGGAATTTCCAAACAGACTTCACTAGTCAGCTCTTTTTTTTTTTTTAAATTCACCTATCACATATGTTTCCTTCTAGCATTCTTAATAATAAATCATTGACTAATCAGTTTTTTCCCTCTATTTTTCTCATCTGAGAAATCACTTCGATAAATCAACTCTTTCCACACCTCCCAAACAAAAGGTAAGTATCCCCAAATGGCCTCACCTGACACATTTGATATGTCTTATTAAAGTTTTCTAAATGTTCTAAATTGCACCAAAATCCATCTTAAAATTGTAGAAGACACACTAGCTTGAAACCTTAGCCATCGTCTTGTTGGTGAAATGATAACTTAAACCCAACTTTAGCGAGAGCTGTCTCTGCACGTCTGTCAGTGGTGGGACGGCTGGGATGCTCCCAGGTGCTCGCCCACAGCCGTGCCTGTGTCTCCCCGTTCTGCTTTCTGGTGCAGGGGTCCCCGCCCCTCCCTCTCTCTTTTCTGGTCCCCTGTCTCCCATCACACGCTAACTCTGAGAGCTGGGCCACTGGTGAGAGTACTTGCAGCCCCGGCCTTGAGCTGTCCACGAGACGCTCTTAAGTTTGGTAAACGCAGTGAGAAACCAGCTGGCAACAAGCTCCTAAGAATGTGCACAAGCCACTCTGACGGATGCTCCGCTCCCCTTTACTGGGACGGATCTATCATTTCTTGCTGGCTTGTCACTCTGAGTCCTGCCCACACACTCGGGTGACAGGGCCTGGGTTTCCATGTCTCATGGGTACGTCCGTAGCGGTGTCTTTCAGGCAGATCTAACGGGACCCATCCCAGGTGGATTCTGGTCTCCAGCCGGTCCTCTGAAAGCTGCTCGCACCCTCCTGAGAGCTCCCGGAGACCCAGCCCTCACCCCCCAGCTTTGGACTCTCCCTCCTCCGGGCGGGCGGGTTCTCAGTGGCCCCTCACTTGCCCCCTTCGCGGAACCTCCCTCCCTGCCCTCCCCAGACTCCTTCACTGTCTAATCCCAAACCACCAAAAAGAGTATCTTCCAAAAAATTAAATAAGTCCCATCACACACAGCCCTTGTCCCCACCTGTAACCCTGCTCTTCCTCATAATGCCTGAGAAAGGCATCCCAGCCCTCCGGCGGCCCCCCCGGCCCCCCAAACCCCTCCTCCCTCTGTTCCTGCACATCGCTGCCACTTCCTGAAGCAGCCAGTCCTGGAGATACGATCCCCACGTGTGGCGGGGATTCTAGAGCAAAGGACTGAGACCCGGAGTATCTGAAACACGCAACTTCAGATGCTGGATGTCCGCAGGCTCCGTGAACGTGCCTTGCCCTCTGGCGGTGTCACTCCTGCCCCCACACGACAGATTCCCCCAGTGCCCGAAGGCTCAGTTTCTCTCCTGCACGCCTGGTGTCTCACCCAGCTCCACAGGCCCCGGGGGTGGGACAGTGCCTTCCCTCAGGGAAGGCCTCGGGCAACTGTCTCATGATCCCGCCTCCGCTGGAGGCCAGACCTTGAGCGGAGGGAGAACGGGGAAACTGACTGGGAAAGGGGGGCCCGGCCCCCTCTGGAGGCGGTGCTGCAGCCCCCGGAGCCCAGCCCCCCACGCCCCCTCCCTGCGGCATCTGCAGGGTCACGGGGCATCCCCTGCAACAGACCCCAAAGGGCCGCAGGGAGCAGGTGGGACAGCCCACCCAGTTTCCCTTCCCTGCGAGGTCTCCCCGCGGGAGCCGCGCTGAGCTGCTAGAGGTGGGGTCAGAAATAGGCCCACGAGGGCCCAGAGGAACGGGACAAGGCACCGGCCAGGGAGGGGTCCTGCCCACATCCTCGGGAGGCAGCAGGGCTGGCTGGCTGGCCCGGCTTCCCCCTCCCCACCCCCGGGGGTGTCATCGGACCCCGAGGCCCCCACTTACTCAAAGTACTCTGCGGCGGGGGTGGTCCTGAAGGAGTCATTGAGGTCAGGGCTGGCGCTGGGGGCGTGGGCGTCGGAGCAGCGGGGGCTGTTCCAGGTGTGGTTGCAGTGGGTCCAGGGCAGCTCCGTGGTGAAGGAGGAGAAGAGGTAGTGCAGCGCCCAGGCGATGATGACGTTGTAGAAGAAGCCGATGTAGAGTGAGATGAGGATGACCGTGTAGCCGACGCCTGGTGTGGAGAGTGGGGCCCCGTCAGCAGCTCACCCTTGCCCTCCCCTCTCGGCTCACGGCTCCACCCGGGCTGCCCTGAAGCCAGGCAGCGCCTTTAGACATGCCAGCAGACGGGGGAAAGGCTGGGCGCCAGACTTCGCGTCACGGCCAGAGAAGGGGCCGCCCACTTCCCAAACCACCCGCGGCCCTCGACGTCTACCCAGACGCGCAGGGCTATCCAGGGACGCCCCGGTACTGCCAGGTCACCCGCAGACATACAGGGTAACTAAGGGCCATCCATGGCTGTCCACCGTCACTCACAGCCAGTCCGGGTCACCCAGGCTCCCTTAAGGTCACCCAGGGCCACTCTGGGTCACCCAGGGCCACTGGCCAAACAAAACCATCAGAATCATCTGCAGGCGCCCAGGACCACCCAGGGCCATCGAGGAACACCCGAGGATACACAACCCCAAGTCGACAAAGGTCACCCCAAACCACTCAGGGTCACCTAAGGCCATCCAGGGCCACCCATGCCAACAGGGCCATGAAGGCCACCCAGGGTCACCCAGGTATGCCCAGTGCCTCCCAGAGCCATGTGGGGCCACCAACAGTCACTAAAGGGTAACTAGGGTCTTTCACGCTCTTCCACGGCCCCCCAGGCTCACCCAGGACCATCCAGGGCCTCCAAGACGATCCATGCCTACCTGGGCTACCCAGAGCCGTCCAGGGCCGTGCTTGGCTGCCCATAGCTAACCATGCCCCTCTAGGCCACTCAGGGCAAGCAGAGTCCGCTGGGTCTACCCACCATCACCCAGGACCGTGCATGACCACCCAGGGCCTCCAAGGGTCACCTATGACCACACAGGGCCCCCAGGGCTGGCCAGAGCGCCCTTTCCAGCATCACAAGCCCTGGAATTCATGACAGTCCCCGAGGGGCTCCTGGCTCCTGCAGCGGAACAGCGTGGGGAGCAGTCTTTGGAGACGCGACATCCTGGCCGTGGTGGGCGGATGGCCTGGCAGTGAGGCCTCCTCCCTGTTCAGTGCTGGACGAGCGCTGTCGGGGCCCTTTACTGCGGTGGACTGTATCAGGCTGCAGGCAGAGCTCTCTTGTTTCAGCGTTCTTTCCCGGCTTTGTTGGTAGGACTCCTTTGGGCTGTAACTATAACTTCACTGTCTTAGAACCTGGTGGGCGCCCTCCCCCGTCTTGCCTGCCTGTGGCCGGGGAGGAGCTTGCCTTCGAGCCGACTTCTTCGGGGAGTGGCTTGGCTTGTTTTTTATCGGTCGAGCCCTTAGGAGAAGCTATTTTCCTGCTCAGGACACTTCATTAAAATTCTCTTTCCTCTACAATGTAGTTATGTGTAGATATTAAACAGATCCCGTACCAGGAGTGATTTATTTAAAAGCAAACAGTCCTGGTCCGCGGTCCCTCTTGGAAAACATGCCGAGCAGCAGCAATGACAAAACCCGAACCGTTCCTCCGGAGGGACTTCTCCAACGTGGACCCATCGATGTGGAATAACCCTTTACTGCACGTCTCCCCCTGAGCTCCTTAGGAGAGGCTGGCTCCCCGTGCACTCGCCCCGGCAGCCATGTGGGCGGGAAGCCGCGCTGCTTCCAGCAGGTCACGGAAGGTGGTCCGTGGCGGCGAGCTGGCTGTGGGCGCCTGCCCGGAAATCTCTGGAAGGTGACAACGCCGCACGACAAACCCGCCACTCGAAGCGTGGGGGACTCGATGGAGCCTTTGGGCCAACACGGCAGCAGAGCCAATCCGGTGTCAGCGAGAGCGCTGCCTTCGCTTCTGGTCCTTCCGAACCCACGGCCGTGTGGACAGCCCTCCACTGGGCAGGCCCGGTTTCTCGCTGTCACAGCAGAGGGACAAGGGTGCGCCGGGCTGATGTGGCTCCCCGGGCACGCGGGCTTTGCCCCATCAGCCGCAGCACACCAGCCCCGGGGGTCCCCCATCCCGGGGCGCTGCTGTCCAGCTGCCCCAGAGGCCAGCGCGGAGGAACGATTTCCTCGGACTGTGGCTGTGCTCACCAGCCATTCTTTCGGTCCCTCTGAGTTCTGTCCTCCAGGACCTCAGAGCCCTAGGAAGCCCCGGCCCTGGGCCGCCCAAGGGCAGCCCCTCACCGACCCTGCCCTCAAGTTCTTCCTTTGTGTCACTTAAGACCCAGCCACACGAGATCCACTGCCCTGTTTGCTCTGAGAATGCTCTTGTTCAGTGAACGATCCGTGTTCATACGTCATCACGTACTCTAAATAGAGCTCCACCTGATACGTTTCTTCTATTATTCTGTGCCACGGGAAACATTCCTCCCAAGGAGGTGGCAGGCTCGGCCCCCTCTAATACTTCCAGGGAAAATATGAACGAAAACTTGATGTGTTCCTCTTTTGTCCGACCAACAGGAAGCTCAAGACCAAGTGTGAATTTCAATCACGGCTCTTAAGGTCAATTTTCTTAAATTTCAGTTGGTTCAGTATTTTTAATATTAACTGCATGCATTTTGGTTTATTTTAAGCCACTTAAAATTCCCTTTTAGAAAGAGGAAGAGTTTGGTAAACCCCACTAAAATATTATTGACCACAAAATATAATACCTTACTTTATAGTCGATAAAATAGGTGTTTTGGTCCATGCTGTACACACAGTGGGGGTTGTCTTAGCAATTAACCAGACAACCTGAAACGGAGCCTCCTCAGGCCTCGAGAGGGACAACAGCCCCCTCCTCCTCCACTGAAGCCAGGTCACTGCAGAGCATTCCCCAGAGCTGGCTTCAGCAGGAAGAGGGAGTCGGGGACAAATAGTAATTCCAGGACCCCAGGTGGAGGACACGCCCTGATGGAGCAGCCTCCCATTCCTGGCAGGACCCGTTGGCTGGTCTTTGAAGAAAACAGGAGAGAATTCCTCCGCTGTCGGTCTGAGTGCCTTTCGTATCTACATGGTGTGCGTGTGCGTACGTATGCGCGCGTGTGCGTGTGCGCGTGCGTGTGTGTGTGTGTGCGCGCGTGTGTGTGTGTACGTGTATGAGAGAGAGGCAGGGGGAGAGGAGGGGCAGGGAGGGAATGAGAGTGAGAGGGAGGGGGAGGGGGGAGACAGAGACAGAGCAAGGAGAGGGAGGGAGGGAGGGAGGGAGAGCTTGGAGGACCCCCTCCCAGGCCCCGCGGTCACGCTGGTTGCCCTCAGCATCACCGGTAGCCTCTGGAGGGACGGTGCCGGGGACCCAGGACACGGCACGGCCCTCTGAGTGCCCTCGCCTTGACCGTGGGCATCCCTGCCTGGCCTTCTCGGGTTGACGTCAGTGCGGTCAGGCCCATGGAAGGACTCCGGGTCCAGGGAAGGGAAGGACGGGGAAGAGGGCTCCCCGGAGAGCTGGGTTCCCTTCCGCAGGGCCCGGAGGTGCCGGTCGCCCGTCGGAGGACCTGCAGCCCCATGGTATGAGCGTTTGGGGCATTTTAACTGATGTCTTCATTTATCATGTGTTCCCCCTACTTAATGACACGTGAAAGTACGTGCAAGTTTATTAGTTAACCTTCTTTTAAAGACAAGGAAGGAAAGGAAGACACGTGTATCGGGGTATCCGGAACAGCGCGGCTTGCCTCACCTAACGCAGGGAGCGGTGCCGACCTCCTGTCCTGTGGGCATCCTATGGAGAAGCTTGACCTGAATGAGCAGGAGATCACCTGCGAGGGACTGTAGCTCTGTTAGTATCAAACTATTCAACGTGTCTCTTCTTCACACATAGAAGTTCTTGTGTTGATTCACTGACCTGCAACAAACAGCCCTGTGCTGATAACACAAAGATTCCGAGGCTCGACGGCTGGCTTGCTGTGATGTGTGATTTCGCAAAATCTCCAGTTACAAGATGGGGTGACCAGGCTCCGGCTGAGCTTCCACCCGCGGGTGCTGCAGGGTGCTTCTCCACGTGGCCTCACGGGCCCCGCACAGCCCTCCAGGAGGATGAGTTTCCAGACCTGGGGGGCAGGAGCGTGGATGGGTTCTGACGCGGAGTACAGCTCGGAGCCAGCTGGCGTCGGCCCGGGTCTCCGGGCTCTGAGGCCAGGCCGCGCTGGCTGCCCCGCGGCTGCACGCGTAGCTTCCCCGTGGAGGGGCTGACACTCTCACTGTCCCAGTCGGATTTTCTGCAGTAGCCAAATTCTTCAAGCTTAACTAGTCCTTCGAGACCCTTGGAGACCACTTATTGACGTTCTGCGAACTGCAGTAGAGAAATTCACTTTGGCAGTCTTGCTGGAGAAAGTTCTTCTCGTGGTAGAGGACACACAGCTGGAAATTTGCTTCTGTCTGCAGGCCCGCAGCCCTGGGGTCAGCGTCCTTTTCCTCGGGAAAGAGGCCGATTTACTGTGATTCAGCTCCCTGGTGGAAGGCGTGGGCCGGGGTCATGCCACGTTGCAAACTAGACACCTTGCTCCAGACTGGAGCGGGCGGCTCTTGGAACCCAGAGAAGTAAACGTGTCGCACGGCCGACATCCTTCCCTGGCGCCCCCAGGACGGTCACCTGAGGGCGGGCCCGCCTCACGTCCCACCCGGCACCTTCGTGCCGTGTAACTACCGACTGCTGTGCAGCCCATGGCGGGAGATGCTGGCTGCCCGGCAGGCCCGGGGGACGGGATGAACTCACACGTCCTGAGGTGTCAGCGTGGACTCGCCGCCCCGACGGTGTGGGCCCTGCCCGCAAAGACTCCGGCCGTGCCCTCGACCTGCCCGGCTCTGAAGAGGTGCCCGCAGCCTCAGCTTCCTGCGCTTCCGCCCCCGGGAGCCCCGAGCGCACCAGAGGCTGTTCCAGTGACTTATTTAAGCTTTGACTTCTGTGAGCAAATCCTGCTAAGGGGACGCCCAGCTCTGGCACCTGAACCCGGAGCTGCTGCCTCACCCTGCAGGGGCGTGTGGGGTGAGCTGGGCCGGGGGTTCCCTGCAGCCCCATTGCTGGCTGAGCTGTGCATCATGTAGCCTCGGAGAAAGCTGCTCATGCCTTAGGGTTCACCCAGCAGGCCAGCAGAAAGGAAGAACTCCACCACAGATGGCAGACAGGTCGCGTTACGGGTTGGATCGTGGCCTCCAAAATTCATTTGTTGAAGATCCCTCCCCTGTACTTCAGAATGTGACCTTATTTGGAGGCTGGCTCTTTACAGAGGTGATCAAGCCAGGGTGGGCCCTAGTTCAGTGTGCCTGATGTCCCTGTGGAAAGGGAAGTTTGGATGGAGAGACACACATGCAGGCGGGATGTGAAGACCCAGGGAGAGGACAGCCACCCACAACCCACGGAGTGAGCCCTGGAGCAGGCCCCCTCCCGGCCCTCAGAAGGAATCAACCTCACCAGCACCTTGAGTGTGGACTTCAGAACTCTGAGACAACAACCATCTATTATTGAAGCCACTCAGCCTGTGGCACTTTGTAAGGTAGCCCTAGCAAACTAATACAGATGGATAGATAGATGAATGACAGATAGCTAATAGCTGACAGATGACAGATCTAGAGATGGGAGTATTTTTAATCTTTTCTACTATTTTAGCACGTTGACAAAACAACACTACTCATCAATTGCAGGCTGGCCTCACCTGGAAACACGGAGACACACTCAAATCCTTAGTCATTGCAGATCTTTAAAGTAGGACCAAAATTAAAAGGATGTGTCCACGTGCCTAGACACCCAGCAAAGCAGGACTGAATGCCCACGGCTGGGGTTGACTTGCTTCAAAGCTGCTCCAGCCTTGCCCTGGTCTACAGCACGTCAGGTGCAAGGGGGTGTCCCCGCCGTTACCTTTCAGGATAGGGCAGATCTTCCAGACGCCGGCAGCCCCCTCCCTGTTGAACTGCCCGAGGGCCAGCTCCATGTAGAAAAGCGGCATCCCGGCGATGACCATGAAGAACAGGTAGGGGACCAGGAAGGCACCTGGGGGACACGACAGCACGCTCAGCCTGGGGCCGGGGCCGGGCTGGCCTGTCGTCGTCATCGGAGCGAGCGCTCAGCCGTCCCAGCCGGCCACGTGTGTCTTGGGCACGACCCTCGTCATCCGTCCTGTCCCTGCTTCTCCCTGAAGCTCCCTGCAGGCAGGGCTGGTGAGCTTCCTGCCTCCACGCCTGGCCCCCGCTGTCATCCGTGCCCCAACGCATCCCCGCACGACTCCGCCCAGCTGCCTCCCCAAGTTATGGGTCAGGCCTGAGAGCAGAGCAGATGACGCCCTGCCCCCGTCGTCGTGGCTTCGCTCCCGGTTCCGTCCCTGCGAGGCAGGGCCTGCCCTGGGTCCCCGCCCCTCCCCGTGGAGATGTCTGCCCTCTTGAGCTGTGAATCCTCGGGATGTGACCCCGCCTGACCCCTGGCGTTTGGAGCCTGCTTCCATCAGGGCTGCAGCCTTGCTCAGGGCACAGAGTTCAGGCCCCCCGCAGGCTCCGCCTCCTGAAGCCCTCTCCCCTCACCTCAGATAAGGGGGCTTTGTCTCGGCTCTCTTCCAGGGAGGGGCGGGGGAGACAGGGAGGCCCCAGAGCGATGCCTGTCTTGGGGCAACTTCTGTACCTGCTCAGGCCTCAAGCGGGGTGCCAAAATGCTGACCCACTCACAGCCGCCCCGGAAGGCCCTCCCCGGGGAAGTCCCCCGAAGCCCCAAGTGTGTGGCACGGAGTGACCCCCGACGGGGGGGGCCGTGTCGGGGACTCGCAGGAAACAGGCACCAACCTAACTGCTTCCCAGCTTGAATTTCGGTGGTGACCCTGGCCCATTTCTTCATTTTCTGCCTCAAGCCCACCCAGGGAAGTTCCGGGCCTGGCTGTGCAGGGGGAGGGAGACGGGCGCACTCTCCCAGGGCAGCTCTGGTGCCGGCAACTGCCAAGGGCCTCTGCATGCTTTGTAAACACTGTTAAATCGGCCCAAGATACCATTCTCTCGGCCTTGGAGAATTTTCTTTTCCACAGTGAAAGTCACCTTTGGAAACAGAAAGCGGAGCCATGGCGCCTCTGACCCCTCCCTCGGGGATCCTGCTCTCCTGGCCTCGGCGGCCTCGGCGCGAAAGAACAGTCAGGGAAGGAGGCCACTCCGAGCTCTACGTGTACAGTGCCAGGACATTCATCTGGGGAGACCGTGCCCCACTTATGCCGCTTTCCTCCAGATGCCAGCCTTGGGGCCCTGGCTGGCAGGAGGGCGCAGGGAACGGGGGACGCACTCACCGCCGCCGTTTTTGTAGCAGAGGTAAGGGAACCGCCAGACGTTGGCCAGGTCCACAGCGAAGCCAATCACCGAGAGGAGGAAGTCGGCCTTCTTGCTCCAGGTCTCCCGATCCTGGGCCTGCGCGGGGCTCTGCGGGGGGTTGAGGAGGGTGGAGTTCGTGAGCTGCACCCCATTTTGTTCCTTGACCAGGACAAGTTCCACCGCCTTCGGGCCCGTGGCATTGGCCTCCGTCGTTGCGGCCACCACGGAAGACATCAGTGCCACAGGGCACCTGCTCTTGCTCATGGCCTCCTGGACTCAGTGCTTCCTCCCTCCTGGTCCACAGCGGCATGAAAGAGAAACACACAGGAATGCACTGATTTAGTGGCGAGATCGCGGTGCCCCCGGTGGCGTGAGCACAGATCGGAGGCATTTGCAGCCATGTCTCTGGGGCAGAACAAATGCACTCCAAGCACCCAAGAGGACACAGCCAGGGTTGAGGCCAGAAGGAGATGAGCTGCCCTCCCCGTGGGGCTGGGAGACAGGCCGCGGACACCTCAGGACAGACCGCTCCACTCCCCCCGGCCCCCTCAGCCCTCGCCATTCCCATCAAAGTGCAAGGCTGTGTCCTCTCTAATTCAGTAATAACGCAAGATGCTACCCCGCACTCCCCACGTTGCCAGGGAGGAGTAATCTGACAATCTTCAGATCGTTTTCAATAGTGAGTCTTCACAACAGTGCACATACATGCTCTATACTCAGACACCAAAGTCAAAAGCAAAATTCTAAAACCAGAGTCAGACACAGGGACTCGAAGTTTCAAAGGAACGATGACAAGAGTTTCCTTCAAGGAATGGCTGCACATTCCACGTCCCCCTGTGGCCACACCTGGAAGGGCCGGGCAGGGACGAGAGCTTCCAGTCGGGGAAATCCTTCCCGTCAGGATTTACCTGGGGGTTTACAGGACTAGCTCCTGCACGTAGCAGCTTTACCAGGGAAATCATCTCCAGGTTACCTTCATGCAACTCTGGGTAATGTAATCAAGGAGAACAGAAGAAATCACACACAGTGTGTAACACAGAAATTACATGGCCGAGAGCAAGGTGGGCCCTCAAGGCCCAGGGCAGCTTCAAATATGACTTCTTCTGGCATTTGGATGTTTCAGCTGCAGACGCTTGCATGTGTACATGTACACACACACACACACACACACACACACACTCACACACACACACACACTCACACACACTCTGAAGCATAAGGTAGCAGGATGGCAGCGGTCGTAAAGGGGTTATTTTCCTCTGCATCCAAGTTTGAACAGAAACCCACAACATGTCATTCTACGCACCACGTCTCTGTGACAAACACAACAGCACATTCCTGAGATGGATGAAAAGGGACAGAAGGGACCTGGGGGTGGGGAGGAGCGGGAGGGACCGGCCTGCAGTGGGGTCCAGTGGAGAGGGCTGGGCTTGTGCAGGCGCCAGATCCCAGCCGGTTTGCTCTGACGGCGGCCCTCGCAGGCGCGTCGGGGACCACCTGCCAGGGAGACCTCGGCTCTGCATTTGGGGTGAGCTCGCCCCAGCCTCGGAGGCCAGGGTCGGGTACAGGAAGCGAATGTGGCGCTTAGAAACTGTGAGTCTGCACCCAGAACAGAAACAGAGCTGCAGTCCGACCCTACAGCCTGGACGCTCAGCACCCCACAACCCTGCACCCCTGCCCCACCTTAAAAGTCAAAGACTAAGCCCTGTGAGAAGAAGCGATGGCTGAGAAAATCACCCCTGTTGGCTCTGGGCGCCGCTTGCCCAGGTGCCCCCAACCCCGGGCGGGTCTGGTTCAGCAGGGAGGGGTCAGCCACAAACAGCCGCGGGGCCCAGGGGTCAGCGCCTCAGGGAAGCCGGGGACAGCCGGCCCCTGCCCCGTCTCTCCGAGCCTGGGGCAGGATGGGGCCAGGGGCCAGGGGCCACGGGGGCGCACCTCAGCCCCGTGCCCGCTCCGGGGCGCGCACCTCTCGGCCACCTCACCTGAAGATCGCCAATGGCACTGTCGCGGCGCTGTGCACCCCAACTGTTGGCGACTTTTGGAGACGCCGCAGCCTTCGGGACACGGCGCCCCCCGACGGTGCTCGCCCCGGCCGGGCGCCCCTCGGCCGCAGCCTTCGGGGTCAGAGGCGGGAGCGGAGCGCCCGGAGGATGCGCGGGGCACCTGTGCGGGGAGCGGGCCACGGGGTGGCCCGGCCTCACCTGCGCGCGCCAGCCTCGGCTCTGCTGGGGTCCTGACACCGGGCGTCCGCGGAAGCTCCCGCTCCGGCCCCGCCGCGCTCCGGGCTCTTATCTTGTGGCCGGGACCCGCCCCGCCGGCCACCGGGGGCGCTCAGCCGCCCTGGCTCCGCCTCCGTGCCGCCCCGGGTGGGCGGAGGACGAGCCCGGACGCGCCCCCGAGCCCCGCCCCCCGGGACCCGACCGCGGGGACCCGGCCGCCGGCTACAGTCAGCTGCCAGCAGCGCGCTCTGCCCGAGGCCTCGCGCGTCCCCGAACCTGGGGCGAGGGGGAAAGAGTCACCTCCGGGCCCCAGGCCTCGCAAGACCGAGGCGGGCGGTGTCCCGCCGCCTCCCCACTCCAGCCTGCGCCCCCGGGCTGCCCCGCGCATCTGCCTGGGGCGGGGGCTCCCCTGCCCCCGCCCGCCGCCCCTCCCGGGGAGGAGGCTGCGCTGCGGGCGCGCGGGGCACAGCGCGGGGTCCCGCGGGGCACAGCCGGCTCTCGCCGCCTGCCCTCCCTGTTCCCGCCGCTGCCGCAGGGGCCGCCTTCCCGACGCCGCACCGACCTCTCCCCAGGCGTCGGTTCCGTCCGCCCCTCCCGCCGCGGCCGCCCCTCCGGGCCCTGGCGCCCTGGGGGCGTCTCCTCCACCAGCCGGTCCCACTCGAGCTGGGCCGGCCTGGGCGCAGGGAGCCGGCGCCTGGCGTGGCGTGGGCGTCCCTAGCCGGGCCGCGGAGACCCTTGCGCAAACCTGACGGGCAGGCTCAGACGCCGCCCGGGTCTCTGCCTTCTCTCCTCCGGCCTTGCGCCCCGGATCTGGGCTGCGGAGACGCGGGTCCTTCCGTGGCCCGAGAGCCGACCCCTCACAGGACCCAGTGTCCGCGCGCCTCAAGCAAGGAGCCAAGCGTCGCCGCGCTTTGCCCACATGGTGCGCGAATCGACTGGAACCAAGGGACTCGAATCACACTCGCATCGGAACACGATTTCCAGGGACAGCCCGGAAAGCCACAGCTGTCGATACTGGCTCAGAACGGACTGGTTCGGAATCATTGCTGAGGTGGCCCCCAGCGAGACTGCACGTTCATGATGCGGAGGGATGGAGTCCCCAGGCCACCAAGCAGGCCCAGGACCCACAGGTGCAGGACAGCATCCAGGTAGGTGGCCCCCTGGCTCTGCACATGGTGGAGGCCCTGGTGACCCAAGCCTGGGCCGTAACCTTCCCCTCCCCCCTCCACGTAAGCTCTGACTTTCCTGCCCTGCGGTCGCTCGCTGCAGAGGGGCGTCCACACCAGCTGCTCCCCACTCTTTCTGGGCCGCATGTCCCTCCTCGGCAGTGCCACAGAAGCAGTGTCCCTGTACCAGGGGCCCGCAGAGCACGCAGGCTCACCCCGAGGACCACGCCTCACTGCCCCTCCGGCGGCCTCCCCACCAGGGGCTGGTGCCCAGGACAGGGCTGGTACCTGGTACCGGGGAAGGCACCTGCAGGAACTGCTGACAGGGATCCATGGAAGGACCCCCACGACTCAGGGTCGCGGCTTCCGCTGGCCATGCTAACAAAAACGCCACAGGCGGGGCAGCTTACGCACGTGGAAATGTTGGCTGGAAGTCAAGTCCTCACACGGCAGAAGCACCCAGAAGTGCTCTGGAGCCACCTTTATAAGAGCACCGGTGCCACTCATGAGGGCTCAGCCCCTGTGACCTGACCGCCTCCCAGAGGCCCAGCTCCTAGGACCATCGCACGGGGGTTAGCGTTTCAACATGAATTGGGGGGACGCAGTTCATTCCGTACACCCGGGGAGGGACAGGGATTTCAGAAGATGGTGATGTGCCACCTTGAACCTGACCAGTGGCCATCACAGCAGGCGGGCTCTCCCCACAGATGCTCCACAACGTGAGTTTCAAGAAAGAGGAGTGGTCCTAGGTTTGGGCCTGATGGACAGGGTCACAGGAACACAGGGCAGAGCCAGTGAGCTCAGACGTGTATGTTAAAAGCACACGTACTAGACGGAAACACCCGGGAAGCAGAGCAAACCCTGCCGGGGCCCGGGAGGTGGAAGCAGCTGTGGCCCAAGCCCGACAGCGCAGGGGCAGCCGCCCCTGTGCACGACAGACACCCGAGTGGCCTGTCGCCGTGTCGGCGAACCTGCACCGAGGAGGAGAGTCCTGCGTGCGTCCAGGAGCGCTCCCCCCGCCCCGCCCCCCCCGACCCTCTCTTCTAACAGTGACTTGGGATGAAGAGCCCGGGGGCTCGGGAGCAGCACGTCGGGGGAGCTGGGTCCGCGGCCTGGCCGCGGAAGACAGGGCAGGCAGCTGCCCGGCTCCCGTGCGCCTCCATCGTCCCCGGCAGGGGCCTGCCCGCCGGCGCCTGGGCGGGTGGAACCTGTGGGGTTAGAGCTGATTAAACAGCCGGCCTTCGCACGCTTGGAACTTTGCCCGACGTTTATTACTGGCGTGGCTGCTGTCGGCTCAGAGCCCTGGATGGACGAGGCATCTCAGAGCACCGTCTTGCTGACCCCCAGGGCAGTTGCTCGCTGTCTGCTGAGGACCAGTGACAGCCGCAGAGCCCCGTGGGAGGGCCCAGGGGAGAGCCTGTGGCTCTGGCTGCCGGCTGCTGCCCCCAGAGCGGCTCTGCCCCACCGGTGACAGCCATCTGGGTGCCGCCAACCGAGGAGGTCGCTGCTGGACGTGGCCCCGTGTCCTGTCCCGAGCAGCCTGCTTCACCCCGACTTGGAGGGCAGCGTGGGTGCTCCCCCGACACGTGCCCCGCCCACGGGAGGACAAAGGCCACGCGCTGACGTCAAGGCCTTCGAGATTCCCGAGAGGCTGGAGCCGTGGTGGATAAACGCAGAATTCCGTCCGAGCTTCAGAAAGCCACCTGCAGGTGAGGGCGGGGTAGTGGTGCCGGGTGAGCACAGCAGTTCAACAGCAGGGGAGGTGCTTTTTCATCCCCAGATCCACGTCTGCCAGGAGGTGCCTGGCTGGAGGGACGCCACCCCAAAGCTCTGTTAGGAAGAGCTGGAGAGCTCAGGTGTCACCACACTGGTGATGGGGTCGGTCCCCGGCTAGATTTTAAGCGATTTGCCATAACTGATGGGGCGGCTTCAACAACAGAATAGCATCCTCTCTCTGGTCCGGAGCCAGAAGTCTGAGATCAAGGCGTCGGCAGGGCTGCCTCCTTTCGAGGATTGAGTGGGAGCCTGTTCTAGGCCCCCCTCCAGCTTCTGGGCGTTTGCTGGCATCCTTGGTGTTGTTGGCTTGTAGAAGCATCACCCCATCTCCGCCTTCACGCTCACATGGCATTCTCTGTGTGTGTGTGTGTGTGATGTTGGATCAGGGCCGGACCTAATGCTCCATTTTAGCTTGATTACCTCCGCAAAGACGTCAGCTCCAATTAAAGCCACATTCTGAGGTCCTGGGGCTTAGAATTTCAACATCTGAATTTGGGGGCACAGTTCAACCCACAACAAAGAAGAAACTTAACAGGCCCGTTCTCGAGGGGAGCAGCTTAGAACATGTCAGAGCCTCCCGACACGTGGTCCAAGCAGCTCAGGCTAGTTTAATCTGGACGTGCAAAGTCTTGGAGGGGGAAGAGTGGGGTGCAGGAGAGCTGCCTTCGGGCGTCCTGCTGCTTTCAGGGAAGAAGGGACTCTCGGGGGCGGTGCCAACAGAGGATGGGAGAGGATGCCAGGGTACTGGGGGTACTGGCAGGGCACCTGGGGCCCAGTTCAGGCCTCGCTCCCTCTGGCTTTGCTTTAGACATAAGGGGACACGCAGAACCATGGTGCTTGGACCCTCCCTGGGTGCTGGGCTCGGAGCCCACGGGAGCATCTCTGCTACAGGTCCCTCGCCCTTTCTGACCCTACACCGCTGCAGGCATTGACACCTGACCAGGATGCCAGGGCTCCAGGTGGCCGGACGAGGCCTCGCGCCCCAAGCTCACAGGTCACACGACGTTCACGAGGTGTCGTCCTCCCTGCTGTTTGCTGACCGCCCTCACACAGTGTGAAAGGGACCAAAATGACAATCGCTTCAGGCAGTGACCCTCAGGGCAGCGCCGGGCTCTGCTCAGCAGCCTCCTGCCCTCAGAGGGTCCTGGCCACCCTGGCCTGGCTGCCCCCAGGCACTCCATGCTGCTGTGGCCATCTGTCCGGACAGATGCTTGGACCCTGCACCCCAAGCTCCCCACGTGCCGAGGCTGGAGCCCAGGACTGCGCTTCCCAAAGGGCTTCCGTCAGGCTGGCTCAGGGTCTGCGGTGGGAAGTCCGGCCAAGGCCGCAGGGGCAGCTGCAGAGACCGAGCAGGAGGCCAGTGGGCTGGCCTGCTTCCCAAGTTATTCGTAGGGTGCATTTTGAGGGGAGCCCAGAGCAAGCGGCGCTGGCAAGAGGGGGCTGTGACCTAGCGCGGTTCCCAAGTCACCCGCGTAAACCCTGGCCCGCACCCAAAGCAAGGATTCTGGGTCTCACCCTCGGAGACTCGGAGTCAGCAGGTCTGAGGTGGGACCTGGGGACCTGCATTCCTAACAACTTCTCGGGGGATGCCACTGCTGCTGGTTCTGGGGCCACGCTCTGAGAAACACTGACCTGGCCGGAACCATGGGGCGTGGAAGATTCTGGAAGATAGAGATGCAGCGTGGAGCCCCTGGCAGCCCCTGCAGGGACTCAGTGCAAACACTTGGAGTTTTGGAGAATAACCAAACAGTCTTCTGAAAAATCCTTATTCTCCGTTGGAATTAGTATACCGCTGAGCCGTAGTAGAAACTCATGGAAATTCAGTTAGCATATAAGCTGAGCTGCCCGTCATAAATTAACCAGCCAACCCGTAAAGTTTGGTCAGACAGCAATTCGCTGTCATCAGATGGAGGCAATATACACGCTTTCGGGCTCGGGCTGGTGCTGCAGACACAACTAAGCTTCAGGAACAGGTGCCGCCCTTGTTGCATCGGTATCAACCCCTTAACCCGAAGCTGGGCTTCGCGGGCGTCTCTTATGGCCATCTGACTGCAGAAACATGGATCCCACAGTGTACCGATCCCACCGGGGAGTGGAAGGCTGCAGCACTGCCGCCACGCTCCGAAGACACAGGGAAATCTTCCCGGGGGGCAGATTCTTCCTTAGCCAAGAAGAGGACAGTCAGAGGTACGGGTCTCAGTGATTCTTACACATTGGCTAGTGTTTGGTTGTGTGATAAGAGACTTCAAAGAAAATTGGGAAATTGATGACAAGACCTTTATCTGCAGATGACATAATCACCTATGGAGACAATCTTAATGAATCTACGAAACAAAAGCTCGAATTAACAAGTGAATTTAGAAGGTCATAGGATACACAAAAATCAATTGTATTTCTATATACCATCAGGAAACAACTATAAAATAAAATTTGAAATAATTTCATTTACGATAGTATCCAAAACAAAATGCTTAGGCATAAAATGCGTGCGTGCAAGACACGAATGTTGAAATCTAGACTACACTCTGCTGAAGAACTGAAAGGGCTGAAGGAAGTGGAGTGGTAATGCCATGTCCGTGATCTAAAGGCTCAGTATCATTAAGATGTTAATTTCTTCCCAAACCGACTATGGATTCGACCCAGTCCCAACCAAAATTCTAACTGGCTCTTTTGAACAGCTCAACCAGTTGGTTCTAAAATGCGTGTGGACCCAGAGTAGCCAAAACAATGCCGAAAAAGAATGAGACTGGAGGACAAAGGAAACTTTGTAATCCCACTATCTGCACAAAACTTGACTGTATTTTCTGCCATTATTTTGCCATTTGAGTCCTCGCTCTACAGACAGCTTTATTGGGGTTTAATCGACATAGCATAAACCGCGCGGGTCTCAAGTGCACAGTTTGGGAGTCCGTTTATGTGGCCACGGGACACGAGCACCATGAGGACAATGTCCGTCACGCTCAGGCAATCCCCGTGCTCCTGCATATCCATCTGCATCCACCCCACCCAGGCAACCGCTCGTCCCACAGCTATAGATTCCTTTTTTCTTCCTAGGATTTTATATGAATGGAACCTACAGTAAGGACTGTTTTTGGTCTCTTCCTCCCACTCAGCATATTTGAGCTGAATCTGTGTTGTTAACACGAAACAGTGAATTCCTTTTCATTGCTGAGTAGTATTCCATCGTACAGATAGAGCATAATCTATTCATCCATCCACCTGTTGATGGACGTTTGACTCTTACAAATAACACCCCTGTGAACACTTGTGCACAGGTCTCTGCGTGGACATGTGCTTTCATCTCTCTTGAGTTAAGTGCTTAGCGTGGAATGGCTGGGTCATTTGGTTGATGTGTGTTTAACTGTTTTTAAAAACTGTCAAGCTGTTTTGCAAAGTGGTGACACTGTTTGACATTTCCATGAACAGTGCAAGAGTTTCCGTTGCTCCACATCCTTGGCAACACTTAGAATGGCCGGTCTTTTAAATTTTAGCCATTCTAATAAGTGTGCAGTAGTATCTCATTACTGTTTAAATTGGCATTTCTTTAATGACTGAAGTGTTTTAGCAGTCCTTTACATGTGTGGTTGCCATCAGTATCACTTCTTGTCAAGTGGATATTCAAATCTTCTGCACATTTGGGTTGATTGTTATATTATTATTGAGTTTTGAGAGTTCTTTACATATTCTGGATACAAGTCCTTTATCAGGTGCTTTGTAAATATCTTTCCCAATCTTGGATTGCCTTTTCTTTCTCTTAACAGTTGAGTCTTTTGAAGAACAGAAGTTATTAATTTTGATGAAGCCTAACTTATCGAATTTTTAAATGAATCCTGCTTTTAGTGCTATATCTGAGAAATTTTTACTTAACCCAAGATCGCAAAAATTTTCTCCTAAGTTTTCCTCTAAGGGTTTTAAAATTTTAGGTTCTACCCTTATTTATAAGATCCATTTTAAATTACCATGGCATAAGGTATAGATCAGTTTCGTACCCTTGTCCTGTGGGTCATTGGGAGAGAAGTGTTGAAGCCTTGAGGCACAGCCATGTGGACTGGTCTCACAGTCCTTGTGGTTCTGCCGTCTTTGTGTGGATCATGTGGAAGCTTTCTTGTCAGTCACGCACCTTGGCGTTGCCGCGTCCCCCTGGGAGCTGAATCCTTACATGAGTGACCTTTCTTACACCCGCTGGCCACTTGGGCTCTGAGACCAGCGTTCACCCTGCTCTCTTTGGATGGAGTCGGCACTCGGCCCTTTTCCTTTCGGCCCACCGGTGGCCGGGCAGAGTGTGCTTCTTGCAGGCGTCTTGTGGTTGGCTCTTGTTTTTACATCCAACCTGACGATTTCTGCTGATTGATGGGGGTGTTTGACCATTTACATTTAATGTAGTGCTGATACAGTTGGGTTAAGTCTACCATCTGCTGCACTGTGCCCCCTGTCCCCCTTTACCACCCTTCCTGCTGTCCTTCACACTGAGGAGTTTTCAAGTCCCACGTTCTGCTGGACTCTTAGCCGTATCTCCTTGCTGTGTCATTCTGGTGTCACCTTCAAGTGGCATCACACTGCTGTACATGTCGTCAGGACGGACCTGGGGCCACTTCTAGTCACCCCTCCCGGCCTCTGCGGGAGGGCCTCTCACCTATGTGTTATGAACCCCAGAATGCATCGTCAGTTTTACTTTAGGTACTCAATCATCCTTTGCAGAGATTTAAACGATGAGAAACAAGTGTTTCTGTTTACCCACATGGTTACAGCTTCTGAGCCCCCTCAGGCCTTTGTGTGGATCCAGATTTCAGAATGGAGTCACTTTCCTTCTGCTGTAAGGACTTACTTTCACACACTGTGTAGTGAGGTCTGCCAGCCAGTGACAGTTTTTTTTAGCTTTTGTGTCTAAAAACATTTTTATTTCTCTGTTGTGAAAGATATTTTTGCTGAGTGGAGAATTCTGGGTGGACCGTGTTCTTTTTCTTTGCGTATTTGATGGACGTTGTTTCACTGGCTTCTGTTGTTCTGATGAGGAATCTGTTCTGTGCACGTGGTCGTTGCTCTGTGTCCTCTTCCTCTGGTGGCTGACCTTTTCTTCATCATCTATTTTAGGCATTCGATTACGATGCTCCTGGTGTGTTTCCTCCATGGCACTTGTGCTTGGAATTCACTGAGCTCCTTGGACCCAGGGGTTTATAGTCTGTACTGCATTTGGGAAGGTATTCCTTCAAATATTTTTGTTTGCCCTTGGGACTCCAGTGGTCAATAGATCGGGCGACTTGAAGTCTCACACTCACTGGTGCTCAGGGCAAATTTTTGTCTCTTTTCTCTATTTTGTTTTGAATGGTTTGTACTGCTACACTCTTCAAGTTAACTTGCCGTCTCCTCTGTGATGTCAAAGCCACCCTTAATGCCAACCAGGGTATCTGGTGTCACAAACATCGTAATTCTTATCTGTAGAATTCAGGTTTGTGTCTTTTAAAAGACTCCGGCCGTGTCTTAACCACACGTGGTCGGTCTTGCTTCCAGCCAGCTTTTGAACACGGATTTTGCATAATGATTGTCTGCCTTCATCTACTAATCCCGTCACCGGAGTCACTTCTGGGTCTGTTTTCGTTGATTATAGATCCTCTTTCCTGCTTTTTTGCATCTAGGTGACCTCTGATGGGATGCAAGTCATTGTGAATTTGACCCTTTGGATGCTGGGTAGTTGTATATTCCTCTGAATATTCTCGAACTTTGGGCTGCAGGTAAGCTACTTGCAAAGAGTTTGGTCATTCAGGTCTTGCTTTTAAGCTGTGTGTGGCAGGACCAGAGTCGAGTTTTGCCGAGGGGGTTACGATTTCTTCACGACTCAGGCAAAAACCCATCTGAGTTTCCACCTGAGCACCCCTTCCAGGATGGCAGCCTCTGCCCCTCCATCTTGACTGGAAGCAAAATTGTGGACTCATTAACGTTTATTAAGTTTCAAAGAACTAATCAGAGCCCGAACGGCTCTTGACAATCCTGTGGTAGACCCCTGCCAGACTCTCGTGTGGTTGGGGGGCCATGGAGGTCGGTTTTGTCCCTGGAATATGGGCGGCTTCCTTTGGATGAGAGAACATACACTGTACGATTTAAATATTTTGAGGTTTACTCTCGAGCCAAGCATAGAGTCTATTTTGCCAACTGCTTCATGTGCATTTTTAATGGCAATTAAGTCAATTTGGTAAACAGGGTTTTTCAAATTTTCTACAAAATTGTGTTTCTTTCCCTGGTGGTTCTGTAGACTACTGAGAGAATTGTGTGAAAATCTCCAACTATGTTTGCTGATTTATTTATTTCCTCTTTTCATTCTGTCTATGTTTGCTTAGTATATTTCAAGGTATGTCACTGGGGGTGTACACCTTTAGGATGACTGTGTCCTCGGGTGAACTGAACCCTTTATGGCTCTGCAGTGTTTGTCTTTGACACCGTAATCCTCCTCGTCTTAAAGGTCACTCAGCGTGATATTATTAATCCTGCTACATCAGCTGTCTTGTGGTTATGTTTGCACATTACTTATATTTCCATTTTTTGTTTGTTTTTAAACTTCCAATATGTGTTTAAACAGCATATACTTAGGGTTTTTTAATTTGGTCTAGCAACTGTCATTTAGGAGTTTTTAGTCTATATTTAATGTAATTACTAGTACGGTTGGATTTAAGTTTACCACTTCCTGTTTGTTTTCTCTTTGTATTATCTGCCCTTTATTCTTTAGTTTTTTCTTCTTACTTTCCTGCTTAGTTTGGGTGAAATTATTATTTTAAACTATCGCATTTTATTTATCTATAGGCTTATTAACTAATAATACCTCTATATTTATATTTTGTTTTCTCTGAAGGCTTGCAATACGTTTTTAACTTTTCACGGTCTCTTTAAATACGACGAATTCTTTCTGCAGAGCCAGGTTTCCACATGCATGTCACTCTTACCTTTGTTTCATGATAATGTTTTCGTTTTCTCTGGCTGCTTTTAAGATTACCTCTTTACCAGTGGCTTCTAGAATTTTTTGTAACGTGCCTTTTGCTGTATTTTTGTGATATTTCTTTTGCTTGTGGTGAGTTGAGCTTCTTGGATATCTGAGCTGTTAGATTTGGGAAAACTCTGGCCGTTATTCTGTCCGATAGTGTTTTCTGTCCTAACCTCCCCTTCCCTGGGCCTCCCGCCACCTGTGATCGGACCCTTGGTGTTTCTTTCAGTCACCTTTCTTCCCAGTCTGAGCTCCATTGGGCCCACACGTTGCTACACGACGGGCTCATGGTGTCTTCTCTGTAGCGTGTAGCTCAGGTGCCCCTGCCCAGGGCGGGATGCGGTCGGTGGCTATGGGCCTGCCTCTCTTCCCAGCCGACCCAGCGAGGACGGCACGGCAGGGGACGGAGGGGCCGGGTGAAGCCCGGATCCCCACCCGGAGCTGAGCGACCGGGAGCAGCCCCGGCTGGTGTGGCCGGGCCGGGCCCCGCCTTGTCAGACACGGGCCCAGGACTTAGCTCCCAGCGCGGCCCCTTCTCTGGGCGTCAGCTCGCTCGCACCGGACCCGCGTCCTCGAGGGGAGATGCTCGCCCTCATCCGGATACACTTGTGCCCTGCGGCTCCGGCAGCGCGGTGTGCGGACTCCACTGGCGGCCGACTCCCCGCCGGCCACCTCGTGCTCCGCCAGGAAGGGATCCGTGTTGCCGCGAGGGAAGCCTGGCGGCCCGGAGCAGGCCCCCCCCGGGGAGCGCGGGCCGTGGCCCGTGTGGTTCTGCGTGCGCGGGACGCCCTAGCCTGCGGGGCCCGGAGGGAGGCTGCGCTGGCAGACGGGGATTTGCGCGGGGACGGGCGGGGGGCAGCTGCCCCAGGACAGGGGCGCGGGGGGGAGCCTGTCGCTGCCCCGAATCTCGGCCCGAGAACCAGCCACACGTGCTTCCGTTCTCTGCTCTGCAGCTCCGGGCTTGTCCGTCCTGAAGGTCCCCGTTCCGCCGGATGAGACGCTCCTACGCGGGCCACCGTGGGGCCTCCGCGCTGGACGTTCAGCTGGTCTCCAGCTGTGGGGCTCCTCCTGCCGGCGACGTGACGGGACCGGGGGTGCCACGGGTGCTACCGGCAGCAGGCAGGGGGGCCCGGGGCTCCTCTGGGCGCTTCTCGGCACTTGCAGGACAAATCCTGTGACCAGCAGAGGCAAGACCACGGGCTCGGGATACTTTGGAGTGAAAAGGGGAGTCGTCTCACTGGGCAAAGACCCAAGCGGCCAAGGTGTGGTGGGGGCCACAGGAGGGGCGAGGGGGGAGGGGCGAGGGGGGAGGGGGGAGGGGGGAGCGGGGAGGGAGGAAGGAAGTCGTACATACCGGCCTCAGCCACACAGCCGGCGCCGGAAGTGAGGACAGCAGCGCCCTCGCAGCCGCCTTCCTGCGTGGCGCGCGCGCGCGTCTTCAGTTTACAGAGGCAACGGCAGCGGTGAGGAGTGGAACTTCGGGAACTTGGGACAACCTAGTTTTCCGTGTGACAGAGCATCGAGGGGGTCTGCCGGCACCAGAAGAATGAACATCACCGGATGGACGGGGCGGGTCCTGGGACCGTACTTTCCGGGAGGAGGCGGAGCCTCTGTTTGCAAAAGCGACCATGACGTCACGTGCGTCACTCCGTCGCGGGAAGGAGGGAGGATGGGCACCGCGTGGCTGAGGGGCGGGCCGTCCTGGCCGCCGGCCACCTGCTGCTCTCGGAGGGCGGCACCCCCCCTGCGGACCTCTGCCCCAGGAGGGGCTCGGGCTCTGGCGCTGCCCCGCTGGCTGGAAGGCTTCCGGCTGGCTCAGCACATGGGGGCAGGGGGGTGGGCAGAGGTGAACCTTCTGCTTCTGTAGGAATCGCCACCAGGAACACCTTGAGCGCCCACCGCTCCTTGACGCCCGTCCCCTCTGGGGCGCTGGGAACCCCCAGAAGCCGCGGCAGGTTCCAGGGCAGTGTGCCCTCCTCCCCCCACCCCACCCCCCCAGCTCCCAGGGGCTGCTTGTCCCCTCCCTTCGACTGGGAAGCTGTGTCCAGCTTTGAATGTGAAATGTCCAGACCCGGGCTTGCTGTGACCCTTTTTTTACTTAAAGACTTGAGCCAACTTTAACCAATTTCACAGGCAACACCCATTTGTTGTTAGGAAGGGCCAATGCCTACCCCTGTTGGTACCTGAACGTCCTTCCGGTGCCGCCGCCCCGACGGGCTCAGCCCACGGGCTCCCTCTCTGGCTTCCCTGACTTACGACATGAACACGATGCTAAGTGTCACTCCATCCGGAAGCCGCTGGCTACACAACCTCAGTTTTCTCCTATACGGTTTTCGGGACTGCAGTACATCAGCTCTTTCACTTCTGTTTCTAAATCCTTCACTGATTTAATAGGACGAATTCAAGATTCCTGTCTCTCTCTGCTCGACAAAGCATACGTAGAAGGTGGGTGTTTCGCAGAGAAATTACGGAAACCAACTCGGCAGGTCGGCAGACAGCCTACGAGGTTGAGCAGACGTCGGCCGCTGTCTGTGTGCCAGCGAAACCTCCGACCCTCCCTTTGCCGCCCAGAAAGCTTTTCCTACAAGAGTTCGGTTACGATGCTTCCCCAAGTCCCAGAAAAGCACTAAGAAATCTCGGCGGGTCTGGCTCTCCTGTCACAGCCTGCGCCACATCTGCTGTTGTCTTTCTGATGAAAAAAACCACACATAACAAATACATCCTCAAGTACGTAAGACTTTGCGTTTTATTCGTTCCGTTGAAAACCCCGAGTTTGTCTGGAGGCACCCGTCCCACCCCCCTCGCGCCCGGCAGGGCCTCTGCAGGCGGCGGGCGCCTCTGTGGCTCCTGGTCTCACGCGAGGGGATTGAGTCCCGAGCTCTGTACATTCACAGTTCTGGATGCCCGCGACCCTAAGTCGCTACGAAAGAGAAAAGAGGATCAGGAGGAACAAACATCCATTCAGTGTCTGTTTATCAGAGATTTTTTTCCTGAAAACGCACAGCGGCGTTTCATTCAAAAACCCTTCATCCACAGACGCGGGGCCCAGGCCCTTCCTCAGAACATCTCAGCTTGTTCTCCTCCTTCATTGCCAGGTGTGGGTTTTTCTCTTTTAAAAATGAAACTCCACGCATCCCACGATCATGAAATCAGTCCTGTTTGCTACCAAGGCCGTGCGGGAAGCTCTGTGCCTGACGGGCGAGCGCCCTGGAATGTCAAGTCACCCCCCGCGCGGGGCAGGAGGGCCTTCGGAATGAACGGAAGTTACGGGTGTTTCCTTTTCTGACGTCTAACTGTAGACTCGCACATCTCCAAGCCTCAGGAAGTTAGTAAACATTTTCCCTGTACTTCTGGCTCTGGTGGTCACTTCCTATGGAGATGCCCCCAAGAGAAAATCCAATCCTCTTAGAAACTCAAAAAAAATTTCCCAAACAGACCCAGAGGCTTTGCTTCAGGGAACAAACTCAGTGGGTGGTTGTCATTGTGCTTTGAGGCCAGGTTTCTAGCTGTGTCACCAGGAGATGAATCAAGGTGGTTTCAGGAGAGTGAAGGCAGCACCTGGAGGCCCTCCCGAGCCGGTGGCACTGCTCCCAGCCCCCTCCTTCCCCGAGGCTCATCCGTCTCCAGATGCCCCGAGAACCCAGTCAGCGCAGGCAGGGCCTTCCAGGGTGTCACCATCCCCTGGGGCACCCGGCCCGGGAGGCAGGACCCCCCCCCCCCATTTCCACCCCAGCCCACCTCATCTCCCCCACATTCAATGCTCTGATCGGAGCTGACACTTCGGTGAAGTAGATCATGTCACACGGAAACAGAAACCCCAAGCTGGTATAAAAAGAGGGGGTTTGTAAAGGACCGAGGAGACAACCGGGCACCGGTTCCGGGCCCGGTGCCTCAGTGGAGAGGAGTTCCCTGGTCGAGAGGGGCTGGAGGGAGAGTGAGCTCAAAGCCCCAGCCAGCCTCAGGGTCAGTCAGGAAAAGGGCCTATAAATAAACATCCCCTGACCCTCAAAGGAAGATGAAGTAGAAAAGCAATTCTCTTTTCGTAAAAAAATGCTGAGTGTTTCCTGAAGTATCTAAATGAAGTTTATAAAATACTCATGAGCTCCTGAAAATATAGAAACGTTGAAAAATCAGATAGATGGCGGTCTGCCCACCGATTCCACCGAGGTCGGCAGAGCCTTTGTGCCGGAATCGAAACGCGGGTGACACGTCCTGCTTTCAGGTGCGTGTGGCAGCCGCCGGCCTGCGCGGCCTGGAGCGGATCAGCAGGGACGCTGGGAGAGGATGGAAACAAAATGGGAGGCTCGAGGTGAAAAGAGAGCAACGCCCGGGCCGGCCCCAGAGTGCCGCCTGGAAGGGAGCCCCAGGAGCCGCCCCCATGAGCTCGCCGCGCCCGTCAGGGCACGCAAGGCCACGGCCTCGGGCCCGCGCTGCTCTAGGACTCGGGCCCGAGGGCAGGAAAGGGACAGCACGTGTGGGAGCCTGGAGCCCGGATGCTGTCACGGCAGACGGGGCGGCGGCTGGGCAGAGGCCTCGTCTCTCCAGAACCTCACGTCCTAGTCCAGCTTCTTACGGAAAGGCTCCGCCCCAGCGGCCGAGTTTTCGGGGCTGAAGTCGGCGCAGAAGCCGTTGGGGGTGGGAGCCGGGGGCGTCGGCGTGCAGCTCTGGGACTGTGTCTGCTGGGGGTACAGGTGTTCCTCCGCGAAGTCGGGGTACGCTTCGGCAAACCTCTCGAAGTCGGCTGGAAAGACAGAGGCACCTTGGTTACCGGCCTGCGGGGGCAGAGGTCTAGAGTCCGGGTGTCTCCCTGGCGCCCCACTCACAGCCTGGGGGCGTCGTGGCATCTACGTGGACCCTCAGGAGGCCACGAGAAGCACCTCACTTTTCTCCGTGTACCCCATTCCCCGTGAAGACCAGCGCGGCCCTCACGTCCTTTCGGCTACTCCTGCTTTGGGGAAACTGAAGGATCAAGTCAGGGATGTATTGTGGGGGCTCAGCATCCTGGCAGCGGCCTGATACCCCCGAGGCAGGAGCCTCGATGGACACAGCTAGGCCCTGGGGACACCAGGTGCACAGAGAGTCACCCCGAGCCGCCGTGGGGTCTGCGCGGCTGTGTGTCCCACGGTGGCCCTGGGTCCCGGCGTCGGGGCGGGGAGCGCCCCCGGGCTTGCGCCGGGGCTCACCCTGGGGGCTCGGTGACGCTCAGAGCCCCGGGCCCAGGGCACGGCAAGCTGCAGCGGCTGCAGGGAAACGCCGTGCCCCCGCTGGGAGCGGAGCCGCCCGCAAGGGGAGTCTGTAGTCGGTCGGGGCTCCGAGGCTCGGCAGCAGCCCCCGCGCACCGGGAGGCACGGCCCCCTTTAGCGCAGACGCGCGCGCACACCCAAACCAACGCGCTGCGGCTCCTGCCTGACATTTGGATGCGATTTAAAAACACACCCAAACACCACGTGCACAATGACCTTTCCTGAGCAAACGTCTCCTCTCCCTTTAGGGAGATTACGGGCTCCTCCGCAGATGCACACGCGGCCGGCGCTGAGCGGGCCGCCTTCTGGGGTTGTCGCTCCCACAGCCCCGGCCTCGGGCCCCAGGGGGGGCTCCGCTCCCGGTTCCCGAGGGTCTCGGCTGTCCCGCTTTGTGTGGCGACAGGTGACGCAGCCCAAACCCCGGGAGACGAGATGCCCCAGGAATCGGTCCTGACGGGCCGGGCACAGAGTCCCTACCCCCACGGGGGACCCTGATCTCAGCCCGGCCGCAGCCCCGGGGATGGCGCCTACTTTACAGCTGGGCTGGGAACGTGCTTCTGTTCACGGCCTGCAGAAGCGAGACTGGAAGCTCCCTCCCCAGCCCTGCCAGGTTTCAGGCGGGCCTGGCGAGAGTGCAGGGGGGCAGAGCTGCCCCAGCTCCCCGCTGCTCACCGGACGTGATCCGGCCCTTCTCCTCTTGGTCGATCGCCCGGAAGAGGTCGGTCACCGCCAGTTCAGCCACTCCCAAGGCGGTCTTGAGGATGCTGGACAGGGCGTGCTCGTCTATGCTGCCATCCTCCTGCGACCCGTACATCTGCAAGGCAGGGGCGGGCGTCACCCCGTGGCCCCGGCAGCCCCGACCATCCGGGGCGGCCGTCTCTCCTCCTTGGCGTTGCCAGCTCTCCGGCCGGCCCAGACGCCGCGGGGCCAGAACGGCCGCAACTCAGCTGCACGACCGAGCCTTCGGGAGCACTGGGCGCCTCGGGCAGGGGCAGCCGGAGCCTGCAGTTCCCTCTGCTCTTGGGTTTTAAATCCAGCACGAAAGGGTGGGGTCTGCACTGCAACGCGAGGACCTGGCGCTCGGCCTTCGGCTGCGAGGCGCCCGCTTCACGGATGCCCACCTGAATGGACGCGCTGCGGCTGTGAGTCGCGGCGACCAGTGAAACCGCCAGGAAAGGAGCCGGGCCGCCCGCCGGCCGTGAGGTCCCCCTTCCAGAAGGCCCTGGGTGACCCACCTGACTGACCGCCTCAGGGACCCTGCTTCTCCTCTCCCGTGCCCTCATTCCCACTCTTACACTTGAAATTCGCCAAGAAAGAGTGAACCCCCCAAACCCTAGGCCCCTACCCTCAACCCCGACAAAGGCAGAGCCCCAGATCCACCCTCTCTCCCCGTGACCTGTGACCTCGCTGCAGCCGGGGCGCGCCGTGTGCCCTCCAGGACCTGTGACTCATAGACCTGTGTTTTCAGAGTTCCCCGATGGCTGTCGCCGAGGGCGTGCTGCGTCACACCGAGAGCCCCAGGGGCCGGTCCAGCCGCAACCCTGGCTACCGACGGGCCGAGACCAGCGCACGACCGCGTTGCATCCTGCGCCGTAAATTCCTGACCTCCTGCTCCTCCTGCCCCAGCCTCCCGCCAGCCTGACCAGGGGCTGCAGGAGAGCCGCGGGCCGCCACCCCGGCGCTGTCTGCGGGCTCTCCTCCCCACGCGGGGGGGCCCTCACCAACCTGCTCCCCAGCCCCCCAGGCTTCTTGGAGCGTTCACCCTGCCCTCCTGCCTAGAGGTGGGCTTCCCGCGGCGGGATGTCCACACGACCAGGACACAGCGGCCCCGCCGTGGGGACGCCCGGACAGCACGGGGCTGTCTGCCTGCCCAGGGGGCCCGTGAGGGCTGGTCACTGCAGGGGAGGTCATCGTGGAAAAGTGCCGGGACCCACGAGGCGGCACAGTGGCGCCGTCCCCCCTGCAGCGCTTGCACCCGCCCTCAGGTGGGGCCTTGGTAGCGCTGCTAGAAGGTGGTCATGCTCAGCTGTTTCACTGAGAAACAAGCTGGCCACCTCCCTGCCAGCCGCTGTCGTGGCAGCGGAGTCCACCGGGAGACGTCAGAGAAGCTGCTGCAGGGCCACCAGACGGGGCGTGGCCAAGGCAGCACCGGCACAGGGGCGATGAGCCCAAGGGCAACCCTGGGAGGCACCCGCCAAGGCCGGAGGGGGGGACGGGCTTTCTGAGACAGGGCGCTACCAAGGACCGCCGCCGCCTGATGAACCCCCCCGGCCTGACCCGCAGAAGCCGCCCTGCACCGTGGGGGACTCTCCCAGTGCACCACGCAGAGGGTCTGCTGGCGTCAGGAGGGAGAGAAGGGGTTCTCCCGGCAGTGAGTGCCAGCAGCTTCCTAACCTATACATCATGTTTTCGTGAGTCTGGCTAATGTGAGTTGCACCTGTGAGACACAGAATGTCTCCAGGTGGCATAGCGTGCCCAGCTCCATCCTAGGGGACTGACCAGGTGAGGCCATGCTTGAGGGCAGCCAGGTGGATCTGCGGGCGGTCCGGGACCCCATCGTGGGGCTTCCCCAGTCTCCCAGACTCAATGCACCCGTGGTGAACGGCCTGGCTCTGGGCTCTGCCGGGGCAGGCGGCTCCCTAGTCCCGAAGCCCTGCTTTCCTCTGGTCAGCAGGCTGATGGGGAGGCTGTGTTTGGAGATAGAACCCGGTCCTGCTCAGGCCTCTAGGACTCAGGAAGACCCTTCTCTGCACCCTTCTTATGAGTGAGGACTCTAATTCCAGGGAGAGATCAAGTCGAGGAGGTTTGCGGGCCTTTTTACAAACAACGGCTAGTACAAGCTTATGTGAGAAGAGCAGGCAAATGCTAAGTTTACCAAAGTCATAAGGGACTAGAAGACGTGTCACGAGTCTCGCGTGACCCAGGCCTCAGCGACCCCACAACTTGAAAGTCACGTACACGCCACGCTTACCTTGAACGCCAGCTGGATGGTGTCCAGGGTCTGGGACGGCCGGCAGACGACGGACAAGGCGACCACGTACTCCCGCATGTCCACCTCCCCGCGGCCTCTCTGGGAAGAGACGCTGTCAGGAGACGGCCCTGCCCCCTCCCGGGCATGGGTGTGATGTCACGGGCCTTTCGGCAACCCGCTTAAAAACACGCCAACTACAGGCGCGTTTATCAGCAAACGTTGATTTAAAGCCAAATTTCTATGTGCATTTGACAGCGTCTCTGAGGGAGGAGACACCCCAAAAGACTGGGTGGCTGGCAGGACGGGCAGAGGGCCGGTCTCCCCTTCTCTGCTTCCAACATTGTCCGAAGAACATTTCCATCACAAGGGAAACAGCTGCCCCCAAGCCCCCGCCCCCCACAAGGCCTTACCTCATCAAACAGGGCAAAGAGGTCCTGCAGCGCCTCGGACTCGGGGACCCCCAGCTGCGCCGCGAACTTGGGGAGAGTCAGGCTCCTGCTCTGCTTCATCCTGGCGCTTTCTGCATGTCTGTCCAGATCGCATTCGAGTTTTTCTGGTTTTAGCCTAAACAAAACATGAGGGTAACATTTTTTTTCAACAAAATTACAAAATGCTGAAAACGGCAGGTTTACTGTTCTGCATTAAAACCCAACAAAACATTAAAACGATTCATAGACCAAGCAGGAGTCAGTCTTCGAGAAAAGAGGCTCTTCCAGGAGCTTGAAGGCACGAGCGTGCCCCGTGCGAGCATCCGCAAAAGCACCGACACCCCGTGGGCGCACGGGCCCCACCCTTGGGCAGGTCCTCAGGGGATGGCCGACGGTGGGGGCGGGGGGGACATCCATAAAGAGACAGCCAGGGCTGACCGTTCAGGGTTTAAGACCCTTACTTCTGTGTGGAATGAAGCTGGTGTTTGAAAAAAAGAGAGAGAGAAAAAAGACAACCAACCCCCAACCTCAGAAAAAGCACCATTAATTATGACGGTTGCCCGCCCCTCGTGACCTCCAGCTCGGTCACGGGGTGCCCAGGCGGAGACCCCGCGGCGGCCTGGTGGGTGTCACAGGCGCCCACGGGAGCGCTGCCTCCAACTGGGCGCTCGAGAGAAAGGAGCGGGGGACTCACCCCAGGCCCCTCAGCAGCCTGGCAAACTCCAGAAGGCACGTGTCCGCGGGGAGACGAAGCTGGCCTTCCGCCAGGGCCAGCCGGCAGTCCTCAAAAGTGTAGTCAGTTACGGAGACGCCCAGGGCCCTGCGAGAGAGGAGGGCGCTGCCGTCAGCCGCCCCCTCGGGGCGCTGATTAAAGGCCACGTTCAGGGGGTCCCCGGGTGGCCTAGCGGTTAGGATTTGGCGCTTGCACTGCAGCGGCCCGGGTTCCACCCCTGGCCGGGGAACAGCCCTACGTGCCTCGAGGTGCGGCCAAAATTGAAACAAACAAAATAAATAAATAAAATAAAGACCCTATGCAGCACTAAACATCAGGGCCGAGGAGCTGAGCCCCAATCGCAGTGACGTGGAAGCCGGGGCTGCTTCGCGGTGAGCCTCGTAGCGCTGCGGCTTCCGCCCACTGGGAACTGGTGCGCGTCGAGCGCCTTAAAGAGGACTTCACCGCCGCAGTGGCGCTCGGTTCAGCTCAAGCCATCTTTGCAGGCAGCAGGGGCTGCTGCTATCTGTGCCGGCACCACCCTGAAGTCAGAGGGAGAGTCCGAACCCGGTCATTCCACAGAGCGGCGTCAGATTTCAAGAAAAATGGCCTTCTCCTGACTGTCATGGAAAAAGCGCACTCATGGTGGGAAATTTACCACATATAGAAAACTGCCCCCCAACCCCGCGTCCCTTACTGAAAGGGCGTTGACTCATTTCGACGGGACAGTCGGCCCTCCGGATCCGCGGTTCCACATCCAAGGACACAGAGGGCAGCTGCACTAGACCGTCTCACATAAGGGACTCGAGCATCCTTGGATTTTGGTCTCCGAGGCTCCTGGAACCAGTCCCTGGTGGGTACTGGGGCACAGCCAGAGTTCCTTGTTGCCACGGCAACGCTGGGTGCAGTCAGGTAATAAGGAAACAGCGACTCTGAAGGCTTCTTTCCGAGGCTGCTAAATTCCCCGCAAGAGCGCTTAGGCCTGGTCGCGTGGGGACAGACGCCAGAACTGCCCCAGGGGCTCCCGGGCCCCGGGAAGAGGGGCGAGGCTGGCTCAGGGGCCGCCTGCAAAGCTTGTCGGGAGCCCGGCCCTTCCCAGGTGCAGCCCTGGTACGACTGCAGCCCAGGGAGGTGACGGCCCACCCCGTGGTCTGGCTGTGAGGCAAGCGAGACCCGACGGGCTTCGGCCCTTTCCCACTGAACGTGACGCGTCTCTGTTAACACGGACAATATGACGCCGTAAAAGTTTCTTCAGGATACATATTAAAAATATTGAATAGTTAGTTTGTCTGAACATGAACTAAAAAAAAAAAAAAAATTACACCCAACCTGTGACTCTGTGGATATTATTTTCTTATCTGGAGGTTGATAGATCAAGGGTGTCACTCACTGCCCTGACCTCCCAGAAGCTGGGAGTTGAGAATCTCCCACATCCCGGCAGCTCTGGGTCCGCGGGTGGGACTGGGAGAAGGGGGGCCTGAGGGGAGCGGGCGCGCTTTGCTGGACTCCACGCCCGGTGCCTAACAGCCTGCGGGCGCCCGGGCAGACTGAACGCCTGGCTGAGTTTAATTCACGTGTGCTGAGGTTAAACGCATGATTTCGCTCAGTGTCTCACAGAATGCACTAAAGCGGGGACGACGCATCCGTAGTGAGGAGGCGGACTTTCCCTTGGAACCTCAGTCGCACCAGGGCAGCCGTGTGCACCTCCCCACAGGTGACGCCGTCCGAGCACCCCTCCGGGCGCTGCAGTGACCGAACTCGCGGGCAGCCCCGGCCCGGGAGGTGAGAGGAGGGGAGGGACGGGCCGGGATTGCCAGGAGGGGTGAAGGCACCTGGGGTCGGGGCTGAGGCTGCCAGGGCCTGAAACTAGCGGGAACTGCAGGGAAATAGGAGGGAGAATATTCCTAGCTACACACACACTGTTGTTCGAGCACCGTAAGGTGAGGTGCACAAATACCGCACTTATGGCTCGGCGGGCCGGAGTAAGAACCTTAGTAACGCTGTCTGGGTGGATGGCAAGCGTCGAGGACGCGCCGACCCGGGCCAGTGCTCTCGCCTGCGGCCCCGCTGCCCGTCTCCAAGGGACACGCACGCACGCAGCCCCCATGGGGACTGCTGGCTAACGGGGACGTTTGCAATGCGCAGAATTAAGTGGCAATGACCCATCTTCCGAATGTTGAACAAGCAGAAAGGTCCTCCAACAGGATCAGGAGACAAAGCACGCAGCCAAGCACACTCTGGCCGATGCTCAGCCTGCGCTGGTTGCAACCGCCTCCCCGACGCCACTGACCGGCTTTACAGCAAGGCCGCGACGCTGGCGGACGAGGGCACCGAGTCACGAACGCTCAGGGAGGCCGAGGGCCCCGGGGCTTCCCGCAGAGCCCGCCACCCCGCCGCGGAAGGGGCGCTCACTCACTCTGCCATCACGTGCCGCACGTTGCTGGCGTACAGTGTGGGGTCCTCCTTCTCCTCCTCTGAGGGGGCGTACACGGGGAGGAACTGGGCACACAGAGACGCCGGTTACCTGCGCGCGCGCGAGACGCGGCCCTCGCCCCCCCCCCCCCCCCCCCCCCCCCCCCCGCCGCCACGAGGACAGCCTCCTCCCGGACGAATCGAGACCTGTCAGAGCGCCCGCCGCGGGGAGCGCCTTCGGGGCTGTCGCTGCTGCCCATGCACGCGCACGCGTGCCCAGACACACGCGTGTGCCCACCCACAGCCCGCCGTTCCTCACCAGGAGCACCACCCCTCCGACACAGAAGCCAGTAAGTCGTGCTTATGAGCTCACACAGGGGCTTAGTCTTTAGAATCGAGAGAATCGCCCGTGTGCTTCCACGTCTGAAGTCTCAGTTTTGTGTTGTGGGTAACACGACAAGTTATTTCCACATGAAAGACTATTATTAGCTTTTTGACGGCTACTGCATTTGGAGAATATAATAAGCTGGCCCAGGAACGTGTGTCTCTGCATGTTTTAAATAAGTACGTCTCACACCCTGTGCCAACCCCCCACTGTAGGAAAGGAAAAAGACCATCACTGAGCCCTTTTCTTTAGTATGGATATATTCAAGAATACAGGAACATCCCCCAATCCTATCAATTCTCGTCACATAATTCTAGTCTTTCACTTAACTGCCACCTTTTAAAAAACTTTGTAAGTTGCAACAGTTCCTCATATTAGCACCGATGTCTTGTAGGAGCGACACAAAGAAAGAATTTAGAGTGATTTCACAAAGCCATACAGTTTCTTTCCAACTCTTAACATGAGAAAGCAGTCTGAAATAGAGCATATCTTCCTTGGAGTCTCACCCCGCCGCTGCCTCTTGGCCACCAGCAAACGAGCCACATAAAATACCCTGGGTGGCAGGCCAGCCGCCCTTGGACTCGGGCCATGGCCCTTTCAGCCCAGTCCTTTATAATTAAGCGGCTTATGTTCTACTGAAGTGAAAAACCTGGCTGAAAGCCGGGCTCATTTGTAAATTCAGTATTACTCTGCAGTATTTGTCAGAAGGTAGCAAATGAAATGCCTTAAGTTGTGGAAGACTCATCTCTCATTTTCAGGTGTAAGAGTAGCAAGTTAATTCCCCTTTTGAGAAAATAAACCCTATTCCTCATCCACTCAATTACATTTACAGGCTGCATGAATGCGACCATATTTATTTGAGTAGAGAGGACAGGTATTGTGACTTTGGAAATGGGCTGAATACCGGGAGGCAGTCCACCTGGTCTGACCAAGTATTAAACAGGATAACTGTAGGATAAGTTTAGCAGTACGATATCAGCAGTGTTAGTACTGGGTAAAAATATCAGCCAAAAGAATCATTAGCTGCAGGTATGCCGATCTTATACGCCCTTAAGCTATGCTGACCATAATAAAAGAATGATGGGCTGAGCTTCCTGTTGATTTTTAAAATCCTGTCTGAATGGATAAAAAAAAGTCACGCAAGAGACACAAAGTTGATGTAAAACCCCTGGGAAGCACCTTTAAGGAGTCATGAGAAATGGAAAAAGTTCAAAGCAAGACAGATGACATATAACTTTGTACAGATACCAACATGACATTGTATAATATTATATCTACAGAGACGCCTATATATCATTGTATCCATGTAACATTATATATATAGAGACGTCAAAATAACATCGTGTAACACTGTATCTATAGAGACCACAATATAGCATTATAACTATATAGACAACATAACATTGTATAACATCTGCATCCGTATAAACTCCCACGCAACACTGTGTAACGCTGTATCTATACGAACCTCAATTTCCACTTGATTGTGAAACTGACACAATGTGAGCCACAGGATTTTCAACCTTAAAAAAAATGAACGGATTTACAGCACTGGTTAAAAGATTCTCAATTCCTTTTAGTTAAGCTACTTCTAGTTCTGGAGCAAAGTCTCCAGACCCCGCTGCCCTGCAGAGGGCACCACCGAGCAGGCAATGCTCCTTCAGGAGGGGGTGCTGAGCCTTCCTCAGCCTAAATCTGAACCTTAAACACACCACTGAGTGACAGCGCTACTTTGATTAAACAGAAGTCTCCACTGAGCTTATTAAACACACGCACACGCGCCTGGCTGTGTCCTGGAAGCTGCCGTGCCCTGTTTGTCCTCCAGCTCAGGAAGTCTCGTCTACCCGACCCCGTCCCCTCCTGGCTGTCCCAGGCCCCACATCATGCCACCCCCATGCCTGGCCTCAGCGCTCCGTCCACCCCCCACTTCCACCTCATCGCTGCCAGCCCCACGCCCAGGCCACCGGGACCCTGAAGGATCCCCTTCCCAGACATTCCCCAGCTTCCGCCCACTCGGCCTCCAGCCTCAGCAATGCCACCCCCGCCACTCGGGCGCGCCAGGGGCCTCGGAGGGCTCTGCGTGGCCTCCGCCCCGAACGCCAGCCTCCATGCCGGCGCCTGGACCCCCGTACGCCCCCAGCAGCCGCGCGGGAGGAGGCCCCGTGCTCCCGTCCTCTCCGGGGCTGACCATGGGCAGCTGGTCGCCGAGCTGACAGACGCAGGCTGGAAGAGAAGTTCTCAGTTATCTTGGCCGGGGCCAAGGACAATTAACTTCAGTCCTGGAATCCAGGAGTGTGAGGAAGGCCAGCCTCGTGCAGCTAGCCTCCTTGGGCCGAACCGAACTGCTGTCCAGCAGCAGTGGCCCTGCGCTCCGTTTCTGCCTTTGCTAAAGCAAGCAGCACGGCGGTCACTGGAGCAGCACGGCGGTCACTGGAGCGGGCCTGCTTTCCTGGGAGGACAGGACAAACAAGACAGGGCGGGGTCTGACTTACGCTCCGGGGCCTTGCCACGTCCAGGTGATGGTGTCCTGGGGGCAGGAAAGGAGCGATGAGTCAGGAAGGAAGCCCCGAGTGTGCCGCGCTCTTCCTCCTCCTCCCCCTCCTCCTCCTCCCCCTCCCCCCTCCTCCTCTCCCCCTCCGCCTCCTCCTCCCCTTCTCCCCCGCCTCCCCCTCCCCCCCTCCTCCTCCCCTCCCCCCTCCTCCTCTCCCCCTCCGCCTCCCCCCCCCCCCTCCTTCTCCTCCTCGCCCACGGGCATGCCGGCCTCGCCCCGGGCCTCGCCCTGGCCACCTGGGCCCCCAGAGGCGCTGTCTTCCCTCCCGGCCACCTCCCCTCTGGGGCAGGGGAGAAGGGGGAGCCCACCACCGCAGGTCCCCCCCCCCCACTCGCTCACCTCTCCTCCCACGGCCCCGGGGTCACCCATCCCAGCGTCCGCCCAAGACCCCGGCCCGGCCCCCTTCTGCCTCCTCCTCCTCCGGGCGCCCGGGGCAACATTTCAGTCCACGCCCCGGACCTGCCCTGTGCTCTGCAGGCCCCTCCCTGCCCGTCACCACCACCTAGCCAGATGACGCTGTTGGCAGCCTCGCTGCAGCTCCACACCCACTTGAGCCCCCAGGGTCCTTGCCTGGACTCTTGGTCAGAGACACGCCCCCGACGGTCAGCCCCGGGCGGAGGCAGGGAGCGCAGAACAAAGCCACAGGGCTGCATCTCCCCCACCCCGTCACCCCCGTGCCTGCCCGGGGCCCCACGGGGACGTTTCAGACGCTCTCCACCCTCAGCCACCTATAGGTGAGCACCGTGGGTGACACGTCCTGTTTCTGCCCTGACACCGGCCACCCACCAGGGCTTCCTTCTCTCGCAGGCCTGACACCCACCCGCACCCTCGTGGCTCCTGGAAGCCCACCTGCCACGAGGCGTCCCACATGCAGTCCCCAGCCCAGCCCCCTCCACGCAGGTCTGTGCTCAAACCTTAAGCAGCCAAAGAGCACGGGACATAGACCATGAGCGCAAAGGGCAGGGGTGCCAGCTCCCCGACAGCCGAGCCGAACGTCCCCAGGAGAACCCAGTGCTGCACTTCAAATAAGCTGACGGAACAAACTGACAAAGGGGAATAGCTAGAATCCTGCCCCCCGGTGGCGGACTCTCACTCCCCGAAACCGGCCGGCGAACGCACCTCCTCGGAGCTCTACGAACAGCTGTGGCTGCCGGCCCGTGTGGCGGCCACTTCTGGCCGGCGCTCACACACTCTGGGCCCGTCCACACCCACGGGCACAGGGTCAGTGCGCTGACCGTGGACCCCAGGGCCCTGGCCCAGAAGAGGGCGGGCTGAAAGCCCCCGGTGCCCACCGACGTCACATGGGGGTTACAGAGAGGGCGGCCCAGGAGGAGCGCCCACAGGTGCCAGAACCTCGTCCAGGCCCCCCACCCTGCGGGCTGAGCTGGGGTCCGTCAAGATCACCCTTCTGCACCTGACAGAGGGACCATGGAGGCACTTAACCCCTTTCCCTCCTGCTCACCAGCCTTCGGGAATTAAATATTCTCAGTTTTAAAATGTCCCAGAGTGCGAACTGGGAGGCAAGAGCCGCCGAGGACACGGGGGGGGTCTCACGGCTACACGTCAGGCTCGAGGAAGGGCCAGGGCGTTGGGATCCATGAAAGCGGGACTTCGTGAGCTAGTGCTGGGGAATGTTCCAGAATGTCAGGGTAGATGGAGACAATGTCCTGAGACACTGGGCAATTCTCAGGCCCAGGAAATTCACTGGACATTCGTGCCAGGAAAACACACTCACCAGTTTGTTTGGGTACCGCAAAACCACCGGCTGGACAGGAACTCCTGGGATGAATGCACCTGCAGAGGGAGAAAGGGACACTTCTCATCTCCGTGGCAGCAAGTCCCCCGCACACACTTCCCGTGTGGGTCTCAGAACAAAGTGGGCTTCTCTGCCAGGCCTTCCCGGTCAGCATCATTCAGTGCTGGGCAGGTTTCCTCAACGTCTGTGCCAGCCGTGGACACTCAGAGAAAACCCCGGGGTCACAGGAGACAGGCACAAGAGCATCTCCGGGCCGAGGCACTTTGGTGGGAGTGAGGGTCTCTCCCGCCTTCTCAAGGCAAACAAGAAATAATTAAGAAAACTACTTACCAGGCTTGAAGGTAATTAGGCAGGTCCTGTTGGTACATGTGCCTTCTGGGAAAATCATTATCTTGAAATGGAAAAAAAAAAAAAAATCAGCATCAAAGGGACTATTCAGAGTTCACAGGGGCCAATTTCACAACCTATTTCCTCTAGTCCTGATGTGATTTCGGTACTTTAATTATATTCAGTTGAAAAAGTTAAGATGCAGATAGAAGGCTTCATTAATTTCCCTTCTAACTGCTGGTTGGACTGAAATCTGGAAGCAACGCAGGTACGCAAACAGCAAGTGCCTTCTTGGGCGGTGGGATAGGTGAACAGGTGGCCTCAGCGCCCACCTGCAGCTGCTGTGCAGACGAGACCCCACCGCCTGGAGCAGGCGGCCACGAGCACACAGCAGGACAGAGGCGCAGGGATGGAGAGCCCGCGGCCGAGTACCGGGGCCTGGGCGGGGGCAGTGGAGGGAGAGGCCGGGGCCGGGCCAGCGACACAAACCCCCACAGCGTCAGCAGCGAAGTAACGCCTTCCTCACCAGGACCTCCAATCACTCCGATTCCCACTGACTTCCAGCAACATAACGTAAGCTAACTTTGCCCTGCGTGGTGGAAAATACAGCCCGTGAGGTTGCTGTCAATCCTGGGCCCTGGAGAAAGATCACCTCCAAGGGGCACTGAGTCAGCATGGGGTCGACCCCAGCATGCCAGAGGGTCAGGCAGGTGAGCTGAATGACGGAGCGGGGGTCAGCCCATCCTTGTGCGGACGGCAGCTGGAGAGCCTGGAGGCACAGCCCCCAACGGGCTGCCCGTCCACGGGCATGAGTGCCACAAACAAGGCCTTCAATGTCTTCTGAGCAGCCAGAACCCAGAGAGCCCTGTGGGATTTCCAGCTTCTCGAGGTCAGCTCAAGTGAAAAGAAAATCTACACATATACAGCATAGGTCAAATGAACCCACAGCTAACACTGGCCGAGGCCCCTGCCCACTGGCCCGGGGCAGCCTTCCCAATTCCCCGAGGGAACCAGACACACGCCAGACAAGCCCGGGACTTTTAGAAGCAATGGGGTACACCTTGTAGCCTAACACAGCGTTCAGACATGAGACCACGCTGACCCCAGGGTCGGGGCAGACGGCTCTTTCCAACACAGAACTTAAAAGACGATTCGGGAACTTGAGATGCATGTGAGAATCGTTTTCCCCTGTTTCTTTTATTTTTAAAACGCCAGAACCCAAACTACCTGATATTTGGCACATTCTTGGATTTGCACTCATCGAAAATAAAACGAAACACACGGACCCCGGCCTCCAGAGGGAGCAAGCTCTGGCCTTCGTGTTTCTCTTTCCCCTCCAATTCCTAAGGTCACCTCTTGTGGGATAACTGCTGAGAACGCAAGCAGCACCGCACACCTGCGGCCACTTCCCACTGGACTGCGCCCGTCTCTTGATCACTTCCACGGTCTTCCTGCGAGAATCCTGGTCCATCCGGGACACGAACACTGGCCGGATGTACTTTATCAGCGCTGAAAGAGAGGGGGGCGGTGCTCACGTCGGGGTGGCTTCCCACAGGGCCCGGCGAGCCCCCCAGAGGTGCCCCGGGGGCTGTACCGCGGGGCAGGCGGCGCGGACCATGAGGGATCGGGGTGGGGGGGGCACTGAAGCCTCAGTGGACTTAGAGGATGGCCAGAAGCCCTGCAACCTGCGGGGCCAACAGTAACAGCTCCAGGCATCCACAGATGACAAATCGGGAGAAAGAGACAGATGGGGCTGACCCCATGGGGAGTGGAGAGCCTTTGGTCACCCGTGTCACCGGTGGGGGGCTGGTGGGGGGAAGCGGGGAGGCCCCAGAGCCAGAAGGGCCTGGGGCACGTGGCTCGGACCCCGCCAGCCTCGCTGAGGGCTGCAGATGCAGTCAAGTTCAGATGAGGTCACGCTGCGCCGGGGCGGGCCCCGATCGGTGACCGGTGTCCCCGTAAGGAGGGGAGAGGGATAGAGCGCCACGCCACGGCAGAGGCAAGGACAGGGTGACGCGACCGTGGCTGGGGGAGGCCCGGGAGAGCCGGGACCGCTGGAGACCGCAGGGCGGCCTGGGGTGGACCCTCCCTTGGGACTAACCTGCCGACACCGTGATTTTGGGCTTCTGAACCCCAGAACAGTGAGAGGATACACATTTCTGTAGTTCTGAGCTCTGTGGTCTGTGGTGCTTTGCCGTGGCTGCCCCAGGACACTCACACAGACCCCATTCCAGCACCACACGCACGGCCCCAGCAAGTGTGTGAGGTCAGGGCTCCCTGACCGAAGCCGACGGCGACACCCAGCACACTGGTCGCTTCGAACGAGATGTAAAGGGGGGAAGCTCCTTCTCGGAAAACCCTGAACTGACGGCAGGCAGAGGCCGTGGCAGTCGGTCACCCTCGTGGGCCGGTGAGGCCACGTCCCCACCTGCTCTGCCCCAGGGCCACACCTCACTGGGCCCAAGGTGAGCTCTGAGCTTCTTTTCTGAGCATTTCTGTTACTTGTAAAGAGTAGTATTTCATGACTTTTACTTCCTGGAGGTCTTCCAAAAAGCAAAGAAAAAACATTTGAAAAACGAATAAAATTCTATCTAGTTGGGTCCATGGCACTCATAAAATCTAAGTGGGTCTCAGTGAGTTTTTCCCGTGTCTTGAAACATTTTGCTTCTTCACCAACTTGGAACTCTCTTATCCTTCCTCACCGATTGCTCCTGATGCTGCTAGAAAATGACCATGAGAAGGAAAGGGAGGTTCGGAGGAACCACCCAGAAGGATGGGGTGCAGAGAAACGGGTGAGCCCAGCGACCGTCTTGCCTGAGCACGGCGGCGCTTCCCAGCGGGCGAGGGGGAGGGAGGCCTGCTCGCCTGGCAGGGGGGCGGGGTTTACCGGTCAGAGCTACTCTGTCTACGGGGCAAAGAGAAGAAAGCAGATGAGGAGGCTTTTCCCAATTCCTGGACGGGCCCGAGGCCCAAGGCGGGGAACCCGGAGGGCTCTCTGGACTCAGGACGGCGGGGGTCCCCGACTGCGCGCGTCTGTGGGGACCCCGCCCGAGAACTGCACGCTTCTGGGGACAGAAAGGAAACGCAGTCTCTGTCCCGCGAGCCCCGAGCCCGGACAGCGAGGGCCCGATGCCTGCTTCGCTGAAAGGCCACGTGTGGCTCTGTGGTCGAGACATTTGAAGCGGTGGGTAAGTGCATGGGAGAGGCAGGAAGGGAGGGAGCGAGGCCCCGGGGCACCTTGATGGCAGGCTTCTGGCCCCGGAGCTGGGAGAGGACCAATGCCTGCGATATTAAGCCCTCAGCTTTGGTGATGGGTTACGAGGTCTCAGGACGCTCATACACCTGGGTTTACGGTACAGAAACTAACCCAAAGGGACAGTTACTGAGTTGTCCCCAACTTCTAGAGCTTCTGTGTGATGAGGGTAACACGTTCCCGTTAGAGCTTCAAGGAGCGCTTCAACGCCTTAGAGCCAAGGGCACGTGCATGTTAATAAGACATGAAAATCACAACAATATCACAGAAGAAACCACAACAAAGCAAGCAGAGATGCAACGCCCGGTGCCTGTTTCACGTGGGTATGGCCTGTGTGGACGTGGCTGTGCCGTGTCACCGTGACCGGGACTGGCCAGCGCCGGGGGTTTTCCCTGCCAGCCGGACGGGGGGCTCACTCACTTCCCCATATCGGGATGTCTCTGCTCTCTGCCTTCATCACGATGGAGGACATCGTCATGGTGACGGGGATGGCATCGAAGTAGGAGGAGTGTGGTGCCAGGGTGAGGATGGCGGCCTCGGTGGGCAGCGCCTGCCGCCCCTTCACGGCCACGCGGTGGAAGCCGCCGGCAAACCACATGGTACGCATGATGGCCTTGAGCAGGACGTCCACGACCCTGCAAGAGAAGCGCCGCCGTCAGGCCCGGGCCCGGCGGGGGACGCAGCCCCGTCGCCCGCACCCCATCGGGGGCTGTGCCGATCCCAGGAGACCTGCCGCCACTGGAGGGAAGCGAACGCGGCCGTGCTTTCTTCCCGCCGACTGTGCACAGGAGCCGCGGAGCAGCCGTCGCATCCACTCGCTCAAGAAAACGGAAGCCGCGTCTCAGCCACGCGACAGGGCAGCAGATCGTGGGGAGGGAGGCCCACGGGACAGAACTAGAGACACAGACACGTCGGGTGATGTGGCAGCACCCTAAGGACATCAGTTTTAAATGCAAGGAAGTCATCGGCACCTAAACTGCACACGGAAGTGTGGAGAGGCGGCAGAGCTGAGGCCAGGAGCAGAGACTGCTGGGTCAGCCTCACCCTCGCCTCCCACAGGTGGCCTCAGGCTCCGGCATGCGGCTGTTACCCTCCGGAAACCAGCCTTTTCTGGATGCAATCAGATGGACAATAAACTTGGAAAACAGAGTAAAAATCAGGCTACATTAACTGAATGTGCTTCTTATTTATTCTTTTTTAAACATATGAGAACTTAAGCATCTAAATCTGCACATTCCCTTTCATAGGAATCTCTGATTCTACAAACCAGACCACTGTTCGTGTCACTGAAACCACAGTGAGCGATGGCCCGGCGGGCAAGTGACTACGGGCCACGCGCACCTGAGTCCTCGGGAGAAGGGCCACCTTCAGAAGGTCCCGCGTCTCGCTGTGCTGCTGTGCTACGCGGGTGAGCGGATCGGCTAAAAATCACTGCACAGAAGCACAAGAACCTAAATCCTCATTGGGTTGATTTCCCAAGGGGCTTAACAACCCTCCCAAGAGAATTCCCAAGATGAGCCACGACAGGTCTGAGCAGGTCTCGGAAGCTGCACCGCGCCTGCGAGGAGCCGCCTGGAAACGACCTCCTCTGACCACGGGCGGGTCCCGCGCAGTCACCCACGCAACACGGGGGCCACGCTGGGCGCTGCGCCCAGAGCTAGGTGACTGCAAAGCACGCACTTCCAGTCGCTTGTTCTACCGCACGTTTTTAAACGCACTTCTCTGCATGCAAGATATTTTTCACGATAAAGTCATTTACAAAAATAAAAGCCAATGGATGTCAACTGATGCACAAGGAGAAAGAATCGAGACTGTGGGGGAGGCTGTCCAGCTGCCTAGCGCAGCCAGTCCCAGGAAGGCAGGTCCAGGAGGAGAGCTGGTGAAAAGGGGGGTCAAATCTCAGCCCCTCCATCGGAGACACACCCACCACCTCTCGGGTCCAGCGGTCAAACAGTGACAGTGATGTACTGGCACAGGAAAAGCCAAATCTGATAATTCTCTAAGGTCTTGGAGGAGTTCTGTTCCCAAGCTGCCCGAGGGGAAGAGATGTCTATGGATGTGGGTACCGGCCTCAGAGCAGAGCCCCGGCCACTGCCCAGGGCAGGGCCAGCACCACGGTCCCCAAGGCAAGGGCTCCAGTGACACCGGAGATGCCAGAGCTTCTCCAGGGGAAGAGGATCGGGAGACAGATCGACTTGCTCAGGGCAGGACCCGCACCCAACTCCGCCTGTCGTTCATCGCACAGGTGGACACCTCAGACTTGGACGTGTGGGCAGAACCAGCTACATGACGGATAAGAGGAGTATGACACTGAGGAGATGCGAGGGCGGGCTTC
Organism: Kogia breviceps; assembly: GCF_026419965.1. Classification (NCBI taxonomy): domain Eukaryota; kingdom Metazoa; phylum Chordata; class Mammalia; order Artiodactyla; family Physeteridae; genus Kogia; species Kogia breviceps. The sequence continues at coordinate 945,475 of NC_081313.1, forward strand.
AGAAGAGACGTGTAAAGATCCACACGCGCCAGGACATCACAGTGCCAGAGAGCAGGATGCTCTGAAAAGGTCCAGAGGGCAAGAAAAAGAAAATATTCTTGGAAATCAAAAGTCTCATGCAGAAATACCAGTTCCCTAAAAAGCCTCAAAAACGTGGAGAAGGGGACTTCCCAGAACATGCAGGAAAAAGAAAAGGACGGAACGATAAGATATAAAGAAAACAGTTTCTCAGAGTTGAGGAAAGACCCAGATCTTTAGCACCATCCCAAGGTGCTGAGCAGAATGAATTTTATGAAAAAGACTCATATTATTTCCTTTGAGAATTTGTCAAATTTCCAGCGACAAAGAGAAGACTTTAAAACCTCCCAGAGAGGAACAAACGGGTTTCTAGCATCAAAGCTGCAGGTGTCAGCAGCGCGTCTCCAAAGCTCTGGGGACACATGACGTGAAACCTGCAATTCTATACCCAGTCAAACTACCCACCAACACAGAGGAGAGAACAAAGACGTTTCCAGACACAAGATGTGAGTGAGTTCCTCCTGCACATCTTCCTTCTGAGAACCCAACACTCCAGAAAATCTTGGAACAAAAAACAAAGACAAAAGGAAACAGGCCCAGGAAATGCAGATCACGCCTGAGAGTGTAGCAGAAGAGAAACACACGCCACGCAGGGGTCAGGGCCCCAGACCCTCTGGGAGGAGAATGAATCCCAGGCAGCGGCCGCAGGACTTTGGGGGTGGAGAATTCTGCCGCTACACTCAGGGCTCATTGTTCGCTTGGTTAACAGGAAAAATAAAATCGGAAATTCTGTCAAATGGAAAAAACAATACAAGAAATAAAGTTCAGACTTTACTCCACAAAGCAGGCCGATGTGAGGGTGACTTCGAGAAACCGTGCGAGAGAGAAGCGCATGGTGATGCCGACCACCACCTTCGCCCGCCCCGGGGCCCCGCGTGTGCAGATGCGCAGGCCGCCCGGTGCCCCTCGGGGTTGGGGTCCGACCCCGACAGGCCCAGAGCTCACGGCTCCTTCCCCGGGGTGACAGAGGCAGCGCCAGAAAAGCCACACACACGTGCGGAGGGCACCTGCGTGGGGCTGGGAGGAGGGGTTGCGGGCCTGCCCTCGGCCACCCCCTCTTCCCCACCACCTTGCTGTAACCACGGACTCGCGTCACTCCAACAACAGTGAGAAACGCCACCAGCATACGCGGGGCGACTCAGAGTCGTCGTGGAGATGACCCAAGGACGGGCGCACCCACCCCCCCGGGGCACTCGGGAAAGGGCATCCTCTGCGATGGACCGACTCATGTCACCCCACATGCCTATGCTGAAGCCCTGACCCCCAACACGACTGCATCTGGAGCTCAGGTCCAGTGAGGTCCCGGGGACCAGTGTCCTTACAGGAGAGGAAGAGGTCTCTCGCCTGGGAGGACGCGGCGTCTGCAGGCGGACGGAGGTCCCGCCACGAACCACGGCTGCCGATCCTGACCTCCCACGTCAGCCTCTAAAACCATGAGAAACGAATCCTGCAGTCGGAGCCCTGCCGTGGTACCCGGTTGTGACGGCTGAGCTGACCCTCTTGAACCCTGAGTCGGCCAAGGGCCAGGGCCTGCAGGACTGGCCGGCAGTGTCTCCTGCCCTGCCTGGTTGGGTTCTGTAAGAAGATAAGTGCCACAGCTTTTACAACACTCTGTGTTTTGAAACACAGCGTCTTATGCGAAATTGTGTCGTTCCTCCTTTCATCGAAAACCCAAGATTTTATTTTAGGAAGGTCTGACTGACACTAACTTACATTCAGCAGAAATCCTCCCTGATCAAACGAAAATCTGCTCAAAACCTCACAGCTGTGCCTGGCGTGGACCAACCCACCGCCGCAGCTGATGATGTGATGTCCTCGACTCTGAGGCCTCTTATTTTAAACTTGTTTCCTCCTAACTCCCCGCGTCCCCAACTCAGGATCTTCTGTCACTGTGTTTCCTTTGAGGAGCTCGGGGCCGGGTGTTTGTTCTTGTTTCCGTGGAGCCCAGGGCCGTGCACGGAGTTCCCGAGAAACACTGCTGTGTGGAGACCCCGAGGGCTGCAGGGGGTGGGAATTCAATGTGGGCGGCAAGTGCAGCTGGGGTACATGCCAGTACACATATAAACACACACATATGCGCGCACACACTTATGCACACAAACACACACGCATATACATACACACATATACACACAGACACACCCACATACACATATACTCAGAACTATGCTCAGTCTCCGCGTACCTGGGCACCCAGAGCTCCCGTGAACCTTAACCCCACATCTCCCCACGTGGGGCACATCAGGTGTGCACGTCACACACACGCACATGCGCACACACGGTGCGTCTGTGAAGCGAGCGTGCTGTCGGAACTAAAGTTTGCCGTGGCCCGTTTATCACCCGATGAGACCAAGTACATTACCGCAGACGAGAAAAGCTACAGGGAGTCAAAACAGGGAGATGGAAACAGCCCAGAGTCGCCTGTTTTGAAAGGGCAGACGCCGCCGAGGTTGTGCGAGGTTTCCTCCTTCGTGGGAGGGGACAGCAGGGAGGGAGGGGAGCCCAGCCCCAGAGCAGAGCTGGCGGACCTGGGAATTAAGACACTTTTGATCAAATCATTCGTAACTTGTAAAAAACTACAAAATTTCTGCTTTCTAGCTATGGGTTCTCAACCAAGTGAAAACTGAAATTCTGATTCCTATTTGGTCTGGATTTATTTTGCTTGATTATATATTTGATACCAAATTCATATTTTACAGTTAAAACATTAAAAAACAACCCCCAAAACCTCAAGGTAAAGCATGATTTCCAAAGAGATTAGAAAGCAGCCCTGGACGGTGTACAAATGAATGGGCAGGACTGCACCCCAATAAAACCTCATTCACAAAAACAGGCTGCAGCCGGGTTTGGCCTGTGGGCCCTTTGGCCGACCACCGCCCCTGCGCTACACTAAGAACACCTCTGTTCTGAATAAACCGTCCAAGGACCCTTAGGACTGATCGGAGATGCAGACCCAGGAGGGGGCCAGCAACTCGGCTTTCTGACCCGAATGGTATCTTGTAACACACTGGAAATACTCGCCCACATCCTTCCCATAGCTCACCGTTTTCCTCCACTAGAAACGGCACGGAGTTTGAGTCAGGGAACAGCTCTGGGTGTTTCAATGCCCCAGAAAACGCTGTGATTTCACGTCCTTGTGTGAGGCCCCTGCTGGATCCTCACCTAAGATGGATTCACACGTCCATCTACACGAAGCAGAGGCCACACCAGTGGCAGTGGGCTGACAGGCGGCCTCGGGGGCAGGGGACAGGGAGGCGCGGGATCCCTGTGCCCAGGACACGACACGGCGGCCGCGCGGCTTGCGGAACCCTGGAAGGAGCCTCCGAGCAGGACGCTGGCAGGGGAGCGCGGCCCTGCGACGCCCCCCAGACGTGCACTCACCTCCGCCACAAGGCCAGGGGTCGCTCTGGTTCCTGCTCAGCGGGTCCCAGCGAGGCCACAAGCGCCAGGGGCCAGGCAAGCAGCATCATGGCGGCGGCAGCCAGCAGCCGGATGGGGAACAGCGTCAGCGTCATGATGGCGACCTGGGGGGGCAGGGCGCGGTCACTCGCGGGACTGTCCTCTGGGCTCCTTGGCCGGGCCTGCCCTGCCCCCGGCACCAGCCTCCCGCGGACGCTGCGGCCCAGCCCCTTCCCAGTCCCTCCCACAGCCACCGAGGGGACGCCTGGGGTCGGGGCGCGCTCCTGGCCGGCGGCGCTCCGCCCCCCCCAGCAGGCAGCCCCGCCCCCGAGCCCCCCCTCCTCAGCGCCCCCAGCAGGCAGCCCCGCCCCCGAGCCCCCTCCTCAGCGCCCCCAGCAGGCAGCCCCGCCCCCGAGCCCCCCTCCTCAGCGCCCCCAGCAGGCAGCCCCGCCCCCGAGCCCCCCTCCTCAGCGCCCCCAGCAGGCAGCCCCGCCCCCGAGCCCCCCCTCCTCAGCGCCCCCAGCAGGCAGCCCCGCCCCCGAGCCCCCTCCTCAGCGCCCCCAGCAGGCAGCCCCGCCCCCGAGCCCCCCTCCTCAGCGCCCCCAGCAGGCAGCCCCGCCCCCGAGCCCCCCTCCTCAGCGCCCCCAGCAGGCAGCCCCGCCCCCGAGCCCCCTCCTTAGCGCCCCCAGCAGGCAGCCCCGCCCCCGAGCCCCCCTCCTTAGCGCCCCCAGCAGGCAGCCCCGCCCCCGAGCCCCCCTCCTCAGCGCCCCCAGCAGTCCCCGCACTCAGGACGCTTTCACGGGGCCACAGGCACAGAGCTGGCAGGACTGGGCTCGGACCACAAGGAAGATGGGGACTCGGGGACTCTCCAACCCCAGGAAGTCAGAGACGGGACGGGGGCCCAGCAGGGAGGGAGGGGGGCGTCCAGAGCCGCGGGTCTGGTCCGCTGGACGTGGGGAAAGCAGGCTCGGGCTCCACGGGGAGGGGAGGCCCTGCACATGATATGGGGGACACACGGGTTCGGGAGGGGCCGAGTCAGGGAGGAGCCCCGGTGGATGGGCAGCTATGACTGAGGTGCCGGCACTTCTACATAGAAAGTGATGTTCTGGTGCCACATTGGGGGTGGGGGACATTCAGGAACAGCGTGTTTTGCGGTGAACTTGATCCCGGGCGGTCGATTAGAAAATAGGGGAGCGGAGCGATGACAAGACAAAACTCACGGAGCCTTACAACCGACAGACGCAGTTTTTGATTATTTGCAAGAAAATACACTTGAAATACGCAGGTTTGGTGCACAGGAGACAGAAAAGACGGGAAGAGACCCGGGTCCGTGGTACCGTGTCCGCGCTGCTCACCACCACCACCTGCCACCCCCGTCTCTGCCACCTGCAGGCCTGCGTGCCGACCATTCCCTGAGGCCTCCATCAGGGCCAGCGCTGCCCGACGGGAGTACAACAGGTCACGTGTGTCCTTTTACATTTTCTAGCAGCCACGTTTAAAAACGCAAAGGTGATGAAATTAATTCAACACGCAGTTTACTTAACCCAACATGCCTAAGATACCATCATTTCCGCACGTACGTAGTACGAAGCGTGGACGAGCCAGTTCACGCTCTCCTCATCACGTCCAGGGAATCCGGTGCGTTCTGTGCTCACAGCACATCTCATTCACGCGCGCCGCATTCTAGGTGCCCTACAGCCACGTGTGGCCTGTGCCGCCCACGGCCGGTGTGGGTCCAGATCTCCATGTGCTGTGACGATGGTGACTTTGAACGCCCCCCCCCCTCCCCGCTTTCAGGGGCTGGGGTCCCCTGGCTGAACCTCTGGTCTCAGCACAAGGTGGAACAGGGCCGGTGACCCCGGATCTGTCGTGGCCGCCGCTGGTGACAATGCTTCCTGTTAGATGGTGGGGGGGGGGGGTCTGCTCCAGGAGGTCAGACGGAGCAGGAACGTGCTGGGGGGAACGTGCCACCCACCCCGGGTGTTCTAAGCGTCTTGCTTTGGGGTCAGCGTGAACGGGGTGACTGTCACCACAAGTCTGCCCTGTGGGATAATTACGTGCTCATCTGTCACCCTGTCCACGTGACCCACGGCAGCCACGGCTTCTCTGGTATCACAACCTCGGTTCCAGCGCTGGGAAGCCACCACCCCAAGGCCTCGCCAGGTGTGTTTGCCAACACGCGTCTGGAAGGAGAGCCTCGTCCCGTCCCCGCACCACCGTCCTCGGGTCCTGCGGTCACCATGCCAGGCACCAGCCCACCTCGTAGGAGGAATTCCTTCGGAGCTTCCTGATGGCTGTTCCGATGCTTTTCATTGTTTATCTAGATTTCCTATTTTCTGGAGTTATTTCCGTGTTTCTGGCAGGGAGGAAACCCCTGGGCGTCCGCAGCAGGCTTCTCCCACCCGATTCCCCATCGTGCATTTCCAGGATCATCGTGGGAAGCCTCTGCCCTGAAGTTACGTCACCCCGCCCTGATCTACGGCGTCGTTGTTCATATCATCTGTGCTTCTGAGGCTCTTCCGCCTGTGTGATAGACAGTCCTCCCTTCACTAATCTGCTTACAGAACCACCTGGGCATTTGCTCCGCATCTCTGCGGTGACCTATTCAGTCACATTAACTTTGTACCTTACAGGGGCCTCTCTCCTACTCTGAGTGCACCCTAATGTTCTTTCTCACTTCTTGAGGGAAGAGCCTGGAGATATTTTCAGAGATACCTTATTTCCCCCAAATTCACACGGAGAAGGCAGCTGTCTCTAAGGACTTTAATTCAATCCCACAAGTTTTCAAATGTAGCCTTTCCTTCATTTCAAAACATATCCTTTTCCATCCTTGCTGTTGTAACTTTGCTGCAGCGGGAGGGCGGAGACGCCCCGCCTCCTCGCTGGCAGGGCCCCGCCTCCTCGCTGGCGGGGCCCCGCCTCTCGGTCTGTCTGTCACCTTGCCGGCCCAGAGCTCCGGCTCCGGGGGCTGTGCTGGGAGCCCCGCGTACCCGCTCATCCTATGACCCGTGGGCTCCTCCAGGCTGCAGGGAGGCTGAGCCACTGGATAGTTTGCGGTGTGTCGCCATAAATGGACCCTAAAGCCGGTGCCTGTGCCATAGACAGAATGAACAGGCAGCAAAGCGCCGGATAGGAGCTCCGGGGCCAGCACGCTCAGAGCACTCAGGGGTCGCGGACACACCCCGACCGTGCAGCCGCATTCCACGGCCAGGACAGCTGCTACTGCAGGTAACAGAAGAGAGCAACAGATCTCAGGGTTCCAGAAAGAGCACCCGGTTCCCCCATGCCTCTGAGAACCGAGGCTGAACAGGGGCTTCTGAGGTCCCGGGGTGGCAGCACCCCAGTCCGTCCGGACCAACTGGGGTGATGACGAGGCCTGAAGGCGTGACCCTGGAGTCGGGGCAGTGCCACCGTTCAAACTGCTGCTTGAGCGGATGACGTCCCGCAAGCTGGCTCACCGGCCACTCCCCGTGGACAAGACACATGACCACACTTGCCTCTCGGAGGACGCATCTCTGCGTGCTTCAGGGAGACGGTTCTGGTGTCTGGGTTCTGCAGCCAGCGGGGAAAGGACGTGAGTGACCACACAGCCCCGACCCTCAGCAAACAGGCAGGCCTCCCACAGCCGAGATGGGCAGGTGCCGACGGAACGCGGCCTGAGCCACGGACCCGCCCTGGCTCTGCCGGGGCCGGGGTGGGGGGCCGGGGTGGGCAGGAAGCACGTGGGGGCCATGGAAATTGCCTGGAGGAGGCGGGTCCGTTCGGGAGCCAACGGGGGCCGGGGGGGCCGCTTTCCTGAGATGCTGCCCACAGCTTCGGCCCTGGGCCATCATCAGGGGCCCATCACCCTCAAAAGTGCCAGGTCAACTGTACGGTCACCCCTCTTGAGCGCCGCACGAGGGCTTGTAACACAACCCTGAGGGTGACGTGCAGTGAGTGCCCAGCTGAGCTACTTCGATGAAGCCATGAGAAGCTGTCTGCGAGAAGCTGTCCCGTGAAAAAGGGGTTTGACAGGCACAGACGCAGACATGCGTGTCCTCTGCACATGCGCGTCGTCGGGCGGCCAGCTTAACCCAGATCCGAAGGTGCCCTGCCCGCTCTCTCCCCGCACCCATCACCACGAGCCCCTGGCAGAGTGGGTCCAGGCGGTGATCCCTCCCGGCCCAGGGCACCATTTCCTGCCCGAAGGGCCCAGGGCCCCAAGCAGATGGAGGACTGGAACAGGGACAGGATGGGTCCACGCGTGATGGGAGCCTCACAGCCGCGCGCCTCACGTCCACGCACACGCACGCCCTCACCCCCACACACCTACTTACACACGTCACACACGCACCCCAGCCTCCCGGGCTGCCTCTGGACGACCCTACGAAACCACCTCCCGATCGTGACACTGGCCTAGGCGCAAGGCCAAGCTTCGCGCCGCCTGTCCCGTGACACTGTCCCTCGGGACAGCCACGGGGTGGGGGGGCGTGTCCGTGGAGGCGTCCAGAACCCACCATCCAGGCGCGTGGGCGTGACACAGGGTCCTGCCCAGACGCGGACCGGCAGGTGGGCGGGGCTGGGCGTCGGGGGGCCACACAACAGCCCGACAGGAACGGGATCTCTCTAGTTCTGGATCAAGCCACGAGCTTCCGGAAGACACGGACGATCAGCACACAGTCGGCAAAAGGAAGACCAGGAGACACAGATGCAACAAATACACTGTAGGAAACAAATCAAGGCGACAAGCTGGAAGGGGACCCTCTGATCAGAGTGTGTGCCGGGGGCGGGGGTGTGGGGAGAGGGGTGTGGGCTGGCGCAGCTGTAGCCAAGAACCCGCCCCCGCCCCGGAGCCGCCGGTGCCTTCGGGGTGACAATGGCCTGCACAGCGGCCGCCATGAGATGCAGATACCCACGGGATTGTTACTGGTGAAATGATGCAGTCTGGGCTCTGCTTCCAAATCACTGGTGGGAGAAGAGGGGGTGTCAGTGGGCCCAGAGGGGCTGTAAGGGGGGGATTGCTGAGGTGGGGAGAGGGGGCGGCTCATTACGTTTTCTCCGCTTTGGTGTTAGGGGCTGAACTGTGTCCCCCAAATTCATGTATCGGAGTCCTAACCCCCAGCACCTCAAAATATGACTCTCTCTGGAGGTCTGTCCTTTAAAGAAGTGATTAAGGTACGTGAGGTCACTATGGTGGGCCCTAATCCCATGTGCCCGGGGTCCTCATAAGAAGAGGAGATCAGGACACAGACATGCATAGAGGGAGGACCACGTGAGGACACGGAGAAGACAGCCGTCTTGCACGCCAGGGAGAGAGGCCTCAGGAGGAACCAGCCCTGTGACACCGGATCTTAGCTTCCAGCCTTGAGAACGGGGAGGAATAAATTCCTGTTGTTAAACCGGCCCCTCTGTGGCGCTTTGTTACCGCCGCCCTAAGCAAAAACGTTTGCTGTACTTTTGACACTTCCTATGATAAGAACCGCGAAAGTGACAATTCTCGTTTTGGATGTAAAACAGTCTCCAGTTCACAGTGAACTCGTCGAATCCACGGGTCCAGAACTCTCCAGGTGCAGCACCTGAGGTTCCAATGCCCGGCTCAGACCAGCCCGGCAATCACTCCTCCTCCCTGCCAAGGCCACCAAGGCCGCTGGCATCACGCACATGCAAGTTGGTCCAAGTGCCTTATGTTTCACAGCCAACGAGGAAACACAATGCGTTACTTAAGAGACAAGATCTCTAGAGAGACCCAGGCCCTCGCCCAGGGAGGACAGGCCCCAGGGCGCTGCGACGCCTGTGCCCTCAAGCACACGCCTGCCGAGGGACCCCAGTCAGCCGTGCGAGACGCTGACACGACACGTGCGGCCAGGACGGCACTAGGGAGTCGGTGCCAGCAGCCTGGAGAACACAGCAGCCGCGTTACAGGCAGAGCAGACATTCCAGGTGCTGGGTGCCAGCACATCGGGACCATCCGCGTGTTGACCGGTAGGCACAGGCAGACTCTCCCGAAGGCACCTTCCGATGCCAGTGCTTTCATCACGGGAAAAACCCCCACCGTTCCAAAGGAACCGCATTCACCAGGAGGCTGGAGGGAAATTCACTCCCTCGTGTGATGAAAGAAAATGTAATAAGCAAGCACACAGAGGGCCAGCTGGCCACACAAACCCAGCCCTGAGCCCACATCCTCGGCCATTACCTCTTTTCTCAGAAAGTTCCTGAAAATCATGCTGATAGAAATAGAAAGAGGGTTTCCCTGGTGGCGCAGTGGTTAAGAATCCGCCTGCCAATGCAGGTGACACGGGTTTGAGCCCTGGTCCGGGAAGATCCCACATGCCGCGGAGCAACTAAGCCCATGCGCCACAACTACTGAGCCCATGTGCCACAACTACTGAAGCCCGCATGCCTAGAGCCCACGCTCTGCAACAAGAGAAGCCACCGCAATGAGAAGCCCGCACACTGCAACAAAGAGTAGTCCCTGCTTGCTGCAACTAGAGAAAGCCTGCACGCAGCGATGAAGACCCAACACAGCCAAAAATATATAAATTTTAAAAATTAAAAAAAAAAATCTTAGCATTTTTGCGGTATGCGGGCCTCTCCCGTTGCGGAGCACAGGCTCCGGACACGCAGGCTCAGCGGCCATGGCTCACGGGCCCAGCCGCTCCGCGGCACGTGGGATCCTCCCGGACCGGGGCACGAACCCGCGTCCCCTGCATCAGCGGGCAGACTCTCAACCACTGCGCCACCAGGGAAGCCCCGGCAGGACTTAAAAAAAAAAAAAAATAATAATAAAGGAACAGACTGTGCCCTCGTGCGCTGGGTACGCGATCTACCGCGGTCACCACAAACCATCCTCGGGCAGTGGGTAAGATCCAGGAACTGACAGAACAGACAGACGTGGACCATCAGACGCGTCGGCCCCTGACGTCACGTGGCCAAGGGCCCTGCACCGCTGCCCGCAAGGACGCTGAGTGCAGAGCCCCGGGCCCGCTGGTCCTGCCGGAGCCCACGTGCTCCTCAGGTTCTGGGAATAACCACGGCTCAGAGGGGGTCCCCGGGCCGTGCGGACGGTGCTGCAGGTGAGAACTCGGGGCCGGGGTGGGGAGCCGTGCGCGGGCACCCGGCCGGCTGGCAGAGGCCCGGGCCCAGCGCCCCAGGGGCTGCTCACGTGGGCGCGCGGCTGGCGGCAGCGGAGCCGGATGCCACCCAGGGCGCCGCCGGGGGCGGGTGCGCTGAAGGTCACCTGTGTGACAGACGCCAGGGGCCAGCCAGGGGAGGAGCGGTGAATTACACGGGACACAGAGGACACATCCCAGGGCGACAGTCGGTAAAAGAGGTACGAAACAAGACGGGACCGACCTGTGCGAGCCAATTAGGTGACTCCACAACCTGGAGTGCGGTGTTTCCAAGGATGGTGGACCTCGGTGGGTGCACGGAAAGTAGGTCAATCACTCACGGGGTGGTGGGTAGGTGAAGCCTGGCTTAACGGGGGTGCTACATGCACTGCCAGCACAGGGGCCTGGGGCGCACGGAGCCAGCCTCCAGGGTGCCCAGATCCAAGGCGTGAAGGACAAAAGGTGTCCTGCCCTGCGGGTCTCCCAAACCCACGAGGATGGCACCCCAGGACACAGGCACTGGGCTGACTGGTGGCTGCAGGAAGTGCCAGAGGCCAGGAGACCCCACACGGCCCACAGCCGGGAAAGCCGGCACGGGTGCAGGGAACCACGGCTCACCAGCTCACAGGATGCAAGGAAGCAGCTCCAGCAACACGACCGTCAACTCCCCCCAGATCAGTTCACCCTCCCAAACACGGTGGGCACCCCGTGCAGGATGCGGGCAGGCAGGGCCTGGCCACCCGCCCGGCACACAGGCCGCCAGAGGGGGCGTCAGCGATGATCTTCCCAGGGAAGGCAGGGTGCGGGCCGCCCCCCAGAGGGAGAACGCACCCACGGTGCATGGGCTCAGAGGCGCGGCCAGGAGGCCCGGCCAGGAGGCGGGGCGGCCTCCCGAGGTCAGCCGCCGGTGGGAGCAAAGCCAGGTTTCAAGGAGCAGCCCGGACGAGAAGGGGCTGCCCTGGAGGCGGAGGGGGCGGGGAGCCCAGGCCCGGGACCCCCTCCCTCCCGTGAGCAGCCTCACGTTCTCGGACCCTGGCCTGATGGGGACGAGGCCCCTACACTGATGTCCCAGCTGCCCAGCGCTCCGGAGGCATCAACGGGAAAACTGGCAACAACCCCCAAACCGACACCCAAGCGGGCCCCGCCCACCCGCCTGCTCCTGGACACACGCTTGGGAGTCACACGCGCCACCCCTCTTTCTTACCAACTCCTACTGGCTCTGCCTCCCAAACAGACTGGGGCTCAGGGTTCCGCATGGCTGCAGAGTCACCCTTTGACCCCAGGCTCCCCCACGGGCACTGATGGACACCCTGGCCTCCTTCCACCTCCCTCCCCAGGGGGCCCTTCCCCAAGCTGCAGGGCCAGGTCCAGCACCCTCTCACCCCTCGGCCACAGACGAGGGCCAGAGCGCGAGGGGTGAGGGAGTCAGACAGGCGCCCCGGCCCTGACCCGGAGGAGCCTCCCGAGACAGGTCAGCGGCAGTCCCGGTGGGGCACGGAGCTCACCTCCGGAGACAAGCATAGCTGGGGCAGGAGGGGAGGAAGCAGTGCGTTCTGGGGCCGGTCTTATGCTCTCCTGGGAGCCTGGTCCTGGCCACCTCCAAGCTGTTCCACGTGCAGCAAGTTAGAAATGAGACTCGCAAATTCTGCAGAAAGATCTCCAAGGCACGTGGGAGAAACACAGGAAAGCCTCACCCGGGAAATCTATCTTTTCTTTGCTGTTACTTACGTGCATTCAAACAAACAAACAAACAAACTATAAAGCCAGCTGCTTTTGAGAATCCCGCTTTAGAGCAGACAGAAGATGCTAAAGCTGCCAAGGTGACACCTGATGCCCTGGGCAGCCTGTGGCCGCACCCCAGCCTCGCTCGGGCAGGAAGCAGGCAGAGCCTCGAGGGAACGCTCCATCTGCTGGACGCAGTGGCGAGAGAGAAAAAGGCACGTCTAACTTTACTTAGTTTTCTTAGAAAAAGCAGTTATTGCCACGGCGTCCTACAAGCTGTGGCACAGTGAAGCCACAGGTCCTCGGAGGTCACAGCTGGGGAGGAGCTCGGGTCCAGCTCTGGACCCAGTGCTTGAGATGCAAAGCCAGCAACTCAACCTGGAAATGCATGCCCTCTGCTTACCTCCATCAGCAAAACACCTTTATTAAATAGAAAATGCCTTCCGGCCCAAATCATATGCTGCCTTCAGACAGGAAATAAACAGTGCTTTTCACAACTAATTCGAATAGCTAAAGTACTTGAAAGCAAAAGCAAAACAGAAAAAGCTGGCATTCTGAACCGTGGCTGTTCACTGGACCTTGTCATACACAGAAAAGGCTTCTCTTTACCATCAGACGAAACACTAAGTGTGGCCGGAGATCCGAGGGGTCAACGGAGAGGGGGGAATGGCTAGTGGGGGCCCAGGGGGCCCAGGTCCTGTCCTGTGCTTATTGAGCACTTTATGTTTATTGGGTACCTGGGCTTCTTTGGGGGATTTGCCCATCTACATAAATCCTGTGCCCAAATTCACACTGGACTCATTTGTCTTTTTCTTGCTAAGGTGTGACTGTCTTCTCGACCTCGGGCCTCCACTGCCTCACCTCTGAGGCTCTCCATCTACCTGTGTGTCTATGAGGACGATCTGTGCCTCCACCTGGGAGAACGCTCCTTCCAGAGCCCGTGCTTACTGTGTATAGAAGCTATCTCTTCTTAGCTCTCCCACTCAAATCTAAAATTAAATATAGCTTCTCTAAAGAGCTATTTTTTCCTTTCAAACTCTCAAGCCGGCCCAACTTCCCCACCATCCCGGTGATCTCTACTCAAGAGCTTTCAACTCAAATTCTAGCGCGTGTTGCCTCATCCGGAGCCTTCTGCAAACGGAGTGTCTTTCGGTAAAATTCACCGAGTTTACACATCTGTCCCACAGTCCAACGCAGAGCGATTTTCCCAGGTGCTCATATTCACCGTTTTCAACCACAGCTGACAGGGTGATCTTGTGAGGCCGCCGTGCACACCTGTGCAGCTCTTTGAGCGATCAGAGCCCCTTGGGCGGAGGGAACCCTAAGCGTGACACCCTGCAGCCCAGGCGGCAGGGAGAACCACACGTTGGCCCTTCCTCCCCCCAGCCAGGGTCCGAGGACTCCGGGGGGCAGGTCGAAGCCTCCGTACCAGCTGATCCTGCCCGGCTCGGCCCGCGTCTGGCCGCGGCACTCCCACTGGCCTTTCACGGGGCCGGGGCACGCCGGTCCCTGCTGCCCAGACACCGCAGGCAGCCGGGGGTGCTGGGGCCCATGGTCCGCAGGCAGAGGAGGTGGGAAGGCAGCCCCAGGGTCAGCGGTCAGCACGGAGGGGCAGCTCGGGGGCCTCGGGGGCAGTGCAGCAGAGATCGCAGCACGGGGGCCCGAAGGGGGCCGGGCAGGGCACTCAGGCCAGGCTGGAGGCCTCGGCACGTTCCAGCAGGCGGCAGAGGAGCCTGCCCGGGAGGCCAGGGAGTGGACACTTGGGACACCGGGCGCCGCCTGCCACGTGGACTCCGGCTCTCAGGGCAGTTGAGGAAGGCCCCTAGAATAATGACTGGTGGTATCTGAGCAAAGATGGAGGCAGTGCAGGGGGAGCAGGGGGAGCCTCCCACGTGTGGGAGGGGAGGCTGGGCCTGGAGGCGCGGCGGGCCAGCGGGCGGGCAGGGCCGACGCGTGGCGGGCGCCCACAGCCGGTGCCCCGTCCCTGCTTCCGCCCGCCGCGCTGGCCTCTGGGTCTTGCCTGCACCCTCCCCGGCCCTCCTCATTCCTCCTCCGCCTCACCCAAGTTTTGTACAAAATCTCATCTCCTCCGGGTTTTCAGGACCCCTCTGCTGGAGACCAGGGCTCAGCCCCGGGGTCCCCGGGATGGCGACCTGCAGCCTCCAGCTGTGAAATTCACAGTAAAGCAAAGCCCAGGCTGGAGCCCGTCTGTGGGAAGGACGGACGGGCAGGGGCAGAAAGGCTGGAAGGTGGAAGCCTTCCGGGCCGGACATTCCACCAGCACGAGGCTCAGACCCCAAAGCAGGTGCTGGTTCGGGAACTCAGCGACACCTGACCTCCTTCCCCAGGCGTCTGCCCCGTGGGGCCAGGACACCCGGTGATTCTGTGTCTGCAGAAAGGGAGCTTCCAAGGCTCCGAGCTCCCCGCTCGCAGAAGCGGACCCAGGAGGCTGCAAGTCCCACACCAAGGTGCCAAGGCCCAGGCACCGGGGTGCAGGGCCCGCCCCGCCAGCACTGCCGGCAGCCTGGTCCTCGAGAACGTCTCCCTGAGGGGTTGAGAGACACGGGAGGGGGAGCTGGGGGCAGCTGAGGCGGGGCACCTCTGTGTCCGCAGAAAACACCCTGGGCTGGAGGGTGCCGCCCGAGTGAGTGCCCGGGCCCAGAGGTAAGGCCTGCCAACGGGCTGGCGCGCCACAGGTGGCTGTGAACCCCTGGCTGTGTCGCAGGACACAGCGGCCCCTGACCTCAGGGCTCTCGCGGCCGGCTCCTAACCGCACCCCTTCTCGTGTTTCCACTGTCTGAAGCCAGGAGCACCCTGCCACACCTGGCGGGTGGCCCACAGGAGCAGGACACACGGGAAGGGGGGCCTGGGGCGGTCCCCAAGGCAGGGATGGAGGATGCAGTGAGAGCCTCGATGGCAAAGGACCCCCCCCACCGACACACAGGACAGGCCTGAGAGGCTCAGACCCAGACCCTCGCTGCCCCCCTCTCACTCAGTTCAGAGCTGCCCAGACCCCAGACCCACCCTGGCTTGTGGCTCAAGGAAATCCCTTATCTCCAGGGCCCTTACTGCAGGGTTTGAAGAAGAGAATCTCGAAATTCCAGACCTGCAGCATTTCCCGCTGCTTCCACCTGTGCAGCAAATACCTGCAGGAAGCGGCAGGGCCCTGGCCAGAGTGTCCTGGTCCCTCTACTGTGGGAGCCTCTCCAGCAGCTGCGGGCTCTCTGGGGCTCCCAGCTGCAGGCAGCCCCCCAGCTGGGCACCTCCTACTCACCCCACCCTCAGGTACCGAGAGCACCCCCAGGACATCCCGGCTCAACCCCAGCCCAACGGCTGGAGGCCCCTCACCAAAATTCTGCCTCCAGGCCCGCGGCTGTGGGGAGCCCCAGGGAACATCACGGCCCTACCCCCAACTTCAAGGGGTTCCCCCCAACCACATCCTGGCTCTAATCCCAGCTTTGGGACGGTCCCTCTAGCTGCAAGGCGACCCATGGTACATTCTGTACCATGGACACCCCATGGACACCCAGCTCTGCAGCAGGCAGCCCCCCAGGACACCCCAGCTCTGCCCACGCCCCCGCCGGTTGCAGGGAGCCCCTGGCCCTCCAGTTCCCTCGTGGGCTGGGCTGGGCCCGGCGCTGGGCCCTGGGGCTGCTCGGGGCAGCAAGGAGGGGAGGGGAGCCTGGGGCAGCCCGTCCCCCAGCCAGGCCGTCACTCCTCCGAGCGCGGGGAGGGGACCGATCTGACAGCTCCTGAGGACCAGGTACGGGTGAGGCAGGGGTGGAAGGAGAGGGCGGGGCCCGGGCAGGCAGCGGGGAGACCACTGCACTGGGGGCGGAGACTGGCTTGGAAGCAGAAATGGCCCCGGCTACTCTGGGGGGAGGGAGGAGGGGCTCCACATCCCGCATCAACCCCTCCGTGCAGGGTGGTCGCAGGCCAGCAACCAGAAGGAAGGGAGCCAGGGTCGGGGGCCAGGGGTCCAGCTGGAGAGACCCAGTGAGGACGTGCAGGTTCTATGAGGCACACGCACAAAAGCGACCACTGGCTCCTCCCTCTCGGTGAGAAACATCTGCTGCTACCGAAAGGAGGTTCTGTCGCTCGCTCTGGCTCTGTACTACGTGGGAGAGCTCTTACCCCTCCGGGGCTGGCGAACAGAGCCCGGCAGAAAAGACCCCGCCTTGGGGCGGCGTTCAGTGCCCGGTCCAGCCCATCGGCACCCCAGCCGACTCGGGCACTGAGGTCGCGCCGCGCTCCCGGGCTCCTCGGGTGGCAAGGAACAGCAGGGCCCGCCGGGTGGCCCGTCCTCCCCGGCCGGACGTCAGGACCCCGAGCACGGCCCTGCAAGGCGGGGCCCCGCTCTGTGTCCCCGTCCTAGGGGACTGAAAGGTTAAAAGCGCGAAAGATGTAGCTTAAAGAGCCCTTAAGTGGCAACTAGCTTTTCAGGGAAAATAACTCACTCCTCTGGGTCTAACATGGAGACACGAGTCAGGGGTACACAGGCCGCAGTCCCAGGCGCCTCGGCCCGGCCCCCATCCAGGACCCCCGCGGAGCGCCACCAAGGACGCTGTACCCAAGAGGGGCCCGGAGGCCGGCAGCCGTGTGCGCGGTGGAGAAGGGCACTCAGCCACGGTCACACCCTGGCCCACAAGGCTGGAACGTGGTCAGAACACCAAGGAACGTGTGAATGACCAAATTACTGCAAACCTTGCACTGACGGCCGAGTGGTGACTTGGGCTTCAGGGCAAACCCGCTACCGCATTTCCACAGGGTATTTCCAAACACACGCTTTCCTCTGGGCTCCTTTCAGAATAACTCACGCAAGACTAAAGGTTTACGGGTCATGACAACACCAACCCTTACTTGCAGCGAACCCGCGAGAACTGGGCTCGGGCCCCGCCCGCCGGGGACGGTGGCCCTTGTCCCGGTGGCCCTTGTCCCGGCTGTGTGGGTGACAGCGTGGGGGCAGGTGGGCAGGGCCCGGCTTCGTGACAGGGGCTCCTGGAGGCCGTGCCGACACTCGCTGGGTACCGGAGCCCACAGGGCCCCTCCTCAGACGGTCCCCGGGCCTGCGGGCATGGGGCGGGCCGGGCCCACTCTCAGGGACAAAATCCTGCTTTTAAAAAATGAGAAATAAGGCCGTGCTTTGCTCAGCACTAAGAAATGAAAGCGAGCGTAAGAAAAAACCGTGTGTACGTGCGTGTGTGCGTGTGTGCGTGTCTCACTTGCGAATAGAGGAACGCAACAAATGAAAAGTCAAGTCCTGCACCCCCGAACCCCCCCGTCTCATTTCTCAACGTGAACCACAACCAAGTTTCACACACGTGCAACCTTCCAGAAAATGAGGCTCAGATTACAGGAGGCTCCCGGTGAGCTGGAAGAGAAAGCGGTGGGTCAGACCTCTGCTCCGAGCCAGCCCGCGCGGCCCGGAGTCTGGGGACAGCACAGGGCCTGGGCCTCGGCCTCCTCACCCGGACACGAGGACGCGGCCCCCGCCCCGCCCCACGCCTGCCTTCCGGGGCCGCGCTCCGGGCTCCTCGGTAGAACTCAGAAGGGGCCTCTGGGGCCTTGGCCTCCCAGGTCCCCGGGGACACAGCCTGCTCCTCCCACAGGACGCATGCTCTCCCGGAGGGCCTCCATCTCCCGTTCCCAGTTTCTATTATCGCCAGCCCCTCAAGATCACCGGCTTTAGGCCGGGCCACCTCCCCATTCATCCGTCCCCCTCCGTCCCCCGCCCCCACCACCAGGCACAGCGCTGGGGCCATGGGAGGGGTTGGATGAAGAGCTGCTCACTGTGGAGTCTCCTGCGCGGAGCGCCCGGACGTGAGGGTCGTGAGGGGGTGCAGGTGGGGCTGGCGTGTGCACCTGTCGGGGGCGGAGCACTGGGGCCGCCGTGGATGTAAACAGCAGCCTTCCCCTGAGCGGCTGGGGAGCGTGCAGGGCGCGGGCTCCCTGCGCCGGAGCGGGGGCCCCTAACTCGGCACCCAGACAGAGCCCCAGACTCGGGCATCTGGATCTGAACACGGAGAAAAAGATTGCCCACCTCTGGGTAATCGGACTCCACGCAGGCTGCCGAACAGGTCTGTCCGTGGAGTCACCCCTCCTGTGATCCTCTCTGAGGACTGGCCTGGGGGAGGGGTGCACGCAGGGCCTCTCCCTCCCAGGGCTCAGGGCCAAGGTGTTTGGGAAACCAGGCTGCTGTCCAGGAAGTAAACTCTCGGTGACACTGGTTCAGGGGGTTCAGAAATGGGGAAGCACCAGAGCTGGAGAGGATGTGTTCACACCCGTGGCTTCCAGCAGGAAGTACCCAAACAGCCGGTGACATCGAACCACTGCCTGACTCCAAATCACAGGGCGATGATATGATATTGCACTATTCATGGTTTTTCAGGTCTTAACATGTTGTTTTCTGTCCAAAGAGATGCTTAAGCTCCTCGCTAAAGCTGCAGTTAAGTGACAGATGGGCCAACTGGTCATTAATCCCCAGACACGCAGCAGCCCCTCCCCTACAGCACATGCCCGCAGGTAAGTATAGGCACACTTACCATTCCATCTCAGCTCAGAATTTAGGTGAGCTTCTGAGCGGCCCCCGGGTGTCTCGGATGTTGCAGGATCCATTTATGTACTGATTTCGGGAGGTGGGCTTTCTTTGCTTGGATAGGCCAGTCCACTCTGCTCAAACTTTACCGTAACAAAGTATGGTAAAGGGGGGAAGCTTTGCAGAACATTGCTGGTAAAAAGCAAAATGCTTCTGCAGACCGGGACTTGGAAATTGGGGAGTACAGACTACACCCGGGGCCTCAGACCCCTGGGCAGAAACAGGACTTGGTTACAAACACACCAAGATTATTCTGACCCCGCCTCTGAAACACTGCAACAAGGTACAAAGTATCCCTCCCGTGGAGGCAGGTGAAAACATGTCACCCACCTGTTGTTTTTTATTTTCCCCACACACCTATTCTTTTTCTGAACTCATCCAGATGCTGAGGCAACAGCAGCCCACAGCTGGGATCCTCCCACCCCCAGCCCTGTGACCCCCCACCTGAGGGGGGCCAGGGTTTCAGACTCTGCTCTGACATCTGTCCCTCGGCTTGTTCATTCCCTCAACAGCCAGCTGGCCCTCCGTGTGGCTTCCCCACCCCCACGGGCAGTGAGCAGTCCCAGGGCAGCACAGACCTGAGCCCCCTCCCCCCCGCACGTCCGCAGTAATGGGGGCTGCCAGTGTGACAGGGACACAGAGGAGGCCCTCCAGGGCGCAGGGGGCTTCTGCTGGTGGAGATATTTCACCCCAGACCTGAGGGAGGGGCAGAGGGGCGGGGAGAGGGTGGCAGGGGCAGGAAGAGGACAGCTCCGCAGCAGCGGGGAGCCGGGGGGACAGGCCTGGGGGCACCGAAAACCACCCGAAGGGTTCAGGGCTCCATCCCAGGGAGCCCCCTCCAGCGTTCTAAGCAGCAGGAGGAAGCCCCTGGAAGCAGGGGGCGGGGGTGTCATAGTGACTGGGGGCTCACTCAGGAGCTCAGAGGAAGCCACCGAGAGCCCCACCTGGAGGAGACAAGGGGGGCGTGTGAGCCAATGAGGACGAGGGGCGAGGCCCCAGGGCACCGCGGCGGGCGGGGTGGGACAGCCCTGTCCTTTCGCGTCGCCGGGGGGGGGGGGGGGGGGGGTCTGCCGCTCTCCGTTCTCCACCCCCCTAGTCTTCTGCCCGTTGCTGCTCTCACTGACAATCACCGGACCCACCACGGGGGCGGTTAGAGAACAGGCAGGCGTCTGGGGAAATGACAGTTTTAGAGTGACTTCAAGAACTTTTCACTTTAATATTATTTCAGATGAGTTACTTTACACATTAAAAAACCTCCGATCTTCCCACAAAAAGTGTTGTCCCAGTTGGAGGTGTACGCCCCACTGGCTAGACAACCCCTGAAGACCGGAAACTCCCCTGCTTCTATGCATAGTTTTGGAGCCGAAGAAAGGCGCTCCTGTGAGCAAATCCTACAGAAATGCGAACACAGCTCACGGTCAGCTCAGAGATCCCCTTAGGTCAGGGAAGCATCCCTCCAGGTCGGGAGCCACGTGAAGGCAGGCGACGAGTGTGGGGGCCGCCCTGCTTCCTGCAGCCGCCGTCCGCCCGCCAGCCAGGACCAGACCACCCCACAGATAAAACGTGCCAGAAGCAGGCCGCCTGCGCGCCGTACCCCAGGCTGGACCGGGCTGGACGCGACCGATTCGGGCCGCAGACTCCCCCCCAAGGGAGTCCCCCAGAAACAACGTGGAAACCCGCAGACGCAGAACCCTCCTGCCGGCAGCTCCAGGGGAGCCCACAGTCCGCACCCGAGCCGCCGGCACCGACTCAAGGGGCCAAAGAGGTCCCCACACACGAAGCGCATCAAGTGACGAAGTCACATCCAGGGGGAGCCGCTCCGGTGCCGCGCGGGGCCTGCACGCGGCGGCAGTGGACGCCGGGACCAGGAGAGCGCGCGGCGCCGACCGACCGGGGTGCGGGTACGAGATCTGGGTGCGGGGGCCGGGGATCCGGGAAAGGGGGATGGAGCGGGGAGCGTGGAACCGGGGAAGGGGGATGCGAGCCAGGTTCAGGGCGCTGGCGGCGGGAACCAGGGTCACCGGAACCGGGGATGGGCCGAGGACGGCGGGGGATGCGGGCTGCGGGTCGCAGGGAAGTGTGGCGACCGCGGGCCCCGGGACGCCGCGGGGCTGGGCCGCGCCCAAGGTCCCCTTCCCGGCCCCCTCCGGCCGCGCATCCCCGACGCTCGGCGCGGCCCCGGGCCTGGGGCGGGCTGGGCACACGACCGACACCCACCTGGGCCTTCTGCAGGGCGCTGAGACGCAGCTCGTGCACGAAAGGGTTCCGCCCCGGGGGCGCCAGCCGCCGCGCGTCGCCGGCCCCCGCGCTGGAGGCGGGGGCGGCTCGGGGATCGCGTCCCCGCAGCCTCATGGCCGCGCCGCCCGCGGCTCGGGGAGCGGGGCGCAGGGCCGGGCGAGGAGCAGGTCGCGGAGCCGGGCGCAGAGCGGGGCGCGGGGCGCCGGGCGCGGGCCCAGGATGCGCGGCGTCCGGAGCGGGCCAGGCGCGCGGCCGCGCAGGCGCGGGAGGGGAGGCTGCATGACGTGGGCGGGGCGGGGCGGGCGGGGGGCGCCGGCGGGGCGGGCGGGGCGGGCCGGGGAGGGGCGTGCTTGTTCGCCCCGCCCCCCGCGGGCCGGGAGAGGCCGCCCAAGCGCGCGCAGGCAGCCGGGCTCCGCGCGCTGCTCGCGGTGTGCTAGCCGGAGCCCCTGGGCGCGGGTCCCGAGGGGCGCCGAGGCCCTGGCGGAGAGCCTCTCGCGGCGGCTTGACCCCACGGACTCACGAGCCGGGCCTGGTCCCGGAGAAGGGGAGATGGAGCCCCCAGCGCGGCGCGGCCCGCCACGTTGCCCCCTTACGCCGCTCAGGGCGCCGACCCGGGGCGCGGCCTGTGCAGCGGAAGGAGCGCAGCGACGTGGAGATGGGGCGGGCGCGCGCTACCCCGGGCTGTGGGTGCAGAGCCCCAGAGCCGGCTGCCCAAATCCCGAGCGACGCTACTGAGCGGCGCCTGGCCAGGCGCGCGTGTGAGAGGTTCCACTGGGTCCCCGTCCCAGACCCAGCTCGCTTGGCTTTTCTTCCTCCTCACCTGTCCTCCTCAGATGGGCTACGCTGCGCTGCTCCTTGGTCCTGCCAGCCCTGGCTGTGGGCTGCACCGGGAGCCCCTGACGCACGGGGTCCACTCGGGCCGCAGGGTCCAGGGACCCAGTGGTTTGAGAAGGGGGTGATGAATCGTTCTCATTCCCTAAGGACTCTAGTTCTTGGAATTACTCTTTTGGGTGAAGGGGGTACACGGGGGATCCCTAGTTTGTGGCACAGTACTAACTAGGGCAAATGCAAAAGAAGTCCCTGTTCAAAGTCTATACATTTCAAAAAGTCACCGCAAACCTTTAGGATCCAGGACAGCTACGTTTCCGCACATCTCTCCTTGTGGTCCCGGCAGGCAGTGGGTGGTGGGGGAGGAAGGGCTCCTGAAACCTTGGGGAGGAGCCCAGCTCTTCGCACATCGTTCTGGGGCTGCCTGGCTGACCGTCTCCAAAGCCCTGGGCTCCTGGGGCATCTGTGTTCTCCTGGGCAGCACATCAGGGAGTGATCTGCCTTCTGATAACCCAGCCAGTACCCTCACGGATGACGTGGTGAAGCCCTGCCATGCGGGGGGCCCCTCTGTGTTTTGATGGAGAGAGAGAGAGACGCTGGGGGAAGGAGGGCCAAAACGGAGGCCAGTGGTCCCCCCTGATGTCTCCGGCATCCCACGTGCGTTGTTAATACAGAAGGGAGGCCAGTGGTCCCCCCTGAAGTCTCTGGCATCCCGCGTGCGTTGTTAATACAGAAGGGAAAGTGCAGGGCTGGGGTCCAGACTTCTTCAAAGCCTCATGCTGGACCCGGGCAAGTGACCACTCCTCAGAACCTCGGTTGTCATATCTGTAAAAGGCAACTCGAGCAGTGCCTGCCTTCCCCACCATGCTGTGACCACACGAAAGCCCCGGGGGTCATGATGGACCTTGTCTGCTGGTAGACACCGGTGGGCTCCGTTTCCTTTGCCTCTGAGGCCATTGGCCCTCTGCTGACCTCCTGGACATTCGGCTGGGAGAGCTGGTGGGGTGGTGTGGGGGGCAGGGCAGCCTGAGGGGAAAGGGGTGAGGGAGGGATGCCCCACTCGTTGAGCACGAGTGGAAGCCTGGTGGCCCCGAGTGGCCGAGGAGGGCAGAAGACAGCCAGGAGAGCAGGGCTGGGGAGAGAGCGGTGATTCTCTGGGGTCGCCCCCCAGGAGGGCCGACCAGGGTAGAACTGGGATGGCCACTCAGTGGCAGTAGCCAGCGGCGGAGGCCAGCCTGCAGTGGGCCGTGGGGAATGCTGGGTGATGGAGGAGCAGGAGGGAAGCGGAGGCCTGGGGAGGGGAGGGGTTCGGGTCCAGGCCTGTCTCTTTGGGGAAGGGCTGAGGACAGGAGGCAAAAAGCCAGCCCTACAGGGGAGGTTGAAGCCCCCACTGTGGCCCCATCTCAGTCCTGAAGGATCCTGGATCAGGGGAAGGGACAGGACGGGCTGGGACGGGCTGGGGAGCCCTCTCTGCTACAGCTGGAAAGGAGGGGCCGCTGTGTGGGGGTAAGTCAGTTTTGGGGACTGAGAATGCCGCCGGGTAGGGGCTGGTGGGAGGGTGCTGCGGGCTCGGAAGAGGGATTGGGAAGCTTGTTGGCTCGCACTGGTCATTCACACCTCGGCTTCAATTTTCATAGTGTAATGAAATGTTCCGGAAGTCCCAGAGGGCTCTGGAAGCTTGGTTGGGAGAAGCTGGTCTCGGGCAAGCAGTTATAAGCAGTTCCTTTTGCTAGAGGAGAAAGAAAGCTTTCAATCATTTGGGGCCTTCATTTCTTGGTTTTGGAAAAACCACCAGGTGGGTCCTTTAACCACTAAAGCCAGTCGCCTGGAACCTCCAGGGAACCTCGGACCTTGGACACTGGGACCCAGGAGCTGCTGGCTGTGCTCTGGGGACACAGCTGTGTCCCTGCAGCTTCCCGCTCTTTCCGTGCTCGGTTTGGAGAAGGTGCCTGTAGAGAGAACCGCTTCCCGCGCTCCAGATGCACGGAGCGCAGGAGGCACCTGCCTGTTCCTGGGTGATGAGGTAGTTTTGGTTTGTTTAGTTTTTGAATTCTAGAGTTATTTACAGGACAGGAAGAGACATTCTTTCATTTTCTTCTAATATTTATTTTGAGTTCTGCCTTTCATGGTTGTTTCTAACCCATCTACAGATTTTTCTTCGTACACAGTGACCCGATATTTTCAACACCGTCGATCAATCTGTGTCTCCCACTTGTGGTCTTGCTTTGGGCATGAAGAGAAGTGTTTATAAAGCTATTTCTGGATGCTCTATTTTAGTCCATTGGTTTGTGTGTTCCTTTGCTGGTACCACACTGTTCTAACATCTATACCTTTGGATTAAAGTGCCTTAGTCGTCAGTAGGATGAATTCCGGTTGGGTCTTCAAGAATTGTCTTGGGCTTCCCTGGTGGCGCAGTGGTTGAGAATCCGCCTGCCGATGCAGGAGACACGGGTTCGTGCCCCGGTCCGGGAAGATCCCGCATGCCGCGGAGCGGCTGGGCCCGTGAGCCATGGCCGCTGAGCCTGCGCGTCCGGAGCCTGTGCTCCGCAAAGGGAGAGGCCACAGCAGTGAGAGGCCCGTGTACCGCAAAAAAAAAAAAAAAAAAAAAAAAAAAAGAATTGTCTTAATCAGACTTCCCCGGTAGCGCAGTGGTTAAGAATCAATCCACCTGCCAATGCAGGGGACACGGGTTAGAGCCCTGGTCCAGGAAGATACCACATGCCGCGGAGCAACTAAGCCCGTGTGCCACAACTACTGAGCCTGTGTGCCACAACTACTGAAGCCTGCGCACCTAGAGCCCGTGCTCCGCAACAAGAGAAGCCACCGCAATGAGAAGCCCGCACACCGCAACGAAGAGTAGCCCCCAGTCACCACAACTAGAGAAAGCCCGCACGCAGCAACCAAGACCCAATGCAGCCAAATAAATAAATTAATTAATTAATTTAAAAAGTGTTATAGTTTTAGCTTTAACCTTGTAGGTCTAGATTCCATTGCAAATTAATGTTTGTGAAGCCCTGTGGTGAGGGTGGAGACAGAGGCTTATACTGTTTTCTCTCTGGATATCCAGCATCATCGTTGACGAGAACATCCTTGCCCCGTTGACTTACCTTGGCAACTTTGTGACATGAGTAGCGTGTCCATTTCTGGACCCCGTGTAGTGTTTTGCTTATCTGTACATCAACCCCTGTGCTAACATCACACTGCCTTGATTACTGAAGCTTTGTGTTAAACCTTGAAATTAATAATGTAAGTCCTCCAACTTTGTTCCTCTTCCAGATCCTTTCACTTCCCATAGAAATTTTAGAATCAATTTGTTAATATATCAAAAACATCTGCTGGGATTTTTAATGAGATTGTGTGGAATCTACTGATTAATTTGGAAAAATCAACATCTTAGTAATATTGTTATCTATCCCTGAGCATGGTATATATCTCATTGATTTAGGTTTTCTTTAATTTTTCTCAGTAATGTTTCATGATTTTGCTTATCACTTATAGGTCTTACCTATGTTTTTCTAATTCTGCCCCTAATTGTTTTATGTTTTGATGCTGTTGTAAATGGGACTTTTTTTTTTTTTTTTTCCTCTTGACTGTGCTGCTCAGCTTGTGGGACCTTAGTTCCCTGACCAGGGATTGAACCTGGCCCCAGCAGTGAAAGCACAGAGTCCCAACCACTGGACAGCCAGGGAATTCCCAAATGGGACTGATGGGATTGTTTTATTTATTTATTTATTTATGGTTGTGTTGGGTCTTCGTTGCTGCTTCGTTGGGCCTCTCATTGCGGTGGCTTCTCTTATTGCAGAGCATGGGCTCTAGGCATGCGGGCTTCAGTAATTGTGGCACATGGGCTCAGTAGTTGTGGCTTGTGAGCTCTAGAGTGAAGGCTCAGTAGTTGTGGTCCTTGGGCTTAGTTGCTCCACAGCATGTGGGATCTTCCCGGACAAGGGCTCAAACCCGTGTCCCCTGCATTGGCAGGCGGATTCTTAACCACTGCACCACCAGGGGAGTCCCAGGACTGATTTTTAATTTCAGTCTCTAGAGGTTTGTTGCTAATATAGAGAAGTACAACTGAATTTTGTGTGTTTACTTTGTATGCTTCAACCTTGCTAAATTCATTTATTCGTTCTGATAGCATGTTTGTAGGGCTTTTCCCTATTCACGGTCATGCTACCTGTGAATAAAGGTAGTTTTACTTTTTCCTCCTTAATATGTGTGTCTTCTATTGTTCTTATTTTCTCTCATTTCACTGGTTAGGATGTCAGTACACGATGCTGAGCAGCGGTGGTGCCTTGTTAACAATCTTAGGGGAAGGGATTCTGTCTCGATCTTAGCTGTGGGTTTTCATAGCCACCTTGAATAAAGTTGAGGAAGTTCCTTTCTATTCCCAGTTTGCTGAGAGTTTTTGCCATTTTGTCAAAGATCTATCATATAGTTTTTCTCCTTAATCCTGTTAATATGTTGAATTAAATTGGTTGATATTCCAATTTTAAACCAACCTTGTTTTTCTGTATAAACCCCCACTTGATCATATTTATATTTATTTTGAGTTCTGTCTTTCATGGTTGTTTTTTAACCTATCACTTTTTAAGTGAATCCTGCTTTTTAGTGTTATATCTAAAAATATTCTTGCTTAAGCCAAGGTCATAAATACTTTCTCCTGTTTTCTTCAAGAAGTTTTATAATTTCATATTTTACATTTAGGTATATAATCCATTGTGAACAAATTTTTTATTTGATGTGAGATATATATATATAAGTCTTTTTAATATTTTGCCCATGGCA
The DNA here is from genome assembly GCF_026419965.1 of Kogia breviceps. Taxonomy (NCBI): domain Eukaryota; kingdom Metazoa; phylum Chordata; class Mammalia; order Artiodactyla; family Physeteridae; genus Kogia; species Kogia breviceps. Next base: position 972,205 of record NC_081313.1, read on the forward strand.
TACATGGTTCCAGACCATTTCTTGTAAAGACCATCCTTTTACCACGGAATTGCCTTTGTCCCTTTGTTAGGAGTTAACTGACCACATATATGTGCTTCTATTTCTGGACTGTCTGTTCTGCCTATTGATCTATTTATCCATTTTGATGCCAATTCTACACCATGTTGATTACTAGAGCCTTATAATGTGTCTTGACATCAGTCAGCATTGGTCCTCAAACTTAGTTTTTCTTTTTGCAAGTTGTTCCAGCTATTCTAGGTCCTTTCCATCTCCATGTGAATCTTAGAATCAGTTTGTGAATTTACACAGGAAATCCCTTCTGCCATTTTGGTTAGGATTATGTTGCTTTTATACATCAGTTTTGGGAGAAATAGCATCTTAACAATATTGAGTCTTTTGATCCATGAACATGGTTTATCTCTCAATTTATTTAGGTTGGCTTTAATTTCTCTCAGCAACGTTTTGTAGTTTTCAGTGTATAATCTTGTATATCTTTTGTCAGATTTATCAGTAAGTATTTAAATTTTGGGTACTACTGTACACAATACTTTAAAAATGCCCCTTTTTATTTTTTTCTTTAATTGAAGTATAGTTGATTTACAATATTGTGTTAGTTTCAGGTGTACAGCAAAGTGATTCACTTATGTGTGTATATATAATATATATTTTCAGATTCTTTTTCATTATATCAATAGATTATTACAAGATATTGAATATAGTTCCCTGTGCTATACAGTAAATCCTTGTTGAAAAATGTCCATTTTTGATTGTTTGCCGCTAGTATATAGGAATACAATTTATTTCTAATACAGATTTCATGTCGTGAACTAACTAGATTCACTTGCAAGTTCTAGTATCTGTATTTTCTCTATAGAAAGTCACGTTCTCTGCAAATAAAGACAGTTTTACTCCTTCCCTTCCTAATTTGGATGTCTTTTCTTTCTTTCTCACTGGTCGGAGTCTTGAGTACACTTCTGAATAGAAGTGGTGACCACGGACATCCCTGTCTTTTCCCACTTAGCATGATGTATTATCCTTTGTTTTCATTGTTGGATTCCACTTGCAAACATTTTAAAAGAAAATTTGCATCTGTATTCATACAGGATGTTGCTTCCTTTCCTATAACATCCGTGTCTGGATTTGGAATCAGAGTGATGTTAGCCTTTAGAAGCAGTTGTTCAGTTCTCTTGAAATTTCTGGAGGAGTGTGTGTGGAGCTGGCACTATCTCTTCTTTAAATATTTGGTACAATTTCCCATGAAGCCATCTGGGTGTGCAGTTTTCTTTCTGGGAGTGTTTTTAACTGAAATTCAGTTTCTTTAATAGCTATAGGGCAGTGTCTGTGGGTCTCCAATCGCCCTCTTCTTTCTCTTAGGAGGACACCAGTCATTGGGTGGAAGGCCTGCTTTAAATCCAGGAGGGTCTCATCTGGAGGTCTTACTTTAATCACATCTGCAAAGACACCGTTTCCAAATAAGGTCACGCTCTTTCCACAGGTACCAGAGGTTGGGACTTAAACACATCTTTTTTGGGGAGCATGATCCAGCCCACTGTGGCCAGCTAATCTTGGGCAATCTTGGCAAAATCCGTGAATAGATGTTAAAGATAAAATACAGCCTCTGTCCCCTCCATTACCCCATAGAGGCCAGGGCTCAGGGCTCCCCTTCCCGTGGGCTGGGGGTTATCACCTCAGTGGAAGCAGCTCAGCCAAAACGCCCACGTCCAGAAGCAACCTGGCGGCGTCTGCAAAGGATGGCTCAGGAAATCACAAGCTGCACCGGCCCTGGAGCAAGTTCTTCTGTGGGCCTGGTGGCCCCACTTGCACTGGGGCTTCGTCTCACTGCATGCCCGCCACCCTCCTTGTTACATTTCCTTGCTGATCTCTTTGGGAGAGTTTTTGTACACATTTGGCCATAAAATACCCAAGCACCCAGTTCACTGAGGCTTCTCTTGCTCCGGGCACCCGCTGCCCGCCAGTCCTCGGAGGGTTTGGGGTGGGCAGGGCTCCTGGCTGCAGTGCCCCCGTGAGCCGTGGGGACAGGGCTGCAGGGCCTGCGTCCTTCCCCCGGGTCCCTCCCCAGTGCAGGGGACAGGTGTCGACGTGGGCAAAAGGGGACTGTGTGTGTGAGCGCGTTTCTAAGGCCGTGAAGTATCCACCGTCGTGCTTTCTTATTCAACCCAACACTGATGCAATTTGGAGGCAGAAAAAGAAAGAAAATATTACCTATTTGGGGACTTCAACCTATCAAAATATAATGTTGATGAACACCAGCCAGCTGAGCATTATTACGCAGGGTTTGTCTAGTACACAGCGAAGAGTGTCATTTTCTCTGTACTCAATTTAGATTCAAGGTGCACAATCCAGCACCGAAGCACAAAGAAAATATTGCTCTTGCATGCTCAGGAATTTACATTATGTGGTCCCTTAAAGAAATCCTGGCTGTGTCGGTGTCTCCTAGGTTCTGGATGGAGCTCACTCCTGCGTCTCCGCGAGCAAGGGCTAACCCACCAGCACACACAGATGAGGTCTGGCCTCTCGTTGGAGGATTTCAGAGCCCTTCCTCCTCCTCAGAACGGGCAGAGGCAAGGCTACGTCTGTGGAATTCTCGTTGCTGGCATCCAGCTCCACCCGGGGCCGTGGCTGGAGCCGGGCTGCCCGGGAGCTAGTGGCCTGAGCAGAGTCACCGTCTTGCCTGTGTTGGTTTGGTGCCCTCAGCACGGGCTGCTTTCTGGCACCAGGGAGGGCCCAGAACCCTCTGGAGGTGGCAGGACAGCAGAGGGGCCCGAGGCGTCCATCCTCTCTGAGGGCTGGCGCGGCCACACCCCCGGCCGCCCTGGACCTGCTGCCACCCCGGGCTCCTCACCTTCCCACGGCCGGTCCCGGGTCCACACTGCTGGGTCCTGGTCCGTTGGCATCTGGACACTCCAGGGCATCTCACTGCTGGCCACTCCCCTCCTCAGCCTTACTGCTTGGGGCTCCCAGACGCCCCTGGAGTCTCTGTCCACTCTCCCTTGGCTGGCGGCTCCCCTGACCTCATCCACCCCGTCAGCATCTTGCCCAGCCGCCCCCTTCTCTCCCGACCTCTCTTTCCCTCCCTCCCCTCCTCCTTCCCCTCAAACTCGGGCCAAGTAGGACCAGTTTATAGATAGAAAAACGGAGGCGCAGAGACTGAGGTCAAGATCCAAGCCAGGAGCAGCGAAGGCTGTGGCCGTGTTTCCAGGCATCCTTCCTTCAGCTCACGTGTCAGGATGGACTCGCCCTGTGGTCATCCATCTCTGTCGGTGGCCTTCTAGAGAGAGGTCCTATTTTTATAACACTTGGATTCCAGACAAAACCATTTTCCTCAAAGATACAGACGTTGGACATCAAGTAAGGATCTAGATACTCGACGTTTTTCTATATTTTATGTGTAATTTTTGACTGTCATTTAATATTCAGGTAAGCACTTACAACCCGCGTGGGCTAACGCTGGTGATCTGGAGCCACTTACACAGAGGTGCAGGTGTAAGGGGCCCCAGGTGTTTAAAGTCTCGTCATGCCACGGCCCCTCTCTTAGCAGCGTCCCCTTCGCAGTGTTCCGTTTTCTGTGGCATTAAGAAAACGATCTTCGGAGTGGGACGTGAGCTGAGAGGATGCTCTTCCGTGGGCCTCCGTGCAGACTAAATGGATTTTGGAACTCAGAGGCACAGCTTCTTCACACGTTGGGTTCGCAGAACAAATGTTTGCATGTAATTTTGCTTCCCAAAATGTCAAAAGATAGCACAAATATGAAAACATATTCTCAAAGGAGTGATCTTTTATGAAAAATATTGCTTACAGTCATTGTTTCCAGTTGGCATTGAGAAATTCTGTGTCAAATTATTTTTACAAAGTTGCAAACAGAGACCTCACTTTTTGGAAGAAGGGCATATTCCTGAAGGAGGAGGTTCACTGTGAGGAGGGGGTAGAGGCCAGGCCACACCCACCCGCACCTCCTTCGTGAGGGAATCCTCACGTTTCACAGGGAAGCACGGCCACCCAGGATAAAGACTGCATTTCCTAAGCTACCTGCCAGGTAGTTGCGGTCATATGACTAAGTTCCAGCAGCAGATGGGACAAAAGCACAAGATTTGTGGAACTTCTGGGAAGTGCCCTTAAGCAGAGGGTGCCTTTCTGCTGGCTGGAAGGGGAATGTAATGGCTGGAGCTACAGCATCCATCTTGAGTCATGAAACAACTTTGGGAGTGGAAGGCATCCTAGCAGACCAATCAGAGAGAAGGAACCCAAGTCCCGGACCGTGTGGAGGATGCTCCCAACCCTGGGTGGCTACCGCTGGCCTTCATGGTTGTGAGAAGTAAGCTTCTGTCTTTAAGTTGTTACTGTTTTGGATTTTTCTGTTGCTTGCAAGTAAACTTAATCTTAATGAATATATAGGCCACTAGGGATGCTTGGACTGAAAAAAGCCCAAGCAAAACCAAAACAAACAAAACAAAACAAACAAACAAAAAACCCCATAGAACCTAAGCAAAGCCCAAGGAGATATGTTTTTGATCTTTTTGTATCGACAAAATAGACTTAGATATTGATCTTTGTGCCTTGAAATAGATTCTGAATACGCCTATCTCCCGCTTCCTCTTCAATCCCCTGTTGTTTCTCATCCCAATTTCTACAGGACCTTTTGGCCTGGCCCCCCTCCACCCCTTCCCACACCACTTCACTCCCCAAAGCCCACCCTGCTCTCCCTTCAGGAGGGCCTCCTGCCCTCGGTGGTCTGACATCTCCCAAACCTTTTTATTCGCCTCAAAGCTCTAGAACGTCGTAGGGATTCAGGAGATGTTTCTCAAAGGTGCCACGTTCGCTCTAAGCTCCTGAGACGTTTTGGGTGTATAGCATTATTGTTTGAGAGAGAGAGAGAGAGAGAGAATAGACTCATTTGGAGAAGCAAAAAGTTTCTTCTAGATGGGTGTAGTGGCTTAAAGCTTCATATTCACGATTGACTAACCCTTAGTACATCCCAAGCTCTGGCCGGGAGGTTGGGGCAAGGATGTGGGTTTGCCCCGACCTGGGGGATAACACCCGCACAGGTGGGCCCAGCAGGCGCCTGAGGGAAAAGAGGGGCTGGAAAGGCCCAGAAGCTTGAGGAAGGGAGCAGTAACTCCTACTGGAAGGTCCTGGAGGTCTCCAAGGAGAGGGCATTTGGGAAAGTCTGGAAAGAGGTCCAGGAGGAAAGTAGTGAGTGAGGAGGTGAGAACCTCATCCACTCCAGGCCCTGTGGTATCTGCAGCATGTGGTGCCAGGTGGGGGGGGGGATGGCCTGCCCCCTCCCTCTCTGAAGTCCTCTGCTGGGGACATGAGGGCTGGGCACCGGATCTCCGGCAAGACCTCTTACGTAGGAGGGTGGTGCCGCACCCCTCACTCACGCCTGGAAGTGAGCAGGTGTGGCAGGCGTGGATGGGTCGGGCCGTGGAGCCGTGGGCACCCCGGGGTGTGCTGCTAACGGCCTGTACCTGCAAGCACACCGGCACCTGTTCACACACCTGTCCTCTTCATGTCCCTGCAGCACACTGGCGCCCCGGCTGCAGCAGCCCCGGGGCTCACTTTGTACAAGTGGCTCTTGCTTCAGCAAACAGGGGCGTCCTCCTGAACAGGAGCACGTGGCTTCCAAGAGCGGAGGCCGCAGAGAACCGCCTGGTCCGGCTCCTTGACCTCGGGGCGTCGGCCGCAGCAGGCGCCCTGTGCCTATGCTCAGCGCGAAAATTGAGAAGGCCGGGAACTTGTCCTGGAGCACAGGGCTTTTGTAAGCCACTTGATTTTAGAGAGTCAATAAGGAGGGTGTATCTCTTAAGACAAGGGGTGGAAAGTATCTCCTGGGTTTGAGGAAGGGCCTCTGAGTCAGGACTTTGCGCCCGGAACTGGGCGTGCAGACCTCGGTTCCCGGAAAGCGCGTTTACTCAGAGTTGAACAGCACATATTTCACTTCATCGTGTGTTTCTAGAACGACCCCCACTTCTCTGGCCTTGCCACGCAGCATGTGGGATCTGAGCTCCCTGACCGGGCATGGAAGCTGCGCCCCTGGCCGTGGAAGCACAGAGTCCTAAGCACTGGACCGCCAGGGAAGTCCCAAATGACCCCCAGTTAGAACAGGCATTGAAAACCCAAAATGAGCCCAGTTCTTCTGCGGTTGTATTCTTCAAGCCGTAAAGGAAATACTTGCATACCGTTCGGCGGTACCGGTCCCCGTGACGAGGCAAACGTGTCCGATGTGAGCGGGGCTGTTTTCTGACCATGGTCTCAGCAGTTCCCCTTTCCTCCGGGCTCAGAATTAAAGGCTTATCCTGGAAACCCTCTCGTAACCGACGGTGATCTCACCATGGGACAAGCTGACCCAAGTCCCGAGTCTTCTTTAGTCATGGGAGTTACATTCTGTGACACGGCAGGACCGCAGAGTGGGGTCAGGAGCTTGGGTTCTGCCGTGACCTTGGGAGGGGAAGCCTCTGTCTGCCTCACTTCCCTTCCTCGTCTGCACAACAAGGATGGGGCTGAACCTGTCTGCAGGGTTTTAGTGAAGCCCCGGGTGAGCGCAGGTGAGGTGCCTGGAAGGGCGTGGAAGGGCGTGGAAGGGCGCCTGGCATGGCCTGTGCTCTGAGGCCCCCACGGCCTTCACCAGCGCTTGTCCGCCACAGTCAGTGCTCTTCTCACAGAGAAGCGGGAATTTGGGGTGGACAGGAGCGCACCCCTGGGCTCTCGGTAGAGTTTGTTTTGACGTGGCCGGGAAAACACAAAGCGCCAGCTGCTTCGTGAAGGTTAGGGAGGCAGTCCTAGTTCTCTGAGAGTTGGGTCCCGGACGGCAAACGGGGTTTTGCGGAAAGTTGGGTGTGATTTTACTGGGGAAAAGCATTGCCAACTTCATGCGTTTAGTAGAGGGTCCCAATTCTTACAGGAGAGGTGGTGTGTTTTGACGTGGGCATCTCCCCACCTTCTCTTTGAACAAAGGACTTCCTCCACAATCGCATGCAGCTACATGGGTCCTACTCTGACCATGTGCCCTGCCTTCTTCATTTTCACAGTTTGGCTTTGTTCCTGTGTAACGCACAGGCATTCCTCTGGGCATAAATCATCCCCAGCACGTGTGCACGGTGACATGACTTAGATGTATGGACGTGCTCGCTGACCAAGGGCGCCGGAACAGAGGCTGCCCCCAGGGGCTGCCCGAGAGTTGGGGTTCGGGGTGGCCTCTGCCATGAGGGGAACCTCGGACACGTTAAGGGGGTCCCTGCAAACAGTGCCTTCATGTCCAAGCTCAGCCAGAGCCGGGCTCGCAGGAAGTTCTTGATGAACGGTCACTGTCGGCCTCGGCGTGGAAAGCATGGGCCGCTTCCTCACCTAAACGTGGGGTTCCGCCCTCCCTCGCTCACCGTGCCGGCCGCGTGGACCGTCTTCTTCTTCCACGAGGTGGAGCGTGGCCCGCGTGTCGTTCAGGTGCTGCTCGGCGCTCGTGCCGGCGGCTCTGTGTCCACGGCACGGCCTCTCGCGAACACGCTGCACCGATGCTCTGTTGTCTTTTTATAGACGTATTCAGATTATTATTCTTCTTCTAAATTGCAGGTTGTTTCCGGTCTCTAAATGTCACGTGGGCTTTTATTTTAAACTCTTAGCTCGTCGGCTTGACTCTCACAGGCATGCTGTGCTTCTGTGAGAGGTGGAAGTCGACAGGGGCTGAAGGCGGCCACTTCCAAGCCTGGATTCTAACCTCACCCCTTTTCTCACCGGACCCCGTGGGACTCGCTGCGTCCAGATCTTATTCCTCTGCGGTGGTTGTCAGGAGGTGACGGAGGTAATCACTGAGTAAATGGTCCAGGCTCGCGCCGGTCCTGTCCCCGGGGGCGGTGAGCTGCGGGGGGGAGGGGGAACTGGGGGGTGAGGGTAGGTGGGGTCCGGAGCCCCCAGTACGACCAGAGGGACCCACCTCCCGCATAAGAAACAAACCGAGACGAACGGACGTTGACTGACGCGTGGGTGAGCAGTAAGGTCTCCTGTCTTCCCTTTTGAAAAAGAAATCCGGGGAAAGGCGGCCTAGACTGCGGCACAGCGTACGGGAGGGGAACCCATGCAGCGTTCGCAGTGTGGCTTGTTGTTCTAAACCGTCATTATGATTCACGAAGCGACTCCAGCCAACCGGTTTAGGGCCACTTCCTCGTTCCTGGCGTCCAGCGCCTCCTGGGAGGTGGGGGAGGGCGTCGCGGGTGCACAGCACGGCTCGGGGTTGAGGACAGGCGTCCCACGTGGCCAAGCGACCACGCAGAATTCCTGTGGGATCCCAACGGGTGTGGTGGGGACAAGACCTGCCCTCAGAAGCGCACGCGGGTAAAAGCGCAGGAGCCCCGGGCAGCCCTCGTGTCTGCTCCGCAGGCATTTCTGCGGCCACGGCCCTGCTACTTCACAGGCGCGAAGGGTGAAAGCGCCGCTGCTGGCAGCTCCCGCGCCGGGCGATGGGAGGGGTCTCCCCACACCCACAAAAGGTGCCCAGGGACTTCCCTGGCGGTCCAGTGGTTAAGACTCCAGGCGTCCACTGCGGGGGGAGGTTGGGGAACTAGATCCTGCATGCCCTGTGGCAAAAAAAAAAAAAAAAAAAAAAAAAAAAAAAATCCTTGAACTGAATAAAAGTGAAAATACAACATATCAACTTAAAAAACCGAAACAAAACAAGCAAACGAAAAGAATGCCCAGTGAATTTGAATTCCAATGATGCAAAGCAGGTAGTTGCTGGGCCTGCTGTCTAAGCAATTAAGTCTTCAGGGTTCGGGCTCGGAGAGAAGACGACATGACCCACCCCGGGCTTCGGAGGTGGTGGAGTCCCTCGTCAGGTGACGCCTGTGACGGGGTCCCTGCGGACACGGGTACGTCACACAGCCACTCGTCTAGTTTATCCAAAGCCCACACGTAGAGACACACTTGAGAATGTGAACTAGTCAAACATTTTTCTAAAGGTCCTTCCAGAAATGATTTCTTGCCTTGGAATCGTATTCTACCGTGAGATACACAGCTCTCCGTAAAATCTGCAGGCGGAACAGACTTGCAGATTTACCCTTGTAACACCCTTGCCGTTTCCCTCTTCTTCTTTTTGTCAATCCCTCAAGCTGTATGTAACAAGCTTCTTAGGTTCCAACTTAAATCTTTCTGTCTTAATCCTTAAAAGAAAATTTTTTTTTTAGCCCAGTAGTAAAGCAAGTTTCTAGTAATGGGAGATTCAGTAGAAGATAAAATCTGTGGACGCGTCACCATTTGGCGTTGCAAGCTCTTCTCTGGTTGACCGTGGACCGCCCCACGGCGTCTTTGGGAGCCACACGTTTACGTTCGAACCTCGGCTGTCTGAGTAACCAGCCGTGGTACTTGTCACTGCTGGGGACACTAAGGTTTACTTTAGCAGCGGTTTCTTTCGCATCCTCAGAGGCAATTTGTTTCCTCTCCACCAAGCGTGGAAGGGATGCCCAGATGTCTGGCGCTGCTCCGGGACACAGACGGAGCGAGCCCGAGGGGACCGCGGTGTGCGCAGAGGAGGCGCAGCCCCGGAGAGGAAGAAGGAGGGGAAGGCGGAGGGCCAGTAGGGCCACCACCCAGCGCTGGGCCGGGAGGGCACTCCGTTGGGGGCTGGGTTTGAGGGGATCCAGGGGAGGGGAGGGAAGGGACAGCACTCGTGGTGGCCCCGAGGTCCCCCGCGAGCAGAGGGCGGTGAGCCACGGAGCGCGGTGCGGGGACAGCAGGGGGGCCCAGGTGACAACTATGACAAGTGCGGCCCCGGGGCCCGGCCTCTGCTCTGACCGTCCCCGCAGCGAGAGAGCGCCAGCGTCGGGGAAGCAAACCCCCTTCCTTCCTCCTTCTGCCGGGAAGCCCCGGGGCCTGGCCCGAGGAGACCGGCCTCCGCCAGGCGTCCACCCCGCCGCCACAGCTTCCCACTGGCCCTAAAGTGACGCCCGTCCTCACCGCCCTCCCCGGCCCAGTCACCCTCCAGCATCAGGGCCCCTCTCTCCTGATCCTTCCAGAGCGTTCTCTGGGATGTGGGGGGAGGCCTAGGGGGTGCCCCCTCCCCTGGGTGAGGTCCTGGCTTCCACATGACCTCCCCACCCCCCAGGGCCAGGGCCCACGTGGACCTCTGTGACCCTCAAGGAGAAAGAGCCAAGCAGGGCACCCCTGCTGCCCCTGGGGCCCCCGGGACCTGGCCGAGCCCCGAGGCTGCGGCAGGGTGAGGAGCTGGCACAGCTGAGGTCAAAGCGTTGCAGGTAAGAGAGTGAGGCGTGAGATGACGCGCACCTCCTGGGTCACATCTGAGTCCTGGGGACGCCGCCGAGCGTGGATTCTTGGCTTCGCACAGGAAGGAGTTCAAGGGGAGCCGCAGTGAAGGGAAAGAAGGTTCCTTCAGGGAGAAACACACTCCACAGACGGAAGGTGAGAGAAGCAAGAAAGCAAAAGAGCCACAGGGGATGGGGGTTGTCACTTTTTGTAGGGCCGGGTAAGCTCCTGGGCTAGTGAGTAGGAGGGTGGGAGGGGTGGGAAGTTTCTGGGAACTGGGCCGCGCCCGCTTCGGGCCTTCCGTGGCCACCCTCAGCACTCTCCTGGCGCCCGTGGGTCAGTCATGTGGCCGATGTGTTACGGTGAGAGCGCGTACTGAGGCTCGAGGTCTAGTGGAGGTCCGCTTGTCAGCCGTCTTGGACCTCGTTGCCCCAACCAGCCTCTGTCCTGTCCTCAGGCTAGCTCGTGCTTTTAGAGGCTGTGCCCTGCCGCCTTCCTGCCTCAGAGGGCAGCGCTAAGCAGAAGGAAACTTCCCTAAGCTGTCAGTCAGTGTGGCCTGGCTGGGCTGGGCTCCGGACTCCCCGCGTGCAAGGTGTGGACCCGCTGGGGGCGGAGAGGGTGCGGCCCCAGGGTGGGCTCTCCTCCCACATCTGACCTCGTCCTGCAGCTTTAAAATGTTTGGGATACGCGGCCATTTCCGTTCTCGCTCTAAACAGGGGTTCAGTGTCATCCTCATCTATTGTTGTTATTTTACACTTTTTTCCTTAAAGAAAGCACCTGCAGTTGTGTGAGCTCCAGACCCCGGGAGACACGGAACGGCCAGGCCACCTTCCTCCCTGGTCCCGAGTGCCGTCCTGTGAAGGGCGCCCCAGTGGCCTCTGCCTCGGCCACCGCTCTGTCGACGGCTCCCCGGTGGCTCTGGGGACGGCTCCCCGGTGGCTCTGTCGACGGCTCCCCGGTGGCTCTGTCGTCACCAAGGTCCGATGCAACTCGCCGTTCAGGAGGAGGCGTGTTAAAGTCGGCCACGCCTTGGGCGGCTGGAGTGACACAGGCGGGACCAGGCTGGCCGCGGACTAGGCGGCTGACCCGGCCGGGGCCTCTTGTCCGCACCCTGAGCTGGTCCTGAGCCAGCCCCCGACCCTGTGCCTCCGTCCAGGGCGCGTCCCGAGCCGGCGGCCTCACTGCAGGCTGACCCTCCCTCTACGCACCGGACACGTGGCCGAGGCCTGTGCCAAGGAGCCCATGCCGTCGGCAAAGCCGGGGGGGCCGTGGCCGCGCGGTGGCCCTGCCGGCTGCACGTGAAGAAGGTGCCGGGGGCATCTGGGCCCCCCACGCCCCACGGCCCGCACCTCCTGGGACCCCAGGGCTGGGCTGTTGTGGGAGCCACCCCTCCTGCCGCCCGGGCCCGGGCCAGGATGCCGACCACACCCTGAAAGCTGCTCTCCGAAGGGAACAGTGGTCCGCCTCCCTCCAGGATGAGCCGTTTGGAGCTGGGGCGGCGGCCGTCACCGCCCCCCCGGGGCCCCTCTCACCAGCTCATCTGGTCCTCAGCTCTGCTCCGGAGGGTCTGAAATCTGCACGGAAGGAGCGTCATCTCCTGCCCACAGACACCCCTCGCCAGCGGCGTCCCGGTGCTGGTTTGTGCCACCAGGCGCTCTCAGCAGCTTTTCTGTGGGGGAAAAGCTCCTTGAGAGGCAGCAGCGTCCGGTCCGCGTGCGGGCCGCCCCGCCTGGCTGGGGAGATGGCCACGCGTCAGCTCACAGGTCAGAGGGGACAAATCTCGGCCCTCGGGAGAGCCGGAGAGCCGGCCCGGTCCCCCTGCCCCGCTTCTTACCACTGACGCGTGTCCCCGAGGGTCAGCCCCCTGAGGACCGGGAGGCTTGTTAGTTTCTTCACTGACTGTTCCAGCGTCTCGCCGGCCCTCACGAGAGGCTCCATAAGGTCTGTTGAATAAATGGTTCAGGAAACAAAGGAGTCCAGGGGGAAGAAAGAGCCTGCAATGGCAGCATAGCATCGCGAATGCACTAAACGCCGCTGAACCGCGCACTTGAAAATGGTTAACATGGTGAATTTTACTGTACGTGTATTTTACCACATTAAAAAAAACCCCACAAATGAATGAGTGGCTCATTGCGCAAAGTGTAACGTTAAAGTTAAAAAAAATTGGAGATTATCTTTGTGACTTTGGGATAGGGAAGGATTTCCTAATGAGTCCACAGAAAGCACAAGCCAAAGAGACGCCAACACGTTTCGATAACATTGCAAAAGTCTCACTGTAAACCAGCTGAAAATAAAAGCCACACGTCAGCCAAAATATAGTTACAACGAGCATCATGGGAAAAGGACCAGCGTCGTCGGATAACGTAAAGGAATTCGGCATGGCTCTAAGAAAGAAAATGACCCCAAATGGGGAAAGCTTACGCACGGGCGACGCCCGAGAGAGGAAGCCCGCAGGGCAGGAAGAGACGAGAAGGTGCTCGAGCTTGCAGACCCGCGGGAGACGCACCCAGGGAGATGCAGCGTGAGAGGGGCCGGCAAGGGGGTGCTGGGGACCGGCCAGGAGCCGGGGCGCGAGGCGAGCGCGGCCGCCCAGAACCAGCGCGCAAACGCCCAGTCAGTGAAGGTGCACGCGCCCTGTGACCCAGGAACGACAGCCCTACGGATACGTCCCCGAGAAGCCCACAGCGGAGAAGACTATGGTGCAAGTGTGCGAGCCGGAGTGTCCGTCCAGGGGCCAGGTGGTAAGAGACGTCAGCAGAGTCGCGCGTGGAGCCCTGAGCAGCCAACCGGCGGCCGAGAAGGAGATGCAGCCCTGGGGGCTGGCGGTGGGTCGCAAGGCAGGGCCGGTGGGCCACAGTGAATGGGGACTGTCCTCCTGTTTCAGAAGCACGGAAACAATGACAACCTAAGACCAAAGAAGAGGGGCACAGGGTTCCAGGGCGTGTCCTAAGGCAGCACTTTGGGTGGGACTTGGACTCCTTCTAAGACGTGAGCGGGTTTTGACAAGTAGATGCGGAAGGCGGTGAGACATCTCCCGCACGTTGAAGCGGCGGTAAATGGACGGAGGCAGGTGGTGAGGGGAGCAGCGTGAGGCCGGGGCCCGTCAGAGCCTCCCTGTGGCTCCTGCACAGGACAGCACACGGGGCTGCACCCGGGAGGGGCTGTGACACTGAGACACCCGCGGGTGTTTGTGGAACTAGGAATGTACGTTTTAGGTCTTGAGCTTCATTCTTTCTTTTTTTTTTTTTTGCGGTACGTGGGCCTCTCACTGTCGTGGCCTCTCCCGTTGCGGAGCACAGGCTCCGGACGCGCAGGCTCAGCGGCCGTGGCTCACGGGCCCAGCCGCTCCGCGGCACGTGGGATCCTCCCGGACCGGGGCACGAACCCACGTCCCCTGCATCGGCAGGTGGATTCTCAAACACTGCGCCACCAGGGAAGCCCGCTTCATTCTTTTGATCATGAAGCTATGCCTTTTTATGTTCAATACTTTTAATTTTAATCTCCGTGCCTGAATTTTATCTTACGTTGGAGGGTAAAATCCCGACAGCAGGCTGTTTGACCGCTCGCAGCATTTACACGCCTCGTTTTAGATGCAGCTCCGCGGACGGGCCCTTTCACTTTAAGAATAAAATTAAAGAGAACTCCCATCTCATCGGTCCTGCCGCGCTTCTGGTGGCGTCAGCATCTCTGTGGTCCACGCTCTTTCACAGGGTTTATAATGTCAGCAAAAGGATTATTTCGGGCTGACATTTGGCACAGATGGTTCTCAGCCGAATGTGATTTTGAAGGGGAGGATGTGATCTCAGTTATTCCATTCAGCCCTGTTGAAGGAGAGTAAGAGAAAAGAAGTTACTCGGCTTCTGGTTCTGTAGTAGTTTCATTTTAGATGGAACCGCGGTGACCCTGGCTGGCGGTGAGCTTCCAGCACATGGACCGACATTTTGGCGACTTCGGACAGAGAAAGCTCGTTCACACGATCCAGGGCTTTGGGAACGGCCGCCCCGCTTTCCTGCCGTGGCTGTGCTGCGCTGTCGACCCAACACAGATTCCTCTGTCCCCCGCTGGACAGCGGCCAGGCGGCCAAGGTCTGTGGAGCAAGACCACTCGGTGTGCGAGGCCAGCTCAGCCCTGGAAGCCGCAGGGCAACAAAAAGCCTCTGTTCCCGCACGACAGGCTTTGCACAGAGAGGGTCCCGGCCTCGGCTCAGCCACGGGCACGGACTTTGCAGATGGACCGGGAGGGAAAGCCCGTGGAGGGGGGCGGAGGGTACCCGATTCTGGCTCAGTGGGTGAACCGGAGGAAGGGGACTCTGTCCCAAGAATTTCTTCAGCACCTCCGAGTTCACGGGACCCTCACGACCACCTTTCCTTTCCTTCCTGAGGTGCCCGGTCCCGTGTTTGGTTTTCGGGGAGGGGGCATTGGCTCACGTCAGCCCCACCAGCTCAGGATCAGGAACTTGGTTTGGGGGAGACCTCCATTCCTGCAGGTTTCGTGGAATTGTTGAATTCAGTTCTCAATCCTTTTTTTTTTTTTTTTTTTTGGCTTTGAAACCTTAGCTGTTTGGACATTGCCTGGAAGGAAGCGGGGGAGGATTCCCTGACCCCGAGGGGAACGCGCGTCTAGGGGTGCCTGGACCTCAGCCACCGCCAAAGGGGCCGCTCTGGCCACCTGCTTCTCGCCACACCCAGAAGGGAGGGAGCTGCCCACACCCTACCCTGGACAGGTGGCACTAGCAGCAAGTGATCAGTCACAGGCACATGATTACATGATTGATGGGCCCACGGGGGCTCATCCGGGGGGGGGGGCTGCAGAGGAAGCTATGTAGTTCCCAGGGGGACGAGGCGGGCTTGTTTGGATAATTCTACAGCCTGGCAGGGACCTGAGGCGGATGCGTCGGGCTGGGAGTTGGGTGGGCCGCAGCCGGTTCTTGGATGGGGGTCTTGCTCTTTCAGGCCTCGGAACCTTAGAACGTGGCGGGGCGGGGGGCTTGCCCTCCACCGTGGGATCTTTCCAGGCTGTCTTGTCCGGTCGACACAGCACAGTTCCCAGGATGCTGCATCTCGGGGGGGCGGAACCTGCTGGGCCCCATTTTCAGAAATCAGCAGAGCAGAAAAGAGAAGAGGGCATGTTTCCTGTTCCTCCTCTGGGCACAGGCCTCGGAGTGACGCCGGCCCAGGCCCCGTGGGGCGGCACTTGCGGCTGGCGGTCAGCCGGGGGGCCGGCGGGGCTGAAGGCTCGTCCC
The DNA here is from genome assembly GCF_026419965.1 of Kogia breviceps. Taxonomy (NCBI): domain Eukaryota; kingdom Metazoa; phylum Chordata; class Mammalia; order Artiodactyla; family Physeteridae; genus Kogia; species Kogia breviceps. The sequence goes on from NC_081313.1 coordinate 987,713, forward strand.
TCCGGGCAGACCCGCTGCAGACCGGGTGGGCTGCCCCCAAGGGCTCTTCCACCCGCCTAACCCCATTCCTCCCCTCTCTCCAGCCAAAGCTTCAGGGAAGTTACTGTTACACCGTCCTGCCCCTCTGAGGCCTAGGTAGGCACAGGACTGCTCTGCGTGGTTTTCGGGTGCTCTCGCCTGAGCACGCCGGTGTGGAGGTGTGTCCTGGAGGTGGGTGCGTTTTGAACTTGGCCGTGCGGGGTTGGCAGGAGAACAGGAGGCTCTGGAGGCGGGAGGCTGAGGCAGGGTCCACGTGCCAGACAGGTTCTGCAGAGCCAGCCCCGGAATGCGGGCGCGGGGCGGGTGGGGCCACCGCGGGCCCCTGATCAGGGCTGGGGACTCGGCCCTCGGTGTCCTCCTCTGCAGGGCGGTGGGATTGGCCCCCCCACCCTGACGCCTTTGCAAATTCTAACTGTGTTTTTCAAGGCTAAACACCTTCATCCAAGGCTCACCCTGAAGGCGATGCCCTGGGTCCTGGGGAGAACGCCCGTGGAGCTCAGGCCCCCACGGCCGCCGATTAACCCGACGGCTGCTCCTTTCTGACCATGCTGCGTGGCGCCCACAGTGGACTTCCTGCAGGACGGTCCAGCGTGTGAGGCTTTCAGTTATAGAACAGGGTGATCTGGAAGCTGTCTTTTCTGTCAAAACAAGGATTATACAACCTCGCAGTGATGATTCCTTAGTTTTAGAGTTTCTGTTTTTTGACTGAGCGCTGCTTTTCTGTGTCTAACCGCATCTGGACTGCCAGGCCCTCACCACTGCACATGGAAAGCCTGCCTTTTGAACGGTTGCTGACGGTTTTGATGACACACCGAGGGACGGGAAGGAGGGGCGGCCTCTCGGGACTCAGCAGCATCGCTCCTTAGCTCTCCAGGGGACCGGCTGGCGTGGACGGCCCGTCTGCAGCTGGGCTGGGCGGCAGGGCCAGGGCCGTGTCCCGACGCGGTGGGACCGCTGCTGGGCGGGTCACTGCGGGGCCGCAGTCTGGCGGGCTCCGCACGGCCCCGACTTCGGCAGAGCCGGGTCCACCTCTGAGCGCAGCCGTTCCGGGTGTTCCGTGCCCTGCTAGTCCTTACTGAGTCGCGGGATCTGAGCTTCCTTCCCGAAAACGGCTCTCAGGGCTTTGCCTGCGTACGGATGCGTCAGGATGGGCCCCCCGCCCCGCCAACAGTGGCAGCTTTGGGTTCCCGCAAAATTTCACCCGCTCCCAGGGTGAATTTGCAGCCCTTCTCGTCATTCTTCTTGAAGATGCCGCTTTGTGACTCTGCTCGTGGACAGCACAGGGCGGGCCTGGGCTTTTCGGGCGTTAGGAGGGAGGCTGCGTGGAGGGTCTGTGTGCGCCAGGGTGGCCAGCGCCGCAGAGGACGGGCAGCGACTCCGCCTGTGCTTCGCGACGCCGTGTGAACTGGCCGCCTGGCCTGACTTTTTCTCAGTGGAATGAAGCCACCTAAGGGGTGCGTCCCGGCAGGGACACGGTCAGGTCCGGACGACTGAGGACCGTGACGAATTCACGAGTAGGGCCGGGGCCTGGGCTGCAGGGTAGGTGCCCCACGCTGAGGGAAGGGGGTCATTTTACTCCCAAACCCTGACGCAGGCGTGGCGTCGCGCCCGTCTCACAGGCCCAGGACGGCTTCAACGGACGGAGCTCTGGCTTTCAACCTGCCCCCTCGCGCCGCCTCCCCGCAGCTCAGGGCCGCCCCCCGGGACACGGGAGCATGTTCCCAGCGCAGCCAAGCTCAGGCTCTGACCGGGGTGCTGGGGGTGGTCACACGCAGGTGCGAGCTGCTCAGGGAAGGCTGCCCGGAGGAAGAGACCGCCGTGGGAGGCTGGCGGGGCAGGGCGAGGCTCCTGCAGGACTCGGGGCAGCACCTGGCAGGCGGGGGTTCGGGGCCCCGTCGTCCTGTCCGCGGCCGGGACCCTCACAGGTCACATCTCGCAGGGCTGTGGGTGCAGGGCGGGGCAAGGCACCCACGGGCACAGTGGGAGCGAGGTTTTCCCGGAACGCGGCCCTGCCCTGCTCTCCTTGCCTGCGCTGTGGCCGTTGTCCCCCTGCATCAGGATGAGTGGTCATGGCAGGGGGACAGCCCGGCCACAAGGCCCGACCGCTCTGGGGCCAGCCCTGCACAGGCGTGGGTGGGTCTCCCGGGGGGCCTCTGGGGACCAGCAGGGTCCTGGCTGGCAGCAGGCGGCCGAGCCCCACCGAGGACGGACGAAAGGGACCTTGAACAGTGGCACCAGCGTCCAGGTGAGAGCAGGTGCAGGTGGGGGCCGGGCAGCAACACCGGGGCGCGTGGGCAAGCCCTCACGTGCAGCAGGTTTGCGGTGCCCAGACCGCCAAAGCCGGGGCTTCTGTGCCCGCCGTCCGCACCGGGCCCTCAGCAGAGGGGTCTCGGTCTCCGGGGACTCTCCCAAGGCGTCTGTGCCCCTTGGAGTTGAGAGAAAGTGCGACGCTCCCCGCTGGGGGGTTGGGCTCATTTCTGGACAAAGTCCCCAGAATCGGTGCTTTTGCAGCTCCTTTCCTGGAGGAAGCTCATTGAGCCCGCGGGCTCCCTCGGGGCACCCGAAGCCGCTCAGGGGACGCTGCCCGGGCCCCTGCCATGTGTCGCTGTGACCTTTCAGCTCGGGAGGGTCTGCGGGGCTGAGGGGGCGGGGCCGTGCGCCCCCTCCCCCGCCGGAATGTCTGCACTGCAAACAGGAACTTCGCGTCTCGGGTCAGCTGACTTCTGGAAAGGGCAGCACCGGCCACGGGCACGCAGTGCTGACTGACGCCAGGATGTGGGCGCGTCCGGTGTGCGGGGGTGGCCGGGGCGCGGGCAGGAGGCCGCCTCGTGGCCTTCAGATGCCGTCCCCCCCGACTCCAGTCCTGCCCTTGGGGCGGGACGTCGCCCCTTCAGCTCCTGGACCTGCTCTGCAGGGAGGGCAGGGCCCCAGGTGACCCCCCTCGGGCTGGCTGTCCTGCCTGGTTGGAGAATCACGTGTAAGACCCCGGGCCTTGCGCCGGGGCTGCACTGAGTAGGGCTTTCGATGCACTGGGCGGACCCCGCGCAGCAGAGTCTGGGGGCCCTGCTGTGCGGGGGGAGGGGGGGTGAGCAGGCGGCAGGGGCCCTGAGGTGGTTCCCAGACCTGTCTGTGACAGACACCGCCCCCCCCGCCCCACCGCCGGGAAAGCCTACGCCCCTCCATCCAGAAGCACCCTCATTTCTCTGTAACCGTGATTATCAACCCTCGAACGTAGAAGATAGTCTGGACCGCGGATCTTTCCGTCTGCTGGCTCTTCGACTTCTGGCTTCCTCGGCTCGACCACCGGTTCCTGGCCATCGAGCACGTGAAGAGCCAGTGTCCAGCGCTTTCTTCCCTGGAGCTCAGGCCAGCAGCTCTGCCCCTAGTCCTGGCACTCTGGCCAGATGCCGTCTTTGTCTGGTCTTTTTCCCTCCGCCTTCGGATGCTGGGCTGGATCGGCAGGTCCGGGCTTGGCGTCCAGGACACACAGGCCCCCGAGGACCACCTGCATCCCCAGCCAGAGCACGCACAGCTCCTGCTGTCCACCCAGGGCCTGGCGACCTCCCCAGCATCGGCGCATTGAGGTGGGTCTGCCCCCATGGAGACCAGCACCCTCGCCAAGTGGCGGACACCTCGGTCCAGGAGCGCTTCCCGATTTCCCCCGCTCCTGGAAGCCTCTGGGGTGGGGGGCGCTGCCATCTCTCCCCCCTCCCTGCCCAGTGCCCTCCCTTCTGGAGAGGCAGACCGTCTGGGAGTGAGTCTAAGCATTTTAGTTCCTTGTCCAGGGCCACAGCCAGGTCACAAGGGCACAAGGAATGTCATCCCGTCCACCCTGTGTCCACAGGGGCTGATTCACTCTTGCTCCCAGCACCTGGGGTGCTGGGCTGAGGACCCCACCGTTCTCTGGCTTTGAGCTTTGGAGGAAGCCCGTGCTGTCTGGGGGTGGACGTTCCTCTGGCCACCTGTACTCAAGTGCAGCAGCGAAGGGGGACACCCAGAGCGGACCCGGTCCCTCCGGCTGCACCCGAGCCAGCTGTGCCTGAGTCACCGGCCTAGGGGGTGAGCCAGCATCCCCTGAGCTCCGTTCGGCAGCTTCACAGACGTGAACGACTGTACGTCAAAATTTGGAGAAGTAATTTCCGAGACAAGATTGAGTTTTTAAAGACTATAGTTCGGAAAACTCAGGTGCATCTAGTATTTTAACCATTTCAGATTGCGGCGTTTTATTCTACCTGTGAAATGCCCTTGGTGCGCCACTTTCATTGTTATTTTACCCAGGAGCTTCATCTATGTGAAATAAAATCCATATCTGATGGCGAGACTGGAAAAATTTAAACATAAAACATTTACTCTGCCCTTTGACCTCCCCCTCCCCCAACCGTGCATCCTGTATCTGCGTTAGGGATGTGACCACACCGCCCCATCGGCAGACAAACTGCTCCTCCGCGAAGAGCAACTTTCTCCCAGCACCGACGAGACAACTCCTTAAAGACAACATTCCTTCTTGACCTTGCAAGGGGCCACAATGACTCTTAGGCCTAGGCTGTGTAAACTGCCCATGATACATCATTTAATGCACAGCCCTCTGTCTCAAAAAACTTAAATAACCGTGCCTGGGCCTCTAATGGGTGGAACAATTTTTGGAGCTTTCTGAGAGGCCGTTCTTGGCTTATAAGCCTCAGTTTGGCTCGAATAAAATTTTTCATTTCTTTCTTAGGCCGACTGAGTAATTTTTTTTTTTTTTTTTTTTTTTTGCGGTACGCGGGCCTCTCACTGTTGTGGCCTCTCCCGTTGCGGAGCACAGGCTCCGGACGCGCAGGCCCAGAGGCCATGGCTCACGGGCTTAGTTGCTCCGCGGCATGTGGGATCTTCCCGGACCAGGGCACGAACCCGTGTCTCCTGCATCGGCAGGCGGATTCTCAACCACTGCGCCACCAGGGAAGCCCGACTGAGTAATTTTTTTTGTCGCCACCTATAACATAATAATAACAACCGTAGTGATGTTAACAGCAAACAGTGTTGGCGTTTGCAAAGTGTTGTATAAATTCCCTTGGAGACGGGGCAGAGGCAGGCGGGGGTTATCAGCTGTTTCGCAGGCGAGGGCGCTTGACTCCCAGGAGAGAAAACCTCCCAATGGCTTGGAGCTGGGGCTTAAGTGGGCATCGCACTGTGCTCAGGCGTGGCTGTGGCCTGGCCCATCTCCTGGTCTCTTTGTCTGGTTCAGAAATATTCCTTGAGCCAACTTTCCCCGTAAGGTGAATTACAGAATCAAAATAGCGCTTGGAATATCTCAGCCTTTGAAGACATTCCTAAAAGGGGATAGAGAGTGGAAAGTTTTATCTGAATTCCTCTAAAACATGTAGATGTTAGAGATAAGACTTTAAGACAATCTCTAGCAAATGAAGGTTAAAAGTGCCGTGAAAGAATAAAGATTCTCCAGGAAACAATCATGCCTGGAATATACCTCACAAGGTCGGGCACTTGCCCTCTTTTTTTTTTTTTTTTGGCCTCACGGCAAGCGGGATGTTAGTTCCCCGACCAGGGACTGAACCGTGCCCCCTGCAGTGGACGCACAGACTCCTCACCACCGGACCGTCAGGGAATTACCAAAAGATTTTTGTTTAGCCGCCATCCTTAAGGAAAAAGGGGGTCTCCTCAGCAGGCGGGATTCCCATGCTGCTGCAGGCACTCCCAGCAAAGCCCTGTTTGGGCCTCTCTGGCTTTCGCTGTAGTGACAGTGTGATTCTGAAGGTGGGTTGCAGGCATGGCTTTCCCCAGCACCCGCAGGCTGCTGGGCCCCATCTCTGCTGCTCCCTTGGATGAGGGAGGGCCGTGTGTGGACTCGTGGCCGTCTCCCCGCCCCTTCTTGGGTGGCCCTTCGGCCTAAAGGTGACACACTGTGTGCCAAGCCCCACAACCCCCCGTCTCTCGCTGGCGGGGCCATGGAGGCCGGAGTGAGATTTCATCTTCGAAAGGCCCCTTGGGGTTCACGGTCAGGTAGCAACTATTTGCGGAATACCCACGGGACACCAGGCGATGGGCTGGCTCCAATAGGTGTGCTCCTGGATGTGTCACTGCAGCCCTCGGAAGAGGGTGTCTGCTCCAGGACCTGCCTGGTGGGCCCGCTGCTGACCTCTTGTCCCCCTCCTGGCTGCCTTTGTGCTAAGCGATGCTCCCCCCACCACCACCCGGAGAGGCGTATACCGGACATCGGGGGAGCCCCAGGCGCAGGACAGCCCCGGAGGAGAGAGGAACAAAGGCCAGGCAGCCACCCCGGCCCTCACCATCCTGGTTCCGTGCTCTCGAATACACTCGCTCACTGAAGTCCGTCTGGGGCTCCAGATCCACGGTCGTGGACGAGCCAGCGTGGTCCCGCCTCGCAGTGTCAGCCCCGGCCGGGGAGGCGACACTGCTCCCTGCTGTCAGCTCCGCTGTGGCACGTGGCTTTCTTGAGGTCTACGAAAAGTTGCCATTTTTGTGCTTTTTTTTTTTTTTTCCCCGGTATGCGGGCCTCTCACTGCTGTGGCCTCTCCCGTTGCAGAGCACAGGCTCCGGACGCGCAGGCTCAGCGGCCACGGCTCACGGGCCCAGCTGCTCCGCGGCGTGTGGGATCTTCCCGGACCAGGGCACGAACCCGCGTCCCCTGCATCGGCAGGCGGACTCTCAACCACTGCGCCACCAGGGAAGCGCCCCCCCCCCTTTTTTTTTTCGGTGATTTTGCTGCTTAAAATGCCCCCAGGCCCAGTGCGGAAGGCCTGTGCTTCGGGAGAAAGGGCCTGGGAGAGAAGCTTTGTCAGGGCCAGAGTTACGTGCTCTTGGCTGAAGGTCTGTGTCAATGCAGCAACAGTAGATATCCGGTAAGGTGTCCCTCCGCAGAAACACACACGAGACAGGGTTAGGTATTGACCCATTGAGGGAAATGTGACCTGAGGCCCACGGGAGCCCAGCCCTGCGTCCCCAGGAGCAAAGGCTCAGGACTCGCCAGCTCAGTGTTTGGGTGTCTGTGTAGAACAGTTACAGCATATGGAGAACCAGCTGTACTCTCTTGGAAGGAAAGAATGATTTCTTAAAAAGAAACAATGTTTCCTTCAACTGTAAACCCGCTGGGATGATTAAGTCGAGCATCGGTTTCTAAAGAAGAGAAAACACGAATCTTCCTTAGCCGGCTGCGCCTGGGGCCGACCTGGGTCTCCCATGCGGTGTCGGGAGCCCCTCTGAGGTGACGAGCAGACCACCCCCACCAGCGACTTGCATTTCAGAGCCTCACGGGCCCTCTGAAAACCCTGCTTTTCCGGGACATATTTGCGGCTGCTCCTTTTCCCTGACGGCCCTGAGGACCAGAGCCCTCTGATCCTGAGTTACACACCAGTGTGTCGCCAAACCGGGGTGGGGGGGGACGGTGAGATGGTGGACGGTGGTCCACACTGGAGAAGCCTGGGCAGGGAGGAGCCATCGGGAGACCGGCACTAGAGTCCCTCAGGTCACCCCCCAGAAAGCCCGCCTGAGATCGGTGCAAGTAGGTACCCGGAGGGGAAGAACCAGAGGGTGCCGGCGGGAGCCTCGGAAACGCGGGGCGGCTCCATCCCGCTGGGTCATCACAGCGGCCCCTGGAGCGCCTCCAGCTCCTGCCACCCGCCAGCACGCTGTCCAGACAGAAGCCAGAACTACCTGTGAGACGCCACTCTGTGTGACAGCTGAGTTTATGGGTCAACTTAACTGGATCACTGAGTGTCTAGATATTTGGTCAGACTTTATTCTGGGTGCTTCTGGAGGAGAATGGCCTTTGATTCCATGCACTCAGTAAAGCGGAGGCTTTACTCGCCGCAGGGCGGGCCTTTTCCGCTCAGCCGAGGGCTGTACCTGGCCTACCCACCTGGCTCGTACTTACTTTTTCCCTCCCTGCTTTTCTTGCCGACCAAGACGTTCATTCCAGGATGGCGGGGACGTGGTGTGTACCCAGAATAGTGCCCGGCTCAGAGAGTAAGGAAAGCCACACCTGTAGAATAGTTTTACTGGAGCTAAAGAATGGTTCAGACAGGCCGGCTGTGTATGACTGGCTACCATCGTGAGTGACACTGAAACTTCACTCTTGGGGGGTGACTGGGGTTTAAATGATTGGAGAGTCTGAATTAGAGGTTCTCTCTAAGGAAACACAGGCGAATTTCATCACATTAAAGAACAGATGGCAAACAAATCAGTAACTAAGTGCTTCCAAGAAGAATTCCTGCCAGTAGGTGATGGACAAAAAAACTGTGGTCCATCCAGACAATGGAGTATTATTCAGTGCTTAAAAGAAATGAGCATCTACTTTCATCATTTTTTCAAGTAATAATATTTGGATATGCAGGATTGCTCATTTTTTCTTCCACGGTAATATTTTGTTAATATATCAATATTATGATCTGTCCAATATTAAAAAAAAAAAAAGAAATGAGCTATCAATCCATGAAAAGACATGGACAAACCTTAAATGCATGTTATTAAGTGAGAAAAGCCAATCAGAGAAAGCTACAGATTGTATGATTCCAACTCTATGACATTCTGGAAAAGACAAAATATGCAGACAGTAAAAAGATCAGTGGTTGCCAGGGTTTGGTGGGAGGGATAAACAGGTGGCACAGAGGGGATTTTCAGGGCAGGGAAACTACTCTGTATGATAAGTGATAAGTGATAATTCTGGATACATGTCATTACACATTCGTCTAAACCCGTAGAATGTACAGCACCAAGACTGAACCACAATGTGAACTATGGACTTCAGTTAATCATAATGTATTAGAGTTGGCTCGTCCAGTGTAACAAATGTACCACATCTCAATGCAAGATATTAGAAATAAGGAAAACTGCAGGTCAGGGGAGAGGAGGTGCACGAGAACGCTCTGTACTTGCTGTTCAAGTTTTCTGCAAACTTAAAAATGTTCTAAAAAATAAAGTCTATGAATTATTTAAAAATCTGTTGTCTTTTTATATATTAGCAAAAACAATTTTAAAAAGTTTAAAAATATTTAGAACTGCACTAAAAAAATCAAGAAAAAATCTAATCAAATATGCTCAAAACCTTTTACAAAATATCCACACAATATTATTCAGAAAAAAAGTGTTGAATCCTAAAGAATAGAGAGATGTACCATGTTCATGAATTGGATGCCTCATATTTGAAGATGTTAATTCCCTCTAAGGTGATTTATAGATGCACCATAATCTGATCAAGATCTCAGCAGATTGTATATGTGTGTGTGGACATTGAAAACACATTTCTGAAAACTATATTGAAATACCAAGAGTCCGTAACAGACATAATCTTGAGGAAGAACAAAGTTGCAGAACTACCGCTCTTGGATGGGGGACTTATTTTAAAGTTACGTGGACTTCCCTGGTGGCGCAGTGGTTAAGAATCCACCTGCCAATGCAGGGGACATGGGTTCAGTCCCTGGTCCAGGAAGATCCCACATCCCGCAGAGCAACTAAGCCCGAGAGCCACAACTACTGAGCCCACGCACCACAACTACTGAAGCCTGCGTGCCTAGAGCCTGTGCTCCACAACAAGAGAAGCCCGGTTACTGCAACAAAGAGTAGCCCCCGCTTGCCACAACTAGAGAGAGCCTATGTGCAGCAATGAACACCCAACGCGGCCAAAAATAAAATAAATAAATAAACAAATAAATAAAAATAAGTAAAGTTACAGTCAGTAACACAGTGTGGGACTCTAGAAGGAAAAATAGACCCACAGGACAAACAGGGCCTCCGGAAACAAGCACACATGGGGACATTTCCCTTACACCACAATTCAGAATTTCTTCCCCACGCCAGGATGGCTAAAATGAAAAAGACAGAAATGTAAGTGACGGCATCAGGTCGGAGCAGCTGGAGCTGGAGGCGTGGGGGATGTCACTGAAGTTGCACGTGGGACCACGCGATGCCACGCCCAGCAGGCACCCAACAAAAACGTGTAACTACGTTCAGCCAGACACGCGAGTGTGGACGTTCACGGCCCCAAACCGGGCGCAACGCCAGTGCCCGTTAACAACACAGTGGACGAACAAATGGGGAGGGGGGTGAGCACAGCAGAATCCAGCAAGCAAGGGTGACAAATGAGCCGCAAGCACACTCAGCACTGCGACGGATCTCGGGAGCACGGCTGTTGGAAGCCAGGCAAGAGCCTGCGCCCTGCTTCTGCTGAGAGTGCGGATTTCAAAACGGGGCAACGCCATGCGGTGCACCGGGGTGGGGACGGTGGCCTGGAAGGGCCAGGCGGTGCCCGGACGCTGGGGACTGTGAGTGTGCTGGTGTCGAGTGCTGGGTGTGCTGGTACGGCCACGTGATGTGTACTCGACGGTCACACGTCGTAAAAGTTTTCTAAAAACGAGAGTAACGCTGTAGGAAGAGGTGCACGGAAATGCACTCATACCACCTAAACAAGCATTTCAGAACCAGCCATTACTTTAAACCACCGTGCTTTCAAAGGGCTCTCGGTGAAAGCAAAGCTGTTTCAATGGATTGCCTTATTTGCTAAGCACTGAATCAATATTTTCTCTTGGCTCGGACGGGCTCCCCACGTGTCAAGGGCGGACGGGTTGATGAGGTTGCGGCTGGCAGACACCTTCTCCCACATGACACCCGGGACAGCGTTTGCCCCCATGGGGAGCAGGTGAGGGCGCGAGGCCGGCCCGCAGTGCCTGGCCCAGGGCAGCTTCTGGGAATTTTGGTAGCTTCACCGGCATTTTCTTCAGAGCGCAAATCACCGAGAGTTCCTAAAAAACTTCCTCTTTAAAAAAAAAAAAAAATCTGATGCTTAATTTTTAAAAAACTTCTTATTTGTAAACACTCCTCTCCTTCTCTGGCCTCTTGCTCCTACAGACTCAGTTGTGACACGAGGATTGAATAGCGTCCCCAGGTCGCATGGCCCCGGGGCAGGACTCCAGGCCAGGCGGGCAAAATATGCAGGGAGAACGTTTTCCCTGGCTTTCAGCTTTCGGTTATAACTAGACACTCGGGGCGGGCTCGCAGGACACGCCGGCGTGCATGCGGTCCTGTCCAGGTGATACAGACCCGTGTCCAGCTGCCGTCCCTCGTGAGTGGGGGAGAACATCCTGCCGGCATCCTGGCTGGAGAGAAAGGAGGAGTGGAGCTGTAAACGCACAGCAAAGTTGTTCTGGCGACGGTTTAGTGAAACAGCTGGCATGGCCGCTTGTGTGCGCTGCCCAGTGAGAGCAAACATGCGTCTTTCAGAAGCCTGGCTTGGGAGCCGCCTGAGGCCACGGGGCGCCCTCCAGTGAGCACTTGCTTCAGCTGCTCCCTGGGAGTCCGGGTGCTTTCGGTCACCGAGAGCCATCTTCACCATCAAAACCCACACCTGCCTCTGCGATGGCCCCGACTTCCCACCAGACGTGGTCCTCGGTCCACGGAACAGCCGGTCCAGGCTTCGGCCACCAACTCAGCGTCAGACCCGCTCCCGCTGGATCCCAGGGGTCGTGGGACCTGCTGGTGATGGTGGTGACCAGAGGGCCCAGCCCTGGACAGCAGCAGGCCAGGCCTCAGGCCCGGGTCCCGCCGTCAGGGCTCGTTGTGGCCCCTGAACTCCCTGATAAGTCAACAGCCCGTCAGTGATCTACTCTGTTTAGCAGATGAACCTGTTTGAATTTGTGAACTGTCTTGTGCAGATTTAACAAAATTATCAAGTTGTCCTGCCTTGAAACACACACGGGAACACAGAAGGGGACCAGCCTTCTTTCTGCTTCAGTGAGGAGATAAATACTGGGCACCGATGTTCGGTGCTGGCCCAGGAATGAGTGATGAAAACAAAAGAAGCTTTCTTAGGGCTTCAGAGTTTCTTCCAGATCAGCAGGCTGAAACCCACCCGTCCGCTTCCGCCCTCCGCGTGGAAGGTGGCTGGGGCGCTGCCCCGCGGCGCTCTGATCTGAGGCTCGCCCGCCGGAGCCGGGCGGGGGCGACCCTGTGTGCGATCTCCGCAGAGCCACGTGGGTGGGGGGCGGCCCCTCGTCTTGGTTCCTTCCCACCTGGGTCGACACGGCCTCGGCCATCCGCTGACCCCACGTGGGGCCCTGTTTCAGAGGCAGCACCCCACACCCCCAGGACCCTTTACAATGGAACTCCCCAGTGCCCGGCACGCCACTGACCATAGGGGCCAACACAGGCCTCGGCTTGACGGGCGTGCAGCCGGGCCATCCGCTCCCGTCCAGCCAACGCCGTCACCTGACTGACCTTGGCCATTTGGACCGCGGTCGGCCTGGCTGTCTCCTAGAGGGGCTATTTTCAGGGAGGGTTCAACGTGGGACATTGCGAGGATAACGGGAACGTGGCCGGGGGGGGCACCTGAGGACGGGGGTCCGTGCCTACGTTAAAAATGTAATTCAAAGTGCCAACAAATCCACACTCCCACAAGCAGTGAGGGGAGAGCCAGCAGTGGTGAGGATTTGCCTCAGTGGCTGTGGACAGAAAATCGGAAAGAGCAGGGACTTAAAGGCAAAATTCGGTGGACGGCCCTGGTGTGGCTGCCGGCTGGCTCATGGTCAGGCGGGGACCTGCTCCCTTCGCTTTGCGGCTCTGTCATCCTCAACCAGCGGGTCTACTCTGAGTTCAAGCTCCAGCCCTCATGTCCTCCTGGGAACCAGCCGATAAAAAGGAAGATGTGCGTATGTGCCCCACGCCCCCACTAGCCTGTGACGCACAGCGTCCCCTCCGCTCATGAGCCACGGCTGTGGCCACGTGGCTGTGCGGGTGCAGGGAAGCTGTGTCCCAGCTCAGTGTCGGGGACTCTTGCAGGGACCAAGGAGGGATGCATGTTGCTGGACGTCTGGGGTCGGCCACAGACCCACCCCTCCTCCCCCCAGGAAAAGACCCAGCCGTAAACGATTGCAGCCCGAGCCGTGGCAATTGCTCCGATTTGCATTGTGCTGTTCGCTAGAGAGTTCATCTCCTCGGTTCTCACCGGCCGTCGCGATTTCCTCCTCTGAGACTGTCTGCTTCCAACTTGTCTTCCTGTGGAGTGTCTGCTGCGTTTGGATTTTCCGAGTTCTTTACAGATGCTGGGTCATGACTCTGACTGTTCTTTATGTCCCCATTTGTCCTGCTCTGTGTACTTACTGTCTTTTAACTTAGAAGTTTCACATTTTGGGGTGGTCAACTTTATCAGTCATTTTCTTTGTTGTGCAGTTTGCTTTTAGTATCTGGTATAAGAAGGTCCTAATTCTCAAAGGTTATATACCCACTGTTTTACATTTGCTTCTGATACATTTGTAGTTTTCCCATGTTTAGGTCTTAAAGTATTTGGCGTTTGTCTTTGGGATATAATTTTTTTTTTTCCAAATGAACAGTCATTTGTCCAAATAGGATTTATTGAACACTTTATCTTTTCTCCATGGATTTGGAAGCCACATAAACCACATAGTACATTCTTATACGTACACAGATCTGCTTCCTGGATTTATTTGACTAGGCCTGGGCTGACACTGCAGTTTCATAATAGTCCTTCTTTCTCCGTGGGGGACATTCCCCATCCCTCCTATTTTTTTTTTTTTTGGCTTTTATCAAGTATTTCTTTCACTTCTGTAGGTTATTCTTCTATGTGAATTTTAGAGGCCCGATTCTGTGGAAATTTTGATTAGGATTTACAGTGAATTTACAGAATCGACAGGTTACAAAACTGCGTATTTGCATTCATGGACACGGTATAGCTCTCCAGTTAGTTAAGTATTTCCATGCTGTGGAACTTAATCATTCTGTCCTGTTTTACTGATATACAGGAAAAAAAAAAACATGAACTGAAATAAAAGAGCGATTCACATTTTACAAATGGAGGGTGGAAGTGAAGTTGATAGAAGGTGAGAGATAACAGCTGCTTCCTTTGGAGAGGAGAATGTCAGGGGTGACCTCAACGCTGATTACGGTCACCTGTTCTTCATGACCTGCGCTGGCCGGGTCTCGGGTTCCCGACGCATCCTCGTCACAAGGTTCCTTCTACTTCCAGGGCCTCGGTGGCAATGCCCAGAGATGAAGAGAAAGAAGGTGTGTTTTAAGAATCTCATAAAAGAATAAAAGTGATGCTAGAAATGTGTGACACAGGAACCACAGATGAGAGCTCATGTTTCAAAGATTAACTCTCCTCGCCCGTGGATTTCCTCTCATCTCCGTGGGAGCCTGAAGCTAGAACCAGGACGGTGTTGTCACGTCGGCTGTCTTTTTTTTTTTTCTTTTTTGTGGTGCACGGGCCTCGCACTGTTGTGGCCTCTCCCGTTGCGGAGCACAGGCTCCAGACACGCAGGCTCAGCGGCCACGGCTCACGGGCCCAGCCGCTCCGCGGCATGTGGGATCCTCCCGGACCGGGGCGTGAACCCGCGTCCCCTGCGTCGGCAGGCGGACTCTCGACTGCTGCGCCACCAGGGGAGCCCCACGTTGGCTTTCTTGCATCTGATTCCCTTCCTGCATTTGGGGAGCCTGGCCTGGGGACTCGTGGTGCAGGCGTCCCCCTCAGAAACGAGGGCGGCACATCCTGGCGGCCCCAAGGCTCCTGGGCCCCAGCCCCCGGGACCCCACCCTGCAGATTCCTCCGGTCAGTGGTCAGCAGACACGAATCAGGTAGAGGGTGAAGCCCCGGCAGACAGGGAAGAGCCTGGCAGTGGTGGGTCAGCTCCGCAAGGCCTCTCTCTGTCTCTAGCCACTTTCCCGCTGCAGTGCTGGGGTCCCACAGTGAGGGGCCCCGGAGTCTCCATATCCTTGGGCTTTTATTCCTTACTCTTGAGGGATGCTGTGTCGCCACGACCTAGCCCTCACCTGTGCCCTGCCGTGTCGCCTGCGGACTGGGCCCCACAGGCACGCGGTCAGGGAGCCCCGACCTGGGCCTCCCGTCATGCAGGTCCCACACGGCCCAGGGTTTCCTGGGGACAGGGCCCCTCAGCCCAGCACACACAGGTGCGAATCAGGTGGGAACAGGATCCACTCCAGGGAGGGTGGTCAGGTCACTCGGGGCCCCGGGCCGCCTCCTTGGCTGGTTCCGGCCTCCCGCCTAGGTGCCCATGTTCTGGACCCCGCTCTCCAGCCTCCCTGGAGAATCGGAGGCCACCTGGTGTCCTCCCGGTGACTGCGGTGCTTCTGACGCCGGGCAGGGCTGTCTTTCATGGTTCACAGCCGGGAACTGCCAGCCTGATCACGTCCACATCCTGATCCCAGAATCTGGGAATGTGACCTTTCTTCAGATAGGAGAAATGCGATTCAGCAGATGTGACCAAGTTAAAGATCTTGCGAGGAGGAGATTATCCCGGATTAGCCGGGTGGCCCTAAATGCATTGCAGGCGTCCCGAGGAGGGGGGCAGAGGGGATTCGAGACACGTGGCGGGGGGCACGGGGAGACGAGGCAGGGGTTGGAGCGACGGGCCCGGCAGCTGGACTAGGCGGGGGCCTCCGGAGGCAGCGGGGCCCCCACGTCGGACTCTGGCCTCCAGAGCAGCGGGAGGGGATGTTCCGGCCGCTCCAAGCCACCGGCGTGCGGCGATTTATGGTGCGGCCCCAGGACGTGCAGGCCCTCACCCTTCGGGCAGCCTGGCCGGCACCGGGAAGGTGAGCGCTCAGGACAGCCGGCCCCCTCCTCCCGGCGGAGTGGGCCCCGCGCGCGGCCCCGCCCTCCGTCGCCTCGGGACCTTCGACCGCGGCCGCACGTGGACGTGTGCGCCCGCCCGCTGGGGCCCGCGGACCACAGAGCTGCCGCCGGAAGCCGCAGCCCTGCCCCGCCCTCAGCCCGGCCGTGGCGCCCCCGGCCGCGCGGATCTCTCTGCCCCGGGCCTGGGAGACCCCGCGCCCCCCGCGAGCGCTGCGCTCCCGCCCGCACCTGGCGGCCCTCCTCGGCGACAGCGGCCTCCTCGGCTGGAGCTCGGGGCCGTGCCTGCCACCTGCCCCTCGGGGTCCTGGCTCAGGCCGGGGGGCCGGGGGGCCGGGGGCTGCTTTCCGAGCTCATGGGCTGGGGGTGAGGCAGGCGGCGTGACGGGGTTGGCGGACTCGCGGCGGTGCCCCGCCTGGGACGGGGGCGATCGCGTGGCAGCTGGGCACCGTCGGTGGCTCTCAAGGGCGCTCGTTCCTCGGGACGAGGCCCTTCTCCCAGGCCACCCTCCGGCAGGCGCTCCGGCGTCCTTCCAGTCTGAGCGTCCGCGGACCGGCTTGCCGGGTCCATACTGGCTTCTCGCCACAGCGAGGGCCGCGAGCGCGCCTGGGTCCCAACCAGCCACTGCAGCCGGAGGAGGAAGCAGCCCCCCAAGCCCAGGGCTTTTCCACAGCCAGTCGTGGGTTTGGGGTCTGGGATTCCAGAAGGCTCTGGCGGTTCTGGACTGGGGTCTCGGGTGAGTTCAGGGGTCGGGTGAGGCAGAGGCCGGGTGTTGGGACGCGGAGCAGTGGGGGGCCGGTGGCGTCTCTCTCTTTAGGTGGCCTCAGGGCCTCCCCACACGCCCCCCTTCCCAGTGCCACCTGCCAGGAGGGCTGCCGAGCTCACGGCCTGGTGTCCAGCCTCTCCGCAGACGCGGACGGCCCTCCTCACTCCCCCCGGAGGCCCACACAGGCCCAGGTGTCCTTGCGAACCTGCCGTCCTCAGCACCCCTGGTCCTGGGGCGTCTACCAGGCCACAGCACAGGTTCTAATTTTTATGTTGTATCGCAGGGTAACTCACTCACAGCCAGCAAAGAGTTCAGCTGGGCTTTCACATGTGTCTGTGGACCTGCGCGGTCACCCAGTTCAGGATAGAGATTCCCCCCCAGCCCAGCCGGTGAAGCCTCCCCCACAGGAGCAGAGCTTCTGTAAATGCCGTCACTGGCACCGGAGGTTCGTTTGGCCTGATCTCGAGCTCCATAAAGTGGAACCACGCAGCCTCCACGGTGGGCACCAGTGGTCCCCAGCCCTCATATAAGTCCCTCCCACACAGGGCAGGGCAGCTCCGGCCCTGCCCCCGGCCACGTGGGCGCCGTCCTGCAGTGGGTCCTCTGGGCCCGCTGCCCTGGAACCTAGAGTGCACCGCTGGGCCTCCCAGGCCGGTGCCAGGAGGAGGCTGGACAGTAAAGCAGCTGTAGGCTCAGTGGATCGGGGGTGCGATGGGGCTGAAGCGTCACCGGGTGGGGGGCACCCTGGGAGAAGGAGCTGGGAAAGCAGCAGCGAGGCAGGGTCCGAGGTCCGGGGGCCCCCGCGCGGGGGCTCGGGGAGCTGCAGGGTGTGTGGGGCGGGTGCCCAAGGCCCCGACATCCTCTGGTGCTGAGTGGAGTGGGTATGGGGCCCGGGGGCACTCAGGGACAGTGAGAAAGCGCTTCTGCTTTGTGAGCCGTCTGTGGGGTGTGGCGGGGTGACGGGGCAGGCGGGGAACAGCAGCACAGAGCGCCCTGCGGCGGGGCCCCCCTAATTCCCGGGGCAGCCGAGAGCTCTGTGTAACGTGGCGATGCCCGCTGGTGGGGCACCTGAAGACAGAACTGTCGCAAAGAAGGGAGGAGGAGAATCCTGGCCTTTCAGTGAGAATTGATATAACGGCAAGGAAATCATTTTCTAAACCATCTGGCCATTTTCTTGCACTTATTAATCACTACCATTATACAAAAGCAACAGAGAAGGTCTACATAAATTGTTCATGAAGCTTTTAAGAGGTCTATGAAGTTTAGCAAGTGCTAAATACAGTTGCGTGATACTTCGGCGTATGTGTTGTATTACGATGTTACAGCTGGGTGGGGAGAGTATTGACAAGTTTTCTTATTAGAATGAATTCTGCATTGAACACCTTTCTATATAAACCTAGTGGGCACTTCTGATTATCTCTAAAATAAATCAGAAGAAAGCATAATGAATTAGAGTGTATAAACATTTGGGGCCTTTGAAACAGAGGAAGTTTTAAAATAACTTACAGTCTATATATATATATATATATTTTTTTTTTTTCAGCACCACGCAGCATTTGGGATCTTAGCTCCCCCACCAGGGATTGAACCCGCGCCTCCTGCAATGGAAGTGTGAGTCTTAACCACTGGACCGCCTCTTTTTAATAAAGGGAGATTATTGTGTCTCAGAAGATCTCTACAGGGACGTCCCAGCTGAGAGCACGTCAGTGGCCCTCAGCCCAGCCCTGGGTGGGGTCCCAGAGGTCCCAACTCACGGACAGTTTAACAGCATGAGTGGACGGAGGCTGGAGGGTTCTGAAGCCTCATCTTTGCCGGGTGTGCCGTGTGGGTTCGGCCCGGGGTGCCTTCGGGAGCGTCCAGAAGACAGAGGTGTCTGTGGCAGGAGGGCGTGCCCCCCCCTCGGAATCCTGACCTTTCCTCCCACTCCCACCCAAAGCGCCAAGAACGGTCGACTTAGTACAGAGATACAACTGTACCAAGTGGCTCGTCTGAGACCAAGCATGCAGTTTTGGCTAGAATTATTTAGGTCATCAGAAAAGTATAAGGTTTTTCATGTTACTCTAAAAATTGCCAGCATTCTCTGTGCAAGACAAGGGATGCCCTCTGTGCCCTGGTGCTCCAACCCGGCCACCAGCTCACACTTCACAGAGTTCTGATGTTTTCTAAGTAACTTAAGTGTTTAGAGACATTTGGAGCCACATAGTGGCTTTTTGAGAATTCAGTTAGCAGACCTAACCCACTGTGGCGTGATGTTGTCCTGTGGAACAGATTACTCTCTGAAGGAGAGAGGCACAGAGAGAAGTCTATTCTGAGGATCCTTGGGGCCAACAGCGCAGCGGTCGTGACGAAAAAGAGCAGGATTGGAAGGGATGTGGGAGACCTGGGAGGCGAGACCCCAGCCAGGAGCCCGGTGATGACTCCGCAGAGCGCCAGATGTTCTCAGAGATACGGGCGGCCCCTCCCGCCCAGGGCTGTCTTGGGTTCAGCACGGAAGTCTGGCATCCTGGGACACTGACCCATCCTGGTGCCCTGATGGTGGGTCCCACTAGATCAGAGCCAGCCCCTGGTTTCAGGGGTGAGAAAAGCTTTGCTTCCTCTGTTGGTGGGTCCTCCGCCTAATGCTCAGCAGCCTGGAGGATGGTGAGGGTGAGATGTGGGTTCTCAGAGTCTCCATGAAGCCCGGGGAGAAGAACGTCCAGGCGAGGGCTGAGCGGCCTTTAATTAGGCTGAAAGCATGTGGGGATCACGTGCTGGGTCAAACACTCCAGAACTGAGAGGCCCCCTTCCCTCCAGGGAAGATTTCTCTACTGTCCTAAAGGGGCAGGTTGGCTCAGAGGTAAGTCCCTTCTTAAGGGAGGAGCCCCTGCCCCCGCTCTCCCCCAGGAGGCCGTGAAGAAGAGAAACAGAGCTTTCCTTGTTTTTGCCCCGGGCACTGGTGTGTGGACGCCCACTTTTCCCAGTTACTCCACCCATGGAAAGTGGCCTAATGACACGTGACCCCAGCACATCAGACATCAGATGTGTCTAAACGCTCCATGGGTGAGGGGCACCGTATGTCCTGGGTACATTGCTCAAGACTTGATGTCTGCAGACTCGGAGCAACCAGAGTGCTATACTAAACTGTCGAAGGAAAGCCCAACGACCCTGAAAATTCATACCTGCGATGCTGTCTCTTGGTGACAATAATGAGTGCGGAGAAAGTCAATAAAAATCACATCTGATTCTTAGCTGGCTGCCCATGCCAGACGCTCATGCTTATATTTTCTCTGGAGGAGCATGACATCATTCTGGCCTCAAAATTCCCTGCCACAAATACTGCAAATAGAATGTCGGGCAAAAAGTGAAGAAGTAGCCGGGCAAATACGGGTGTAAATGGGGGAAACAACAGGTAATAAAAACATCAACACCAGAGTTGCAGATGCAGGGCTGCTCAGAAATACACCTCAAAACAGCGCTGTTGACATCATTCAAGGATAAAAATGTCCAAAAGACTGGATTAAGAATTTCAGTGGAGAATTAAAAATTATTTAAAAAGGAAATTTCAAAACTAAATAAAAAGATTACATACAATAAGCAAGACTTGAAAACTAAGCAAATGGTTTAACAATAGTTTAGACATGGCTAAAAAAAGAGTTGGTGAACTGGAAAACAGTCCAGAAGGAGACATGCAAAGTGAACCTATCTGAAGGTTAGGTTCAAATAGGTTCTGAAACCTCAAGGATGGTGAGGGTGAGATGTGGGTTCTCAGAGTCTCCATGAAGCCCGGGGAGAAGAACCAGGAAGCCACTGGGGTTCTGGAAAGATGGGGACGGAGGTCGGCCAACTCAGTATGTGAGGAGAGAAGGGCGGGACGTGTCTGGACCCGATGAAAAGACACCCTGGCTCCTCATGCGGTCGGCGAGGGGTTCCTTGTTTCCCCCACACCCTCCACCCTCTGCGAGGTTGTGGTGCCCACTCTGGTCAAGAGTCCCAGCTCTCCAGTAGGAGAGTGAAGGGTCAGGGATGCCCTGGGTCCTCCATGGATCTGTCCTTATTGTCACTGCTGATCATTGCTATGGGCTGAATGTGTCCCCCTCCAAGCTCGTAGTTTGATTGAAACCTGACCCCCAGGGTGACAGTGATGGCAGAGCCTTTGGGAGGTGACCAGGTCACAAGTGTGGGGCCCTCACGATGGGGTCAGTCATTAGTGTCCTCGTGAAAGAGGCACACAGAGCTCCCATGACCCTTCTGCCCCGTGAGGACACAGCGAGAAGCCCTCGACCCTGAAGGGGGCCCTCATGCCAACAGGCTGCACCCCGACCTTGGACTTCCCGCCCCCAGAACGCTGAGAAATAAATGTCTGTGCTGTTTTGCTGTAGCAGCCCCAACAGACTAAGGCACCAATCTGAGGACTGTGAGTTCTTTGGGAGCAAGAGACTGCAGTGCCCGAGCGCCGGCCGGCATCCTGCCCCGTCCCACGTGGATATTCAGCTGCAGATGTGAGTTGGGTGGTTTTCCTACTAACGGAACCAGCCTGGAGCCCTGAGTCCTGCAGGGTTCGCGCTGTGTCCGGTGGGCTGCTCGAGGTTGTGTCTGAGTAACCGTGGTGACGGACGGTGCCCACGTTTGCCTCCAAGAGGGAGCTGGTCCCCTGCACGTGACGGGAGGCTTCAGGGGACTCCTGCGGAAGGGGGAGTAGAACGTGAGGTGGGTACCTGGGTGGGCTCACACACCTTGCGCGGGCACCGTCCCCTCCTAGGTGCTAAGGGGGCCGGGGAGCATGGCTACTTCCTTTCCATCTGGCAGGGGTCCAGGGAGTCCAAGGCCGGCCCAGAGAGGTTATTTTTCCTTGGTGATAAATGGCTAACTGGGGCTCTTCAGGCACAACTGTTGAGAGGGATCCGCTCAGCAGGACCACCTCTGGTGGTCAGGGAAGCAGATTTATGCTTTGCTTTTTTTTTTTTTGGCTGTGCTGGGTGGCATGTGGATCTTAGCTCCCCGACCAGGGATTGAACCCACGCCCCCTGCACTGGAAGCATGGAGCCTTAACCACCGGACCGCCAGGGAAATCCAGGTTTATGCTTCGGTCAGTAACACAGGCCGGCGGTCACATCCACAAAGCATCTGTCTGTGAAGTGCGTGTGGTGCTGAGCCCTCCACGTCGGGTGCTGTCCCCACCCTCAGCTGAGCAGCGGCCCTGCAGTAGGTGGTGAGTCCAAGGCACACACTTAGGTCTCCTGAAGCCAAATCCACGTGAATTCCGCTGTCCTTCTGTCTTTTGTCTAAGTCTCGTCCTCCCTGAGCGGGCAGCCCCAGGGCAAGAGGGTTCAACGGGGATTCGACGGGGGAAGCCTTAGGCCTGGGCCTCCCTGGGTGTGATCAGCTCATAGCCGTTTTCAAGGGACCGAATGTACATCTTGGGTGCGTCGAGCAGAGTCCGGCCCCACCTGCTGAACGTCAGCGCCTCCCCATTCTCGGTTCGATGGTTACGAAAGCCCCCACCACCCTAAGGGCCCGTTTGCCCTCCGCTCCTGGCCGGATGGTCACCGGGCTCTTGGTCCTGCTCTTTCAACTTCCTCGATAGACCTGCCTCGCAAGACCTTCACCCGAGGTGGTCCCTGTGTGCACTGAAGCAGCATCTCTCACTTCATGAGAATCCCTGAAAGGGTTCCAAGCACTTTAGACAAACCTCAATATGCAAGTCCGAGGTCCAAGTCATCGTCCCCAAGGCCGTGGTAGAAATTTATGAAGAGATGCCAATCCTCACAGAGCCTCTGCTGGATGTGGGTCTCAGCCCGGCAGCTGGACCACCTGCATCCCGGGTCCACAGTTAGCGTGGGAGGTGGACCCCCAGAGGTGGTGTTCCAGACGTGGCTGACGTCGCCGTGACCGTCTGAGAGCTGACGGAGTCAGGGGGGAAGCTGTGGGAGCTCGACTGTTAGCGGTCAGTGCTGCTCCCGGGAGGGAGGCCGAGGCCCGAGCCAGCCTCTGCTCCCGCGTGGACTGATTTTCAGCTCAAATTTATCGGCGAGCGAGGCCCGTGTTAGCAGTTTCCCGGAGTTACTGGGTAGCTAGGGGTCTTTGCCGTCGAGGCCGTGTTCCAGGGCCGGCAAAGCCTCCACCATCCTCTTTTCTCTCCTCTTGCTTTTCACTTTCTCCTTTTGGCCCTTTTCTCCTCAACGTTGGCTTCTGCTCTGATCACGTCGACCTGCTGTGCTCTTGGGTCCCGACCTTTCCTCCGTCCAGACAGAGCGGAGTGGACGAGGCCGCAGGGTGTGAGTCAGGGGCGGCTCGGGCTGACCGCTGTCTCCTGTCATCCAGGGAGCCTTGCAGACGAGCCCCCTCCTCTTCCCCAGGCAAACCCTAGACGGTGGAAGCTGGTGGCAGCCCCCCTCCACCTGGTGGGGCAAACTAGCTGGAAACACTTTGTGGATCTGGACACTTTTCACTGCACAAATCAAGCATGTTCACTGTAGAGCTGGAAAATAAAGATGAAAACAAACCCGTTGGTGGGCCCCTCCCCACGTGCCCGCATGGCCCTGCGGTCTACCGTCCCGGCCCCCCACCCACCCCACCCCGTCTCAGTCTCTGGGGAGGGGTCACAGCCGAGGGCTGGGGTCTCACTTGTCTCTAGAGTGTGACCTCAGGGGACACTACTGTCTGTCCAGCTCACTGTAGGGCTGGGACAGTACTAACACCCACCCCGTTGGGCTGCCACAGGGTCCCCCGAGGTTCCCACGGCCAGGGGACCCCCATCCCCCACTGGCTTCTATGACATCAGAAAGTTGGGGTCCTCCTGGCTGTGCTGACCCCAGGCCCTGTCCCTGCCCCTGGCGGGTGCTGCCCCATGAAGCCCAGACCCCAGACCTGCCCTCACCTCAGGAGCTTGCGCGCGCACACACACATGCACACGTATACATGAACACACACACGCACACATACACAGACACAAGGCACATGAACACATACACACATGCACACACGCACACACAAAACACATCAGCACACACATACACACACATATACACATGCACATGTGCGCATACACAGACACACATACTCACATGCATACACACACGCACACACATACACGTGCACACATGTACAACACACACATACACGCACACGCATGCGCACACACGCACACCCGTGTTTTGTGAGGGTCTGTGACCTGTCGGAGGTGGGCGAGGGGCGGGCAGACAGCGGTTCACACAGCAGAGGCCCCGGGTGCACCTGACCTTGCCGCAGTTTCAGGCTGAGCTGCCTAGAACCATAGGGCCTCACCCTTTGCAAACGGGGAGCTGTTTTCTCCCAAACTGAGGAGGTTCCCTCTTGAAGGGTCCACAGGATCATGAGCACAGAGCATTTTAACTCCCTCCGAGGTCAGCCGTGTTTCCCTGGGTCTCTGCCGGGCTTTACCGTGTGGGCTCGACACCTCCATCCCCCCGGTCCCCACCTCTAGGGTTTCAGCGGCGGGGTGCATCTGAGTCAGTGTTTCCTGTTCCTCGAGGCCCCTCTGCACCACCCCACTTCTCATTCACCCAGCAGCTCGGCTCAGCCTTCGGTGTGTTCGTCTCCGCGTCCGGCCCTCCGTGCGCTGGCCGCATTGGTTTGCAGCCAGCTGGCTCCGGTCGCCCCCTCCCGTGCAGGGCTGTGTTGGGATGTGATGTGTTTTGGCCACAAGGTTGGATGGTGGGGGTGGCTGTTGGAAAGTGGGCAGCCCCCAGTTTCACTGAGCTTGTGAGTTCTAGTCATTTGTCCCTGGAGGCCAGACTCGGCGTCGTCTTCTCAGAACAGACTTTGAAGGCAGCCTCCAGAAGGGAACGGACGGGAGAGAGCAGGGCCCCCGGGCTGCATGACGGCCCCTGGCTGCCTGATCTCCGCTGGGCAGCTTCCAAGCACCGGCCCAGGGGCCCGGCCCAATTGCTCTGCCACTTTTACTGATGTACTTCAACAGAATGGCATCCCATGTAAGTATAATTAACATTAATTATGAACAGTATTATTAGGGTTAATCGTCCTTTTATCATTTTACTTTCCTTACTTATAAAGTAATGGTACCAGAAAAACAAAGCCATCTTCTTACAACAGGATAAACATGAAAATGGTAGAAAATGATCAAGGAAATCCCAACATAAAGAAGACATTTCTTAGGGGGTGGGGTTTATTGTTAACAACAAACAGCTGATTCAGCCGAGAGACGTGCGTGGCAATGCGTTGCAACCCCTCCCTCGGCTTCAGCCGCGCGATGCTGCCCCCGGAGCTGCCCTCCCGACCCGTGGCAGCCCCCAGAGAGGCCCCCGGCACCGCCACCCTTCACGTCGGGAGGGGAAGCCTGCACGCTCTCTGCTTGGTGCTTATGCTCCGCGAGGGATTTGAAAATGGTTACTCGGCACAGTGGGGACACCCACAGAGTCACAAACGGCTCCGTATTCGGGAGGACAGTTTCTATGTTAGTTGAGAGAAAGCAAAGCCATTTAGAAATCTGTATTGAAAAAGGAAAAAAGCAGCCCCTGTGACGGTAGATTTTACGTGTCAGCTTGGCTGGGCCCTGGGACGTCCAGACACTCGGCCAGACACGTTCCAGCCTGGATGAGACCTGCATCTGAATTGGTGGCTGGGAAGGCAGACTGCCCTCCCCAGCGTGGGCGGGCCTGGTCCAATCAGCTGAAGGCCTGCAGAGAACACAGGTGAGAGGGGCCCCCCCCACCTGACCGTCGAAGCTGGGGCTTTGCTCTCGTCTGGCCTTTGGGCCTGAACGGAAACTTCAGGTCTCCCCGAGTCTTGAGCCTGCCGGCTTCCAGGCTGAACCACAGCACCGGCCCCCCCCGGGGTCCAGCTCGCTGCCCGCAGACCTGGGGGCCGCTCGGCCCCCATCGCTGCGTGAGCCGCGGCTCCTTAGGATAAACGTCAGTACGCGGACACATTCTATCCGTCCTGCCTCTCTAGGGACGCTGATGAGTGCGCGCCCTCTTCGCACGGTTCGGAGGCAACGTCGGGACCTGTTTCTTGGAAGACGGGGGCCCGCCGGCGGCTGGCAGGCACCCGCCTCAGGACCAGCTTCCGCGGACTCACCTCCTCTCCCGCAGAGCCGAGAAAGCAGCGGGGCGGCTGGGGTGCGCTTCGCCCGCGAGAGCCGGCGGGAGGTTCTGACGAAGTGGACGGTGGCCGGGGACCCGCGCGCGCTCAGCGGGGCCTCGCTGGCACTCCACGTGCCGCCCCTTTCCCGGGCCCCTGGCGCCCTTCGATCCCCTCGGGCCTCCTCCTGAGGCCCCCACACGCCCGTCCCCGAGTTCCCCGCTGTCCCTGCGGAGCCGCTCCTGACCCCCACCCCCCGGCCTCCCCACGAGGCTGGTGCAGGTCCAGAGGCTGGACTGTCTGTGCTCACGCGGGGCGCCTGCCCTCCGGGGGGGAGGGGCCGGGTCGCTGGTTCTGCGCGAGCTGTCGGTGAGCTCCATCCCCCGCCGCTGCCCCGGTGGCCTGGCGAGCACGGGCTCTGGGGGAGGCCGGGGGGCCTCTGGCCCATATCCGCACACGGACCCGGCCGTTGGTCAGCGCAGCAGGTCAGCCCGACCTGGTGAGGTCCGGTGCTCGCCCCTCCTGCAGAACCCCTGCCTCCTCGCCTGACCCCTGGGGCTGTTCCCCAGCTCCTGGAGCCCTGCCTGGCACCGGACCCGATGCTGCTGAGGCAGTAAGTGAAAACGGGGTGCAGCCTGTGCTGCCCTGAGGGCTGGCGGGGTCCCCCCGACTCTTGGGGTGACGAGGATGGGAGGTCTTGCTCTCTCTCTGGAGCCCGACGGTGGCCTTTTGGGCGCCCCTTTCCCTTTGCCTTGTGGCTGGCGGGTGGGCCCGCCCCAGAGCAGTGACCTGCCCGTTATTGCAGCTGGAGGCTGTGCAGGAGGAAGGGTAAGGGGGTCCCCGAGGAAGGACACCCTGTGCCCCAGGCCCGGGGCGTTGTCGGCAGCCCAGGAGCCTGGGGTGGTGGCGTCACCACCTCGGGCTGCTGCCCTCGAGGTGAAACCTCCCCCTGCCACAGCTGGAACCTTCCTGGAGGCAGAATAAACCGCCCCTGTGTAGGTGTTTGTACCTGGACAGCTTCTGGTGGTCCTAGTGTGTCCCTCCCGTGCTCCCCAAGATGCACGAACACAAGCAACGCCCTCCCAGACGAGGCACCCCCAGCTCCCTCTTCAGAGGGAGGTGCAGGCCTTCCCCACCTCGGGGACGCTCCCTGGGGGGGGTGCCCGCCACGGTTACCGGAGCCTCGGGGGCGTCATGGCGCTTCGGGGGGCTTCGGAGGGAGCTGGCTGCGGGATGGGAACGCTCTCCGTGGAGCCGCGGGGCCCGGGAGACGGAGGCGCTCCCCTCGCTTCGCAGGCCAGCGGCAGCGCAGGCTCCTGGGGACCCGCCGGCCCTGGAGGTGCCCCCGTGCGCGCCCACCCGACCGTGATGAGCCTCCTGGCTGCTGCGGGACGTCTCCCACGCCTTGGCCACCAGCATTTCCTGTCTTTGAATTCGCATCTCTCGAGTTTTTGCCTTTTTCCTATTGATTTGTAGGAGTTTTAAAAAATAGGCATTTCTGACATCAGTCCTTCCAAGGCGCTCCTAATATCGCTCCTAGTCTTGCTTGTCTTTAATTTCGATTTTCATTCCTTTCTTCCTGCCAAAATTTTTTGATTACTCAGATGTAGTTAAATTTAGTCATCTTTTACGGTTGTTTTCATAGTTCTTAAACCTGTTAGAAAACAGTTCTGCTTTCTGTTTTGGGAGATGCCTGACCTTAGAGAAACCATCTGTTGAAAGCAGATAGGACGCCACGAGGCACCAGCCAGGAAGTCTGCGTCGAGCCAGAGCCGCTCTGCGCCGCTGATGAGAGCTGGCCCGGCCGGCCCCAGGCCTGCTCGGAGCCGCCTCCAGGCCGCCCGTCCGCTCCGCCTGGGCAAGCGCCTGCCTCCGGCTGCCACTGACTAGGGGGCTGCCCCTCCTCTGGGCTCCCCTGTCTGCCCGGCTCCCCTGTTTTGCCAGTGGTTAGACCCGGGAGGTCGAGGCTTGGGGTGTCGGGCTGCAGCCATGGGTACACGACCGCGGTGGCTGGTCGAGGTGGCCAGTGGCAGCGTCTGAGCCCTGCCTGCAACTTCAGCCCCGAGACACAGACCCGGACAAGCCCCTGGACGGGCAGAGCCCGGCCCCGCCTTGGGGAGTCGGGTCCAGCAGGGCAGCGGAAGTGTGAAGACCGTGTTCACAGGCTCTGCCGAGGCCTCTCGCCCGAGGGTACCTGTCGGTCGCCCGAGGGTACCTGTCAGAGGTTACCAGCGCGGCCCTGACAGAGCTCCTCACACGGGCACCTGAAACCCCAGACGACCGTTGATTCCCGGTTCTGGGGGCCGGAGTGCAAGGTCAAGGGGTCAGAGGGCTGGTCCCCTCTGAGGACCGCAGGAGGCTCTGCTCCAGGCCTCTCTCCTTGGCGGGTAGACGCCATCTTCTCCCTGCGTCTTCACAGCGTCTGCGACTTATGTGCCTCTTTCTCTTCACGTGTCTTTCTCCCTATGAGGACCCAGGTCCTGCTGCACCAGTGTTCAGTCCAACAACCCCATTTTAACTTGCTTACCTCTGTGAAGACCCCACCTCCTAAAGCGGTCGTGTTCGTAGGTACTGACAACTTCGGCTCCGAATTTGGAGGGGACACAATTGCACCTGTAGCACAGGCCACGAGAAAACTGAGAAGGAGGCTTTCAGGTGAGCCCATGGGAGCAGGTATGTGGAGGGGAGGGTCAGTGGCTGACAGACCTTGGGGAAGCTTCCAGATGGCCTCAGTGCCCTGTAGGGGAGTTACTGAGCTCGGCACTGGTTCTCAGCACCGAGGCCCCTGCACTGGTGGCCGAGGACAGCTGTCCCCTTCCCCTCCTCCAGCCCAGCATCCCCACTATGGTAACTTTCCATGAGGCCCACTGGCACACTCCTCGCCAGCCCTTACCGCGGGCCCTCCAAGGACACACGAAGGGCCCTCAGAGAATAGAACCAGGCAGGATGAGTTCTCCAAGCCCCTGCACAGCTGCCAACGGCCCCCGAGTCCTGGAACCTGATCCTCCGAGGATGTGGGCAGGTGCCTCGAGGTAGAAAGGTCAAGAAAGGGGGTGTCATGGGCTTCCCTGGTGGCGCAGTGGTTAAGAATCCGCCTGCCAATGCAGGGGACACAAGTTTGAGCCCTGGTCCGGGAAGATCCCACAGGCTGCAGAGCAACTAAGCCCGTGCGCCACAACTACTGAGCCTGCGCTCTAGAGGCCACGAGCTACAACTACTGAAGCCCACGTGCCACAACTACTGAAGTCCACATGCCACAACTACTGAAACCCACGTGCCACAACTACTGAAGCCCGTGCGCCTAGAGCCCGTGCTCCGCAACAGGAGAAGCCACGGCAATGAGAAGCCCCGTGCACCGCAACAAAGAGTAGCCCCCGCTCGCGGCAACTAGAGAGAGCCCACGTGCACCAATGAAGACCCAACGCAGCCAAAACTAACTAACTAAATTTATTTTTTTAAAAAGAAAGAGGGTGCCAGACTTTCTGCTCTGTGACAGCCATGAACTCAGACCTCTTTCAGACGCTGCAGGGGAGCAGGTGGCCAGGTGGGCCCGGGTCCCTGTCCGCGGGATGCCCTCGTCAACACGGTGCGGCTCCCAGGGAGGGGACGTGTGCACTGGGACTGCGCGGGGCGCTCCACCCTGGGCTCCTCCCAGGCCCCACAGAGCCTGCGGTCAGCAGGGGCCATGGTGGAATCTGGGCTTGGACTCCGCACCTGTGGGTGGGCCTGGCTCCTGGGGGCACAGCTGACTTGCTCTTACTTCAGGAACTGGGGTTTGTCAATCTCCCAACGTGGCATGGGGGTTGCAGGGGCCTGGGGCAGCCCAGGGAAAGCATCTGAGAGCAGTAGAGAGAGACATTGTCTCCAGTAAGACCCCCGGAAGGAAACCCTGGGGCCCCCAGCCTCCCAGAGGGCCCACTTTGGGACACTCGTCTCAGGCAAGGGTAGGACAGGATATTTCTCTGAGGATGCCGCCTGGCCCACGGGAGCCCGTGATTCGGAGGACGCTGGTTTGTTAAAACGACTCCCTGTACAAAGCCCTGGGGGGCAGCATATAGATGCTAAAATAAGAAAAGAAACTTCCACATGCCCTCACCCAGAGAACACTACCAGGTACCAAGTTCATTATTTAAAAAACATGTTCTAAAATAAAATCTTTACAAGGGATAATGCTATTCATTCTATATAGTAACTTGCAGTTGTCTCTGAATGATGCCTGAAAGCATCTTTCTGGCCCTTAGATGCACGTCTCACACATGATTTAATGGGTAGTCTTACAGTGAGGTGCTGGAATAGAAGGGTAAGGTTTAAAGCAGAGCTTCAGCCATTTGTTACTGGCTCTCACTCTCCGACTTTTAATTTTACCTCTGTTTCGGGGCTTAAGGTTTGCTAGCTGACTTCAGCTTGAAATCATCTCTGAGGAAGAAACCCACCCCCCCATTCGCCCTGAAACCTCGGGAAACCCAGCCCACTGCGCCACCGTGTGGCGAGCGGAGCCCAGCATGAGAGGCGCGTGGGGTTCTTGGCGAGCCAGCGGGGAGGGGTCGGGGGAGGTGGCCGCCTTTACCCAGAACTGTCGCTGCTCCCGCCCTGGGTCCCAGCGCGTCTGTACCCTGGGGGCTGGGCCTTCAACATCCTGGTTGCACGAAGCCCTATCCTCTGGGTGGATCCCGGGTGCCCCGACCCTCCTGGCAGAGCCTCCTGCACGAGGAAGCATCACCTAAAGGTGGCAGACGCCCTCAAAGTTTGAGCTCCCGCGAGGGCCGGAGCGCGTGTAGATTAGGAGGTGAACGGATCCTGAAACGGTGCTCAGCGGGTAAGGGAGGGGCCGAGGTGCCCTCACCTGCTCCCACACCTGTGCTCTGCCCATGGAGGTGAGGGCGGAGAGTCGGGGAAGGCCCTGTTGGGTGAGGGAGCCGGTGTCTGCAGGGGGCTCCAGCCCTGTGGGCCGAGGGGCTGGTGGCCGCCGCACAAGGAGGTGAGCTGGGCCCCGGGCAGAAAGTGGGTGATGGTTGGGGGAATTCACTGAGGCCTGAGGAACCCGTGGTCCTGGCCAGGTGGGGCAGGGCAGCTGACCCCTTAGTGGGGAGCAGGGAGGAGGGGCTGCCGGAGACCCAGGATTTGAAACCCCTAGGTGGTGGGGTTCCAGACCTACTAGAGCATGGACTTGATACGGGAAGGGGGAGGGTAAGCTGGGACAAAGTGAGAGAGTGTCATGGACATATATACGCTACGAAATGTAAAATAGATGTGGGAAGCAGCCACATAGCACAGGGAGATCAGCTCGGTGCTCTGTGACCCCCTAGAGGGGTGGGATAGGGAGGGTGGGAGGGAGACGCAAGAGGGAAGAGATATGGGGACATATGTGTATGTATAGCTGATTCACTTTGTTGTAAAGCAGAAACTAACACACCATTGTAAAGCAATTATACTCCAATAAAGATGTTAAAGAAATAAAGAAATAAAAATATAAAACCCGGTGATGACACCACACACAGATGCAGACATTGTAACTAATTCTTCTAGGAATGTCCCCGCAATGACTCTGAAGAAAGTTATGCAAATCAGACCAGGCGTCGCCTTGAAAGACCTCTGCTTCATCTCCCAGTGTCCTTAGTCATGATCTAACTGCATTGCAGATGGACCAGGTTCACGCCCCGGCTTAACAGGCGCCCCGAACGCGCCCTGCAACACCCTGTCAACATCTGTGCGCGAACGAGCTGGGGCGAGCGGGCGGGCGTGGCACGGGGGTGTGAGGGGCCGCGCTGACGTGCGCTAGGCACGTCTGCACAAACCCAGAGAAAGGTGAAGCAGGTGCGGCCGTTCACACGCAGGCCCGAGCCCGGCCCCGCCCTCCGACGCTGCTCTGAAGCATTCCCCTGCTTTCCATATGTCCACAGTGCTTGTTTAACTTTCAAAAGATACGACAGTTTTTTTCTAATAGGCATTAATTTCAGGGAGTTTTCCTTTTCCCCCCTCCCTCCTGGCGACAGTAGTAATGCTCTTCCCCCACAGATGGGTTGCAAGGACTTAAGCCGCAGACCCAGGCCAGGCCGAAGAGAGGGGTCTGCACAGGCTGGGACAGATGGGTCCTGGGACCGGGGGTGGTGTGTGTGGGGGGGCCTGTCTTGGCTGCCCCGGTGCCCTGTGGGCTGTGCCCTTGGGGCCAGCCCGCTCCAGGACGCTCCTGCGCTCTGTCCCGGGGTCCCCTCGTCGCCAGCGCCCCAGGGGCTGGCCCAGCCCTTCACCCATGGTCTCCTGCTCGAGGTCCCGCTGGGAGACCCCTTCTCGAAGCTGTAGGTGGGGGAGGCTTTTCTCTGCAGTCTTGGGGCCTCTGCTGGGTCTGTGGAATCATCTGGCCACGGACAGCTTCTTGGGAGGAGAGAATACGCACGTATTTGATGTTGGTTTTACGAGCCTGGGGGCAAGGCTTCAGAGAAAGAAGATAAAACCCCTAAGTCATGGCTGGGCTTGGAGGATTTTATGCCATTTGAGAAAGGAAGAGAATGTCAAGAACTGACAAGACCAAGGAAAGGGGGCAGGTTGTGGGGAGGCCGGCCTGTCTCCGAGCTGTCCACCTCCGTTTGTAAGGCGGCCTCCCCGCAGGCTTCGGAAGCGGGCGCAACTTCGCAGGGAGCTGGGCCGCTCTCAGGCAGAGAGGCCACCTGTCTGCCTTCTCCCGACCGCCTTCAGCTCAGAACGACCCCTACACCGGGTGGCACGTCTCCCATCAAGCCCATCCTTGAGGTGGCCGTGACCGGCGGTGGCCTCTGTCTGCACCCTGTGGGCAGGCCGGCTGCTTCCCGGTCAGCTTTACCTGTTATTCTCACGGGCTTGTAAGCCCCTTGAGGGAGGACGCCAAGGCCCCAGCTTTTCGCGAGAGGAGAGGGAAGCCCCCAGAGCCTCCCACAGTCTGCGGTCTGGCCAGTACGGGTGCAGGCCCAGAGGGGAGCAGGGCGGGAGGAGGGGGACGGCAGGCCTGGGCACCGACCTGGGGCCTCTGCCCACAACGGGGGACTGTGGGTCAGAGGTCAGAGCCCATCCTCCGGACAAGGATCCCAGCTGGTGGGATGTAGAGGAGAGGGGCCACCAGAATGGGGGGGGGGGTCCCTGTACGAGGCCAGTCTCTGACCCCCAGCCAAGTGCCATGGTCAGCACATGTGCCCAGGCCCATCCCTCAGAGCCCCACCAGTGGGCCAGGGCCGGGAGCAGAGTGTCCAGGCGCGTGGGGGGGGGGTCACGCTCCTGTGCGTGTGGTTGGAAGACTGGGGGGTCAGGATACGGTCTGTCGGAAGGGTAAGCAGGGCCTGGGCCTCCAGACCTTCCAAGCACGGCGGTGGCCATCCTGCCGCAAAGGCAGGTTCTAGTTCCGCAGCTGGGACAGCGGCGGTGCTGGCGTGTGACCCTGTGCCTGCCCCGGAGCAGGTGCCACCCACAACCCATCTAGAGACAGTGCCCGAATCCAGCCTCTGTCTTGGGGGGGGACATGGGGGCGCCCCAGTCCCAAGCATGGGAATCCCCAGAGGCGGGGCCGAGGCTGCAGCCTGCCTCACCGTGAAGCCCCGGTCCCTGCAGAGGGAGGACAGGTCGCTTCCGTCCTCCTCCCTCCGGCTCCAGGGAAAGGCGGCCCCCAACACGGTGCCAACACCAAGGGGACCAGGGGCAGGACACGGGCTTTCCTGACGGCCTCCGCGTCCCCCACTAGAGTCCTGTCCTCCAGGACAGAGGTGTCCGCTCCCGGAGTGTGGGCGAGAGAGTGGGCGAGGGTGTGGAGGAGTGTGCAGGAGTCCCACGGCCTGGGCAGCCTGTCGCGTGCACGTGTTCACAGGTGTGGGCACCTCTGTTGGGCGGAGGGGCACAGAGGAGGGTGATGAGGTTGTCCTGGGGCCCCCGTTCCGTGGACTGGACTCGGGGAGGGGTGGGGCAGGCTGTGTGCTCCTCTGAGGCTCTTGCCGAACCCCCGGAGGTGTCCCTCGAGAGAGCGGGCAGTACCGGTGCCGGCTCCCCCCGGCCTGCCTCCTAAGCCCGGAACCAGCGCCTGTCCTGGAATCTGACCCTGGTTCCAGGCTCCCGCAGGCCTGGCCGTGACCGAGCCCACAGTGCCCCCTGGTGCCCTAACACCTCCACGCACGGAGGCTGCCGGGCACCTGGAGCTGGTAAAGCGGCTGCTTTGTGTCTCCGAGGTCAGGGAGGGGGTCGTGCTGCTGGACCCACGCAGGTGCCCAGACAGGTCCACAGGAAGACAGGGACACATGGACCCATTGGTACAGCGATAGACAAGTCAGCAGCTGAATCTTTTAGCAAGTGAGCTCCTTTGTGGCCTAAGAGAAATTCTGCTGGGTTGTTCTTGCCTCCCTGACCCCAGGGCCTGGAGACAGCCAAGCGCCGCCCACCGGGGAGGACGGGCCAGAGGCTGCTTGGGACCTGCTGTGTGGGCCAGGGTGTCAAAAGGCCGCACGCACTGTCCCTCAAGTCCCCTCTCGCCTCCCGAACCCACCGGAGAAAGGCTGACGCCTGGGTCGGCCAGGCGCTGTCCCTGGCCGCCCCTGCCTGGCTTCCAGAAAGGGCTCGTGTCGCCCCCAACGGCACTGCCACCCCTCACTCCCTTCGGGGCCACCCCACCTGCTGCAGCCCCCGCCGCCCTGCCCGCTTCCCGTCTGGCTCCGCGGGCTTCCCCGCGGGGAGCAGCAACGGCTCACAGAACGTTCTTCCCGGGCAGGGTTGGCCCCCCTACACACCTCGCATATGAGTCCCCCACCCAGGGTCCCGAAGATGTCAGAGGAGGAGGGAGTGGACAGAGAACGAGAAAGATGGGGTTCGAGACAGGGATGGAAGGAGGGAGGCAGAGAGACGAGAGGAAGGCAGAGCGGGAGACTCGGGCGGGGTGCAGAGGACTCAGCGCCCGCCGCGTCCTTTATCCCAGCCGCACACAGCGCTGGCCCGGCACGTGCTCGGCTTCCACCCCCACCCCGGCCACCCTCCTGGCCATCGCCACCACCCACGCCCTCCTGCCCCCGGGGCTGAACGGTGGCCTCCGTGGACCGGGGCCTCGCAGCCCCCCTCCCTGGCCTGCCCACATGCTCTCTGGGGTCCCTGCCCCAGGCTGCTGCCCCAGCAATGTTTTAATGTATAATATGAATGTGTCTCTGCCTTTACAGTCATAAAGCTTCAAGGTGCTTCTGGTGCGGGACCCCTCAAGCCCTGATGCCCGCGCCGTGCGCCCCTCCCCCAGGGCGCAGCCCTCTCCCCCGCGGGGCCCCCACTGGTTCTCACGTCTCAGCTTCAATGTCGTGCCCTGGGAGAGGCCTTCTCCTTCCCCAGACCCAAATAACCCCGCTTCCACGACTGTGTACGAGAGTGCTGCACGCGGGGTTTACAGGGCGGGCCCTTGCGCTCCCAGCCCCGGGGCGGGGCCAGAGGCGGGGCATCGCGCGTCAGTGGCCGGAAGGGTGGGCTTGGGGGAGGGGGCGGGGCGAGGGCTCCCTGTGGCTTCCGGTGGCTGCGGCCACGCTTGGTGTCCCGGCCGAGGCCTCGTTTCCCTCCGCCTCCGTTCTCTGTCTTCCTACTGTGTTCCCCGCAGCCCCCCCTGCCCCCACCGTCCCATCCGCGCACACCTGCCTCCGCTTCCGCTTCTGACCCTGGGCACCGGCTGTTAGCTCGCTGGGGTGGCCCGGGGGGACCGTGGGCCGGGGCCACAACCGGGAACTGGTGCTCTGCGGCTCCGGCGCCGGAAGTCCCGTGCGGAGGTGTCGGGGGCCGCGCATCCTCGGGCGCCAGGGGAGGGCCGTCCTGCCTCTTCCGCCTGCGGGGGTGGCCGTCGGTCCTGCTGTGCGGCAGCCGCCGTCCGTCTGTCTTCCATCGTCACGTGGTGTCTTCACGTGGCCTTCTCGTAAGGGGCCAGTCCTGGTGGCTGAGGGACCACCCCGCTCCGCTGTGGCCTCCTCTCGGCCCGTTTCACTCTCAGGCTCCCGGGGGCCCTTCTCAGCCCCGTCCAGGTTCCTGCACCGTCTGCCGCGGCCGCCCGTGCTTCTTCGCGCAGCACCTGCACAGCTGGGGCTCTAGCGGGCTGGGGGTGGGCGTCACGTGCCTAAGTGGCCTCGGGCCCCGTGGGAACTGGGCGCCACCGCATCTGGGTGCCGAGAGAGCTGCCTGCCTGCGATCGGCTTGGAGCCCGGCACAGCTGGGCCTCAGTCGGCCTTGTGTGGACAAATGAGTGAACCTGGAAACTGTCCCCCAGACAACCCCACCCCCATGTGTGGCTTGAGCCCTGGGAAGACGCCTCCTGGCAGAGCCTCTGACTGGGGCGCTCAGTGCCTCTCCTGTGGCGTTTCAGCGAGTCCGCTCCTGTTTGCAAAGTATGGGATGGAGGTTTGTTCTTTCATTTACTAATTGCCGGTCCCGAGGACTCCTGCTTCCCACGGTGTCTGTGTAAGTGGCACATCACATCTGTTCACGTCCATGTTCTCAGGGACGTGTACATGGGCTTAAATGGTTAAACATCTCAAACAAATATACTTGGCAAATGGAAATCAAACCTTATTTTCTTTTAATTTCGGAGTTGTCTGTGGAAAGCTGACTTGAAAGGCATTGAAATTGGATAGGTAATTAATTCACGTGCACCTACAAGAGAGGGGAGAATGCACGAATTATTTGTAACATTTTGTAAGCACTGAAATTAATGTAGTGTGAATTTGTCATTTCTACCCAAAGTTACAGATTTTCTATATTACAATTTAATCTTTGTAATGTAAAAAAAATAGGAATTTTGCCCTTTCTGGCCTCTCGGGAAGCAAGAACTAGTGTATCTAATTATCTGAACACATAAGAACATAAAGGAATAGCAAGGAGTGAAATTATAAATCAGCCGGGAGAACCCCACGTCTTCTGATTAAACTCTCTTTCTGGAGCCCTCAGCAATCATGTTGCCTCTATGTTCATAGTAATTGCATGTGTCAAAGCTGAGGCTTTGTGTAAATGGGACGACCACGTTACAATTTTAATTCAGAGAGAGATAGCTGCCCGGGCTTGGGGCGGTGTGGGCAGCAGGGCGCCGCCAAGGGGGCAAAGGCCCCGGGCGACGGGGTGACGGATGGTGCCGGGGTCTCATCAGGCCACGTGGCAACAGCGGAATTTCTGAAAAGGAGAAATGCAATTTACCGACACAAAGCAACCACCTGCTCTCCCGAAGCCTCACGTAGAGGAGCCTGTCTCATTTTCTTCCTTGCTCCAGGGCAGCGAATTTCAACACTGTTGATCCTTAGGACTGTGACGCAGGAAAATGAGATATTTTGACAAACTTGCGTCTCAGCAACAAAACCAAATCCTGTTTTTAACTTTTAAAATGCTCCCCAAAGCCAGAGGAGTGGCCACTTCTCTCTCTCTTTTTCCCCCTCCGGGAATCCCAGCTTTCTTGTTTTTCCCGGCACCTGAGTGATTGGTGCCTTTGAAGTCTTTTTACTGAAGGGCTTGCGGCTTCCAAGCAGCAGAGGCTGGTTTGTCATGCAAGGGAAAGTCCAGCAAGAAACTCTCTCTGCAGGGGATTTGTAGTGAAGGCGCCGCTGTCACCGTGGCAGACTTGGTGACACCACGGGGAGGAGGTGCAGGGCTGGCGTGGCCACCCTTACATCCCGTGGGCTCTGGATGTGCCTTCTGCCTTCGGGCAGAGGGGAACCCTGCCATCCAGGCTCCCTCCCGCGTGGACGGCTCAGAGCCGAGCCCACCCCCTGCCTCTCGCAGTCTTGGTTTTCTGGCTGGCCTCTTTTTGGCCAGTAAAAGGCCGGCGTTAAAGAAATCCTCCGGTTTAGACAAAGGTGGCAGAGCGTGGGACAGGGTTTGGAGGGCTTTGGGCTGCACTCTTAGCTCAGAGCAAACACCACGGACACGAGGCGGCCGAAACACCAGACATTTATTTCCCACAGTCTGGAGGCTGGACATCTGAGGTCAGGGTGCTAGTGTACTTGGTTCCTGGTGAGGCTTCTTCAGCCGCCGCCTTCTCGCCGTACCTGTGCCCGGCGGAGTGAGTTCCGGTGTCTTTTCTTATAAGGGCACCGATCCCAACAGATAGGAGTCCACCCTTATGTTCTCATGTAACCTTAATTGCCTCCTGTCTCCAGTACAGTCCCGTTTGGGGTTAGGGCTGTGCCGTGAGTTTGGGGGGACGCAATGCAGTTCATAGCAACCAGTTAGCACGATTATGTGCACGTAGCAGGTGCGCCTACTGCCGGGGAGGCCTCGGTACTGTGCCGGGTTGTCGCCACGGCCGCCGGGGCTGGTGGGTTTTCCCCATCGAGCTCTCTTCTTCTCCCTGGCAAGCGGGTCCCGGAGGGGCTCTCGAGCTGCTTTAGCCCCAGCGCTACAGGGCGACGTGTCCCGTGGAGACGGGTCCTGCCGTCTACCCCATGGACACCGTGAGAACAGGCGTCCGGGCCACCGGGAAAGGCCACGTTGGACCAGCGCCTCCCGGGAGGGAAGGTAATTAGCAAATTATGAGCCAGACTGGCCCCGCTTTGGGAACACTGTGCCAACCACGTCCCTCCCCTGCTCACACGGACTCTCCACATTTGAGGGTCGTTGGTGGCGGGGATGCGAGAGCAGAACAGGAGTGGACGCTTCCTCAGCTGGGGCAGCACAGCAGCCGAGGAGGCTACCCGGCACGCCCGCGTTGGGCAGGTGCCCACCTGGAGTCTTGGCCGCACTGGCCTCGGACCCGTGGGGTGCAGATGCGGAGCTGCTTCCTGCACCAGCGTCGAGAGCTGGTTGACTGCATGCCCGCGCGTGTGTGCGCCTGCATGTGTGTGTACGTGTGTGCTCACGTGTACCATCACCATGTCATGGAATAGGGTGGAAACATTGCTATTATCATTATTTTCGGCAACTACAGGCTCCGTTTCATGTTCATGTCTATTGGCTTTTTTTCCTTTTTTATTGAAGTATAGTTGATTTGCAATGTGTCAGGTGTACAGCAAAGTGATTCAGTTATCCATACATGTATATCTGTTCTTTTTCAGATTCTTTTCCCTTATGGGTTATTACAAAATGTTGAGTAGACGTCCCTGTGCCGCAGAGTAGGTCCTTGCTGGTTATCTGTTGTATGTATAGTACTGTGTAGATTGTTAATCCCAATCCCCTAGTGCCGTTACTTTCAGCAACAATGAAAGTGGAGACACCGTGTAAATAACAGAGGCTCGAATGCTGAACTGTGAGCAGGTCTTGCATCTCCTCCCGGAGGGGAGGGTCCCGGCGAAGCCGCTTCTGCTGGAGCTGCTCCACCTGCACCCCAGGCCTGGCCTCCGTCCCGGTGCCCCTTTGATCTGAGCGACCGGCCGTGACAGCACGAAGGTCAGTGGCAACACTGCAGCCACGAAGGCTGCTACGACTGGCTGCCAGGGATCCCCCTCGGTCCCTCGCCGGCGAGCTGGGCGACCGTGTCGTGCCCTCAGCAGCCCCCTCCCCTTTCCTGGCTGCATGTGCACCTGCTGCTGACCACCCGTGTCCCCTCCTCGGCCGTGACAGTGACAGCTCGCGTCCAGCAAGCATTCACAGCGCCCGGCCCTGTGTCCTCTGCGCCAGCAGGGTGCCTTTGAAGGAGGAGAAGCGTGGGCACTTCTGGGTGCTCAGCCCTTCCGGGGCGGGGCAGCCCTGTGCTCAGCCCAGCTGACGGGCGGAGGGAGGCGCGCCCGCCTTCGGGGCTGGTCCTGTCCGTCTCCCTGGGCGAGACACGCGGGGGCTTTGGACCGCACCTGCCGCTCCGTGAACCCATTTCCCCTCTGCCTTTTTAACGTAATAGCTGGCATCCGCCGCCTGCCGCATCCCCTCAGGGACGCCAGGGCCAGGCAGAGGGCGCGCGGGGCCCCTCGAGGGACGGGTGCGGCGCTCGCTGCCCTGGGAGGAGCGTGGTGGCCGAGGTGGCCCCCCGCTGGGAAGGTGCACCCATCTGGCAGCAGGAACTGTGTGTGATTCATGACTTGAATGGTTGACGGGTGTGGCCGCAATCTGATTCCCCTCTCGCTCCTTTGATTTATGAAGTTCGAGGCCGCCGTCGAGGCCGGACCGCTGTGATGTCAGAGCATTGATTTAAAAGCCATTTGGCCGATTGAGAGTTTGTGTCAGTGAGACATAAATCACGGTCTAATCTATAGATCATTCGACTCTCCTCTCTATTGGCAATTTTATTTTCATTGTAAAGTCTGTATTTATTTATTTATGTGTAAGAAAGAAAAATTGAGGTTGAATAGATATATCCCCAGTCCTGGGTTCTTGAGAATCTACTCTAAAGACGCCAGCGATTTATTTCAGCATGGTTACCCCACTTCACAAGCGGCTGGAATTTCTCTTGGCTCCCTGGCGCCCACGTTGAGTTTTCTATGGCGAACTTGAAGTTAGGCGTCTCAGCCGCAGACAGGGTTTTCCCCATAGTAGGATCCTTCAGCTTAGTAGACGCTGACACCAGACCCTGCTCCCACCGCATCAGTTTTGCTCTGATTAAGGGCTTGAGCGTCTTCAACATTTCACTCTGCAGAGACAGCAAGTCTGTCTTTGAATTTCTAGAATTCTTCAGAATATATGGAGATCGGCAGATGGGTGTAGTGTACTGAAAGCAGACCTTTGGACACGACAGGCCTGGGTCCTCAAATCTTGATTCCTCAATTCACCGGTTGCGTGCCTTCGAGGAGACCACAGTTTCTATGAGACTCTGTTGCCACACTTGTAATAGCGGGAACATAGCTTTTAGGGTTGCCATGAGGACCGGGAACGGGAGACATGAAACATCTGCGCACAGATGTGCCCAAATTAAAGAGCAGCAGTGGTTATTGGGAGGGTATATGGAACTTCTAAAAATTTACTAAATATAGTTGTAAAAGCGTCGGAGGTCGGGATCCCATCACATAAATTATTCGGTAAATCAAGCCACTCATCTCCAATCCTGGCAGTTGCTCTGGAAGGGAAGGGAAGGGCCGTTACTGCTGCAGGAAGTGTCTGGAACTTTAGGAGCTGTCCAGGAGGCCTGCTCGTGGACATGGCGGCGTTTCTACGGGGGAGGCCCGGGCGGTGCTGCTTCTGTTTGGAAAGCAGACTGAAGGGCCTCTGGTTGTGGAAGACGGGGAGCGGGGGGGTGGTGCAGCCGTAAACAGGGAGGTGGAGACCGAGGGCACGCCTCTGAGGGCTGGCCTCAAGGGGGTCTTCGGGGCCCTTGATCCCCAGCGCCAGAGAGGCCGGGGCGGAGGGGCCGGGCTTTTGCAGGGGAGGCGGTGGGGTGCTTCTCACACATCTTCCTCCTGCTGGGGAGGGTCCTGCCAACCCTTCCTGGTCCTGGGCTGTGGCTCCCGGCACGGAAAGTCATTCCTCACCTCAGGGAGGGCCTGCTGCACGAGGTAGAAGGACACGGGAGAACAGAGGGGGCTGCTGCCCGCTGGAGCCCGGCGACGTGGCCAGGGTGACTGGATGTGTGCTAGGATGGGGCCCTGGCGGGACGGCGGGGTGCTGGCCGGGAGAAGGCAGCACCTCCTGTGTCCTCTGAAGAGCTCGCTGCTTTATTTCTTCTGTTAAAGGAAAAGCTGGCTCTGGGGGACTGGTGCTGATGGAGGTGTTCCTCGTTGCCTACGTCCAGTGGGCAGAGATGCACACAAAGCTACAGGCCCTGCAGACACTGAAAACAGATTGTGCCTATTTGAACAACTTTATGACAATAAATTCAACAGCTGAGATGAAACATCCAAATTCCCTGAAAGACACAAACCACTAAAGCTTACTCAGAAGAAAACAGAAAACCCAGGTAGTCTTATATATAAAAAATAATTGCATCTGCCATTAAACATCTTCCCAAAATTAAAATTCCAGACGGGCCCAGATGGCTTCCCTGCTGAATTCAGCCGAACATTTACGGAGGAATCAGTACCAATTCTTTCTACACAAACTCTTTTACAAATGGAGCAGGAAAGAAT
Source organism: Kogia breviceps (assembly GCF_026419965.1). Lineage (NCBI taxonomy): Eukaryota > Metazoa > Chordata > Mammalia > Artiodactyla > Physeteridae > Kogia > Kogia breviceps. The sequence goes on from NC_081313.1 coordinate 1,029,126, forward strand.
GCTTCCCAACTCAGTGTATGAAGCCAGCATTACCTTGATACCCAAACCAAAGACATTATATGTAAAAAACTAACTGCAATGTTCCTCATGAACATAGGTGACAAAATTGTTCACAAATTCAAGAAAATTGAGTCCAATGATATTTTAAAAGAACAGTACATCACAATAAGCAAAATTTTAAAAACACTTGAAAAAAGTCCAATATACAGTCCTGGTAAACGGTTTCAGCAAACTAGGAGAGGAAGGGATCGTCTTCAGCCTTAGAAACAGCATCAGGGCTTCCCTGGTGGCGCAGTGGTTGGGAGTCCGCCTGCCGATGCAGGGGACGCGGGTTCGTGCCCCGGTCCGGGAAGATCCCACATGCCGCGGAGCGGCCGGGCCCGTGAGCCGTGGCCGCTGAGCCTGCGCGTCCGGAGCCTGTGCTCCGCAACGGGAGAGGCCACGACAGTGAGAGGCCCGCGTACCGCAAAAAAAAAAAAATACCCTCTTCATAACTGTCAGATGCAGGGTAGGGTGTGCTTACTCTGGTCACTGTGCTGCAGTTTTCTCCCTGGACCCAATCATCTGGTAACTGGACCGCTCCCCGCACCCCATGCTTTTCCACCCCTGCCATCCACATGTTGGGTTTTCCTTGCCTATCTTCAATATTTGCCATGTTCTTGTGAATTCTTTAGATCTCTTTCTTCATGTATTTTTATTATTAAGTTGTTGTAATTTGCTTAAGTCGTTATCTAGTTTGCTTATTCATTCTAGAGTTTCTTCTTCATTATTTTGTTCTACCCTATTCCTCATTTCTGAAGTGATGTTTTCCTCTTATTTTTAATTATATCTTAGGTACTATGTACTCATTTCTGAGTTTTTCTAATTCTGAATGATCTTGTCCTCAAATTTTCTAGTGTTTATCCGCTGCAATCAGCTTGTTTTGAAGTCAGCAGGTTATGATTTTGATCTGTTTTCGTGCCCAGCTTTCTGCATGTTTTCGTTATCTGCAGGGATGCTCTTCTGCTCTATTCTTTTTTCTTCATTTAATGACTTGGCATAGGGTTAGATTTTGATCCTCTTCTGTTGCTCATTTCTTACGTAAAACTGATTTTTCTAAACTTTTAGAAGGAGGCCTGTTCAGTACAGCATTTCTAGCTTCACAGGGATCCTTCTCTTGTTTTCTTATAGCTAAAACAAACAAACCAACACATGGCGGCCTGAGATTTTCTGACTGTTCCCCGGCCCTTTAACTTTTCCTCTGACCTTATTTTTCCTCTGTCTCTATTGTCCTGAACATGGGGGCTCAGTGTGGCCCTGCTCTGAAAGGGATCTCTGGAGAGGCTGGTTCCCACTTTGTTTTCTTAACATTTGTAAGCAAGAGTAGATGCTGTCTAAAATCTACTTCTTATGGCTCTAGCATTCTTTTCCGGAAGCGTGTTTTGATTCTCCATCCTGAGCGCTGTGTTAGGCTTGCAGCACTTTGTCACTGTTGGGGCTCCAGCCACCCCCCAGCACACTCACTGATATCCTCCCCTCTGCTTTTGGGAGACGGTACTGGTGGCGTGTCTTTCCACGCCTTCCCTCTTGAGAGGGACGGTCAGAGTTCCCCTTTGCTGTCTGGACCCAGGCTGGGGGATCTTCATTCACAGTTGTCTGTGTATATCCAGCGGGTCAGGAGGAGTCAGCAGGGGGTCAGCAGGTGAACCTCATCTCCCCGGGGCCTCCTCTGTGTAGTGCAGAGGCCAGCTCCCTTTGGCTGGCTCGAGAGAGCAATGGACCTGTTTGCAACTTCCTTTCTGGAGCTGCCCTCCCCCACTGCATCAGGACCCCTCTTCCCTGCTATGTCCTGTTTACACCTGGCCCCCTCTGGTCAGCTGCTTCCCACCTGCTGACCTGGAGCATTGAGACACCTTGCCTGTCCTTGGGTCATTCTTACAAATGGGTTTTTAAGAAGGAGTGTCCTCGACACTGTAACTTCCTTGAATCTGAACCAACACACTAAGCAAATTCCCGGGCACCATTTCCTGGCTACTTTACTTGTTGGATTTTCCCTTGTTTGTGTGTGCATTTTAATACTGCATTTTCAATTAGTATATGGTGGGGATTATGTTCCTATGTTCAAGTAGGCAATTATCCAAGTAGTTGGTTTTATGCATTCATTCATTTAAAAGATGCTCTATATTATAATTAATTGTATTAAGGAAATTCATACAAAGCTTAGCAAAGCTGGTAGCTGTCATACAGCCATATCTTTAGGGAAAATGCCACTTGACTTGGTGATCACTTACTGAAATAAACCATGAACTCATTCACTTGCTTTGCAGGTTGCCTTTTTTTTAAAAAAATAACCTTTTTGTTCTGGAATAATTTTAGATGTACAGAGAAGTTTCACAGAGAGTACACAGCATTCTTGTGTTTCCCTCCCCAAGTGTACACACAACTGTTTCACGTTGTCACAACAAGGAGCTGACCTCGGTGCACTACTGTTAGCAAAACACCAGAGTTCCTTCTGCCTTCACCAGTTTCTCCACAATGTCCTTTTTCTCTGGTTCCAAGATCCAATCCAGAATACCATGCTGTGTTTCGAATTTTCGTTCTTTTTCATGGTATTCTGTGAAAGCAGTGGTGACCAGTCAGGAAAGGTTCTGTAGAAGAAACCAGCCTGTCTGGGATGCTTGCTGCACCCCTGTGATGCGACCCCTTGAGAACATTGGCAGCCCCGCTGGCCCCCTCTGGAGGCCTGGAGCTCCTGGTGCAGCACTGTGATTTTCCTTCTTACGAGGAGAGTGGAGAGCCATCCCGTAAACACTAACCCTAAACCATGTGCGCCGGACGGACTATCTCCTCTTCCAAGCGGTTCCCAGGTTTGCGCCGAGGCACACGGATCCCGTGGGTCACCCCCCCCTGTGAGGTGACTGTGGTGACCTCAGTGCTTCATAGGTATACGCGTGCATCCCCGCGATCCATGCGGGGAAAGCCTTGCCCCTCTGTTAAGGACTGAGTCCTCTGGGCGTCAGCCGCTCTCATCTGAGAAGGGCGGCGAGCCAGGTCTCACCCTCCCTGCACCCCAGGCCCCAAGAGTCCACCTCCAGCCTGAGTGACCAGAGCAGAGGGCGGAGGGTGGAGGGCACATTGGACTCACTGGGTAGAAACGGGGAAGAAGTCTTCAGCCAGTTTCTACTGATCACAAGGCAACGATGGCCGTTAAGTCAGGACACATGATCTCATGGGAAATTCACAAGGTAAGAATGTTACCCTGAAATCTTGTTATCTCAGGTAATATCTAACAGCAGGAAGGAATGCTGAGAGCAAGTCAGAGCAAGAAAGGAAAGTGAAGCTTGTTAAAGAAAGTAGGAGTTAGAATGCTGACACGTTGCCAGCAATTTTTAATCCCTTTACTAAAAGAAAAGAAATGCAGACGATAAATAATGCCAGATGCAGCCGGGCACGTAAGCGCGTGGCTCGCACTCTCGGGTGCTCACCCCTCTACCCACCGGCTGAAGTCCTGTGGGTTGAGTCCGCCTCCGAGGCCTCTTCGTGAGGGGAAGAGGTCCTGGCGATGATGGTTGATGTACTTAAAGATGATGGAGTCTTGAGGACACAGTGGTTGAAACACTCATGACATGCTTTCTCGTATTTCCAAATCCGTTGTTGTCAGTTGCATAATTAATGGTGACATTGCTAATTCTGGAAGAAGAGAGACTTTGCCTAATTTGTTTATGAGGGAAAAAAAGGCTTCTGTTTGGAGAGCCCTGATGTGCTCTGCTGAGATGCTCTGTTTCCCAAATATTGGAGGACAAGTCACATTCTTTCCCAGTTTGGAAACAGAATAGGACTTAATCTTACCCAGATGTGTTCTCCCTCCCTGGACTAGTGCAGGGACCCAGGCAGTAAAAAAAAAAGGGGGGCTTCGGGGCAAATAGACCTCCGATTCCCGAGAGGTGGTGAGTCGTTGGGAATAAGGGGCCAGCGTGTGGCCACACGTGGGGTGAGTAATCGGCTCTCTTGCAACATTTGGGGCTCCCCCTTGGGCAAGATTAGGCTCCACACCAGCCTTGTAATGGGGCAAGAGACTTGTGTGTGGCGTGGAGAGACAGGGGCGGAGGCATCCTGGCCCCATCATGCAGTGGGTCGTCCAAGCAGGGACTGCATGCTTTAGAAAAGATGGAGAAGCTTTGAATTCTTCTGTAGTGTTGACCAATAATGTCCTGGATCTGCGCTAAAAGATTTTCTTAATTTCATGCTTGCGGTGCCAGGCACAGCATTTGGCACCAGCCCCAGAGCACCAGCCCCTGCCCAAGTAGTCTCCAGTGCCTCGGAGGTTGAACCGGAGGATGCTTCTGCCTCCAGGAGCCAACAGTAAGCCAGAGAAATTTAGGGGGCCAAGCAATTTCACTTACTGAGTTTCTCTTAAAGTGGTAGCTCGAAACACTCCTGGTGTTTTGTTGATGTTGGGCGTCCCAGTGCTCCCTGTTCCAAGGGTCCAAGTGTGGTGGTTTGGGTGCCCTGTGACAGGAGTACCAATCCCGTTAAAGCATTCTAAAGTGCTTTAGGAAAGAGGGCATATTATTGCCGCTAAAAACGTTAGAGCTAAATTTTGCTTTCGAGCGGTTTTATTATTTTCCTTTATCCTTTATCAACTGTTGTTAAATACTTTCTCTCTGGTTATTTTATTTTATATTTTATTTTATTATGTCCAATGCATGAAGAAGGTCACCTGAATGCCCACCACATTTTTCTTAGTTTATGCCAATGGTGTGCTTATAAATATTCAGCAACTGGGTTTCTGGGGACAACAGCCTTGATTTGCAAGGTTGGCTGATTGCTGTGGTGTAAATACTCCCACCCAGCAGATTTCAAGCTGCCCACATGATGCCACTGAGAAGCCGGGAAGAGATGTACACGTCGCCCCCGCCCCTGGGAGCTAGACAAGCCGCTGGAGCTGCTTGGACTGTGAGCTGGGTGGACGCACTGCCCCTGAGGGGCAAAGTGCCTTTTCTTACTTATGGTTACATGTAGAGCTTTGTCTCCCAAGAGAGGGCTGATCTAGAAGGTGTGGCTGGAGGACACAGGTCAACGTCATCCTGGGGCGGGCGTGAGGAATCATCACTATCATGTGCTAAGAAATAGCATACGTTTTCTTGGTTCATCCACCATCATTGAAGCACATTATTCTAAAAACAACAGAATAGACTGTAAGGGGTCTGGTGTTAGGAGTCATGCTCCCCAGGACTAAAATCCGAACTCTCCTTGACCTTGAGAACAGTACAAGAAATCTCCAGCCTAAAAATGCTTTCCTCTTATGGAGTGAAGATTAAATAGGAAATACAGGCATAGCTCCTAACCCAGGGCCTGATGCACACTCCACGCTCAGGGAGAGCTAGTTTGCACCTATAGTCTGCTTTTCCACAAGAAATTTGGGTAACTGGCTGTAGAAATCACTCAGAGAATCTAAAAAGGAGTGTGAACTCACTCTCCAGTTGCTAATAGTCTAGCAGGGAAGTGATGGTCATTGGGGTGTCCAGAGAGAGCTCCACTGGGTTACAGGTGGGTTGGCTCAATCAGGCAGGCTAGAGGGAGCAGCCCTCCCTCCTACCCTCTGCCCCCCTCTCCTGCTCTATCCAGGGCAGTAGGGGGTCACATCCGCTGAGAAGGTGATATGTACAACGAATTGTGAAGAATGGGTGACATTTGTCACGTGGTGGTGGGACCATAGCTTGAGAAAGAGTTTGAGTGTTATTTTTCAGAGAAATGTGTATATATGTATATATAACTTACAAATGGATATAGCTTATAAATAACCACACCAAAAAATCTGTTTCCATTTCTTTAACATTTAAGTAGGCACTAAAACGTTTAGATAGAAATTCCTCAAATTCCAAACATTAAAAACTCCTGAGATAAGAAAATGGTTATTTCCCTTTTCTAAGATGTATTTTATATCAATTCAGACCCTGCGACGTACTGTAACGTGAGGTCAAGGGTAGGTGGCATCTCAGGCCCACCTCTTAAAGCCGGTAAAGAAACAGAAGCCCATTGTGTTCCAGATTTGGTCACACCAGTCCTCAGGGACACCACTGACTCTTTCTTTGCCTTTGCCGGCACCTGGCCCTTCCGTGTCCCTTCTGGCCGTCGGGACTCACATCTGAGGTTACTTTTCTCAGGCTCAGGTTTTCCCATGAATTCATTTTCATTTCCCCTCCCCAGACTTGTTCATTGCCTCTATTTCTGTACGACAGTTGTCCCATATCTCTTAGTCCAGTCTTCTAAACAGCATCCAACATGGTGCTGTGGTCAGAACAGCCAGGATGAGTTCTGGCTTGGTCACTTTCCATTGTAGGAATCTAGCAAGAGATGATCTTATTCAAATCTCAGTTTCTCTATCCAGGAAAGAGACAGTGAAGTAAATAACAGGAAGATTTTTGCGGAAATTAAAATAAAAGTATACATTTAAAAGTGCAGTATAAATGTTAATTACTATTGATACTGTCATTTTAGACCACAAAAATAGAGGCATGAATCTCCCCTTTTTCCTGAAATTCTTCCAAACTAACTAGAGAAAAAAAGTCCTTTCTCAAGCCCACTCTCATTATACTGACTAATCTGGAAACACGCATCTCTGTACAACAAAGCTTTATATAAAATGCCCATAAAGAATTCAGAAATTGGAAACATTGAACATGGATTATAAAATAACAAATTTTAAAAAAGCTTGGAAATATTTGCGGGGATCAGGAAATTTTTTAAAATGACACAGCTAATTTGTAAAAGAACTAAATAGAACTTCCAGAAACAAAATGTTAAGAAACTGAAAAAACCTCAACAGATGAGTTTAATAGAAAGTTAATACAGCTGAAAAGAGAACTAGTGAATTGTAAAATAGGCCCCAAATAGTCCCTAACCAGAAAGATTAAAAAGGAAACTATAGAATAATAGATTAGTTTTACAGGATGATTTAGGAAATAACAGATTTGTTTAATCAAAGTTTCTCAAGAAGGACTAAGAGAAAGCCTGTGGAGAGATAATGGGTGGGGATTTCCCAGGATTGATTAGAAACACTGATCTAGAAATTTCAGAATCTCAGTTAATCTCAAGCAACATTCAAGCATGAGGGAATTCATTCTCAGATACATCTTAATAAAACTGCAAAACAACAAAGACTGAGAAAATCTTAAAAAGAGACAGCAGAAGGAAACAGACTCATTGTGTTCAGTTTTCTTTGAGTGCTTGGACATACTCATAAGAACTTTTAAAAAGTGCTTGTCTGCTAATTCCATCATTCTTGGCATTTCTGGGCAATGGACAACTTTGAGAACTGTCAGTGGTAATACAGGGCTGGCACAAATTCAAGGTCTGACCAGGCAGAGTAGAAAGACCTGGTTGAATGCTTGAGACTTTCCATAAAGATCCCAGGAAAGGCACACCTTAGCAGTAGGGATAAACTAGATTCAGGGTACAGGCTAACCTGTATCCAGCTTAGCCTGAAATCAGCCTTCAGAGGACCAATTTGATCCATGGAAAATTTACTTCCTTTTGGGAGGAATATCCTCAACACTCACTAAAGGAAGATAACAAGGTCCAGCCACTCAGAGATGCAGTCATCACAGTGCCCAGCATGCAATAAAAATGATCAGACATGCAAAGAATCAGGGTAATTTGACTCATCCCTAGGAGAAAAAAACCCAGAAATGACAGAGAAGATGAAAATAGCAAAAAGGAATTTTAAAACAGCTCTTTAAAACATTTCCAAGTAGTTAAAGAAAACTGCACATAATGAATAGGGAAATAGAAACCATAAGAAAAGATCCACATTAATATTCTGGAGCTGTAAACCACAATATCTTAAATGAAAAAAATCACTGGATGGTAGTGATTTCTAGGAGACTAGAAACTGAAATGAAAAGTGAACTTGAAGACTGGCCTATAAAAATTGTCCAAACTGAAGCAATAAAAGAAAAAAAAGGCTGGAAAAAAGAGGAGCTTTTCATGGACTTTTGGTGTAATATCAAGAGGCCTAACATAAGTGTAATGGAAATACAAGAAAAAGAGGAAGGGCAGAAAAGTATTTGAATAACTGATTGAAATTTATCCAAGCTTGGTGAAAAATATAAACCTACAGCACTCAAAGAAACTCAGAGAAAAAAAGAAAATCATACCAAGGCACATTTTAATCAAATTACTGACAATGAATTATGAAGAGAAAAACTTCTTAAAAGTAGCCCAAGAGAGGGGGACATATTACACGCAAAGTGACAAAGACAGAAATGATGGCTGACTTCTCATTAGAAACACTGCAAGACAGGAGACAATGGAACACCAACTTTGAAGTGCTGATTAAAAAAAAATCATTCTAGAATTCTATATCTAGTTAAAATCTCCTTATAGAAATGAGGCAAAATAAAGCCAATTACAGCTGAGACCAGCTATTATTACTAGCAGAATTGGTAATAAAAAATCATTATATTATTTCCTCAAGGTAGAGAAAAATGATAACACACTGAAACCCACATCTGAAGGAATTAAGACCAGTGAGGGATAGTAAATTATGGGTAATGAATTTATTTTCATTTTTCAATTTATTAAAACAATTATTGACACTTTAAAGTAAAAATAATAAAAATACATTGTGTAATATGTAGCATATGTGGAAATAATCTGTATACCAATAGTAAAATAAAAGGCAGGAAGGGAGAGATGAAAGTATATTGTTATAATCTTTTATATGTACAGTGATACAATGTTTTATAAAGGTAAACCATGATAAAAGCATATTGGAACTATAGAGGAAACACTATACAAATAAAATAAAGAGTAACCACTAAGTCAACAGAAGACATGAAATGGAACATTAAAAAATACCAAATCCATAAGATCACAGAAAAAAGAAGCAACAAACAACAGATGGGAAAAATATAAAACTCATATCAAGAAGTTGGACTAGGGCTTCCCTGCTGGCACAGTGGTTGAGAATCCGCCTGCCGATGCAGGGGACGCGGGTTCGTGCCCCGGTCCGGGAAGATCCCACATGCCGCGGAGCGGCTGGGCCCGTGAGCCGTGGCCGCTCAGCCTGCGCGTCCAGAGCCAGTGCTCCGCAACGGGAGAAGCCACAACAGTGAGAGGCCCGTGTACCACTAAAAAAAAAAAAAAAAAAAAAAAAGAAGTTGGACTTACATCCAATTATATGAGTAACTAATTAAATTAATAAATTAACTAAACAAAATGCAGATATTGTCAGACTGGAGAAAATAATGCTGCCTTTAAGAAACAATTTTTGAATAGAAAATTAAAGGGATAGAAAATATTATATTATTTAAGTACATTTATAAGTAAGCTGGAGTAGCCATATTGGGACAATAAGGGACATTTCAATAAAAAGACATGACAATCATAAATATGTATATACCTAACATATGAGTCTCAAAATACATAAAACATGAACTTACAGAAACAAGAGGAGAATAGACAAATATGCAATTAGTTGAAGATTCAGCTCTATTCTCTCAGTAACTGATGGATCAAGTAAGCTGAGAATCAGTAAACGTAGAAGACTGGAACAAAGTAGCAACAAAGTAGGTCTAACTGACCTCTTTAGAGCATGACACCTTATAACAGTAAAATCCATTCTTCCCGCATCCACATGAACATTCACCAAAATAGATTATATGCTGGGCTATGAAACAGGTTTTGGTACATTTAAATGGATTGAAATTATACAATATATATCCTCTGACCACAAGATAAATTAGAAATCACCAAGTAGACACTGGGAAATCCTCAAATGCTTAAAAGTTAAATAACATATTTTAAACCATAGTTTCAGTGAAAAGATCACAAGGAAAATTTGAAAATATTTTGAACTGAGTGATAATGAGAAGGCAACACATCAAAATTCATGGGTTGCAGCAAAGCAGTGCTTAGAGGGAAATTTTAACATTAAATACTTATATTAGAAAAAAGAGAGATTTGAAATCAAAGATCTAAGCTTCCATCTGAAGAATCAAGCAAAAGAAATTGAAAAGTAAGTAGAAGGGAGGAAATAATAATATAGAAAACAGAGAAAGTCAATGGAAATAAAAATTAGTTCCTTGAAAAGGTCAATAAAATGATAAAGCGCTAGATAAATTGATCAAGAAAAAAAATATGGGAAACACATTTACCAGTTTCAGAAACAAAAGAGGGGCCATCACTACAGCTCTTGCATAGATTAAATCGATAATAAGGAAACATTATGAAAAATTATGACAATAAATTCAACAACTTAGATGAAATGGACAAATTTATTGCAAGGCACAAATTACCAAAACGGACTCAAGGAGAAATAGAAAATCTAAGTACTCATGAAGCTATGTAGAAGAAAAGAAATGGGTACGTATGTATTTTCTAGGAGTTTTTATTGTTATCTATAATTTTTAGTCCTCTCCTCTTTCTTACTGTAAAAATAATGATCTTGGCCATGATTTCCTGCATGTGATTTTAAGATTTGTTTCAGATTTTCCCACTCATGTGAGCCTTGACTTATACTTACGCCCCAGTTGATTAGGTCTCTAGTGATACCCTGTGAACATTTACTCTTTCTCACAGTGTCAGATTAAACAAACATGTTGTGCTCTCTTCCTGGTATCAGATGTCAGAGATATTAAAAATGAACTTTCATTGGTGTCCAGGAAAACGAAACAAAACCACTGGGCATCTCTAACAGTCTGACTTTTGCCCTGAGGGCACTGTGGTCTGTGTGAACAGCCAGGGAAAATCACAGTAGCACCCAAGACTCCTCTAATCCATTTACCATAACCCCTTAAAATCTGACAAAGACCGAGGGGCAAAGCAGGGCACATCAGAGGAACATCCTCCTGTTGACAACTGCAGGCAAAAGGACAGAGCTCACCTCCGCAGGTAATCCGCCAGGTCTGCTGACATCCAGGTGTGAGTGCAATGAACAATCTCCCCGGGGCACGGGGCAGCACCCCTTTCACACTGAGACTCACAGAATTGTAAGGAAGTGCCCTGGGACATAGCCACTCTGTCTGGTGTTTTGCTTCGCTGTTGGCTTTTCTTCTTTACCATCTGCAAAGGTGTTTTCAGTTGATTTTATGAACCTCCGAAGAGCAGAGGAAGCCGGATGTGCAGCTCCCTGAGCATGGCGATTTGCACACGGCGTTTCTGTGGGGACACGCTGGGCACTCCTTGCGAAGGGGAGGCTGTCCGACTTAATTAGCAATGGCTCCTCTGAGCTCGGGACGCTTCCGGGGCCTCTATGACGAGCTTTGTCAAAGCAGGCTCTTGGCCACGACCCTTCACATCCTGAGCATTCTGCTTTCCTCAAGCACTGCGTACAAATGACTGAGACTCAGAGATCGTCAAATAGGAAGAAATGTGAACTGCAGTAAACAGGAAACTGTAGCAAATGGGCAGGCTTTCTAGCCTCTGCGTGCCTGTGTGCACGTGTGTCTGTGTGCGTGTGTGTGTGTGTGTGTGTGTGTGTGGTGTACGTTATGTGCACGTCTCAGTGCATAACTAGAAGCGAGCATTCAATTAGGTGGATTTTTTCTGTATCAGAAGGAGTCGTGGCTGTTGAGACACAAGTGGCCCCACCACCCCGCCCTCCCCGCCCCCCCCGCCCCCCGACCCCCCCCACCCCCCCATCCCCCCTACCCCCCGACCCCCCGACCCTGGCCTGACTTCCAGGTCTCTGCCCGACCCCAAGCTCCGTGTGCAGAGTGGAAAAAGCATCCCCTGCGGGCCCTTCTTTCCCCCAAAGCACTCTAACCCGTCAGTATGTGCGTCCGGGAGGGCGCTTACGGGCGGGTGGGGAGAAGCGCCGGCCGCAAGGCCTGGGCGCCCGCGGCCGCTCTCCTGGGGGGCCGGGCGGCAGTGACATTCTCCTCCCCAGTCTGGAGGGGAAGCGGCGCCTGAGCGCTCATCCACCAGCGTCTCAGCTGCTCTGTCGCTGCAGCCACACTCGGAGAAGTGAAGCTTCCAGTAGCAGTGGAGTTTCATCAGACGCAAGCAACCCGAGGCGCCCCGCCCGGGAAGCTTTTAGTGGCCCGGGTTCTGGGGCTGGAGGGGCGCGGGGACCCGCATGTCTTCAGGCTTCTCCAGATGGTGGTCAAGGGCCTGCGGTTCGCGGCCCCTCGATCACAGCACCTCGTTGAGTTGCGGCGAGTTTTGTGCCCCGGGCCTGCAGTGGGGCTCACGGCACCTTCACTGTCACGCTCGGAGCGAGGGGCGGCGGGGGCGGCCCTCAAACGCGGTGGAAAGCCCCGCTGCCCCCTCCCGCCCCCGTTGTCGCAGGCCCACCGCCTTGACATTATCTCTTAGAAAGTCTGGAACCTTGTGAAGATTCAGCAGCCACAGGGAGCAGAGCCCGGCTCTGGAAGGTTGGGGTCTCGACCACAGCGCTGGCTGGAGACTCAGGCGCTCGCTTGCTGCAGCTGCACGGGGGCCGCGACGGCAGCCCCGGGCCCGCGCAGCCCGTGCGGCCTCTGTGACTGACCCGCTTCCCGGTCTGGAACGAGGCTCTCCTTCTGTGTCCTCAGGGTCCTCGCCGCCCCCGACGCCCTGGAAACTTCTCCCAGAACCGAGCTGACAGGTGGTTTTGCTCTGTGGGGTAAACCTGCAGCCTAACTTGGAGATGCATCCAGACTGGGGTGTGGACCTGCTCCCCCAGTCACCCGGCACCAGCTGCGCCAGCACCACAGAGCCCGGAGGTGACCGGGGTGTTACGCGGGCCGCGGCTCCCGGAGGCCGACCGCCCAGCGACCCTCTGGGGCTGGTCCTCCGTCCCCCTCCCCGCTGAAGCCCCTTCCCCATGTGCCCTCAGGCGCACCCACTAGGGCCCGGCCGGTCACTGCGGGGGCTCCCTTCCTCCCCAGGTGAAGTGCTGCCAACTTCAGGAGGACAAGTCGGCCCTTCCCCCAGCTCCAGGGGGTGTCTTTCTCTCTGTCACGTTTCCCTCTTCCTCCTGAAGTTTTGCCAAAACAGAGGGGCGGTTTCACAACGCGCGTTGCACCCCGAAAGGAGGACGAAGCAGGCGGGTGGACGTGTTGGTCTCAGTGGGTCAGATTCCCCTCAGGACGCTAGAGCCTCCCCCGTGTTTTCCTCAGGGCTCCGCAAAGGGTGCCGACATCCCCCAATGCTGGAGAGCGACTTTGCTTCCCACCCTGGCCTAGAGACCCCCGCTCAGCCCTCCCGCGCTCCGACCCCGGTGGGGACCGGGCGTGACTTCCTGTCCCTCAGTGCGTTTCTGCGCGTGAGCGTGTCCGTGCAAGGGGCCAGGGAGCCGCCTGCTCTGGCTGCGGGTGGGTCTACCGTGCAGCTCGTCCGGTGCAAAAGCTCTGGGACCCCCGCCCAGGACCCCTGCTCTGGCCAGCCCCTAGCATTCTATTCGTAATCTCCAGTGCTTTTTCTTAAGAGGGCCCCAAAATGTAGACGCTCCAGGCCGTGGGAAACTTGGGCCCTCGCTGGGTCCAAGCCAGGAGTTCCTAACGGCAAGTGGGCGTTGGTCCTGGCCTGCGGCTGTGAGCCGTGGCCTGCCGCGCAGATGCAGGTGGTGCTCCGCCGGCCCCCAGGCTCGTGCATGACTCATAAGTGTCTACCTGCAGCTCGTATCTTTATAATGAGCCCTTGGACGCGTATCTAACTGATTATTTAACTCCTCAAAGACACCTGAAAATGAGCACATCCTAGCCCACTGACAAGCGCTTACCAGTTGAGACAGACCCTCAGTTTCTCTCTGGAATCTTTGGGTGCCCAGGAAAGAGGTGGCTCTCGGTTATCAATTCCATGTTCAATATCTAGGTCCATAGACCATCAGCCCATGGGGGTCACTGGTGGAAAGAGCAGGGCCAAGACTGATTGGAAGAAAAAGGGAGCAGACGCAGATTACCAAGGTCCGGGAGGAGGCGGGTGACATCACTGCAGAGCCTACACGATTAATGGGATAGGAAGGGATTATCATCAACAGCTCTGTTTCTACACTCTCTCCAATGTTCCCTTGGACGTTTTCCCATCTGTGTAGCCAACACTACACAGTTAACTATTGTAGATTTATGGTGAGTCTCCAAGTCCAGGGGTTTAAGGCCTCCAACTCTGTGCACTGCTTTAAGATGGTCTTGGTTTTCTAGGCACTTCGCATTTCCACATAAATTAATAAATCAGTTTGTCAATTTCTACAAAAACTTGTTGGGTTATTTTGATTGAAATCCCATTAAGTCTATAGAGAAACTTAGCATCTTAACTTTTTTTTTTTTTTTAGTTTTTCAGTCCTTGAACTTGTTATATTGTTCCACTTATTTTGGTCTTTTTAAATGTGTCTCAGCATTTTTTGTTATTTTAAATGTATAGGTTTTGCACATATGCCATATATTTTGATTTTATTGGTATTTTATTTTATTTTTATTTTTATTTAATTTTTTTCGGTACGCGGGCCTCTCACTGTTGCAGCCTCTCCCGTTGCGGAGCACAGGCTCCGGATGCGCACGCTCAGCGGCCATGGCTCATGGGCCCAGCCGCTCCGCGGCATGTGGGATCTTCCCGGATTGGGGAATGAACCCGCGTCCCCTGCATTGGCGGGCAGACTCTCAACCTCTGCGCCACCAGGGAAGCCCTTATTGGTATTTTAAAAACTCTATTTTCCAATTATCAATACTTTGTTGGTAGCATATAGAAATATTATAAATTGATTTTATATATTAGCCTTGTATCAAGTGGCTTTGCAAATTTATTTACTCCTAATATTTTGTAGACTAGTTTAGATTTTTATGTACATAAACATATATGTGAACAATGACAATTTTGCTACTTTCCAATTTTCCATTTATGTATGTATTTCTTTATTTAAATTTGAACTTGGTCTTATTGTTCTGGAGAGGACTCATAGAACAATTTTTAATGGAAGTGGTAAGAGCAGACATCCTTGTCTGTTCCTGACCTCAGGGAGAAAGCGTTCAATATTTCACCATTAAGTTTGATGTTAGCTGCTGTGGTGTATGTGCTTGTGTGTGTGTGTGTGTGTGTGTGTGTGTGTGTGTGTGTGTGTGTGTAAGGTACTCTTTAATTAATAAAATGCCTTTTATTCCTAGTTTGCTAAGGGTTTGAAACATGAACTAGTATTCAGTTTTATCTTTATGCACCTATTGATATGATTATATGATTTTTTCCTTTATTTTGTTAATGTAATTTTTGCTTATATTCCTACTATTTTATTATAAAATTTTCAAACTTAAAAAAATGGAAAGAATTATGCAGTGAACACTCACTCACTGCCTAGATTTTCTAAATTTGGTTTATCACATGTATATCCATCTCTCTAGCCTATTTATTGTAAATTTTTATGTATTTCAAAGTAAGTTGACATCAGTATACTTGATTCTTAAACATCTCAGCGTGTATATCACTAAGTAGAGCTGAATATTTATGTACATCTAGTTTTATTTTGAATTAAATGCACAAATTTTGAGTGTACACTTGATAAGTTTTGACAAATGTGTGTACCTGTGTAATGCAAACCTCTATCAAGAGACAGAATACTGTCACCAGCACAGCAAACTCTCTCACTCTTCCATTCAGTCAATATCCACCTCTTCCCCCCACCTTCCCCCGGTAACAGTGTTCAGATATATTTTCTCCACAGAATAGTTTAGATTGTTCTAAAACTTTACTTAAGTAGCATCGTATAGCATGTACTCTTTGTGTTTGGCTGCTTTCACTTGAGATAATGTTTTTGAGATTTATTCCTGTAGTTGTGTTTATTAGTGATTAATTCTTATTTGTTGCTGTGTTGTATTCCTTGGTGGAATATATTAATTTGTTTACCCATTCTCCTGTTGACGGACACCAAATCTATTTCCAATGTCTTGCTATTGTGAATGAAGCTACGATGAACATTCTTGAACACATCTTTTTTGTGAATACGTGCGGTCACTACTCTTTGGTGAAAACTTAGGCGTGGACTCCTGGGTCGCAGGGTCATTGTATGGTTATTTCTATGAGCTGTGGTCTGACATGTCCAAAATGGTTGTATCATTTTACATTCCTTCCAGTTCCCTTTGAACACTTGATATTATTGCCAGTAATTTTAGTTTCAGCCATTCTGAAGGGTGACTGGCTATGGTTTGAATTTGCATATTCTTGATGAATAATGATGTTGAGAATTATTTCATGTGCTTATTATCCTTTCATATATTCTTCAGTGAAATATATGTACAACTGTTTGCCTATTTTTATTGTGGTCTTTGTTTATATTATTATGTTGTAGAAGAAGTTCATTCTTTATATATTCTAAATATAAATTCGTTGACAAATATATATTTTGTGACTATTGCCTCCTAAAATATGGTTTGACTATTCAATTGAAAGCTTAAATTAAAAAAAAATGTTTAACATCTTTATGGGAGTATAATTGCTTTACAATGGTGTGTTAGTTTCTGCTTTATAACAAAATGAATCAGCTATACATATACATATATCCCCATATCTCCTCCCTCTTGCATCTCCCTCCCACCCATGCAAGGATGCTCAACATCACTAATCATTAGAGAAATGCAAATCAAAACCACAATGAGGTATCATCTCACACTGGTCAGAATGGCCATTATCAAAAAGTCTACAAACAATAAATGCTGGAGAGGGTGTGGAGAAAAGGGAACCCTCTTGCACTGTTGGTGGGAGTGTAAATTGATACAGCCACTATGGAGAACAGTATGGAGGTTCCTTAAAAAACTAAGAATAGAATTAGCATAAGACCCAGCAATCCCACTACTGGGCATATACCCTGAGAAAACCATAATTCAAAAAGATACATGCACCCCAATGTTCACTGCAGCACTATTTACAATAACCAGGTCATGGAAGCAGCCTAAATGCCCATCAACAGAGGAATGGATAAAGAAGATGTGGCACATATATACAATGGAATATTACTCAGCCATAAAAAGGAACGAAATTGGGTCATTTGTAGAGACGTGGATTGACCTAGAAATTGTCATACAGAAGAAAGTCAGAAAGAGAAAAACAAATATCGTATATTAACGCATATATGTGGAATCTAGAAAAATGATACAGATGGACTGGTTTGCAAGGCAGAAATAGAGACACAGATGTAGAGAACAAATGTATGGACACCACGGGGGGAAAGTGGCGGAGGGGTGGTGTTGGTGGGATGAATTGGGAGATTTTGATTGACATTTATACACTAATATGTATAGAATAGATAACTAAAAAAAAAAAAAACAACAAAAGAACCACTGGGTCAAAGGTGATGTCATTTCACCTGGAGGAGTTTCATCTACTCTGCTTTTAGGAAGACAGTGTGAGGGCTGATTACACCAACCCAACTGGGACTTACACTGGGCTGGGGTTGGGTGGTCACCGCAGCTGGACTCAGTTCACCTTGAGTGACCCATCTCGCTAGGATTTCAGAGCCCGGCAAACGTCTCGCTGGGAGAGCCGCCATTCTTGCTGCAGGCCCCACACGTTAGAGGGACTTTGTCTCTCAAATGCTGGGAGACACAGGAGTTTTGCGTTGCCTCCTGACCCAGCACCGAAGTTTCAGCTCGTCCGGCTCTCGTTGCTTTCACTGCTGTCCAAAGTCTTTAAAACTACAATTTTTGTCATTTATTCCACTTTTTTCTAGATTTTACAATGATTTACCCTGCTGATATCTACTATATCTTACTTGGAAGTAAAAGTTCCAGTGATTTTCAAAAAATACACCTCATTATCTATATCAACTTGCATTGATGATGAACAGTGCTTGAAGTCAACTGCTGGAACAATTAAATAAGGAAAACCCTTGTGTTCCTGGAGAGGCCCTGGAATTCGATGGAGGCTGCATCAGAAAGACTTGATGTGGGAGAAATAGAACACGTCCCGGTGGGGGCCTCTTCTGCCTTCCTCCAGGCACGTTGACATGTCCCCATACAGACTGTGTTCCAGGCTCTCTTCCATTCCGTTCCGCTGTGGGTGTGGACAAAGTATGAGAAGATAGGTGATGGGAAGGAGGAAAGGGGAAAGATGGGAAAATGCATTAGTGAGGAGAGAGCAAAGATGATGGATGGGCTGTTCTGGAGTATTTTCTCCAGAACTAGACTCAGAACCAAACTTTCCAGAAGGAACCCACGAAGCCCTTCTGTCCATCTGAGGCCAGAGAGCCGCCGCCCCACGGTGGCAGTGACTCTGGTCACGGTCCTCCACCCACAGCCCTGGCCGCCCCTCCTGTGTGCCGGGGCCCCGGAAAGGGAGCCAGCCACCGATCTGCACATGTTCACCTCGTGATGCTCCAGGAGACGGAAAGACGAGACCCTTGCAAACACCCTGTGCGTCTGCTTGCTAAGCGGGTGCAGAGTGGGAGGTCCCCGCCTGGCACTTGTTAATTGACTGCCCCTCGGGAAAGACAAAGGGAAAGCTCCGCGTGGAGGCACCTGTTTGCCTGTGAACTGTGACAGAGACACGAGGAGCATTTCCCTGTAATTGTCAGCCCAGGGAGAGCATTCGGAGGCCGGGAATGCTAGCCATCAATCTCCCTGTGCATGCGGTGTCTCTGTTTAACAGCTGATAGGGCGTCTCCAAAGGGCTTTTGGGGCTCTTTGTTTAAAATGACATATAACGGGCCTGGACTTATCAGTGTCTCTGAATGCATTTTCTGTGCTCTGTCCCCACTGGGGGATTCAGTCCATTCTGATGGATATGTGGAGGATTGATTTTGAGCTTGGAATAATTTAATCCATCAATTTAACATTAATGAATATGCAAAGGGAGTCTCTTTGTGGATGAAAAACAGAAGAGGGACATTCTTATTAATTTGAAATGGACTTGAGAAATGGAAATAGCTTGTGCCATTATCTGCCTGAGAGTCTGGCGATTGGGCCATCAGATGAGCTGTGTGGGTCCGGAGCAGCTAAGACCCGTCCACGGCCATTCGGAGATTCCTGCAGCACGGTAGTTGAAAGCCCTCCGGAATGCGAGGATGCGGCTATTCCCCAGGCCAGGGTGAGGGCTTTTCAGGGTGAGACAAGCTGGCATTGTTTCTCTGAGCTCTGAATAAGAGGCCTGAACCCTGAGTGCTGGTGCATCGTTTAAAATCGCATCAAAAGCCCAGGATTGGACGACAGGGTTAAACGATTTCAGATTTCTTTGGTCCCAGAGGTGTGTCGGAACGAAACATTGAACAAAGCTGGGGGAGAACACAGGCCCTCTCAAGCTCACAAGGCAGCTGGGGAAAGGCAGGGTCCCCAGCCCCACACCGATGTCTGGATGGGCGGCTGAGTCTGCAGCCTGGAGCCCACATGGTGCTTGGGGGTCTGGCCCTGTGCCTCTGCACAGTGACCAAGGACAAAGCAACCCAAATGAGAAGGCAGCCGGATGCTTCAGTTACACTCCCTGAATCACCCTGCAGCCTCTCCTGCAGCCTTTACCTCTCAAGTGCCAGACCTCTCGAGTGCCCCCTACCTTCTTACTGCGAGTTCGTGAACGAGATGATGCAGGTGGTTTTGTTCCCTGGAGGCTGGCTAGGGTCCCCCCACTGACTGTTTTCCATCCAGGCCGTGTCCCGTTTCATCACAGACACCTCAAAGAGCTCCCGTCCTGGCTTCTCCCTGGAGGCGTGTGGGTTTGGGTAGAAGCCAAGCCTCCTCCAGGGGCCTTCGCTCCCTCCAATAACAAGCAGCAGTGCACGGATGGGGTCCTGCAATGGGAACAGGGTGCAATCGAACCCCATGGTGTCACGAACCACTGTGCACAGATTCATGTAAACTCTGAGTAAACGCTGTCTTCTCCGACGTGCAGCTGATATAGGGCAGATGGTCCCATCACTTGTTGCAAAAATCCATTTCTGCTGCAGCCAACCTGATCGCCGTACCTGACAAGTTTCTTCACCGTAGAGCCCAGAGCAGCCAGCAGATAGCACGTCAGAGTCCCCATGAAGTCCAAGTGCAGCAGGAGCCGGCCCTTCAAGGAAACGGGGATTTAGGGCAAAGGTATGATTTTTACTCCCAGAGACTCGGAAGGAGGATGTGACCCGTCCAGGTGACCTCTTCAGAGCCCGAGGAGTCGTATTCTAATGACATTTATGTAATACATATAGAAAGATTACACAATTTTCCTAATTTCTCCATCCCCAGAATTACTGCTAAGTGACCTTCGTAAGTGTCATGATTTCAGTCACAAAATCTCACTCTGCGTGGCTGCTGGTGGACCTGATGGGCACCTGCTCCTCCTTTGGATCAGCATCATCACTGGTCCCAGTCTCTCTTCTCCTGCTCTATCTTGTCGTATCTGTGCTAAAGCTCTCTCTGCCGCAGGGACCTGGGGCAGCAACAGGGCCCAGCAAGTGCGGCTTCCCTCTCACGGGGGGTCTGCAGGGACCCCCAGACACAGCTGGGTCTCTGAGCTCCGTGGGCCCTGAGGGGTGCCCTCTCCCTGGGTCTTCACCCCGATATGGCACAACCTTGTGTCACATAGGCTGGACGCTTCCCGGTTCAAGGGTTTTGCCAGGACACGTGGACGGGTGCAGATGGCAAGGGGGGGGGTCTCCCCATGCAAGCCGTCCGCTCAGGCCAAGCTGCCACGTTGCCTGGGGAGCCCTCACGTGCAGTCTGTTCAGAAACATTGATACCAACAGACAAAAGCACCATGAGCAGCAGGGAGTCCCGACCTTGGTGCGTGTCTGCCTGGCCTGAGCCAGTAGGGGCAGCGTGGTTGCGCCTGCCACCCCAGAATCCAGCACCTGGGACAGCCCCCTGGACTCCAGGGACAACACCTGAGCTTTCAGAATCCTGGGCCTTCCCCTCAGTCAAGATGAACCAAACCTTTGGAAAACTGGGCCTCGTTTCTTCCTACAAATTGAATGAACTTGGGCTGTGACCAGTGGACCCCACGGACAGTTGGAAGAAACAATAGCAGTTATTACTGTGATTATCAGAGTGTAGAATTGAGCTATGTGTGCTGGGTGCAGCTCAGAAGTGAAGGGAGGGGGCGCCTTCTTGTTTCCATGCCCCCCATTCCCTGCTGTCACTGAGGAGGAACTGGGCAGGGAATCCCTTCCAGCCACATTTACTTGGAGAAACCAGGAACCCTGAGTGCCTATGGCCAAGAGCCCTCCTGGGACCAGGTGCAGCCTTCCAGGTCCTCGGTCCCCAGCAGCCGCCGCTTCACTTAGCGGAATCAAGGAAGTGGAATCCTAGGTTGGGAACAAGAAAGCTGAGAATGGCCCAATTTATGCCCCAGAATACCCAAGAGGCTCAGAAACTGGTGCCGCATTTCTCTGGAAATGGGGTTAAGGTGCTAAAATCCAAGGACGGGGGGAAGGTGGCCTTGAGGAGCAGGTTCTCACACTCTGTCCCACTGGCGATGCCGCACCAGCCCGGGAGATGCTGTTCACTGTCTGCAGTGGGGCGCGGGGGGAGAGCAGGGCCTGGGGCTGGAGGGTGAGAGCTTGGCTGCTTGATGGACTCGCCCGAACCCCTAACCACACATGATGGCTGCCCTGGGCCCTGAGATCTCTGGTGAGGGGTGGTGTGTTAGCTTCCTGAGGCTGCTGGAACAAAACACCATAAACTGGCTGGTTTAAAACAACAGAAATTTATTTTCTCATTGTTCTGGAGACCAGAGGTCTGCAATTAAGGTGTTGGCAGGGCTGTGCACCCCCCGAAGACTCTGGGGGAGGATACGTTCTTTGCTACTTCCAGCTCCTGGTCGCTTCTGGCATTCCTTGGTGTCCTCAGCTTATGGCCACTCTCTCTTTGTTCCATTGTTACATGGCATTCTCTTTCTGTGTGTCTGTCTTTATCTTCCTTTCTTTTATAAATACACTTGTAGTAGCATTTATCGCCCACCCACATAATCTAGGATAATGGCTTCATTTTGAGATTGTTAACTTAATCACATCTGAAAAGACCCTTTTTCCAAATAAAGTAATATTCACAGGTTCTGAAAATTAGGGTGTGGACATATCTTTGGGGGTGGTGGTGCTGTTCATCCCACTACAGAAGGAAATATTCTCTGGAGAATCTCATCAGCCCAAGAGGAGAGTCCTGAAGATATGAACATCCAGTGTCCCCAGTAGACTGGTGACTCATTTGCTCAGAGCTTCCACTCAGATATTTAGTCCTCACTCTTAATTATGAGCAGATTTTGTCAAATATCTGAGAAAAAAACAAAAGAAACAAACATAAATGAGCAACATGGAGAAAGAGATCATTTGAGGAGAAGGAATCTTTAAAAAAAAAAAAAAACCCTGTCATTAATATTCTCAACAAGTTAAGGAAAGATGTTGTACTTATGAAACAAAAAGAGAATGCTATGAAAAGGAACATTCAGCAAGAAAAAAAGAAAATTTGGAAAAAACTTAAAACAGCAGAAATTAAGAAAAGAATTGAACAATTAGAAGATAAAGTTAAGAAACTCACATAAAATAGAGCAAAGAAAAAAAAGACAAAATGATAGCAAATGAACCAACATTTAAATAATAGGAATTCAGAAAAAGAAAAAAAAAACTAGAGAAAGAGAGAGAAAACAGAGGGGATGAAATCATCAATGAACTAATTCAAGAAAATTTCCTAGAATATTTGGTGTTGCAGAACAATGGGTGAAATAGATTCTGATCGAGGCACATCTTTATAAGTTTCAGAACCCTGGGAACCAAGAGAAGGTTCTGTAAAGGAAAGACTAAGAACCAGGATGATTTCAGAACATTTTCACTGCAACACCAAAAGCAAAAGAATGTGGAGAAATGCCTTCAAAGTTCTGAAGGAAATTCTGAACCCAGTCCAACTGTCGTACAGGTATAAGGAAAGAATCAAGATATTTCCCTTATAAACGGTCTAAAAACATTTATTATCCATGCACTCTTTTCCAAAAAGCTACTGCAGGATATGGGCCATTGGAACAATGGTGCCAAGGAGGGGGCAAAGGACCCCACCCTGGAGAAGGGAGAAGGCTGCTCCCCCAACGGCAGGTGTTCCCGGGTGTGTGTGATAATCCATCCAGATGGGAGAGGTCTGGCTCTAGAGAGAGCCCCATTGCTCTTGAATGATCTTTTAACCTGAGGATGGAAAGTCCAGGTGAGCCTGAATACCACGTATGGATGCAGCTCTCACACACTCCTCCAGCCCTGCTCCTGGGTCAGTAGGGGACACTCAGTACACTCCACCCAATGTCTGAGAGCTTGGGAAGGCCACGGTGGTTACAGTGCTGCCAGGTACCTAGTACCTGCTCCAGTGAGAGCCCAGCAGCACCCTGACCATGTTTGGTGAGCCCCCAGTGCGTTGCTGTGGAGCCGAGGGCCTCAAGCTGGTGTGGGTTTCCCCAAGACACTGGAAGCAGGTGCACATAGCTGTGTCTTTCCAGCAGTTACAAAAGTGAGATATTTTTGTATGCTTTCCAAAAGAAAGCAACCCAAATTGTAGGAGTTCAGGCTTCATGAGTCCTAGCTGCCTTGTGCTCTCAGGGCAGTTGAAGCCACCTGGGTGTACAGACCCTGGCGGTCAGCCACCCTTCACTGGACCTCGTCTCACAAGGGCAGCCTCACTCTGGCCGTGAACAGAGGGAGGCCTACATGCTACTCAGCGCTTCAAAATTAAAAGATTATTTTGTTTAGAGACACATGCTATAGCAATTAGACTATAGGTGAAAAGCAACAAAATAGAAATAACCAAGTAGAGACTATCAATTCTGGCCAAAATGGAGTAACAAGAACTAGATTTATTCTCCTGACTGAAATAACAGGAAGACTGACAACAGGTGAGACAATGGTTTACAAGACACTAAACATCAGGTTGCAAAGGTTGGAGGCCTGTGAGCAGCAAGAAGCAAATGAGTTGAGCCCTGAGATTCCTTCAGCTTACAGGTTGGAGTCTGTTTCCCAGCTGTGATGTGAGGTGGGGACCACAGGCATAGCCCAGGCATATGCAAGGGCATAGGAGATGGAGCTGAGAGTCTGTGCAGATGAAACACTGAAGTTTTCAGGAGGACTGGAGAAAGAGAGATGAGGGGAGAGGACTCCTGAGACCTGCATGAGGTCTCCACTGAGTACCCAGCAGACTATTGATCAGAGCATGGAGAAAACTGCAGGAGGCCAGGGAAGAACCTCTTGAAAGCTTTGAGGTGAAAGGTCAGATGCCCATGTGGGGCTATGGCAACTGCCTTTTCCCACCAGGCAAAGTTGGAAATCCCAGGACTTATGGGGCATCAGGCAGAGGTAACACGGAAGAGTGTTACCTCCATTGTGGAGAAGGATTGGTCCTTGATTGGAGACTGCTCAGGTCTTGCCTAACACATCCTAAAGTGGGACCCAAAAGGATCAATCTGTTCCAAGAAAAGTCAACTTTGTCCTTGAGCAGAGCTCAAGAATATTTATAGAAATACAAAAATGCCTATCACCCAACATAACAAAATTCTCAATATCTGGCATCCTATTATGGATTAATTGCCCCCCCCAAATTGATATGTAGAAGTCTTATGGTTTCTCTTCTTTGTTAATATTGTGAGTTACTTTGATGCTTTTTTTTTTTTTTTTTTTTTGCAGTACGCGGGCCTCTCACTGTTGTGGCCTCTCCCGTTGTGGAACACAGCCTCCGGACGCACAGGCCCAGTGGCCATGGCTCACGGGCCCAGCCGCTCCGTGGCACGTGGGATCCTCCCGGACCAGGGCACGAACCCATGTCCCCTGCATCGGCAGGCAGACTCTCAACCACTGCTCCACCAGGGAAGCCCACTTTGATGCATTTTTAATGTTAAATCAATCTGGCATGAACTTAGTTACGATGTATTATTGTTTTTATATGCTGTTGGGCTTAACTTGCTAAAATTTTGCTTGTATTTTTTACATCCATATCAATGAGAGATATTTTTTTCTGTAGTTTTTGTTTTGGGGTAAGACTTTGTACAGTTTTGGTATCAGGATAATGCTGATATGAAATGAGTTGGGGAAAAATTCTCTCCTCTTCAATTTTCTAGAAGGATTTGTGTAGAAATAGTACCAAATCCTCCTTAAAGATTTAGTAGAATTCACTGATAAAGCCACTCTGGAAGACAGCGTAGAAATTTATTAAAAATTTAAGCACTCACCTACCAAATGATCCAAGTATTTCACTCCAAGAGAAACCAGAGCACAGGTATACACAAAAGCTTGTATATAAATATTCAGAGCAACTTTATTTGTAATAGTTCAAATTAGAAACAAACCAAATGTCCATCAATAAGTGAATGCCCAGACAAACTAGGATATGTTCATTACCTTGATTGTGATAATGGTTTCATGATTATATACACAGTCAGAATGTGTCAAGTTGTACATTAAATATGTAAGTGTACTGGATGTCAATTATACTTCAATAAAGTGTTATAAATTAAAACACTATAATATACATAACTGAAAAAAAACATATACTGCAAGAAAAATAGTACTATATACTTCTCTAAATGGAAAAATTATAGCAATAGAAAGAAAACTTTGATAGATGAGTTAAATAGCAGAGATGAAACAGATGAAGAGAGAATAAGTAGACTAGAAGAAAAGCCTGGAAAAATTACCCAGAATGTAACAGAGTCAAATAAATAAAAAATGTGAATAGAGTTTGGCAGGTATCAAAGGTAGAGTAAGAAGGCCTAACGTGTTATTAGTTAGAGCTCACAAATGAGATAAGTATGAGGATGAGGGAGAGGCAACATGGAGAGAGTTAATAGCTGAGAATCATATAAAATTGATGAGAAACATGAATTCCTACATGCAGAAGCACAAATCCAAAGCAAGGTATATGAATGAAAATCTGCACCTAAATGCAAGACGGTGAAATTGAAAGACAAATAGAAGATCTTAAAAGTATCTGGAGGAAAGACAGATATAAACCAAAGAACGACTACAATTAGTATGAGATCTGACTTCTCCATAGCAAATATGCAAGCCAGGAAACAATGGAATTCCATCTTCAAAGTGCTGAGAATTGTCCACTTTTTTGTATACCCAGAAAAACTATCTTTCAAGAACTTTTCAAGTTTCATCTTAAGAATGAAAAGAGTTTTCAGACAAATGTAAATAATGAGGTAAAGACCAGAGTTAACTTCTCTGAAATGATTTTCTCAATCTCTCAAAATTCACCATTGCTATGCTGTCCTTCAACCCACCAGTGCTGTTTAAAATATCTCCTCTTCTTCTTACAATGTATCCCAGAGACCTTATCATTTTAAACTCACTGATGTATCTCAGTTGCTTTATTTGTGGGTAAAGAACGAAGACAGAGAGTTATGTCAAGAATGTGTATATATTTGGGTGAACTTTCTGAATCCTCTACCTCAATACTTGTATCTCTCAGGGAGAAAAAAAAAAATTTCCAGGGAAAATGGAGGGTACAAAATGGGAACTCCTTTACTCCCCGCAAATGCTCTAGACACACCTAAATTGTTTTGCATCTCTGTCTCCTCTCCTTCCTTCAAGGTTCAGAGAAAGAACTGCAGCATGTGTTCAAGCCTGGTGCCTCTTCCT
Source organism: Kogia breviceps (assembly GCF_026419965.1). Taxonomy (NCBI): domain Eukaryota; kingdom Metazoa; phylum Chordata; class Mammalia; order Artiodactyla; family Physeteridae; genus Kogia; species Kogia breviceps. The sequence goes on from NC_081313.1 coordinate 1,055,584, forward strand.
GCTTGTCTCATGTGTGTCTGACCTTTCTCAGTAAAGAAGCCCCACTTCTCCCTCTGTTCCTGATCCAGTCTTGTAGGTCAAGCCCTACACACCTTTCAAGACTATGTCTAAGGGTCCATTTCCTTATTAAGGCTTTTGGAGCATCTCTCCTTGTGCTGGAGTGGGGTTTCCACTGTGGGCTGACTGCCCCCTGTCAGGCCTGGGTCGTGGCCACTCTGCTCTTTTATTGGCACATGCATGTTTTCATTTGTTCCTCTCCCTTCATCCAACTGGGGTTTCCTTTGGGCAGGAACCATTTGCTTCCTCTGCAGCCTTGGTGCCCCCTACAACATCTGGATGCCTGGGGAATGTGAGAATAAATTAATGAGCCTTTCCGCCCTCTTACGTCTGCATTTCTGGACTGATGTGTGATGAAGCACTGAAACAGAGTGTGGCAGGTTATGGAAGGACCAGGAGACTTTGTCAAAGAGGACAAGATGCTGGAGCTGTTTAGGCTGAAGAGGGCATGAGGTAGCCAGCCAGCCATGCTCAGGGGCTGGGGGCAGGGCGCTCAGCCTGCAGTCTCAGAGCAGGCTCTTCTCGGGAGCTGTTAGCCTGTGTAACGATGAATTAGATGACCTCCAAGTTCTCCATCCAATGTGGGAGTAAATGAATCTCCCTGAAATGCTTCCAGCATCATCTCACTCATTGCTCACAAGCCTCCAAAAAGGCCGCATTGCCTTTCTAATCAAGCCCCGATTTCATAAGTGCCCTTCATTGAGTCTCTCTATTCCCATTACTCACAGGTAAGCAAGTCCTGTCCTGGTCTCCGCTTGTCTCGTGCCCACATGTCCAGCCGTTCTGATGGTGCCCGGGGTGTGCCCAGCACCCAGACATGCTGCCTCATCTACTGTGAATCTTCTGTTGAAGTAATCCAAAGATTTCCAGGTTGGAGTGTCCAAACTGAAGACATGATTTTCAGGCTTTTAGCTGGGAGAAGACTTGAATCCGTGTCCTGAAATGGAAGAGGATATTCCAAAAGTGTCAAGTTCTCTACCACTGGAAACGTCCAGGTAGAGAGCAGGCCACCGTTTTCCATATGTGCTTGAGAACATGGTGTATTTCACCTCGTGGAAGCCTCCCGACACCCAGGTTCTGAATTCCCGTCGGTCTCGGCACCTGCTGGCTCAGATCCATCGGTCAGGTTGCCATCGTTTGCGTGTGACCTTGGATGTTCTTGCTCCTTCTCTGTTGCTCAGAGAGGGTCCCATTTGCATCTTCATCGCAGCCCCACCCCCGTGGTCTGCCCACACAGCACCTGCTCCTCTAGCAGAGCCTCCGTTGTCTGAGGGAAGGCAATGTCGCGCTCATCTCTGCAGGTTCCCAGCTGACCCCAGAGCAGTGTGCAGCACAGACCCTCCGTGAATCCCCAGGGCAGATGGGAGGGGAGGAGAGCCAGAGGGAGAGAAGGTAGGAGTGAGCCCCAGGGTCCAGCCGCACCCTCGACACAGCTGGAAGGGCAGTGGTTTCTGACCCCTGCTTTGCTAGCACCTTCTGGAGGGCCAGGCTTTTGGGGACCGTTATGTCAAACCTTACTTCCTTATGTATTAGTTTCCTTCCATTTCTGATAAACTATGTGGTGATTTAAAACAGCAGTTTACAGTGAAATTCATTTATAACAACACGATCCATTGTGATCACAGTGCCATAAATTTACGTTTTAAGTAATTTTTCATGCTTGTAGCAGCTGGGGCCCTGAAGTGTGGAAATAGCTAACATTTTTCTCCCTGTGCAGCCAAGGGAGAAGAATCGTTGCTCTTCAATTATACAACCACCAAAGACAGCACGCAGAGAGTGGAGCAGATATAATTGCAAAATAAGCAATGATTGGCCAAGACCATAGCCGAGACATTAAATGAAGACACAGAGATGCGAGGACACTGCAGGTAAAGCCCGGAGCAGAAATGTGCAGCCTCCAAATTAATAGGCAGCTGTAATTTTAAGTCAATTGATTAAAACAGGAAGCGATGTTAGGAAGATGGGATTATACACAGGGTGAAATGCTGCCCTCTGACCCCAAAGAGCTGGCTCCACAGGGTCAAGGTTTGTTTCCGCCTGTAGATGACGGAAGTGTTCACACCTCCGCGCTCAGGCTTACACGAGCGTCCAGGGCACAGCGATGTGACAGTCCTGAGTGGCGCTGATGGGGGGTCACCTGTGCTCTCCACGTGTCCCCAGGCCACCAGTGCAGTGACAGGGAGGGTCACCTGTGCCCTCCACGTGTCCCCAGGCCACCAGTGCAGTGACAGGGAGGGTCACCTGTGCCCTCCACCTGTCCCCAGGCCACCAGTGCAGTGACAGGGAGGGTCACCTGTGCCCTCCACGTGTCCCCAGGCCACCAGTGCAGTGACAAGGGGTCACCTGTGCCCTCCACCTGTCCCCAGGCCACCAGTGAGTGCAGTGACAGGGAGGGTCACCTGTGCCCTCCACGTGTCCCCAGGTCTCCAGTGCAGTGACAGGGAGGGTCACCTGTGCCCTCCACGTGTCCCCGGGCCACCAGTGCAGTGACAAGGGGTCACCTGTGCCCTCCACCTGTCCTAAGGTCTCCGAGGGAATTGTGCTAAGATAAATGGACACAGACCTGTGTTACCTCCCACCCCCACCGGCACACCCTCTAGGAGCTTCAGAATTAGGGGAAGGAAACACGGAGCTTGAGGAAGTCCTGCTGGTGACCCCGATGAGCTCTGCCCGAGCTCTCAGTCTCTCTGCCTCTGTTTCTCTCCCCTTGACCCCCCCTTCCTTCCCACCCCCTCGGTTTGGGCACCATCTTGAACAATGTGCAGCTGGCTCGGTTTGCCCCGCAAAGCACCCGGCTAGGTTCTCCATGGTGGCTCCGGACACAACTGGGGTCCACACTTCCCGCTGAGTGGAGGGCCCTCCTCTGTCCCGGGCTCACAGACCCCGCTGTCCAGCAGAAATGTAACACGAGCCACACGTGCAAGTCTACGGAGAAGAAACAGGTGAAATCCATTTAAAGAACCCGATATATTCAGAGTAAGATCATCCAGCATGTACTTGATAGACGATCATTACCGAGCTATTCTACACCCTTAGTTTTTTCTGCAGCCAGTCTTCGGGACCGGGCGGCTCTCGGTTCAGACCAGGCACGGGGCACATGCTGGGGGGATTGCAAGTTGACGGCGCGGGTCCAGGCGCTGGGCCGGTTGCTGCTTCGGATGAAAGCAACCCAAGGCGGTGTGACAGACGGTCCCTCCCGAGTCCAAGACAGGCCATCAGAGCGCGGAGAGCTGGAGCCACAGCAATCCTCAAGGGAGGGAGTGGGTGACGGCCCCTGCAGGCCTGGTCAGGACTGACCTGTTCCGTCCCGGTAGGGACCCCTCCTCGTCCTCCTGCATCCCTGATCCGTCTGTGCCGGGCTCTGATCCACATCTACCTGGTCTGGGTCTGAAGCAGCACAGACAGCCGTGCAAAGGGCCCTCCCGCCAGCCCCTTGGAGGAGCGACTTTTGAACAAGGACCTGAGGGGAGTGGGGGCCGCAGGATTCCCGAGTGGATGGGGGTGAGGCCGTGTGGACCCCCTCCTCTCTGGGAGGCACACCCCCTGTGCTTGGGTGCCCCTCGGCGGCGAGGTCCCAGTGCAGCCTCCAGCTCTCGGCCTCCACTCCCGCTGTGTTTCGGGGTAGGACACCTCGGGGTTGAGACTCCTCTGACTCTGCCCCGAGACTGGCCACTCTCCACCCCACCACCTGGTTCTTGTCGGGACCCCAGAGGCTCACCCACGCAGCAGGCCCTGCGGGGACGGCGCACGCCCGTCATCAGACAGTCTGGTTTTTACGGCCTCCTCCCTCCCCTGTGCAGACCTTGCCAGGAGTCAAGAGACCCTCAGGGGAGGGTTTGGGTGCAAATTCTGCGGCCTGATATCAGCAAGTAAAGGTCCTAACAACGAAGGAGAACACGTGTCCAGTAGGAAAGGATGCCTTGTTCCCAAAGCATCCCTTTCCTTTAAAATTTTTTAAAATTCCCAAGTTTTAAGTGTTTGTTTAGTGGGTGGTGGAGAGAGAAATGGGCTGAGAACTCGAGCGCTGGTGAGGGTGTCAGAGGGGAAAATCAACCTGAAGTCAGGCAAATGTTCCGGAGGGCACTCTGCACTCAGGTCGGCTTGCGTCCCCAAAGCCCTCCGCCTGCTCGGGTCCTGGGCACGAACGGGAGCCTTAGGTTTTGCGTGAAATTGTTTCAACGCGGCTGCTGTGTAGACAGAGAAAAAGCTGGGTCGTGGCACCCTGGTCTCGGACGTCCAGCCTCCAGCGCGTGAGAAACCAGTGCCTGTTGTTGAGGCCGCCCCCGCCGTGGGGCTTGGGTCACTGTGCCTGGACTGGTGAATTACCGAGTCAGGAGACACAGTACGTATGTTCCGGTGCGTTTCCGCTTGAGCCGGGTAGGGCGTGGGATTTAGCATCCAAGGAAAAGTGACGGAATTCTCCGGACGCAGAGCTGAGTCTTTTTCTCACAGCAGAATACTTCCCAGGAGAAGTGCGGTCTGTACTTGGGTAAGGGTCTCCCCTGCATCCCCTCGGGTTTTCCTCACGTGTGGCTTACGGGATGGGACATGCTAGGGAAGGAGGGGCCGGCGGAGACCCCAGTCTGGGGGTCTGGGTCTAGGCACCCCCCGCCTCTGCAGCCTCTCTCAGGGTCTGGGGCTCTTGTTTGAAGCAGACATGATGCCGGGAGCCCAGACATCCAGACCAATGGGCCATGGAGGGGGGCCGGTCTCCCCCCTGAAGGGGTCCCGGGTCTCTGGACGATGAGCTTTGGGGGTGAGAGCGTCCTGGGTCTCGGCGTCCAGCAACCGTTTCCTGACCGGGACCTTTACAGAAGCAGGAAATAACTATGGGAGATGGTTTGGGCTTTTGTGGTGCAAAAACTTCCAATATAGGGTAAAAAAATGAAAATTACTCTTAGGTACGCATGGTAAACTCTGTATCACTTGTGTGACGATTGGACATTTTGGTCCTGGGCAGTTTATTTGGGTGATTTCAGCCTGAGCACCCACCAGTTGCCAAAGGGACCCGCGGACCCTCGTGGCTGAGCGCCCCGCAGCCCACAGCCTGGATGAGAACATGAGGACGTGGGCCCCTCCCCGCGGCCCTCCACCCACAGGCGCGTCGGCCGAGCCCACGACTCTGATTTGTGAAGCACTTGGTCACCCGGACCTCGCTGCCTGTCTCTCGCCAAGTGGGCAGGTCTCAGAAATAGACTCTGATCCGTCTCTGACAGGTGCTGGTGAGGGGCAGGACCCCCCGAAGCCCTGCCTCCTGTCGAGGTCTCAGCTCAGTGTCAAGGCCACGCGGATAATTTGCCTTCACTGTAATATTTGTGTGAAGGGAAGAAGAAGCATGCTTTGGACGGCTCCATCCCGCCCCCCGGGGGCGTCCCTGTGGGGTAAGCCTGCCCTCTGCGGTCCGAGCTGGCGAGAAACTCGCAAACCTCCAGCCCGGGCAACCGGAGCAGCTCTGTCTGCTGAAAATCCCAGCGACCGCAGCCCCCACTCCTTGGCCCCAATACAGAGACTCAGAAAAGTGCTGGAATAACAAGGGAAGAGGGGCTGAAACGAAACCATCCCAGCACACAGCCTTCTGGTGGCCCTTCCTCGGGCACTGTTCAACCGAGGAGGAACGTCTGCTTTTCGTACCGTTCCAGCTTGCAGCGCGCTCTGTGCTTTGGACGGCGCTCAGCCGGGAGCGTGCCAGGCAGACCCAGGGTTTGGTGAGATCTTTGCACCAGGCACTGCGAGTGGGGCCTCCACGTACCCTCGTAACCACAGAGGGAAGTGCTACCAACTCAGCGAGAGGGCCCCGCGTGCCCCGCAGCTGGTAGGTCCTGCCCCCCTCACCTGGTTTGGGTTTCGTGAATCTCTCTGGAACGCTAGGAGTCCAAGAGGAGACGCACGCTGCGTGTGACGGTGCAAACCAGATTCTCAAGTGTCTCTTGAGAATTCCACCGCTGTACTGGAAACGGAATAATAAATGATTGCAAAGCAGTCTTTGTTTTGATAGAAGAACCCCAGCTGAGTGTTGCACCTGGGAAGGGAGACCGAGGGGCCGGTTCCTCTCTGTCACCGCCCGCCGTTCCAGTCTCCCGCTGGCGCTGATGTATGCGGCGCCAGGATAAAGGACGCACGCACAGCCCCACGGCTGCGAGCAGACACACGACGGCGGCTCCCCCTTATCTGCATGTGCAGGCCGCCCAGATCCATCACTGCACGCGCCGCCCAGCTCTGGGCCCGGCCCGCTGGAGGCCGCTCGCTGGACGGACGGACGTATTCTCGTCAGGTGCAGCTGGGTCCCACTCAGGAATTCCTGCTGTGGGGCAGGGGCAAAGGATCTATAATAATTTTAAGGACATTTCCCAAATGTTTATTTAGATAAAAGATGGATAACAGTAAAACTCCCGAACCTGCAGCCTGATAACTAGGTTTTATTAACGACCTGCCATTCGCTAGGGCTGGATAATTAAAGGTTTTCCCGGCAAAGGAAGAGGGTGGACAAATTTATCTGATGGTTGGCTAACCGGGGACACTGGTTGGAAACCATTGATATAATCAGAGCTCATTCGATTTGCTTGAGACAGCCACCCTATCAGCTAATTTCACCTGTGAATACTTAATTATCCTTGGAATGCATATGGGCGCCCCATTAATAAAATTTGACTATGTCATCGTTTCTTTGTCACCCACATGTGCCTTTTATCTCGTGCGTCGCCTTCTTAGTCTTCCTTTCCTTTTTTTTTATTCCTTTCCGCTCTCTCTTTTAAAAAAATGAGGCTTGGGGAGACAGATGTGGGCTGTGTGACTTCCGTGCTGTGTACAGAGGGTGCGTGGCTGGGCGGGCCTGAGCTTGACGGAGCTCAGAATAAGGTCTGGACCAGGTGGGGGCATTGAGGCAGGGCCTCGAGACCAAGCCCGCATGCGGCTGGATGCGGAGGTGGGCGCCAGGCTCAGGGCCCCAGCAGTGGACGTCTTGCGTCCAGACCGGCAGGGCGCTGCAGCCCAGGGGCACCTGGAGGGGGCTTGGCGGCCTTCTTCCAGCCCAGCTCCTGTAAAGGCTCCTCCTGCGACCCCGGAAGGCTGGAGCCCCGTCACCATGGATGCACCAGCACACAGGGGCCTGGTGATGTCCTCACTGGGCTTGGAGTCCTGGGTCGTGACCTTGAGAGAGTCATTAATTTCTCTGACCTCCCCTTTTCTCAGATGTAAAGTGGGGATGATGCTCCTTTGAAGGGAACAGACGTAAAAGGCATCTGCAAAGACATCCGGGAGAAGGGAGGCCCCGAGGCCACGGGTGGGGGGTGGGTGTGGGTGGGGGGCCTCCTGCCTCTTCCCGGGCACCCCCACATCTCCGGCAGATGGACGACGGGGAGCAGGTGTGGCCCGTCCGCTCACTCCCTCGGTGATTTCACGGACCCCCACGGAGTGGGGCGACCTCAGGCTCACCCACACCCGACGCTCAGGGCTGCGTCTTCTGGGACAACGGCGGTGCTGGGCTTCTGGGAGGACGGGTGTGGGATCCCCGCGTCCCCAGGCTTGTGGCTCGGCTCGGAGCGCAGGCCCCGCGACGGGGCGTGAACGGGCTGGAGCTTGGTGCGGGGACACGCCTCACTGGTGAAGCCGAGGTGCCCGGAGGGGAAGGGGCGCGGGGAGAGGGGGGTCCTGCTGAAGGGGGTGGGGCGGCGGGTGGCTGAGCATGGACCCTGGGTGCCCAGCTGGTTTTCCTCACAAACCGGGGCAGCGAGGAGGCGCCGAGCGCGCGGCCGTGCCGCCCCACCGTCTCTCGCACCTTCTTTCTGTTTCGCCCAGGGTCCCCACAGGGCTGGCGGTTCCCTGCATCGGGCAGAGCCCTCTCTTTCTGACGCCGTCCACATGCCTTGCATGGTGACAGGTGTGCAGCGGGTGTTGGATGAACCTATGATCGGCAGGGGAAAAACCTGCCCCGCCCCCAAACCCATCCCCTGCCGTCCCCGCCTCCCCCCGCCCAGCAGCCGGCACCCTGACTCCGCCCCGCCGGCCCCCAACCGGGTCCAGGCTCCACCTGTGCTGACTGGGTTATCCGTGCCCCTCGCACCTCCATGACAGGCTATGGAGGGTAATGTCGGGGTCCCTGCGTCCCCGTTCTGCCTGCTGGGCCGTGGGGTGGCCGTGCTCGCTGCCCTGGCCTGCTGGACCACCACTGTCGTGTGGCTCTGGCCCTCCCGCTCCCGCTGCTGGGGCGCGGCGCCACTGCCCACTGCTGCTCTTTCCTGTAACTCCTGCAGGCGGCCCCCCTTGGAGAGCGCCACGCCCCCACCCCCCACTGTCCTTCATTCAGGCAGAGACCCTCTGTTTCTGCGCCTGCCTCCGACCTCCCACCCAGCAGAGGTGGGCATTCGTCCCTCTAACCCAGAGGTCACGTGCTCACTGAGTGCCCCAGCGGCTCCCTCAGCACCTGGGACGAAGTCCACCCTCCTCGGCCTGACCCACAGGGCCTCTCAGGCCCCGCCCTGTGTCCCTTCCTCCCCTTACTTCCTGGAACCCCAGCAGCTCCGGGGCCTTTGCTTGGCCACTCCCTGCTGTGCCCCCCTGTGCAGACCAGCCCGCTGGCCTCCGGTGCTCTCTGCAGAGGGACCCTCAGCCCCCAGAGCAGCCCCTTTTGCCACACCGGACCACGTGGCTCTTTATCTTCACCGTGTGCGCTTATCGCTTCTCCGACGTCTGCATCTGACTCGCTGCTGTGTCCCCACACAGAGCTGGCGCCCCGTGAGCACAGGCTAGGAGAATGAACACTCGCTCGTGAGGGTGTCTTACTCTGGGACCTCATGGGGAGAGTCTGGGTGACATGATCCAAGGAGCCCAGGCCTCCTCCAATAGCCCTGCCCTCGCCTCCCCCTTGGAGACAGGAACCCTCCAAGGATCCAGGTGGGAGCCCCTCCCATCTGCACACCTCGTAACAAGCCTGTCATTCGCGGACCCAGGTGCAGAGATTGAAGTGGACCCTTGTCCCAGCACCAGCCCTACTGACCAAGGACTTGGAGGTGGTCCTGCTCACCCTGGGACCAGATCCCAGGACAGGATCCACGCCTGCCCGAGCCCCTGGTACTAGACATGCAGGAGGGGACACTACAAGCGACGCCGCAGGAATACAGACGGTTGTAAGAGACTACTGCGAACAATTACAGGCTGATAAATTGAATAAACTGGTAGAGATGGATATGTTCCTAGAGACATACAACCTACCAAGTCTGAATCATAAAGAAATAGGAAATCTGAAGTTGTAATCAGAAGCCTCCCAACAAGGAAAGCCCAGGACCATATGACCTCACAGGTGAATTCTACCAAACATTTAAAGAATTAATGCCAATCATCCTCAGACCCTTCCAAATAATTGAAGAGCGGGGATCACCTCCAAGCTCATTTTACAAGACCAGCGTTACCCTGATAACAAAGCCAGATAAGGACAGTATAAGAAAATAAAGTATAGGGCAATATCTCTGATGAACATGGAGCAAAAATATTCATCTAAGTATTACCGAACCAAATCCAACAGGATTTTAAAAGGATCATCATACACCGTGATCAAGTGGGATTTATCACTGGGATGCAAAGATGTTTCAATATGCACAAAGCAATCAACGTGGTACACCACATTGACAGAATGAAGGCCCAAAACCATATGATCATATGGTCATCTCAATAGATGCAGAAAAACCATTTGACAAAATCAAACATCCTTTCATGATAAAAATTATCAACAAATTAGGTATAGAAAAAGAGCACCTCGGTATAGTAGAGGCCATAAATGACAAGCCCACAGCTAACATCCTACTCAGTGATGGAAAGCTGACAGCTTCTCCTACAAGATCAGGAATAAGACAAGGATGCCCACTCTCACCACTTCTGTTCAACAAATTACTAGCAATCCTAGCCAGAGCAATTAGGCAAGAAAAAGAAATAAAAGAAAATAAATATCAGACGCAAAAAAGTTAAATTGTCTGTTTGCAAATAGCATAATTTTATATATAGAAAATCCTAAAAACCCTATCAAAAAGGCTATTAGAATTAATAAATGAATTCAGTAATGTTGCAGGATACAAAATCAACATACAAAATCAGTTGTGTTTCTATACAATAACAAAGAACTATCTGAAAAAGAAATTAAGAAAATAATCCCATTTACAGCAGCATCAAAATGAACAAAATACTTAGAAGCAAATTTGACAGAGAAGGTGAAAGATCTGTGCACTGAAATCTACATGACTCTGATGAAGGAAATTGAAGAGACACAAATAAATGGAAAGATGTCCTGTGCTCATGGGTTAGAGGAATTAATACTGTTAAAATGTCATACTACACAAAACAATATGCAGATTCCATACAATTCCTATCAAAATTCCAATGGCATTTTTCATAGAAATAGAAGAAATAATCCTAAAATTAGTATTAAACCACAAAAGACCCCAAATAGCCAAAGCAATATTGAGAAAGAAGAACAAAGCTGAAGGCATCGCGCCCCCTGATTTCAAACTATATTACAAAGCTATAGTAATAAAAACAGTAGGCACTTGCATAAAAACAATGACGTACACCAATGGAAAAGAATAGAGAGTGCAGAAACAAGCCCATGTGTATACAGTCAACTAATCTTTGATAAGAGAGCCAAGAACACCCAATGGGGAAAGGACAATCTTTTCAATAAGTAGTGCTGGGGAAACTGGATATCCGTATATAAAAGAATGAAATCAGTTCCTTATTTATACCACTTACAAAAATTAACTCAAAATGGATTAAAGACTTAAATATAAGACCTGAAATCATAAAACTCCTAGAAATAGACTCCTAGAACACTTTGACCTAGGTCCTGGCAACGATTTTTTAGATCTGATACAAAAAGCACAGGCAACAAAAGAAAAGTAAACAAGTGGGACTATATCTAACTAAAAAAAATGCAGAGCAAAGGAAACATTCAATAAAATGAAAAGGCAACCTACAGATTGGGAGAAAATATTTGCAAACCATGTATCTGATAAAGGGTTAATATGGAAAATATATAAGGAACTCATACAACTAGCAAAACAAACTAATAAATAACCTGGTTAAAAAAATGGGCAGAAGATCCGAATAGACACTTTACCAAAGAAGACATACCAAAGGCCAAAAGACACATGAAAAGATGCTCAGAATCACTAATTAGCAGTGAAGTGCAAATCAAGACTGCAAGACTCCACTCTCCCTCACACCTGGTAGAATGGCTATCATCAAAAAATAAGCAATAATGTGTTGGCGAGGATGTGGAGAAAAGGGAGCCCTCGTGCACTGTTGGTTGGAATGTACATTGGTGCAGCCACTGTGGAAAAACAGTATGGTGGCTCCTCAAAAAATCAAAAACAGAACTGTTGTGTGATCCAGCAATCCCACTTCTGGGTATATATCTGAAGGAAATGAAATCAGAATCTCAAAGAGATATCTGCACCCGCATGTTCATTGCAGCATTATTCACAATAGCCAAAATATGGAGATAACCTGAGTGTCCATCGATGGAGACAGAAACTGTGGGAGATTATATATCTATTCTACAATACATAATATATTATATTGTATATATAACGGCAACATGAATGAACCTGGCGTATATTATGTTAAGTGAAATAAGCTAGACACAGAAAGACAAATACAGCATGATCTCACTTATACGTGGAATCTAGAAAAGTCAAAGTCACAGAAACGAAGAATAGAATCGTGCTTGTGAGGAGGTGGGGAAATGGGAGGGTACAAACCTTTAGTTATAATATGAATAAGCTCTGGGGCTCCCGTGCACAGCATGGTGATGACAGTGAATGATAATACGGAGCAGACCTGAAATTTGCTAGGACAGCAGATCCTGAGTGTTCTCACCACACACACACAGTGGCACCCAGGTGAGGTGATGGATGCGTTAAGTCACTTGGCGGTGGTAACCCTACGACAGCACATGCACGGGGCAAGTCATCATACTGTACACCTCAAACGCATGCAAGTTTCACTTGCCGATTACCCCTCCATAAAGTTGCAAGACCATTTATTGCTCCTGATTCTGGGGCTGGCAGCTGGGTCTGGCCTAGCTGCGTGGTTCTGCTGGGCTCAGCAGCCCCTGGTGTAGCTGTGGGTTGGAGTGGTGGGTTCCCCGTGACGGGGCACCTGGCTCACGTGGCTGGCGCACGTGGACTTTCATCACGACGCAGGTCTCTCAGGGCTGTGCAGTTGGCTTCTGGAGAGGGCCCTTGGGGTTGCGGGTTCTGCTTGCTCTCTTGGACCCCCAAGGGTCCCTCGATGAGGGCAGTTGGCCGCCATGTCATGAGGACACTCAGGCAGCCCTGTGGAGAGGGCCACACGGCGGGAACAGAGGCCTCCAGCCAAGGACCAGCTGCAAGCGCGTGAGTGAATGCCCTTGGCAGGGGGTGCCCCAGCCCCAGGCAAGCTCTCAGATGAGACCACAGCTCCTCCTGTGTCTTCTTCACAGTTTCATGGGGGATTCTGGGACAGAGCCAACTAACCGAGCGTTCCCCAGATGCTGACCCACAGAAACGATGTGAGAGAGTTAAAGGTTTAGGGTTGATTTAAGCTGCCAGGTTTGGGGTAATTTGTTATGTTGCAGAGATCCCCGATACCCCCTCCAACCATGCATGCTCCACTGGGCACTGCCTCTGAACCACGGGCAGCACTTTTGCACCCCCTGAGCCATTCTTCCTGAGTCTGAAGAAAATTTTTTTTAACAGCAGCTCTGTATTTGGACACAAATGCATTTGTGCATTTGTACCAGACTATTTGCCCACAGGAGCTTGGGAGCTGGCCTCACCAGGTGGCACCTGTCTCCCTGACCTTTCCTGCAGGGAGACTCGGGGTGAGGCCGGGGGGGGGTGCAGGCCCATTGGCTTCTGGCCCCTCGGGTGCTCACGACAGCAGAGGCATCACCACGTACCCACATTTGGGGCTGAGTCGTGGCCCTCACAGGGAAGGGCGCTGAAAGACGAGGCTACGCAGTCGCTGTTTCTTCTTCTCCTGCCTCAGTTTTACACGCCATCTGATCTAGGGTTGCTACGTAAAACACAGAACCCCCAGTTAAACTGGAATTTCACTTAAACAGCAAATACGTATTGTTGTTGTCATTTGCTGTTTTTAGCATACGTATGTCCCATCGGTAGGTGGGACACACACCCTGCAGAACTATCTGTTGCTGGTCTGCGAGACCTGTCTTGTGGCTGTTGCTCTCCTTTGCCTCTGCTGCACGCGCAGCCCCTGGGGATAGTGCCTTTGGGGGAGCCCGCGCGAGTCCGCAGGCTTAGCCCCGCTGTGGAACGTTCAGCCTCCTGCCCAGAGGTACACAGGCGTTCCTTCAGAGCCTGTATCCGACCTTTCAGAGCTGCTTTGACCAGGCCCAGGGTCCCACTGGACGCCCCTGCCCAGGAGGGGTGAGGAGGGTTTCCTCGTGGGGCCCGACAGCGTCGACCCCTCCGGGCTGACCTTCCCACCATCCCTGTGCAGGCGGCGCTGACGTTCACTCCGTGATCCTGGCCGGGCCCCTCCCTGGGCTTCCGAGTCTCAGCCGAGAAGGGAGGGGCCAACTGGGTGACCCTTAGCACCCCTTTTGGTTCCACAACCTTCTGCGTGCATGGCTTTCATGCGAGGAGCTGTTCAGAGGCGCGCAGATGGGCTAACGGAACCGAGCAGTTGGAATGATTTTATTTCGCGGTTGTTTTACTTTGTGGATAAAAGCAATTCTCGTTTCTTTACTGTTTTTCCACTTAGTATACCTTTGGTCCCGACGGTGTTTTGTGTTCTCACCTGGCTCCCTTTCTACGGTGTGGAACGTCCCCAGAGGGTCCGGGTGCGCTCAGCGTTCTGGGGTCTGGGGGGAGCGGCTTGGTGCCCTGTGCTCCGTGCTTTCGTCTCAGGGTGGACGTGTGATTTTGGTGTCGTCAGCCTCATTCTCTAACAGAAACACAAGAATCATTAGGAAAACTGATGCTGAAATATGCTTCCCTTATTTTCTAGAAACAAGAAAACTTTTCCACTTAGCATCTAAGGACTTGTCGTTCTCCCTTTGTGTTTGACTTCTTTCGGTCACAGCGTCTGAGCAGTCACAAACATCCCTTGGGCCTCCCTGTGACTCCAACCAGGGTCCTCACGGGTGGGCGCAGGTGCCCCTCTCTCCCTCGACGTCCTTGGGTCCCGGGTGAAGAGGAGCTCAGCGTGGGGAGGTCTGGCCGTGACCGGCTGAGGCTGTCGCGGAGGGAACTCGGGCATGTGCTCCCGGCCCTGTGTGGGCACAGCTGAGGCGCCTGGGCGGCCCCGCGGGCTTTGGGGCCAGACGCTGGCAGAAGCGTCCTCAGCGGCGCTCCTCCAAACTCAGCTCAGAACAGGAGACCTTGACGTGCCACCTGAGTGAGGCTGTCCGACGATGATTCCTCTGCGGACCGGCTACGGTGCTGAGACCCCACCCCCGTCGGCCGCGGGAAGGTGGCCCTGTGGGGACGGATGCCACAGCGCCCGGCGCAAGTGCCTTCGGGACCACACAGCAAGGACCTGCCCTGCAGGGGAGGAGGGTGCGTTAGGCTGAGCTGCAGCAGACTCCCGAGGGGCAGGTGTTCCGGGGCCTGGAGAGATAGGAACGGGGCAGGGCAGCCCAGAGACCTGCCACCCTGGGGGTGCCCACGCTGGCATGACCATCGGGCCGCTGATGCAGCTGTGGAGGGAGACCCCGCCGTGCCGGGCGGAATCGTGTCCCCAAAAGACGCGTTGGAGTGCTAACTCCCAGCACCTCGGGTGGGAGCTTCTTTGGCGAGGGGTCCTCACAGAGGTGACCAGTTAAGGTACGGTCATGGGTGGGCCTGATCCCACATGACTCGTCCAGAGAACACGCAGAGGGGAGAGGATGGCGGCAGAGATGCCCAGGGCCGGCGGGGTCACCGTGGCCGGCGGGGCAGGGTCTCTACCTTGGGTCTGTCTGTGCTGGGGGGCCGGGCACAGACCCTCCTCAGCCTCGGAAGGACCAGCCCACCTTGGAGAACGAACTTCCGTGGAGCCAGCTGCCCGGCCTGTGGTGCTGACACCGCTGGGGTCTGTGAAAAGGAGAAAGCGCTTCACAGGACGTGCTGAACAAGAGTCACATGTGAGGCTTGAAGGTCCATTATTGAAATTCTAGTAATGACTCAATTTCTCCTCGCTGTTCCCTTGGAAATGGCTGATGGTGGGGCCCGGAGTCCCTGCAGAGCCCCTGCCGGTCTCACGGTCCTGGGCTGGGTTGGCCCCGCCGCTGCGGCCGAGAGGACCGGACGCCCCCACGTCGCCGCCCCACTCGAAATCCCTGCTTGGTCTCCGCCTCCACCCCTTGAGGCCAGGACTGTGGCGCGTGGCAGGTCAGAAACTGCATTTTCTCCGGTTAGCGGAGCCAGGATGAGTGGGGCGCCCGGGCCGTTAACTTGGCAGCTGCGACATCACCCAGTGGCTTTCCTGGGACCTTTGCAGCTGACTTTGAAAGAAGAGCCGCCAGAGCGAGACTTTTAGCAAACCTGGGGAAGAGAGAGGGTTTCATTGCCTGCCTCTCCCCTGCCCACTCGGGGAGACTCGGGGTGCGGTGGGGGCAGGACGTGCTGGGAACCCCAGGAGGCCTTTACCCAGAAGAGGCCCGACTGGTCCCTGCATGGAGCAGCTCGGACCAGGAATCCAGGCCGGCCCGCGGCAGCAGCACACAGCTCTCAGGGCCCCCCGCGCACCCCAGAAGCAGACGCACCACGTGTGGTGGGCCCAGCCGAGCTGGCAGTGGGATGGAGGGAGGAAGGGCGTGTGTGAGAGCAAAGCTGCACGGAGATCAGGACCTGCAGCTCCTCACAAGGTGCGCAATGCGAGGTGCCCCCCCAGGGGCCCGAGTTCCACTGGCCGGTTAGGGGCTGTCCATCACGGAGCTGGACCTGCCTCCCGAGGCCCGAGGTCGGGCGTCCCTCCTGGCTTTGGGGTTCGGCATCGCTGTGCAGTGCAGTCCATCCCAGACCTTCTCCAGACGCCCTGGCTGCTGCCTTCGCGGCCCCAGAGCCCGGCCCCGTCTCCCTGCGCCCTCACCCCGCCCACACCGGGCTAGTCGGGATCCGGGGCAGGAGAGCAGCCGCTCCGGCGGGTGAAGGAGCCGGGGGTGCAGGGAGATGGGGGCAGAGGCCTCGGGGGGGCAGAGGCCTCGGGAGGGCAGGTGCGGCCGAGCGCCCTGCGGTGGGGAGGACGGTCACTCTGGCGCCCGAGGGCGCGTTGGGAGCTGTGGGCTGGAAGGACGTGCAGGATCTTCTCCCTGTTGCGAGATAGTGGGCAGCCTCTGGCCCCCCGAGCCGGGCACCCAGAGCCGGCCATATGGGCCCACTGCATGGCCAGAAATCTGCACCGTCTCCGAGGCAGTGGCCATCGCCCACTGGGTGCGGAGGAGGGGACGGCCGACCTGCCGACACGGCCACAGGCGGTGGGACGCGAGGAAAAGCTGAAGACCCCGGCTCTACTCTGAACCCAGGGTCCCGGCCGGACACGGGAGGGCAGGGCAGCCTGAGGCTCCTTCACGGCTGCGAGGTCGGCTTCAGGGGCCTCCCCGTGTGGTGGGACCCCGGGACCCTGCCGCCCCCCACGCTGGGCGCTGGTCCCCACCGGCCTGCACCTGTGTACGGGGTCACCATCCGCCCTAACCTGCTGCCCGGGGCCTCCCGACCCACGGCAGGGTGGGGTGCTGCATCCACCCCGGAAAGCCCAGGTGTGAACACGGCCAGTGCCAAAGAGCCACCAGCACCTTCTGTGTCCACGTGACATCGGAGGGAACAAAGCCTGGATGCGCGGAGCTTTCAGAGCGAGAGAGGCGCCTCGGCGGCTCTGACAGGGCGGCGCGCTCGGGGTGGAGGGGACCGGTGGGAGGGGACACGGCTCCCAGGGCAGCTCCCCAGTTCCAGCCACCGGGCAGCGGGGATGCAGTCTGCCTGGGCGGGGCACACTGCACGCAGGCTGGTGTGTCCCACCTCCCGACTGAATTTGCACCACGCATCCCGAGGACAGCGCCCTCACCCCTCCGTGGGGAACGCGTGGGTCTTTAATCACCTCTTGTCAACGGCGGGGCTCAGAGGCTACCCCGAAATGTGGTCCGGGGCCCGTGTGCCACTCCAGAGGCCCTGCTGGGGGTGGACGCTACTGGTCCGTCTTGTCCGGAAGCATTTAAGGCAACCGCACTGTCCAAGGGGCACAAAGGAAGAGCACCAAGTGGACACACGTGTGACGGTCCCCGTAGGTCAGGCCACGGGCCCGCACGCTTCACACCCTCCCCACGTGCGCCCCACGCAGACACAGCTCCTGGGTGACTCACGTGCCTGATTTGTACGCACGCCTTCGAACACACAGTTCACACATGATCCATGCACACGGTTCACACATACAGCACGTGGGGCCTCCCCCGCCCCCGCTCCTGCCCCCTCAGGTCCCCGTTCCAAGCTCCCAGCCTTGCCTGGAGACCTCACAACACTCGTCTGCTTTGCTCCCCTGACAGGAATCCAGGCCACTTCGAAATGTCACCGCTTTCCTGGGACTTTTTCCATCTCCTGCCCTGACGCTTACTCTGCACCGCACACACACACAGAGGCAGGCGTGCACACACGCGTGCACACACGCACCTGTCCCCCTCTCCCTGCTGCTCTCTGTTTAGCCACCCTTGGTCGAGGGTCTTCTGGGCACCTGCACACCAGCAGCCGGGGCCATCCGCTGAGTCCCCAGCCCAGGGATGCCGACAGGGCCCGTGTGATGGCGGCCCGGCCCGGCCAGCATCTGGAGGCTGCGGGCTGGGGAGGATGGGGCCCAGGGAGCTGGTGTCTCTTCCCCGCCCAGAGCTCTGCGTCCAATTTAGAGCGTGGGCTGGCCTCTCAGCTCCGCCCTTCAGGACAGGCCGCCTCCCTTCATGTCCTGCTTCCACACCCCCTCCGTTCACTCTCCCCTCAGCAGGGCCTCCACCCGCCCGTGCTCCCCTCCTTGAGATGCAGATGATGCAGATGATGCAGAATCAGTCTCCGGCTGGAAGGCTGTCCCGTCCATCCTCACCCTTTGTTCTGCGTGTAAGGAGCGGAGACCGGGGCCTGGTGGCCTCAAGCCCATTGTTGTGGAGCTGGGGGTGGACGGAGGTCAGGGTGGGAGTGCCTCGGGGTCCACGGCTTCCATCAGGGCTGAGAGAACTGAGTCACGCTCTGCCGAGCTCAGGGGCACCTGGGGCCACAGGAGGCATCGCTGGCCTCAAGGCCTGGGCGTCCCGGGGTCCCGCCGGTGCCGTCCCAGGAGAAGCAGCGAAGGGGACGTGCTGGCCTTCCTCACACCCCGGAACCTCGGCCGCCCTGACCGGGCGTCTCCGTCCCGGGACAGCCGGCCACCAGCTCGGCTCAGCTGGGCAGACCTCACTTTGTGTTCAGTAAAAGCCAACACGGGAGATTGTAAGCGTAACTGTGTCAGATGAAATGTGCTTGAATTAAATGTGAGTGAGAGTTGGGCCCTTTAGGAATGCCTGCACTTTGCTTTGTCTTGCTGAAAACAGTATTTTCCCCGAAGACCCCGACACAAGGGCCATTACAAAATGTGATTCATTTTGCATGAGCCCCGACGCGCTCGGCACCGAGAGCCAAGCGGCTTTAGTGAGGTATTTATGCGCTGCAGTGAACGCAGAGGCTATGTCACGCGGCTCCCGGGGCGCTCGGCCGCCTCCCCAGCGTGGGGGCCTCGCGGCTGAGGCCGGGGCGATCCGGCTCCTCCGTCACGGCCGCAGTGCTGTGCGGTGACGCCGCGGAACAGCCTGAATTAGACCAACGCCCTGCACGCCAGCACACCTGGCCCTGAAAGAGACAGACGACCCAGTAGAGGGACAAGGAAAAGATGCACAGGCTTTACACAAACACCGAATCACTGTGTCATACGTGTGAAACGCACGTAATGTCATAGGCTGGTTACACTTGAACTAAACAGAGACTCACAGGGCACTTCACCGCCGGGGAGACTCAAACGGACACTAAACACGCAGGAAGGCGCGAGCCCCCCCGTGCCTCAGGGGATCCCCGTCCCAGGGAAACGCATGCCAGCCCCACAGTGGGTGCAGGGGAGATGCCGGCGAGGACGGCGGCGGCGGCCACCTGCTACAAGGCCCGGAGTCACCTCGAGACACAGCGCAGCCACGCCCAGACCCTCACCCTAGGGAGTCGTGGGCACTTGGGCCAGGATGTCCGCTTGTGTCCGCCTCACGAAGGAGCCAGTTTAGATCAGCCATGCGACGGATAAACGAACCGGGGACAGTCAGGGAATGAGATACCACGCGGCCACGAAAACGGATCACGCGGAGCCACAGGCCGCACCGTGGATGTGGCTCTCACACCTAAACGCGGGACAGAAGGAGTCAGGCCGGACCGATGCACGGACGACACAAGGCTCCAGACGGGCAAAGCCAAGGTCACGGGCCCGTCCCCCTTGGCCCAGCAACTCCACTCTCAAAACTCGATTTTAAAGACAGGCTGGGAGAAGCCCAAGTGACTCGGGTCCAGGGCCATCTGCCGGCACCGTGTGAAAGGGTGGGCAGCCCTGGACAGTCTCTGGTTTATGTGGTGCGGAAAGAGGAAGGCCGGTACAGGGCGGCCCACGTGACACCCCCTGGTGTGTAACAACCCCCCCTGAGGTGGGGTCCACTGCTCACCCTTTGCCCCCGGGCAGGCCTGAGACTGAGCCAGAGGATGTCGGACGATTTCCAAAGCGAGGTCACCAAAGCCCACCCTTCGGGGACCTTTGCCTTGGAGTGGAGCCACCCCACCTCCAAGAGTCCAACCAGACACAGGGAAAGGCCAGGGAGGGCGGGGGCTCTGGCCACAGCCCCTGCGGGCACTTGGGACACAGCCGCCCAGCGGCCTTGGGCAGAGCAGAGGTGCCCAGTCCCCGCCCTGGTCCATCTACGCTGCACACTCTCCAGCCGCGGCCCCCAGGCAACAGGAGACCCGCGTCCTGACCGCAGCGCTGCACGGTCCATGCCCAGGTTGTGAAAGGAGACGCAAGGAGGTTGAAACGAACATCGACCGCCGTCTCCTGGGAGGTGCCGGTCAGGAAGACCTCCTCTGCCACGTCCTGTTCTATGGTTGGCTCTGGATTCCCTTATGCTTTCTACCAACAAAGAACAAAATTAAGGCAAAAAGAAACAAATGCAATCCGAAAACTGAAACAAGCGAAAACAAAAGAACCTAATTATGTATCAAGTTGGCGACAAGACCCCAGGGAGAAAAGCATTATTTCAAGTAACTTGAGAACACAGTGTTTTGACTGTTTATCCTCCGTGGAAAACACCCGAAGGAAGTTATCCTTGGGGGGGCGGGGGGTGCCAGGGAGACCAGCCAGACCCTTCAGAAACAGAGGAGGGAAGGGCGGCGGAGAGAGAGGGAGAGAGAGCGTGAGCCGGACTTCGCGGGGTGAGCATTGACGCCCCAGGAAAGCGGCAGCCCAGGTGAGCCTTCCTCGCAGGGACCACGATGCTGGCGCCCCGGCCGCTCACAGAGCTTTGCGCGTGCTTCCAGGCCCTGGCACAGGGCTGCCCTGTTTGCAGCCCCTGTAGCTGTGGGCAGCACCCTCTCACCTCCCTGAGCCTCTCCCTCGCCCAGTGCGGCACCCCAAGGGCGCTTTCAGAGCCGTGCGGGCGCAGTCCCCGGAGGCGCCTGTCTGCAGATCTGATCTTGAGAAGCGAAAGGAGCGGCTCTGCGAGACTGCAGCCCGCCAGCCTGGCGGCTTTCACATGTGTTACTGTGAAACCAAGAGCCTCGGGAATGAGGCTCCCGGGCAGGTCCTCAGGGAGAGTGAGGGAGTGGGTGGAAGGCGGGGGCGAGATCGGGAAACAGCAGAGAAGGAATCCTCCCTCAAGGGAGGTAAACTAACCCAGGACCTGCGAGCTCAGGGCACCAGGGGTCGCACCCCCGCTGCACCGAGGGCATGTCACCAGAGATGCTGTGCCAGCCCCATTGTCCACACACCCTCACTGGCTCTCAGAGACGGGGGATGAGGTCTCCAGAACCTTCCGCCGGGTGTGAAGGGGACACACGTGAGCATATGCGAGATTCCCGTGGACGAGGCCACGTGCCCTCCCGTCCTGGGGCAGCTCGCGGCACCGGCCACAGTGGGAAACCAGGAGCCCCTCGCTTCTCTGGGTCGCTCTCTGCAGGGCTGGGTGGCCCTCCGGCTGGCACTTCACCAGCCACGTGGCACCCGCTCTCTTCTGAACATTCGTTTCACACTCCAGGTCTCCCGGTCCCGAGGTCTCCCCGCTGCTGACTTATCTCTCCCGGCACCAGACCGCCGTCCCCTGTCCTGAGATGCGGCGCCTCCACAAGGCTGGAAAGTGTATCCCCCAAATCAAGCCAATATCCCCAGGAAGCGAGGGCTTTGTTTCCCTTAAAAAAAAAAAAAAAAAAAGTCTGTGCTCTATACTTGGCTTTAGAGCCTCATGTTCTGACCTAGCCATCTAGATCACCATGATGCTTTTCTCACTCCATTTACTTTTTGTTTTGCTCTGTTTTACTTGATGTTTTAATTACCAAAGCAGTGTATGCTCATTGTAGCAAGTCAAACAGGATAATGAAAAAGTTAGCTAGGTCTCCGCGCCAGCCTTCAGACACGTCTCTTTCAGGTATGATGTTAAAGTCGGGTTATTACCTCTGTACATTTCTCTACATGCGTACAAACAAGAACACGATTTACGTTACACATGAGTGGGTTCTTTTTCTGTCTTGTTGTTATTTTAAAACAAACCGGAACCCATGCTGCACCCATTGCTCAGAACATTTTTTTATTCTCTAATACACTTCTCGGGCTGCTTCTGAATCATGCCTTTCGCAGAAAGTAAATATATTAAGAGGACCTTTTGAAAGTGACTGTATATCAAAAATATCAAAACAGGCAATTTCATGTGGTTTAACCTAGTATCTGGAGTGGTGACTCCGTCAGCCCTCTTCTAATGCTTTATAGGAGTGAAATGGTTACTTCAAGGGCTACTTACCTACTGCACCAGACATTGCCGAGCGCTCATCGATACGGAGGCTGCAAAGGACACAGAGCTCTGTCCGGGGTCTTGAGAATTGCGATTCGGGAGACACAGACTCGGGTGAAACCGGAAGGGTGTTTCAGGGAAGAGGAAGCGTCCGGGGCTCGTAAAGACAAAAGCCACCAGGTTGTTCACGTTGACTGGTGAGAACTGTGATAGACTCTGGCCGGGAATATTTGTCCTTAAGGAACCACGAGTTGCTCTAGGGTAGGGGGGTCCCATAAGTACCTTGAGCTTCTGGCAGATGTTCTGGATGCCTTCGTTAGGACAATAAGTGCTCAAAGGTCAGATTCCACCCAGGCTGAGACGTGCCTGAGTCCCCGTCCTCAGTGGCCTCTGGGCTCCTTTTGAGACGCTTTGAGCTACCCCAACTCCACTTCCATTTTCCTTCCACAGCCTGGACCACCTATTCCGCATCCCAGGGCGCATGGACCATTTTCTATTCAACATCTGCCGAGGGTAGATAGTCGGGGCGTTTCCACATGGATACCCGTAAATAAACACCCTTAAACATTTAACCTCATATGTTGGCGCTAATATTTATGTGTGATAAATTCCCCCAAACGTGATTGCTGGGCAAACACACTCACTTCCAATTTAGTCGACTTGGCCAGATACCTTCTCAAGAAGTTGTTTCAGTCCTCGCTTTCTCTAGAAACCTGCAGGAGCACTGGTTTCCCCACATCACCGCCTCAGCAGCAGTGTGCAGTTTTTAAATGTGTGCAGCTCCAAAGGGGAGAAAATGGTCCTCTGTGACTGAGCTGCATTTCCCCAACCCTGGTGAGACTCTGCGTCTTTTAAATATTTGCTGACCTGCCCACTTTCTTTGGTGAGTGGCTAGCTCCTACTCTCTGCTATTTTCCCATCGGGTCTCTTGTCTTTCTGTACATAAAAAACGAGGTAATTTTGTGTAGTAAGGAGATTAGTTCTTTGTCATACTACCTGCAAACATTTTTCTCAGTCTTACCGCTTTTGGTATTTCTATTGATATAACGTGTCCTTGCTGTATAAAAATACACAACTTCATATAGTAAAACGTATCTAGGATTTCGTTAAGGTTTTGGATTTCCTGTTTTGATTAAGAAAAGGTCTTCCAGCTTCTAGGTTATAAACATATTATGTTGAAATTTCCGTCTAAGGACTCTGTTACTTTATGTCACTGTCTAATCTTCAAGCCGTTGCGTCTTACTTCGTGGAGAGGGATGGGGAGGGACCGTAAGTGCCCAGCTGGCACTTCAGCCTCGCGTCCACCTGCAGTGTCCAGTGACCTCAGCCTCGGATCTCAGCGCACGGTGGCCTCCTCAGACATCCGAGCTCCCAGCTCGCTTAACCCTCGTTGACTCTTGATCCAAATTAAACCAGAAGACTGCGTATGTGCGTACGGCCCTTCCCACCTCCAATTCCTTCAACCGCTGGAAAGTATACTTAGAAAACAACAAATTCTTAACAGCGCAGGAAAGCAGAGTGGCCTATCCTGTCCAGGAGATGCAACATCTTTCTGAAAACTGTGGAAGAGATGGTATCAGTTTGAGCCAAAGAGAGGAACTTGCAGCCCGCAGGCTGGCGGGAGAGCCCACGGAAGGTTGGAGCCAGTCAGGGGTGAGGACACCCCTGGGATACCCCCACAGAAGGGCCAGAGGAGAGGCGCTGCTGACAGGTGCAGACTTATACCCTCTTCTCCTGGGGCTGCCAATCGAAACAGAGGGGGCTCGGGGAGCAGGAAAGCCCCATGGATCATTCAAACCTTCACTGGAGACTCGAGACCAAACAAATACGACAGTGCAGGAAGGCGGGGTTCTGGGAGCCAGGGGACCAGGGGCCCCCTGCAGAGTGTACTCCTGTCCCCCCAGGACTGACCCTCAGCTGCCTCTGGGACAGAGCCTGCGAGCGTCCTGCTCAGGCCTGGGGCCTGCGGTGTTGGAGAATCAGAACCTCACGGGGACTCAGTCCCCCCCACAGGGCAGACCCAGCACCGTCTCCAGGTTATCGGTAAAACGGATGCTGAAATTCAGCCTCTGCACACGGGTGCCAGATTCAATCTTGGAGACAGAGTTTTGGGTGAAGTAGAAAGAAGTAGCTTTATAGCTTTGCCAGGCAAAGGGGGGCCACAGCAGGCTAATGCCCTCAAAACTGTCCCCCCGCTGGAGGGGGTAGTGAGGAATTTTGTAGTAATGGTTCAGGAAGCAGGGCGTGATCAGCTCGTGGGCATTCTTCTGATTGGCTGGTGGTCAGGTAATTGGGAGTCGACATCACCAACCTCTGGTTCCATCCAGTCTGGGGTGCACGTGCTTGTGGCCGGCAGGTTCCATCTGGAGGGCGTCTGCTTCCTGCAGAAACAGCTTCAGAAGGTGCAACAGGCCTTTATCTGTGTCTTTCAGGGAACTGGCAGTTCGTGATTCTGCGATGCTGCGGCCAAATTATAGTCCGAATTGTTACCAGTTCCCCAGCCCAACAACTATTCTGTTTCTATTGATACATCTTCACTTGCCCCATCATTTACCCTCGAGTCACCCTTTTACTTCAAAAGACAAGGACGTAGGGGCTTGTACACGGTTTCAAAACCAGCAGCACAGGGGACTCTAGGACACACAGAGTCCAGGGGCCTAAATATTATTACAAATATTTAAATTAGTGTCTAAGTGCTATCAGAGAGTCTAACACATTCATAAAATTAAAAAAGTAAAAGGCCTCACCAAAAAGAATCAGAGAAAGATAAAAACCTATCAGATGGGCTTCCCTGGTGGCGCAGGGGTTGAGAGTCCGCCTGCCGATGCAGTGGACGTGGGTTCGTGCCCCGGTCCGGGAGGATCCCACGTGCCGCGGAGCGGCTGGGCCCGTGAGCCACGGCCGCTGAGCCTGCGCGTCCGGAGCCTGTGCTCCACAACGGAAGAGGCCACAGCAGTGAGAGGCCCACGTACCGCAAAAAAAACCACCCCAAAACCAAAAAAACTATCAGAAATGAGAAGTGTGATTCCCTCCATCCCTACACAAAATGCAAGAGCAAGGCTCATCCATGGTGCGAATGTGGCTCAAGATTAAATTAGTGGACTGAGCCCATCAACAAGTCCCTCAGGACACAGGCACGGACACTTGGCCCAGGGGGTCTGGTGCTTCTCTGGGATTTTCAGGAGAGAAAAGTGGAGAGAATCATCAGATAAATCATGAAAGTTCTGAGAGTTGAAGACATACAAACCATGAGCTCTGACTCAATGCAGACTAGAGGTTAGGATGGGAAAAGCAGCCCGAGACCATCGTCACGCCCTGGGCCTGCATCCCACCTAAAGTTCGGAGCTCCGAAGTGAAAGTCAGAAAGTCCCAATATCTTCCAGGGAGGATGAACAGCCCACCCAGGAAGGAGGAAAGACAGACATGCCTCAGACTTCTCGTCAGCGACACTGTCCGCCAGACAGATAGCGAGCCTTGGGGCCGGGGCAGGTCCAGCATCCATCACGATTAAATCCTGCTCCTCTTGGACTCGACTCTTTCATTTCTGGGTAAGTTTCTTAGAAACACACTGGCTCATGGGCACAGAAGGACGTGTACAAGGGTGTTCTCAGAAGCATTGCTTATGTATGAGTGAAAAACTAGAACACGAATATCCATGAGTAGGGAAAGGTAAATAAATCTTGCTAAATCCTTATGAGACAGTATATTATCCGGCCTTTTTTTTTTTTTTTTTTTTTTTTTTTTTTTTTTTTTTTTTTTTGCGGTACGCGGGCCTCTCACCGCTGCGGCCTCTCCCATTGCGGAGCACAGGCTCCGGACGCGCAGGTTCAGCGGCCACGGCTCACGGGCCCAGCCGCTCCGCGGCATGTGGGATCTTCCTGGACCAGGGCACGAACCCATGTCTCCTGCATCGGCAGGTGGATTCTCAACCACTGCGCCACCAGGGAAGCCCTATGCGGCCTTTTAAAGGAAGAAATAGTGCTGCATGTACAGGCGTGGAGAGGTTGTCAAGGCAGCAAGTGTGTGAGTACGGAACAGTAAGATCCCATCTATACTTGACAGTATTTTGACACACATACGGGCATGTATTCATACATACACACATATGCACACGTGCACACACAGACACACACACAGACACGAAGGATCAGGAGGACAAGCACAGACCTATGACCAGAGGTGACTTCTGAGGCCTCCAATGACCTGCTGGGTGGGGAGATGTGCTCTCACTTCCTATTTAATGAACTTCTACATCATTTAAATTTTGCGCTACGAAAAAAACCCTAGTAATAATTGTAAAACCCTCTAATAAACTCTGCCCTGTACTCTGAAGAGCCCTCTGATACCCAGTCTATCCTAGAGGTAGTGTTTATCTTGAGAAGTGCAAAGTCTTATTGAAAAGTATTAAAAATTAATATCAAGTTCAAATCCAGAAATGACTGTCACGTGGGCAGTGTCCGGGACGGTCCCGAGAAATCCAAGGTGACTTCCGGAGAACAGATTGCATGCTTAACAGTTTTACCCCCCCAGCCGCTTTGCTTCAGGTTATTTTCAGAATGCTCACATAATGGGGAGAAAAGCAAGCTTCCCACCATTTATCAGCCCCTAAAATTCGACTTCGGTTCAATTACACATGACCTCACGAGGAACGAGGCTGACGGAGTTTTAAATTCCTTTCGCTCCCAGCCGTCGCTGCCCCTCTACATGGCTGCGTTAGAAGGAAAAACACAGCGATTTTAAGAAAAAGAAGAAACCGTTCTTTTTAAAAATTTAAACATTTATTTTTAATTCTTAGAATTTTTATTGGAGTATAGTTGATTTACAATGTTGTGTTAGGGTCTGCTACACAGCAGGGTGAATCAGTTATACATATACATCTATCCAGGAAACCATTTTTGACTGAATTGGAAACATTCTTAATTAAATCTGTTATGTTTCTAGATACATCAATAGTGTACTCTTAAAAATTAAATAAAATATTCTGCTAAATAGAGGATGCAAGGTTAAGTTACTATAGTATTGCCGACGAACAGAAAATCCTAGCACTCTAAACAAGCGGGACATATGGCCTTTTTCAAAATAAGCTTCATGTTCTACACATAGAAACTGTTACTGAAAACTGTGAAAAATCAGATGGCCGAAAAGGGGAGCTTTACTTAGTTTTTCTTTGAAGCAGAAAAACAGGTATCTCAGTTTGGCTAAGAGATTATTTTGGTTGGGAATGAGAGAAAGATGCAAAAGTTCTTTATTAAAAAGCAGCAAAACCAACGGAAATTAAGTCTTGTAAAAATAGAAGAGCCAACAGGAAATCTCCACTGGCCGATGCAGAGACCTCCTCCGGAGTCTTGCTGACTCACTGGGTTGATACAGAATTAAAGGGTTCATTCTGAGCTCCTCAAGGTGTCAGGCCTCGTTTGCAGGAAGGACCTGCACCCAGGGGAGGATGTCGGGTGGGGGTGGGGCCGGGGTCGGTGAGAGGACCTGGGCAGGTTCTACCTGTGCAGGTGGTAGCTGAGGAGGTGGCCCCTGGCCTGGGGCGTTGGGGTGGCAGCAGCGTCTCAGAAGATGTGCTGGGGAGGTTCCCGTGCCCACCCAGATGGAGACGGGCCCCTGCAAGGGGACAGGGAGCCCACCCCGCCCCGGAGGACGGGTACAGGTAAGATGCCTGAGGACGGGGCCGGGGGCATGTGGGGTGGCCACACGCCAGATCGGGGAGCTGTGCCCACGTCTGGATTGAGGGTGTCTGGGCTGAGCCCCAACCCTGCCCTCGGTTGTCCAGGCCCAGCCCAGACACTCAGAGGCTGCCCGGGATCGAAGCTCCCAGAGAGCCCCGTTTGTCCAGGGAGGGGAGGACAGAGCCAGAGGAAGCCTGCTCGCCTGCCCAGCACGGAGTCCGGCCAGAGCTCGCGGTCACAGGTGGAGCTGGAGACTTGCCGGAAGTGGGACCTGCAGGAAGGGGGCCTGATGGGGCGGCCAGAGTAGAATGAAGCAGCCAGCTTGGTCCCCTCGCTGCCCCCGGGCCTCAGTGACGGCGTCTCAGCCGGGGGCCCCGCCTGCTACGAGGATGGCCAGGCGGCCAGTCAAGGACTCACAGACTCAGTGCCGCCACCACGACCGTGCTGGCTCGTGTCTGGGCAGAGTCCGCACGTGGGCGAGTCGTTCAGTAAACGAGCCGTGCCAGGGGCTCGTGTCCACCAGCCAGCGTACGGCCCCACAGCCACGCACGGGTGAGGGCATCAACGGGACGGTTCAGTCCCAACACAGGCGCCGTTCCGACCGGTTCCCGCATCCGTGCCCACGAGGTCTGGGCAGGGCGGGAAGCAGGCCGACTTGGCATCGCTAGGACCCCCTTCGGGGGGATTTTCCCAGACACTTAATTTACTCAAGTTCTATTTTACAGGAAAATATTTGACAGTCATGTATGGGCCCATGGGCTGAGACACCTCTTGTTTGTTTTATTTTCCTTTAATTTGGGAGCATTTAATCTGATTTTTCTAACAAGCACTCAGAAAGGTTAGAAATCTGAATTCTCTTGACCCCTGCACCAGTGGGGTGAAGTCCAGCCCCTCCGGGACAAGAGTGGAAGGAGGAAGAGCTCCCTGCTCCGTGGGGAGAGGACGGACGGGACAGGTCGCCTGCTCCATCCTGACGCGCTCAGCAGGGCTGGACGGGCGTCTGCTCTGTGGACAAATCTCCTTTCGCCGTACCTAGTACAACTTCTGAGAAGCTGCATAGAAAGTATTTTACAGCCACTTTTACGTATTAAGTGAGGAGGACCTTAGTATTCAGTTACACTTTTCGTCTCCCCTGAAAGCAGCATGGTTGGAAATTGCTCAGAAGGGAGGAGAGGGTAGCAGTGTCCCACAGGCAGAAAGGCAACTATAACACTAACCAGTGGGGAAGTTTGCACCCTGGCTGGGTGGACACAAAGAAGTCAAAAGGAAGGTGTCTGAAAAGTGTGCAGCTTTGTGGGGCTGCTCCAGGGAGAGGCAGGTGCCTGGGAGGGTGACGTCCCTTAGATGCTTGATGGTGAAAGGAAGGCAGGAAGTAGCTGAACATAAGGCACTGCTGAGATATGATGCTATCCAAGGATCAGAGCAAAATAGACCCAACGTTGCCATTTATTAAAGAGACTGCACTTCACTATAGCAAATAAAGGGGCACTCTTGAACTAAGAAATCGAGTAAACCCTCCAGACCTCTACCACATTCTTTATAAGTCATAAGATAATGCTGGCCCAGGAAAATACATAAAGAGTCCTGAACAAAAGCTGTAAGAAGAAACTATCAAACTGTAAGACTTATAAAATTATGATAAGAAGACAGAAATTGGGAATAAAAGCATTCCAGCAGAAGAAAACTCTACCTCAACAATTCCTCAAAGCAAATGAAAAGTGTAACACAACAGTCCAGCATAAACTAATGTGATTAAACAAGCAATTGCATATAAGAAAGGACATCACAAATCAGAGGGTCAAAACTCAGAATATAAATGGAGAAGCACAGGGAGGTGTAAAATAACATCTAACAAGATTTATAAGTAAGACACTGAAGAAAAAGATAAAAATCATAACAGAAAATAAATTGTAAGGTGCATAAGGGAAAATATATGCCACCAAAACTATAGTAAGAGAGAAGACAGAAATAAAAAGATTTCCCCCCACCTCCAAAAGATTAAAACTAAAATAAAGGAGACAAAAAAGTGAGAAAACAATAGGTATAACAGCCTATCAAAGAATACACAGCACACACGTAATTAGAGTATCTGAAGAGCAAACTAACACAATGGAACAAAACTCATATTTAAATCTATAGTTAAAGAAATATAAAGGAATCCAATTTTACATATTGAAAGATGTTGTCATATACCCAGAAAAATGGAGTTGGAACATTAAAATTAAATACAAAATTGGTGGGATGCAGCTGAAGCAGCTCTTATAAGGAAACTTGTGACTTTAACACCAAAATCAGACATAAAGAAAAGTATATCATCAGTTACCTTTGCTTCCTCCTTGAGAAGCTAGTAAAAGAAGAATATTGAGGTCAAGGTAAGTAGGGAAAAAGAAATAATAAAAACAAGCAAGAAAATAAATGAAATATAAAACAAACAAGAGAGAAAATCTACAAAGCCAGAATTAGTTCTTTGTAAAGGTTAATAGAATTGGTAAGCCTTTAACAAGACAGATGAAAAAAAAGGGAAAGCACAAACCATCAACAGCAGGAATAAGAGGACATCACAATAGATCCAGCAGACACTGAAAGCACAATGGAGGATGTTATGAATAATTTTATACTCGTACATTTGACAACTTAGATAAAGCAGTCACATTCCTTGAAAGATACAAATTACCAAAACAAACTCAAGAAAAGCTAGAAAATTTACATACCTCTGTTGTATATCATTGAATTAATAATTAAACAACTTCTTACAAAGAAAATAAACAATATTTTTAATAAAGAAAATTCCAGGCTGAAATTACCTCACTGGTGAATTCTAACAAGCATGTGAAGGAGAAATAATATCAACCTTACAAAAACTCTTTCAGAAATTAGAGGAGGAGATATCACTTCCCAGAGTATTTTATGAGGCTACTATAACCAGGATTTCAAAACCAAACAAAGACATGAGAAAGTAAATTTATAGAGCAATATCCTTCATGAATATAAATGTAAAAATCATTAACAAAACATGAATATATGAACTTCAGTAATATGTAACAAGAATAATATACCGAGATCTAGTTGGGTGTATCCTGGGAATGCAAAACTAGTTCAACACGAGAAGATCAATCAATACAATTCACCATATTAAGAGATTAAGAGAGAACAATTATACAGCTATTCCAATAGATGCAAATAAACCATCTGACAAAATGCAACACATTTTTATAATGTTTAAAACTCTTAGCAAATGAGAAAAGCAGATTTCTCAATGTGATAAAGAGCTCTCACAACTTTTAATAAATATTGTTTCAGTACAAGAGGTGTTAGCCAGTGCAATAAGACAAGAACAAGAAAAAAGAAGTCAGATTCAAAATAAAGAAGTACAAGTGCTGAGTGAAAGAAGCTGAATACCAACTAGTTTATACTAAATTATTCCATTTATATGGAATTCTTGAACAGGCAAGACTAAGTTGGGCTGATAAAACCAGGCCCTTGGTCCTGGGGGAGTAGTGGGGTGGAGCTGATGGACAGTTCACTCAAGACTTGAGCACTTCACTGTGTGGAAATCAGTCCCCATTTCCAGAAAGTCCACATCTGTTTTCTCAGAAGGGTGGGATAATATTAAATTTTATTTTTTTTGACCCTGTCTGTGCTCTGTGAGTTTTCTGAAATGACTATGAATTGTGTTTATAATTCAAAATATCAAATGATCCAATGTATCCAAAAAGTACAAATATGATCTGAAATTATCTCAAGTTACAAATTCTTAGCAAAGAGCAATTTATGGTGACCTGTCTTCAGAGCTATTGGAGAGCTCTTTCTAGAAGAGTGAGGTCCTTAGAATGAACTCGAGTCGGGGAGTGAGAGGAGGTGGGAGGAGCCGGGGCCCTGACGGCCATCGCGTTACTAAGAAATTGGACCTAAATCCTGAGCATGCAGGAAAGGTGCTGGTCAGTGCCACCTCCTCAAATCAGACCTCAGAGGCAAGGACCACAGGGCTGGCATCTTACTCAGCCAGTGTCTCCCACCTTTTCAAAGGTCATGTTATCTCCTTTCTTCTACGGTTTAGGGTCCTCTGGGGGCCTTTCTACTGCCCCAGGGTCTCCTCCTGCCCTCCAGCCAGAAACATGGCACCTGCGGGGTAACCACAGGCTGCAGTGACCACAGGCTGCCCTGAAGACAGACCTCTGTGCACTGGTATCTGTCCCAAGCCAGCCGTATGTCCCAGAGAGGGCAGGATGTGTGTGTCCATATACACGTGTGTGCATGTATGTGCACATGGTGTATGCATGAGTGGGTGCGTGCATGTGTGTGCACGTGTGGTGTGTGTGCTTGCGTATATGGTACCTGGCATGTGCATGTGTACGTAAGTGTGTGCACGTGTGAATGTGTGTGGACGCATACATCCATGTATGTGAGCGTCCATGTGCACACCTGTGCGTGTTGTCTGGGTGCCTTTTCCCAGCTCATCCCCTGTCCCCGGCGACCAGCTGCCGGGGTCTGTGGTGGGGATGTTGTTTCCGTCCTCTAAGCCCCTGGGGCCCGGTTTCCCCAGATACCCAGACAAATCAAGTCGGCTTGGCTGGGGGTGACCAATTCCCCGAATTTACTGGTTTCTCCTGAAAGAAAGCTTCTGTTTGGTTCTAATGAGTGGCTTTTCCTAAAGACAAACGGTAATCGTGGCAGGACCATAAGCAGGTTCTGTGAACTTGTAATCGCAGGTGTCAAACACTGCGCAGCATTTTCCCTGGAAGACAGAAGCCCCGGGAAATAACACGGAGCAGGCGCCAAAGCGGTGTTTCCTTGACAGAAGTTAATTCTAAACTAACTATTCCCGGAAAGAAAAGCGGGGAAACATTTGTACACGTCTATCATTTGTCCTTGGAGGGCGCAGAACAAATATGTTTTTTTAACGTGTGACACCAGCATTATTCCGGGTGGCCTCGGGCTATATGCTGTTTTCCAGGTTGCAGAATTGGAGGCGAAGAAACCCACTCAGCATTAAGAGGAGCACACGGCACAGGCTAATCGCAACCCCGCGGAATCGGATGCCGCCAGCAGAGGGCGGGGCCTGGGTGCTCGGGGGCCCGAGGGAGAGGCCAGAAGCAGCAAACGGTGAGTTGCCTGAACCGGCGGGTGACCCCCGATGGCGCACTCTCAGATCCCAAGAAGCCAACAGCGTGATTGGAGCGGGGGTTGCCCGAGGGCTGGGGAACCTGAAACTGTCCCCTTCTGCAGATGTGGTGAAAGCTACAAACACACCCCAGAAAGTAAGCAGAGGCAGCCAACACTGCATGTAAATTTAGGGGCGACAGGGCCCGGCTCTGGGCTCTGCAGCATCTGCCCGGGGGCCCCTGCGGCACCCTCTCCCGGCTCCGCCTCTGCCAGCTCCCCTTCCCAAGGCGTAGAGGCGCCTCACCTGTGTGTGGGCCCCGCCCGGCCCTGGGTGTCTCGTCTTCAAACCAGCCTTTGGAGGTGTCCCCGTGGCGGTTCTGGCTTCGAGCCACGCCCATACCTGCTCTTTACTGAAGAAGCTGGGGCAGCCCCGGGGGCGGCGGCGGGGCGCGGGTGCTTAGGTGGGTGTGCAGCTCTTGCCCCAGCGAGCACCTGGTGGTCCCTCTCTTTTCCCGAGGACCACGTCTCCACTCACCTGCCCTGGGGCCGAGATCCAGCCCTTAAGCCCAGAGTCCCTCCGTCGTCGTTGCTGGGGGGTCCGCAGGTGGCCTTCCTCCCCGGCCCCCAGCCCGGTCCGGGAGGGGATGGTGACCAGGGCCCAGCTCACGGTGCACAGAGGGGTACCCAGGACCCCGTCACGGGGGAGCCCCCACTGCATACACCAGGCCCGGGGGGGCCTCGGGGGCTGGGGGCCCAGGCCAGGCCCCCCGCCCTGCCCTCTGCCTGCTGAGTGCAGGCCCCGCCGCTTCCTTGGACTCTCCGCGGCGGGGCTGGTGATTCGGGCTGAACTTGCCTCGAGTGTGAGTCACAAGGAGTCGGGAAATGCAGCTTGGGCATTTCCTGTGGGAACATTCTAGCCCTCGGCAGCCCCCTTCCTCCCCAGGCCTTTCCACCGACCCCATCCCACCCCCACCAAGTGTCCCTGGATGTCCCGCACGCACGGGGCCACACCGGTGTCCACAGGGATGTGTCTCCTCCCTCCCTGCCCCTCTCCCTCTCCCTCTCCCTCTTTCTGTCTCTCTCTCTCTCACACACACACACTCTTGCACATTTATTTACACACATGCACTCACGCAGCATGACAATGCGTCCAGCCAGGAGGGGGTTCTGTGGCCCTTTCCCCTTCGAGGCTGTGGCCTGGCCACCGCTCATCTTCCAGGCCTGGAGGGGCCTGGACGGGTGCTCTGGCCTCATTCCCAGGAGAACCACACCCGACTCTGTCCAAATGGGGCGTCGGACCCTTGTCTCAGCAATGCACCCGCGGGACACCACAGGCAGCCCAACTAGGGCCCACCATTGACAGCGACCCCTTGGACGAGCCTGCAGGATCCTCAGTGCTGTACCCCGGCTGCCCACCTCCCCTCAACACCCCAAAATCTGCATCCCCGGGCAAAGTGGCTTCCCTCGGCTTTGCAATTCAGATCGGCAGCACACATGTACACACATGTACACGCACGCACATACGACATGCACAGACACGTGCACACAGGCACACACACGTGCTCACACCACATGCACACAAGCAAGCACCACACATGTGCCCACGCACACACCACACAATGCACACCCACATGTGTGCACACACCACACACACGGGCACACACATGTGCCGACCCCACACAGGGCATGCAGACATCATGCCTATGCACTCCCCCCACCCACACACGCAAACACACCACACACAGGAACACCACACGTGTACGAGTACACACGTGCCACCCTTCTACAGGAGACCCAGTGGGTCCCTCATCAAAGGTCGGCCCTGCCCCGTGGGGTGACCGTGTCCCCGGAGGTCCCTGTGGGGCGTCCTGAGCGGGCATCTGACCCGGGCTCTGCACCCAACGCTCCTAACGGTTCCTGGGAGAGGCCGCCATGCTCGCCCCCAGCTCTGCTTGTGAGGTCACGCTTCACGACAAGGCTTTGCCAGCAGCCTCATCCCTCAGTCTGCAGGCCACGGGGACCAGAGTCAGTTCGTGTCAGTCCCGGTCCACTGCTGGAAAGGGTGGGGTTGGCAGGGCCACATTCCTTATTAACAAGGGGGCTCCGGGGCCTTGTAGCGCCTTCTCTGAGCCTGGAAGCTTGGAGTGTGGCCCAGGGCGCTTGCTCCCCGGGACGGCTCCCACCTATAAATAACAGCGGTGGCAGGTCCCCTGTCAGCGCCGCTGATGGACGGCCCCTTACCCGCCATTACAGCCTGTGACTGTGGGAAATTAATTTAAGTGGTAGTTAATTTCTAATGACTTCCACTCAAGCGGTTAATATGTTCCCTGGGTGTTATGGTAACCTTCACGGATCATTGCATGATGTAAATAAATTCTACTTTACACTGGTTTATTAGAAAAGAGAGTGAGATTGGGCAGTCTGGCTAAATCTCATCTGCAAATGCACACGACGAGGCTTCCACAGGAAATTTAAAAGGAGAGGAAGTAAAAACCCATCAGGAGTTTTCTCAGATGCTGAACTTCCCCCCAGTGACTAAATTACCCGTCTCCACGGTCGGTCTGGGTGAATATCTCCAAATCTGCTTTGTGACTGTGTTCCAAGGAGGAAGAGGAGAATTTTTGCCTTGAATCCCGTGTGGATTCCTTAACAAACCTGAAAGAATGTCCTCTCTGAAACCTCTGTCTGAGGCCCAGGCCTGCCCGGAGCAAGCCTGGACAGAGGGAGGAAAAAGCTCGTCAGGCAAGGGGTCCCACCTCTCCGTGTGCACAGGGCGCCTGTGCAGAGCAGGGCTTTGGGGGCTTCCGCACCCCCGAGTGAATGAAGATGGACCCAGCGGCTGACCTTCCAGTGGCCGGTCTGTGTGCAGAGGCGGCAATAGGCCTGGAGCAGAATAGGATGGGAAGCGGCCTGCAGCCAGCACCCAGGGGCCTACGGAGTTTATGTGGATGGCTCAGGGTCACCACGAAACCGAGACGAAGCCCCAGCAGCGCGCACGCCTTGCTGCAGGCAGGGCTGTGGGTGCTTCTAGCTCAGGCAGCCCTAACGACACCCCAGACGGGCGGCTTAAACAACAGGCGTTTAACTCTCACAGTCCTGGAGGCTGGCCGTCTGAGACCAAGGCGCCAGTGGACTCAGTCTCTGGTGGGAGCTCTTCCCAGACTCACAGAGGCCGCCCTCCCACTGTGTCCTCACACGGCAGAGAGCAAGCTCTCTGGGTCTCCACAGATCAGGGCACTAATCACATGGAACCAGGGCCCCACCCTCATCGCCTCGTCTAAACCTAATCACCCAGAGCCCCACCTCCAATGCGGCCACACTAGGGCCAGGATTTCCAGGTGGGGTTTGGGGGCCACAGGTATTTGGCCTGGCAGTGTTGTGTCTACAGCGATGACGTCCACGCTCTTTGTTCTCACACGGTTCACGCCTCTGGGGCTGTTTCCTCAGCTCGCTGGGGTCTCCCCCGCAGTGGCTGTCAGATGCAGTCGTGGCAGGGTCACCTCAAAACCCCTTCATCTCACACGGGCTCCTGGCTGGAGAGATCGACACCTGGGCTCCTCGCCTATCTCCCCCTAAATGGCCTGTCCTCTCGGTGGCCCTGGGGTCGCTGAACTTCCTGCATGGCCACTGAAGGCTCCCAGGGCAAGTGCCCAAGAGAAGCGCCTGCTGAAGCCGGGTCGCCCTCCGAGAGCTCAGAAGACGCTCTGGCCAAAAGCACACGCGCCGGCACCCTGACCTTGGGCCTCCCGGGCGTGGAGAGATACTTGTCTATTGTTCACAGGCCGCCCTGCCTGTGGTTCTCTGTTACAGCAGCTCGAATGGGCTAGACGGGGCCCTCCAGAGACACAGCACCAGCAGCATATGTTTTACAGAACTGGCCCTGGAGACTTGGGGCCCAGCGCGTGGGAACCTGAGGCAAGATGTGGTGTCGCCGCTGAGTCTGACACTTGCGGTCTGGGGGCTCAGGCAGGGCGTCAGTGTCCCAGGCGTGGGCTGAACTCCTTCTCCTCAGGGGAAGCTGTCTTTGCTCCTAAGGCCTTCCCGCGACTGGGTGAGGCCCGCGCACACCAGGAGGGGGACCCACGGAACCCAGAGGCCGTGGTTTACGCGCTCATCACATCGGCAGGGGCCTGCGCTTCCGCGTCTGGACTAGTGTCTGCCCGCCAGCTGGGCTCCCTGCCCGGCCGCCCTGATGTGCACACTGTCTTAGGGCCGCTGTGCTGGGCCGTTAGGCCGTCACCGTGGGCACCGGCCATCTCGGGAACCGGCGGGACAAACGTCTCCCCACCCACACAACCAGACCACCCTTCCCGCCCACGGACACGCTCTGGCTCGTGTCACGCCGAGATGTCAGGCTTCCCCTTCTCGCTGCCCCGTCGAAAGCCCCCTGAAGCCCCAGACTAGAAACTGCTCCTACTTTTTCCGCTCTGCGCCGACCTCGACAGCCTCCCACCCACCCCCAGGGCGACTCTGCAGGCATCCAGGCTGCAGCCCGACCCGCGGGGATGCCCCAGGCAGGTGTCTGGACGGCCCACTGACAGGGGCCCTGCGCCCACGACACCCACGCGGCTCGCTTCCAACTGCTGACGCTCCACGTTCCCTGTCAGCCCGCAGAGTTTATCCCCACGTGGGAACACAGCACCGACCTCGGCCTCTGCCGTGACTCAAGATGCAGCTTCGGGCGTTGACTGGGGCGCTTCCCCACGGCCGGGTAGCTGGAAGCTTCTCCCTTTCACCAGGACCCCGAGAGCCAGCAGCCCACCCTGCTGTGCCCCGAGGCCCGCTGCCCTCCTGGGCCTCCCCGCTGGCCACACGCCAGCCACGAGCGTCCCACGTTCTCTCCGCAGGAAGGTCCGCGGGGGGGGCGGGAGGCCCAGGCCCAGGCAGCGCGCCCCTCGGCCGTCTGGGCACCTCGGTGTGGCCCTGATCCCCGTGCTCCGCGGCCCGGCTCCCGTGCAGGTGACTGGCTGTGCCCGGCAGCCCCTCGGGAGGCCGGCGCTCTCACCAGCCCAGTGCCCGATGTGACTGGGAAGGAGGTGGCTCTGCTTGTCCCAGCCGGGCACACAGCCTCCCCTGCCCACTCGGCTCGGCCGGGGCCGCGCCCCACAGACGTGGATGCTGGGAGCTCTCTGCGGAGGATGTTGCTGGGACCCGAGCAAACACCGCGCGGGGAGGCCTGTCCACTCAATTTCTCCCAAATGCCATTTGCTCACTATCAAGTGGCAGTAACGTAGGTAACACGGCGGGCAAGCCACAGGCACTTGCCAAACAGCAGCTGCGACAACAGGGGGCGACAACGGTAGGTCAGCAGCAGTGCCTGTCCGTCACCCATTCCCAGACAACTCTCCTCCGAATCTCGCTCTGCAAACACGTTTCCCCACGAAACCGAGACAAAGCCCCAGCAGCACGCACGCCTTGCTGCAGGCAGGCCTGCGGGTGCCTCTGGTCCTGACTCTGGTGGCTCTGGGACCGCAACGTGGGCGTGTCCTGGACATCACTAAGCGACCCCAGAGTGGAAGGAAACAGCACAAGACAGGGTCAGAAACTCGAGACGGCCGTGTGTCGTTGACCAGGGATTAAGTCAGAGAAACAAGAGCGTAAGATCAGCTCCTCCAAAATCGGAGCCCACCTCCTGGGCGGGTGTCTCCGCGTGGGACAGGTGGGCGTCCGCCTCCCGAGGGAGGCCTTCCAGCCGCTCCCGGGGCCTGTGTGCGGCGGGCGCCTCCTGGCAGGCCGGGGTGGGTATAGTATCCACACCACTTAAACCAGACATTCCATGGACGCACTTCGGGAACTTCCTGTGGCCGCAGAGGAGATGGGGCGCGTTTCTTAGCCGTCGTCATCACTGAGGATGCAGTGAGCGGAGCGCGGGGGCCCCACGACGAAGTGGCTGTGCTCTGTCCCGGTCTCACCACATCTGTCCAACCTGGGGGCCGTGGTTTCAGGCAGGGAACTCGGCTCCGGGGGCTCCTAAGCATCACGTCGCCCTCCACTCTGGATTTCCAGGTGAGATGGATCTCGATGCTGGTGGTAGAGAAAAGCCAGCCAGGCCCTGGCCAGAGAGGGAACCTCAGCCGCTGCCGGGTGTGAGCCGGGTGCCTCCAGGCAGTGGCTCCTTTTGGGGTCACACTAGGCCCCTGGGGGGGGCGGTGGCTGGGCTTGGCCTTCACCTTCTGACCCCAAGAGCAGCCCCTGCTCCCCCAGGGAGGCCCCAGAGGATGTGGCCAGGGAACCTGGTGCACAGCCACGGCTGCCACGTGGAGGGCGAACCTCCTCCATCCTCAGGACGTGGGTCCTCGCAGGCCAGCCTCAGCCTGTGGACTTGACACCAGCACGGTCCCCTCACCTGCCCCACCGAAGCTTCTGGCAAACCCACAGCTTGGATTTCCCGGTTCCCAGGGAGGCAGGGGGGTCCTGGGGGCAAAACTGAAGGAGGCATTTCATCACTTTCTGGGCCAAGGGGTGAGCCTGGGGCCTCACGCCTCCTTCAGGCTGGCCAGCTGTTTCCTGTGTTAAAACCACACACACAACAAACTGTATTAGCTGGCGGACTCATCGACCAAACTCCCACCCAAAGGAGACTGTGCCCCTAGTACCCCTACCACTTCCCCGACTCTTTAGCTTTCCAACGACCTCCCCATCCCTGTCCTGGAAGAGCTGCGTCCCCGCCCTGGCGCTGGGGAGGCGTCTCCTCACGCAGACCCCCAAGAACATTGGACGGAGCCCCCCACGCTCGAGTGCGGAGCCGCTGGGCAGACACGGGCAGGGAGACGGGTCACGCCCCGGGAGCGTGAACGCTGAGCGTGCAACCCGCCGGCCTGGGACGGAGGGAGGGAGGCGTGCGCGGCCCAGCCCGGAGCCAGAGCCACATCTGGAAGTCCTGCAGGGCCCGGAGGGGGTGGTGACTGGGGACGGGCCATTCTCTGCAGGGGCAGGTGCCAGGCACCCGAGTGTGCGGTGCTGGGCAGCATCCACCCGACCCTGGGGCTCGTCTCCAAGGGCTCAGCTCCGAGGGCGTCAGATGTTCCCGGTGGCTGGACGAGAGGCAGGAAGCGGCGAGTGAGGGCGGGGCACGCGGAGGGTGGAGGCAGCCCGGGTCAGGCGGCCGAAGTCCCCAACCCCGGGGGCCGCGGTGCTGCTGTGTGTCAGCCTGGGCCCAGACGGGCCCCGCCTAGGGGAGGCAGCAGGCTGTCGGCTCTCAGGCCTCACAGGTAGCCACCTGCCACCGTGGGCTCAGGTTCCGTCACCTGGAATAGAACTCATTTACAGAGAACTTAGATTTGCTATTGAGAATACGCAAGAAACCGCACGCGTGTGGTAACAGGCAAAGGTCCCAGTCCCCAAGCGGTCCAGACTGTGGCCAGGCAGGAGGAGGAGCAAAAAGGCCATACGTGCTCCCCTAGTGGCTCCCTGGGGACGCCCCCCCCCCCGGCCTGTGCCACCGAGCAGGACCGTCCACCGGGTGGCCTGGCCGGACCTGCTGGTCAGGGTGTGACCGCTCTCACGGGAACGCGGAGAACCCTGAGGACCCAGAGGTCTTCCCTGAGGCGCCGTAGGCGGACGACGGCAGGAGGTGCAGGTGACCGAGGACGCGCTCAGGCAGGAGGACATGGCGGTGAGGACGGGATCCCGGGGCAGGACGCGTCTCAGACTTCAGGTGCCGCGCGACCCGACGGCCGGTGAGCGGGTGGTTCAGGCCAGTGTGTCCTCGGGTCACCGGAGACTCGCCCGGCTTCCCTGCGGCGGGGAGACCGGCGCAGAGGCGGGTGTCGCCCTGGGTTCTCCCCGTCTCTCTCTCACTGGGGTTCAGAGATCCCACTTGCTAAGCGGTCGCCCCCTCGGGCAGCAGAGGTCTTACTTTCCGGGGGCTGTCGCCGCCGCGGCCAGACGCGGGTGTGTGTCCGGACCGACGCTCTGCAGCTCACGGTGCGCGAAGGTCACCCCGGGGCACAGCTCTCCGCGCCTGGCCTCCTCCCCGCGGCTCCAAAGCGCCCGCCTCGCCCGTGGCCACGGCTCACGGCCGCTCGAGCCGTCTCTGTGAGTTCAAATGCCTCTCACGGGCTCTGCTGAGCTGGGGGGCAGTCGAGGGGCAGATGGCGGGTCACACACGCTTCCCCTTCTGGCGCTGGAGGCCAGCGCCCTGCCGCCCCTGCCCGGCCCCGCGAGCCCCCGCGCCTCCAGCAGCGTGTGCCGGCTGCTCCTGGATCCTCCGTACTGACCCCTCCTCCCCAGCCCGGCCTGGGGAGAGCCCTGCTGTCTCTCAGCCCGGGTGACCACAGGACCTCTCAGGGCCGCCCTCGGCTCCCCCCGGCCCAGCCCCCGCCAGGAGCTGCGGCCGCCCTCCGCCCGGAGCGCACGTGGGACCGGCCCCTCCCCGCGCCAGCCGCAGCTCTGCCCCCCGCCTCCAGCCACTCTCCCCGCCTCACGGGGATTCTTCTGCCCCTTGGGGCTCCCTGCGCTGTCTCCCACCCGCTGTTACTCTCTGCCTGGAGCATCCCCCCCACGCCCTGCTGGCAGGGTCTCCCCGGCCGCGAATGCAGCTGAGGGGGCTCCAGCCCCGCCCGAGAGGGAGGGGACGCTGATCCAGGGCTGCCGGTGGGGTCGTGTTAGCTCCTCCCACTCTTAGGCCCCAGCTCACGCGAGAGCTCCCCGCAGTAACCCGAGCAAAGACCAGGTTAGAGTCCTCGTGGAGCGCAGAGGACTCAGGAGAACTGTGGCCGAAAATAAAATAACTTACGTGTGTAGATACAGAAGAACTCCAGAGATCAAGTTCAGGAACTGCAGGGGGGAGAGGGAGAGGCGGAGCTGAGGGTGAGGGAGGAGTGGGGGGGGGCGCGGAGAACAGATCCAGCCTCCCGGAGGACCCGATACCCTCACTTGAGAGCTGCGCAAATCTGGAACTTAAAAAAGGGTTTTTTTTTTTTTTTTTTTTTTTTTTTCTTAAATGGGCAGATGTTTCCAGTAGCTGAGACTTGGGAGAAAGAAATCGATGCTCAGCCACCCTCCCTTCCCTGGTTTCTAACGGCGTCTCCAGGCTGGGGTCGTGCCAGCAGCATCGGGCAGTGACGACAAGGTCTGATTTCTCAGTGGAGCTAAACCAGAGCTCAAATGCGGAAAAGAGAAAAAGAAAAAGCCTGTTTGGGCGGGGAGAATAACACCCCCGCACACAGTCAGTAACTACACCAAACAGTAAAGCCAACAGCAAAATCTGCACTTCACAATAGTAAAGGATCCAAATCAAATTCTGAAAGTA
Organism: Kogia breviceps; assembly: GCF_026419965.1. Classification (NCBI taxonomy): domain Eukaryota; kingdom Metazoa; phylum Chordata; class Mammalia; order Artiodactyla; family Physeteridae; genus Kogia; species Kogia breviceps. The sequence goes on from NC_081313.1 coordinate 1,097,681, forward strand.
CTGAGAAACGAAAAGCCAAATAAAACCCTTCCAATGAAAAGTATTACAGTATCAAACTAAGAATTATTATTGGAATCTTATGAATTGCAATTCTTAATCGGCAAGTTGCACTGAAAGTTTCTGGAGAGGGATGAAGCCTTTCCTCACGGAGGGTCCCATGGCTTGGGGCCACATGGAAGGTTCTTGATGAAGATGTGCTGTGAGCGACTGTGAGCTGGACATCTGTTTCCTTTCTCTCCTTCCGTGTGAGCAGCAGAGCCCCGTACACAGCTGAAAGGCGGCATTTCTCCTCCTCCTTTGTATCTAGGGGCAGCCTCTGGCAAGCAGGCAAAATTTGCTGAGTGAATTGAGGAGAGCTGCTTAAAAGGATGAGAGGGACAAGGACAAGGGGCAGCTGGTGTTCGGTTTGTGCTCCATCCCTTCCCTGTCTGACTGCCTGGAATGTTGGACATAATAGCTGGAGCTCCAGCCACCATATTGTGCCATGAGGTTGCCATTAGAAAGGAAATCAAGCACCAAGAATTACGGGCGATGAGAGAGCAGAAAGAGACAGGGAAACTCAAACACACAGAGCTGCCATAACTGCCATAACAGCCCACAGTGCCTTCTGATGGCCTTCCTCGATGTATGTAGGCAAAATACTGTGTATTTTTTTTAAACCACTGCTCTTCCCAGCCCTTATCTCTTGCAGTGGACATAATATACTGCTGATTGCATATCGTCAGGTGATCAGGCAGGATTACTTCAATGAATGAATCCATACACTTACCAAGCGTCTAGCACAGTACGTGAAGCAAAATAAATGGATAAATAAATGATGAATCACAAAGTCTGATTCACTTACAAGAGAAGACTCCTTGATATCTCAAACAACAAGCTAGGTTATTAAACCGATAAAAGTTATAAGTGAAAAACTGTGGCTTCGTTTTAGAATAGGTGGTTACATATTATTAACCACTGAAAGAATCGTTGCACCTTTAGAGAAACCTTCGGAGAAAGCCACACTCTGGACTTCCTGAAAGACGGCAGATGAACTGCTAGGATTTCTGCACAGTAATTCATATTATGTTTAGTATAGTATCATCACTATGTAAGGAAAAACATGCATCACTTTCTGAGGAGAAGACAATGAATCTTTCATGATGCCAGCCAGACAAGGAATCTGTCTGAGCCCTTACGTGGGAGCTGCTCGGCTGGGTCCCTCCCGGAGGCTCGCCAGGGCTGGCTTCTGAACGGCTCTGTTTCTGAGTAAGTACCACAGGGCCACAGTCAATCTCTCATGAAATGCAAAACAGCTCTCTTTGTTCTGTACATTTCTCATTTTTTTTCCCTGTGCTTTTTAAAACAGGAAAATGACAAGTAGGAACCTGGAGCAAAAGCAGCTGATCTCTCACTGGAAATCGCAACCACCAATTACAAAATCGGACTAAATGCCTTGTAAATCAAAAAGGAAAAAGAAAAAAATCCATACAGATGCAGAAAATTGCCCTCAATCAAAAGTAACACTTACAATATCCTATGTCAGTTTGTTGATGAAATCACCTGGGGACAGAAGGAGGATGCCCTGTGGTGGCTGACATCAGCCACTGTCCGGATGGCCTCAAGTTTAGGGTGCTGCCCAGAACGGGGCAGGCACGGGAGTTACAGGGATTTGCTGGTAGCTCCTCAGGACTTAACCAAAGGATGATAGTGTTTGCTTCCAGGGAGAGAACCTGGTTCTGGGGTTCCAGACAAAGGCCAGCAGTGTATCCTCGGGCATCTTCTGCATGCTGATCAATTTGAATACATCCTCTATTAACAATAATTTAAATGAAAATTGTTTTAAAAGGTATTTGATACCACTTGTAGTAGATCAAACAGCACCTGCCCCCAAGGTTATGTCTACTCAAAACCTGAGAATGGGACCTTATTGGAAATAGGGTCTTTGCACATGTGATTAAGTTAAGGATGTTGAGATGAGACCGGCCTGGATTAGGGTGGGGGGACGCATTTCTGCTGCTTGAAGCCACCAAGTCTGATTAATTTGTTACAGCTGCTCCGGGGAAATAACACGCCTGCTTTATACCCCCTAAATAGCCTTGGCCTCTAGTGAAGAAAATCACTTGAAAAACAATTAATGAAATCAGTTAATTTCTTGTTTACTTTCTTTTTTTTTAAACATCTTTATTTGAGTATAACTGTTTTACAATAGTGTGTTAGTTTCTCCTTTACAACAAAGTGAATCGGTTATACATATACATATGTTCCCATATCTCTTCCCTCTTGTGTCTCCCTCCCTCCCACCCTCCCTATCCCACCCCTCTAGGTGGTCACAGAGCACAGAGCTGATCTCCCTGTGCTATGCGGCAGCTTCCCACTAGCTATCTAATTTACATTTGGTAGTGTGTATATGTCCCTGCCACTCTCTCACTTCGTCACAGCTTACCCTTCCCCCTCCCCATATCCATCTTAATTTTTTCCCCGTTTGGAGTGAACAAGGGAGGGCGCTTTGTGAAGCTGGTCGGCGCACAGGCATAGGAATAAAATGCGACTTGATTCCTGCGCGCCCGGCCACTAGGAGGAACAGCCACAGAGAGCTGCTGTGTCAGAGGAAGGCTTCTACTCTTAAAACACAGTCCTGATGTCTTTTTCTCATTCTTCCTGGAGAACAAATTATGTTATCACGATGAGGAAACTGACCCGATGAGCTCTGAAGGCTATACGTTTTAAGTTCAGGGAAAGACCATTTCGCTTCAAGATTTAAATTTTGCAACTGCCACCAAAAGTCAAACACAGGAAGGAAGGATGGGGTCCTTCTTCTCCCTGGGAGGACTGGAGGACGATTTCAGAACTGCGCACCTGTTGTGTGATTTGATTCAAAAATACGGACGCGTTTAGTCGGGCAGAGAGGAAAGTGCGTGCGGGGGAGGCAGAGCCCATGGCGGTTCCTCTAACCTTTGCTTTGTTTATTTACACTTTGACTGTTTGTGTGAATGAGTGCACACAGGTCTTTAGAGACAAATGAACCCCCCAGGCCCTCCGGCTGTTGCTTGTGCAGCTGACTGACCGTCACAGCCACTGACACACGACGTGGGCTCCGACCGTCCGGGGCTGCGCTTGTCGTAGAGAATGTTCCAGAACAGTGTCAGCAAGTGTCTTCTGTAAAGGGCCAGAGAGCAAACATTGCGGGGTCTCCCAGAACTGCTCAGCTCTGCCGCTGCAGGTGAGAAAGCCCACCAGGATGCACCAATGGGTGGGCGTGGCTGTGTCCCAATAAAAGTTTATTGACAAGAACAGGCAGTGGCGGGGCTGCCCACCTCTGGCTAGAACAAGCAAGAGACAGCTGTCTTGTGCACTTCATGGTTTACGATTAAGGAAGGGCAGTAGGGGAAAAGAGTAAAAGAGGGTCCTCGAAAAACTAAAAATAGAACTACCACGTGATCCGGCAATTCCTCTTCTGGGTGTTTATCCAAAGAAAACAAACAAAAATGAACTTGAAAAAAATATCTGTACCTCCATGCAGCATTACTCACAAGAGACAAGATATGGAAGCAACCTAAGTGTCCGTCAATAGATGACTGGAGAAAGAAGTTACAAAATATACATTATATACCTAATTTATGTACACACACAATGGAATATTACTCAGCCATAAAAGGGCAGGGAATCTGGCCCTTTGCCCCAGCAGAAATGGACACTGAGGACTTTATGCTGAGGTAAGTTAGACAGAAAAATGCAAATACTCTACGATCTCTCTCATACATGGAATTTAGGGAAAAAACACCCCAAACACATAGATGCAGAGAATAAATAGGTGGTTGCCAGAGGCAGGGGTGGGGTGGAGGAAATGGGTAAAGGGGGGTCAAAAGAAAAGGTACAAACTTCCAATTATAAGAGAAATAAGCGCTGGGCCTATAATGGCAACCAAGTTAATAATATTGTACTGCATCATTGAAAGTGCTGAGGAGTAGATCTTAGAAGTTCTCAGAAGAAAAACAATGCTGTACCTATGTGCGGTGATGAGTGTTAACTCGACTTATTGTGGTGATAATTTTGCAATATATACAAATATTGAATCCTGATGTTGTCCACCTGAAACTTATATAATGTTATATGTCAAATACCCCTCAATAAAAGAAAGAAACAAATGCTCAGAAAAGGGTTATACTGGGTTCCAGTATCCAGTGGATCCCGTGGCTCATGGTCTGGGGACCCCGCAGACCCCCAGGGAGACAGGAGGATGCAAACAGCCTCGGATGCGGGCAGGTGCCTGAAGCCTCGGGTTGGCTCCAGGCACTGAGTGTCTCACCTAAGTCACATTAAGCCCAGAAAGTGAGAGGGTCCTGCTCGGGAGGGCTAAGGGGAGGGAAGCTGCTCGTGGAGAGCTGGGCCCCCGCCAGGTCCTCTTCTGCAAGACCCGGAGGCTCCGACTCCGGCCCTCCCACACGCATGGACCCTGACCAGCTGGAGCCCATGGGGTGGGCGGCTCTGCCCCACGGCCGGGGCACCGGACCAGAGGGCCTGCAGGGGCAGAGGGTCACTTTTCCTTTCCCGCTCTTGCGAGGCTCAAATTCTTTTCAGTGAGCAGATTGTTCACAAATTTTTACGGTTTCCTCTTAGATGTCAGTTACCAAAGTAAAATGTGGACCTAACTCCTTAAAAACAAGACACCCAGACAGTAAACCTTTCATTTCGTTCCCACCCCATCCCACTCTCCCGTCTAGAACTACAAATAATTGCTGTGTTGGCGGGGGTTGCCCCGGAACTTTTCTTACCGTGTTACCTAAATATTTTTACTTGGAAGAAACGTGGTTAGATGGACAAGAGTTTAATTTTTACATAAACGAAAACCTGCTTTGTACACTGAGGTCCGATTTTCTTTTTATATTTAATACTTAGAAGTGTGTCTGGGCTGGCATCCGTCACAGCTCAGAGACGCCTGTCTTTTACCCGAGGGCTGCATGCCCCACCCTCCCGGGAGCGTGTCATCCTTGATTTAACCATCCACCCCCTGGAAATGAGCGTTTGCCTCGTTTCCAGTCTTTTGCCATGGCGGACGCTGCTGCTGAGAGCAGCCTCACAGACTCCTCTCTGTGTGCAAGCATCTCGCTGAGAGGACACCCAGAGAGGGTCAACAAGAGCACGTATTTTACATGGAAGAGTCTGGAGGCACAGCCACCCACAGTTTATGGAAATTTCGGTTCACAGGCAGTGTTCCACCCGGATACCTTCTTTGTAACTTTTGCAAATATGGTGGGCAAACACGCACTTCACTTTTAATTCTCATCTCCCGATTACTCGCGAGATCAAACATAGCTCCACGCGTTTGCTTGGACACTGCCTGTTCACGCCTTTTGCCCATTTTTCTCAGCCTGTTTGACCTTTCTTCAGGGTTTGCTATGCCTTTTTTGTACCTGAGATCTTCACCCTGTTGTGTGTGGGCCATCCTCCCACGGGTCCCGTGGTCTGTCTGGTTCTGTAGGATGTGGTCACAGTCCCCCCTTGCCCCGGGGGGCTGGCTGAGGCCCCAAGCTGAGGGCGGTGAGAGGAACGTGTCCACACCTTCCGAGGAGGTTATGGACCCTGACCTTGGCCCTGGCTCTGGGCCGTCTGAGGGAGAGGACCCTGGACCCACCCCCCGGGCAGTACGTCTCGGAGGGGACGCAGAGGATAGGCAAGACCGCGAGCCCAGTGTGGAGGGAGCCCCTTGGAGGTGTGGGGCCACGCGCCCTGGACCTGGAACCTCAGGTCTGGTGCCGCTTCGTCGTCTGGGGACTGAGGGTCGGGCGTCGGCGTGTGCTCTCCATGCAGGAGGGAGGCGAGGCCCGAGCCAGCCCGGGGGCATCTGATGCTCTTTCTATCAGAGCGCAGTGCTGATGCACGTCTTAATGATGAAGCCATCAGTTCCCAGATGTTGCGGAGCAGCCGGAGCCTGTGAGGGGCATCGGGGAAGGTGCACAGGAGGAAAACACAGCTGTTCGCGGTGCACCACCGAGAACCTGGGGCGGGCGAGCTCCTGGCCCGGGTGTGGCGCTCACCTGCTGAGTAAGCCTGACCTGCATCTTCCTCTCTGACCCCTGGAGTCCACGTCTTGCTTAAGAGCAGGTCTGCGCACCCCGATGTGATGCAAATACTTTTCCGTAATTCTTCTCATAATTTATATGGTGGTTTTTGCTTATGTTTTGGACACGTGTGAAATCGACTGCAGCCTTTGCCGCGTGGTGGTAACTCTGACTCCCCCCAACACCGCGTCCGCCACGTGCTGTGTGCCTCCTGCACCGACTTGAAAGGCTGCGCTTACCCCGCCCCTCGCGATCATTTAGGTAGAGATTCCTTCTGCTCTCTATTTCCTCACACCGTTTAATGATCACCCTTTACAATGTGCTTTCAGACCTGGTAGGGAACCCCCGTCCACTTTCAGGTATAAAGAGGTTGCTTGACTGTCTGCTTGCATTTCATCTTCCAAACAAATGCTGAAGCCACCTGCCAAGTGCCACAAACGCCCCCCCTGGGATTTTGGTGGCTTTCCCGCCAGAGGAATTAGTAGGTAAGTGCCTTAATTTGGGTTCCCCCCTAAGTGGAGCCTGTCAGGGAAGGGGGTGCAGAGCTTGTCTGAGATGTGATTCCGTCAAGCAGAAGTGAGGGAAAGGGGGTGAGAGAGGGGGTCGGAGAATCCCCTAGGGGTGGGTTATTAAGCTTGTCAAAACGTGGAATTAAAGGGCGCTTCCCCGGCGGCGCAGTGGTTGAGAATCCGCCCACCGATGCGGGGGACGCGGGTTCGTGCCCTGGTCCGCGAGGATCCCACGTGCCGCGGAGCGGCTGGGCCGGTGAGCCGTGGCCGCTGAGCCTGCGCGTCCAGAGCCTGTGCTCCGCAACGGGAGAGGCCACAGCAGTGAGAGGCCCGCGTACCGCAAAAAAACCCCCAAAAAACAAAAAACCGTGGAACTACCTGATTTGTCAATTCGAGACCTCCTGGTGGAGAGGCGGGGCTCTCTCACCTGACGGTGAACGGTGCGGGGCGTCCGTCCTGGGCTCACATCTGTATCATCACCGGGGACGTTCCGTTTTAAGAACCGGGTTGCCGAGGGCTCCCCTCCGCAGGGGCCCTGGAGAACACCAGGTAGGACACACCGCAAGTTTTCCACCGAAGGACAGCGAGCGGGGCGTCCATTCACTGCGTCCCGTCACACGGGCTGAGGTTTGGGACATTAACTCCCAGGCTCTGGCCTCCTGCGGCTTTGGACCAGACCCCGAGGAGGGAGAGGGACTGTGTGGACGCCATGGTCCAGCCCTGGAGTGGACTGTCCAGCCCGGGTGTGCCTGTCAGGGGACGGGAGGGGGCACAGCGCGCCGCGGGAGGGGTGCTGGGTCTGCTCCAGGGTGGCGTCTCCAGATTGTCCCCTGCTGCTGTGCCCATGGGGCCGCCAGCCCTGTGCTCCGCAGCGACCCTGCTTCCGAGAGCCCCACACGTGCACCCTGCACCCAGCCCACAGCTCCCACCCAGGAGTCCCCAGACACTTCCTTCCAGGCAGAGTTGGGTTTTATTTTTTTTAATTTTGAAAATTTATTTTATTGAAGTATAGTTGATTTACAATGTTGTGTTAATTTCTACTGTACGGCAAAGAGATTCAGATACATATATATATTCTTTTCCACGATGGTTTATCACAGGATTTTGAGTATAGTTCCCTGTGCTCTACAGCAGGACCTTGTTGTTTATCCATTTTATATCTCGTAGTTTGTGTCTGCTAATCCCAAACTCCCAGTTCTTCCCTCCCCGACCCCCTCTCCTCCTTGGCACCCACAAATCAGTTATCTGTCAGTCTGTTTCTGTTTCATAGATACATTCATTTTCGATTCCACATATAAGTGGTGTCATATGATATTTGTTTTTCTCTGTCTGACTGATTGCACTTAGCATAATATCTAGTTGCATCCATGTTGCTGAAAATGGCATTCTTTTGTTCTTTTTTATGGCTGAGGACTATTCCAGTGTATAAATGTACCACACTTTCTTTATCCATTCATCTGTTGATGGACACTTAGCTTGCTCCCATGTCTTGGCTATTGTGAATAGTGCTGCAGTGAACACCGGGGTGCAGGTATCTTTTTCAATTATAGTTTTCTCCAGATATCTGCCCAGGAGTGGGACTGCTGGATCATATGGTAGCTCTATTTTTAGTTTTTCGAGGAACCTCCATACTGTTCTCCGTAGTGGCTGCACCAGTTTACATTCCACCAACAGTGAAGGAGTGTTCCCTTTCTCCACACCCTCTCCAGCATTTGCTATTTGTAGACTTTTTCATGGTGGCCACTCTGACCGGTGTGAGGTGGTACCTCACTGTGGTTTTGATCTGCATCTCTCTGATAATTAGTGAGGTTGAGCATCTTCTCACGTGCCTGTTGGCCGTCTGTATGTCTTCTTTGGAGAGATGTCGAATTAGGTCTTCCTGGCAGAGTTTTTAACCTTAGACATCTCACTCCAACACACGGACTTGGATCTGGGGCTTTGGGCTCAGGATGGAGAGATATAAGCCTTGTATTTTTCTCAATCAGTTTTAAAAAAAGATATAATTTACATAAAATAAAATTTACTGGTTTGATGAGTTTCAACACGTGTGCGCAGTAACCACAATTAAGGTTTCTGATATGGATACTTGGTGTCTTCTCCCTTTTTTCTTGATCAGACCAGCCATGGATTTATCTTATGGCCCATTTCAAACAACCAGCCTTTGGGTTCATTTTCCCCATTGCAATTCCATTTTTTAAAGTCCCTTTGATTTCTGTTTTTTAGCATTTCTTTCCTTCTGCTTACTTTAGGTTTCATTTGCTCTTTTTTAGTTCCTTCAGGTAGAAAATTAGACCATTGTTTTGAGTCCTTTCTTCTTTTCTAATGTAAGCATGAAATGCTATAAATTTCCCTGTAAGTAACTGCTTTCCACACATGTCAATGTGCTGTGTGTTCATTCTTGTCCAGTTCTACTTCACCTTTCTAATCCTCCTTTGACCCGTGGGTTATTTAGAATTGTGCTGTTTAGTTTGTTTCCAATTATTTGTGTGATTTTCCAGATATCTTTGTTATTCGATCCTAGTTTACTATCATTGTGATCAGAACATATTTTTTATAATTTCAATCTTTTGAAATTCACTGAGACATTCATTTTTTGAAATTCATTGACCCAGAATATGGTCAATTTTGGTGCATATTCTGCCTGAACCTAAAAAAACAAAACCAAAAAAACTTATTCTGCTGATATTTAGGGGTAGTGTTTTATAAATATCAGTTACATTAAGTTGCTTCATAATATTGTTCAAATCTGCATGCTTATTATTATTTGATCTACTTGTTCTATCAATTATTGAGAAAGGAGTATTGATGTCTCCAACCATATTTTTGGATTTGCCTCTCCTTCCTTGCAGTTTTATAAATGTTTGCTTTATGTATTTTGAAGCTCTGTTATTATATGCATAGACATTTAGGATTGTTATCTGTTCTGGATTAATTAACCCCTCTATCATTATACTTGGTTATAGCTGGTGATCAAAAGTCTATTTTGACAAAGATTAGTGAAACCACTCCAGCTTTCTTTTGATTATTGTTTGCATGATGTATCTTTTCCCATCCCTTAACCTGTCTGTGACATTTAAACTGGATTTCTTGGAGACAGCATATACTTGAGTCTTGCTTTTTTAATACAATCAATCTCTTCTGTTTGATTGGGGTTCTTGGACCATTTAGTGTGATTATTGATAGTTGAGTTAAATTTACAATCTTATTTTTTATTCTTTATTTATCATATCAATACATTACTCCTTTTCCTCTTTGAGTTTTCTTATTTTAAATTAATTGGGTATTTTAATATTTTGTATTTTCTCCATTATTGACTGACTACATATGTCTTTTTGTTTTATTTTCTTAGTGGTTGGTCTAATGTTTACAGTATAAAACTGTGACATCACAGTTTGCCTTCAAACACTACTTACCAGGTCAGGATTGGAGTGAGACCCTTAGGAGAGCAGATTCTCATCCTTTGTGCTGCTGTGGTCACACGTGTCACAACTACATGGGTCATAAACACCACAAGATGTTGCTACTACTTTTCTTTAAACAGTTATCTTTCAAAGGGACGTTTAAATGAAGGGAAATATCTTTTATGTTTATCTAAATAGTTACTACTTCTGGCTGTCTTCATCTCTTTATGTAGATCTGCGTTTCCATCTGAATTCTCCTAGCTTCGGTTTATCAGAACAAGTCTTGCCTCCCACCTTCCTTTTCAAAAGATATTTTTAGTGGATACAGATTTCTAGATTGGCAGTTCTCCCCAGAACTTTGGAGAGGTTTTATTGTCTTCTGGCCTGCATGGTCTCTGATGAGAAGTCAGGTGTTACAGTATTCTTATTTTTTTTCTCTTTATGAGGAATGAGTCTTTTTTTCTTTTCCCCTGCAGTTGAGGTTTTCTCTTTATCTGATTTTTAGCAATTTGATAAAGATGTACTATTATGTAGTTTTCTTTATGTTTCTCCTGATTGGAGTTTGTTAAACTTCTTGGATTTGTGGGTTTATTGATTTCATCAAATATGGAAACATTCTGGTCATTATTTCTTCCACTATTTTTTTCCTGCCTCAACCCTCCCAGGACTGCAATTCCACTTATGGTAGAATGCTGGCTATTGTCCCACGGCTCACTGAGTTCCATTGTTTGCTTTTGTTTTTTGATGTTGTTGTCTTTATTTATTTGAGTTCCATTTGCTCCAGAAATTCCATTTGGGTATTTTTTTTTTTTTGCAGGTTTTATTGAGGTGCAGTTTACCTGAAGTAAAACTCTCACTTTTAGTGTATAGTTCTATGAGTTTTATAGACAGGTACAGTCATAAAACCACCACCATAATCATATTGTAGAATAATTCCATCACCCAAAAGCATTCCTTCATGTCCCTTGTAGTCAATCCCTTGTCCCCATCCCCAGCTCCTGCCAACAGGAGCTATAATTTTGGCTTTTCCATGATGTCATACCATTGGAGTCATAAAATATGTAGCTTTTTTTTTTTTTTTTTTTTTTTTTTTTTTGCGGTATGCGGACCTCTCACTGCTGCGGCCTCTCCCGTTGCGGAGCACAGGCTCCGGACGCGCAGGCCCAGCGGCCATGGCTCACGGGCCCAGCCGCTCCGCGGCATGTGGGATCCTCCCGGACCAGGGCACGAACCCGCGACCCCTGCATCGGCAGGCGGACTCTCAACCACTGCACCACCAGGGAAGCCCAATATGTAGCTTTTTGAGTCCAGGCTTCCATCAGTCAGAATAATGGATTGGGGTTTCATCCATGTTTTCGTTTCTATCAGTAGCTCTTTTTGCTGCTGAGTTTTCCCTTGTAAGGATGCACACAGCTGGTTCATCCATGTACCACCTGAAGGACCTGTGGGCTGTTTCCAGTCTGTTGTGGGTTTTTTTTCCATTTATATGTAAAACCACTATAAACATTCACATAAAGGTTTTACTGTGTACATAAGTTGCCGTTGTTCTTGGACAAATACCCAGAAATGAGATTGCTAAATAATTGAATATTTAACTTCATGAGAAATGGCCAAACTGTTTCCAACATGGCTGGACTATTTTTTACTGAGTTACAATTGCTACAATTCTCACCATTAATTGATTTTGCTTATTTGTTAACCATTCTAATAGGCAGGAGTGCTGTCTCATTGTAGTTTTAATTTGCTTTTCACTAAAGTCTAGTGCTGAGCATCTTTTTTATGTGCTTACTTTTCATTAGTACATTTCCTTTTGTGAAATATCTCTTCAAGTCTTTTGCCCATTTTTAGTTGGGTTGTTCTCTTAGTATTGAGTTTTAGATTTCTTCATATATTATAGATCCATTCCTTGATCAGAAATGTGTTTTGCAGATATTTTCTCCTAGTTTTTGCCCTGTCTTTTCATTTACTTAAGTGTCTTCTGAAGAGCAGAAGATAGTAACCTTGATGAGAACTAGTCGAACAATGTTTTCTCTCATGGATCATGCTTTTGGTGTAACGTCTTTGCATAACCCAAATTCACATGCATTTCCTCCCATGTTTTTATAGTATTGGGCTCTACATTTAGGGCTATGATCTATTTTTAGTTAGGCTTTGTTTAAGGTGAAAGGTATGAAGTTTCTTCTGTGTATATGGAAATCGTCTTCTAGAATCATGTGTAAAAAAGACTATCCCTTCTACATTGAATTGCCTTTAATCCTGTTTCAAAAATCATTTAGGCCCATATGTGTGGGTCCATTTCTGAGCACTCTGCTGGGTCCTATTGGGCCGTGTGCACTTTCACAGGCACTACACCGTCGTCACTGCTGTGGTTTTATGTATCGTGAGCCTTGAAATCAGGGAGTGTGAGTCCTCCAAGTCTTCTTCATTTTCAAAATTCTCTTGGCTATTTTACTTGCTTTACCTTTCCATACAAAATTTTGAAGAACCGTGGCATTTTGTACAAAATCGTATAAAAATCAGGATTACATTGAGTCTGTAGACCAATTTGGATGGAACTGACAGTAATAGAAAGTCTTCTAATCTCAATATTTTATTTAGATTTTATCTGAATTCTCCAAGTGTTTTACAATTCTAAGTATACAGAATGTGCCTAATCTTGTATTTAAATATATCATGGTTTTTGTGGTATTAGAAATAGTATTTAAATATCAGATTCTATTCGTTCATGGCCAGTATATACAAAGATCTCTCTCACTATATGGATAATAGACAAAACATGAAATGTTTCTGGTAGGTTGTGTCATAGTGAAGTCAAATCCTAGATAAGAAACTTATTTAATGATCTGAACAAGGGATTGGCACTCTTTTCCTGCAAATACAGCCCCAACTGTAAATATTTTAGGTTTTCCAGGTTATAAGGTCTCTGATACTAACTACTCAGCTACTACTTTGGCTGCTGTAGAAGGTTTAACAAAACATAAATGCCTGCATGGCTGTTTTCCAATAAAGCTTTATTTACAAAACTGGGTTGCAGGCTGGATCTGGCCTGTGGATTGTAATTTGCTGCCTTCTGACCTAAACCGACTTTTTTGTTGTGCTGCAATCTCAGGGCTCTAAATGCTGGTCCATCCAGGTATCGGGAAGTAGATGAGCTGCAACGGGTTTGGTCATGCTCTTAGCTTAGATCAAACAGAGGCTGATAACCCCAGGAGAGCAGGATGATTCAAAAACTCATCAGGCTGTGACCCCGTGACAGGCGACACCAGGACACTGCATACCACTGGCTCCAGGTCACAGTCTGCAGAGTCCACAGCAGACGCTCATATCCACTGCACACACGCGTGTGCACAAACACACACACTGCACCCATGCATACACGGACACACGTGTGCACACACACTTCTCAAGTCTCAGACTAAGGATGACAAACATATTTAATCAATGCCCAAAATACCTTTACATATGTATAAACAAGGTAACTTTCCCTTGACTTAAAGACTGGTATCCCGGTCTTCCCTGCTTATCCTGGAGATGGGGATGTTGAGAACACGAGTCGGAATCCACGGGGAAGCCGCAGTGTGGCTGAGCGCAGAGACAGGGCCGAGAGAGCGCCAACGAACACGGTGGTCTTCTAAAGAACCTGCATTCTGACGTGGGATAAAGCCAGCTTCCCCTCCCCCCGATGTTCGGTCCTCTGCCCGAGCGCAAACGTAGGTTGCGCAGGAGCTAAGAAGGACGCGTTTCCAGGTGGGTCTCAGGCTTGGCTGGATCCGGAGTCACAAGGAGGTGAGATGCAGGCCGCAGAGTCCACAACACCCGAAGATCAGCAGAACGGAGGCTACAGAATGTTTACATTATTTTCCTTTCGATGAGGCAGCACCGTCTCCCGGGCAGGGATTTCCCAACCGGAGGGCTACATCTGTCTCTGCTTGTGCTTCGGGTTGGTCTTGCAGTAGACGAACCAACGCCCGCGCCTCTTGACCAGGTAGCAGCCCTTGCAGCGCTTCCTGAGGACGCCCTTGGTCTTGAAGCCCAGGGCTGGCTGATGCAGGCCGAGCGCCGGGCGCGCGGAGAGCAGCGCGGCCGCCGGGCTGGGGGGCGCACCGACCTGAGGGCAGGCGCAAGTGGGGCACGGCGCGAGCGAGGAGAGCGGGCGGCTACCCAGGTGCAGCAGGGGGCCCACGGTGGAAACCACTTTCCTTAGGAGAGCGGCGGCCATGTCGCGGCTGGATCTAGGGAGAAAAAGGAAAAGTTGTCACAGCAGCCAGTGGCTCCTGCCCCCGAGAAAACCTCCCTCCTCGCGTCCCTGCGCTCGGGGACACAGGCCGCGGGTCCGGGAATTCGCGCGCCCCCCGGGAGGGCACGAGCGCGGCGAGCGGCACCGTGTTCCCGCCCGTCGCCGAGACCCCCACCCGGCCGCAGCGGCCAGACGAGGCCCGCGTCCACGTGACCCCGGGGCGGCCGGGCCAAGGGGCGGGGGCAGAGGGCATGAGGTCCGGAACGGTGCCCGGCTAGAAGGGATCAGCACCCGTGCGGCCGCTTCCCACCGCAATGACCTCAACCCGCGTCCCACCCGGGGAAGCCGAGGCCAGGGGTCCCCAGAACGCGCCCTTCCTGAGCTCGGAACCCCCGCCCCCTCCCCCTCCCCTGCCCACCGGGACCCCCGGAACACCCCACAACCCCCACCTGGAAAGAGTGCGTCCGGGCCCGCCGGCAGACCGCCTCACCAGCCCCTGCGCCTGCGCCCTCGGCAGCGCCTGCGCAGTGGGGCGGCGATGCCGTCGCCCGGAGTGTCCGCCAGGAAGGAAGATGGCAAGAGGGTCACGTGGCGGTCCCCGTGGGGCTGGGCGCAGAGGCGGAGCCATGTGGGTGCGGGAGTCGCGGAGCGCCGGGTTCCTCCCCGACTGGCTGCCTTTCCCCTCCCCGGTCCCCTGCATACCCAGCCCGCCTCCCCCTCCCTGGACCCTGCGCCCTTCTCCCGGGACTCCCCCAGCCCTGTGGGCCACCGGGCGGTTAAGGTTTGGGGGGCGCTCCCGGGGAGCGATGAAAAATGGGAACAAAAGTAGGTATTTTGAATGAAAAAGTAGTCACAACCAAGTAGACTTTTTAAAAAGCTGATAGATATCAATGTCAAAACAAAATCTAGAAAAACCTCATGTTTGTATTAAGTGGACATCCTGGGTGAAATGTGGCGAGGCTCAGGGGAACGCATGGACATAGGCCCTGGTTCTAACTGACTGCAGTTAAATTTATTTCTTCCAACATCTTATTATGAAAACTTTCAAACACAGAGAAAAGTTGAAAGACACTTATGGCGAATACCCACGTACCCACTGCCCAGATTCCACAATGAAATCGCCACGCATGTCTTTCCAGGCTGTGTCTGCGTGGACACAACGACTTTCCACACACACGAAGGTGAGCTGCACACGGGGTGCACCTGCGCGCCGCCCTGGCGCCGCACGCCCACCCCTGACCCGGCTGCAAGCTGTGGCCCCTGCCCAGGTGAGCTCGGGCCTGCCTCTGAGCATGCGTCCGTGGACACCTTTCCGATCCGGGAGGTATTCTGGGCACTGCCGCCTCTCATCGCCACACCTCCCTGGAGCTCAGGCTGTGGGTGCCCTCAGCTCCCAGACAGGGGGATGCACGACTCCACCCCAGCTCTGGGACTGCGCCCTGTGCTGGCCGCCCTCGCCCATCGGGGGCTGGCCGTGTGAGCTGACCCTCCCGACGGCTCTCTGCACAGGCCGTGTGGAGAAAGCCATGAGGGCAGGAGAGAAGCAGGGCCGGGAACGCGAGCCAGCGTCCTGCCCGGGTGTGCTCCAGAGCAGCGGGCCTTTCGGGGCTAACCTGCATGAGGGATGCCATCGGCTGCGCTTTACTGGCAGTTTCATTGGGCTCTGCTGCAGAAACCCCAGAACCACAAACAAATGCGCTCTGTTCAACATGGTGTACTTCCAGTTTCCTCTAAGCAAGGACTCATCTCCAACATTCACAACATTCAACATGAAACTCCCCATGATTGTCCGTTACCATCGAAGGTAAGCACTGAATCTTCCGTTTCCATCCTCCCCTGCTCTGCCCCTGGTAAGTGGAGCATCACTAAGTGCTAAGGTTGCGCGGAGTGTCCTGCCTTATCCGGGCTGAGTCCCCGCCCGCCGCAGCACCAGCCGGCCGCACCTGGCTGACCGCACCGCGCGTGCGCGCCTCCCCGGGCGCGGTAAATCCCGGCCGATCCGTCCCTGCGGACGCCGTGCGCATGCGTCGGCGCTCCGCGCGTCGGTGCGCGGGGTCGAGGGTCAGCCTGAAAGATGGCGGCGGCGGTGACCTTCTTCAGACTGTTGGGCAGGGGAGGCGCAGCGGCGCGGAGCTTTCCCGGGGCCGCCAGGTGCTTCGGGGTGCGGACCTCGCCGGCCGGGGAGAAGGTCACGCACACCGGCCAGGTAACCCCTGCGGCGGGGAGAGCGCGCTCCCCCTCGGGGCGCCCAGGTGGGCGGAGCCCCGGCTCGGCCCCCGTGTCCCCGGGGTCCAGCGCCCCAGTGCCCCCTGTGCCCCAAGCTCAGTGCCCGTGGTCCAGTCGCCCAGCACCCCGGTCCCTCCTGTTCCCCCGGCCCAGCACACGGGTCCCACGGTCCAGTCCCTCGGGGCCCCGGGCCCAGTACCCGCAGTCCAGTCCCCCAGTGCCCCTGACGCCCCAGACCCAGCGCCTGCGGTCCTGTCTTCGGTTTCCCCCTCCGTCCGGGGCCCCGGGCCCACTACCCGCAGGGGTACCGGGGGGCTGTCTGCAGCCACTGTGGTCTCATCCTCGGAGCGAACTCGGAAACACGACTGTTATCCCGCGGTAGCCCCTTGGTTACTGTGGGGGGAACTCCGGTGGAGTCAGAAACTACCAATTCTGTGGGTCCCATCTTCTCACGTTTGTGTAATGTTGAATACCACGTTTTAGTAACTCGAGGGTCTGCTGTCGAGTTACTAAAATACAAACACAGCGTTAGGCTATGATCCTCAGCCCAAAGATGAGGGAGTGAGTACCTGTGTTGTTAAAAAAGGTCACGGAGCAGGTTCAGAGAGGAAGGAAGCTCTGGGGCCTCTGAGATCGAAGGCGGGTGTCCCCCTCCGCCAGGACTGCTCTCTGCTCCTTCCCTACCTTGCTACTTCCAATTCAGACTACTGCCTGATGTGACGTTAGGAATCCTGCTGAAAAATGCCCCTGGGTGCGCAACTGCACTTACTCTTGGTGTGTGTGACCATGAATGGCCTAAACGTTAAGAAAACACTTTTCCTGAAACGTTTGTCATTGGTATAAGATACAGAACTGGGCCGGAAAAAAAATCCCATACGGTCTTTTTCTTTTCAGGTTTATGGCGATAAAGACTACAGGAAAGTTCGATTTGTAGGTCGTCAGAAAGAGGTGAGTGAAAGATCTAGCAAAAGAGAGGTGAGCGTTCATAAAACTTTTTATAACGAAGAAGAAATACATACTAATCTATAAAATTTAAGTAAATTCTCTCCAAATTGCGAGCACTCTAGAATCTCTGGAATTCTGCATTTTTTCTACGTGTTAAACATGTCTAGTTCTGTTTTTTTCCCCCTTAAATATGTAACATGACATCTTGTGAGTCCCGTTTTAGCTTACATGTAAATGGCATGATGTTTTCTTTCACTTCTGTGCCTCATACTTCTGAAACTCTCAGGTTAAAGCAGAGTCACATCAATTTTTAAAAATTACTCTTTCAGTCACTTTTTGGAGTATGTTTTCCGTGGTTCACAACATACAGATTCGGCTTTTAG
This sequence comes from Kogia breviceps, assembly GCF_026419965.1. NCBI lineage: Eukaryota > Metazoa > Chordata > Mammalia > Artiodactyla > Physeteridae > Kogia > Kogia breviceps. Next base: position 1,115,423 of record NC_081313.1, read on the forward strand.
GGACTTTCGCTGACAAGCTGAAGACAGCACACGGGTGGGTCTTCCCTGAGCGAGTCTGAAACACCAGTGCAGCCGCTGGACGCTGGGATCCTTTCGCCTCAGTGGCCTGCTTTCTTCTCACTTCTTCTCTTCTGTGCCTGCCGCCTCAGAGGGGGTCCTCTCCGCCCTGGCTCAGGCCTCCCCCCTCCCCTCCCCAGCAGTCACCCGGCGTCACTTCTCCCCTCAGGTAGCCTGTGGATTCTTCCTGCCACCCTCAGCTGTCCCTAAATCGCATCTCCCCTCCCTTTGACCTTGGTTACGTTGTCCATCCCCAGGGTCTGGTTTCCTCCTTCCGTTCCCACTTTGAGGGTGTCGTGGGGGGAGGAGTCTGGCCCCCTGGATGGAGCAGTTCCAGCAGATGCGTCCTGAAGCCCTGGGGTCGACCCTGCCCCCGGCTTTCCATCTCAGCCTGTCATACTCCTCTCTCCTTGGACTTCTACCGTGGCTTCTGGTTTCTGATTGCCCTCACTGGGGACGGACATCAGGGAGCAACTGAAACACCGAACCAGACATTCCAGAGTTCGTGAAGCCAGTAACGTGTGAACGGAGGGGGCAGTGCTGGTGATGTCGCCTCGCTCAGACCGTCAGCTCACCACAGTCCTGAACCGGCTGCAGCCCTCGGCCCCTCCCCGCTCGGGATCTCTGGGGCCTTTTCCTGTCCGAGATCGTGGGCGTCCAGGGGCCCATGCGCATGTAAGATGTGCAGCAGGTCTCTCTGGCTTTCATTCTTGCGACAAAAATTTGGCATATAGTAGTATTTGAAAGTTTTTTTGGTTTCCAAGAGACTGTTGTTTTAAAACACCTTTAGGCATGCTGAAAAGTTGCAGAGAGTACGAGTTCCTATATCCCCCCCCCCCCCCACACACACAGTGTCCCTGTTATCCTCCTCTCGCCTGAGTGCGCTGCCCTTGTGAGAAGTGACAGGTTTGAACACTTGAATATTGATACATTGTGTGAACTCAAGTAGGTGGTTTAGGTTTACGTGGTGGGTTCACTCTTGGTGTCGTACGTTCTGTGGGTTTGGACAAGTGCATAATGTCTCACATCCAACACTGCAGTGTGACGCAGAGTATTTCACTGCCCTAAACTCTGTGCCACCTCTTCATCCTCCCGCCTGACAGTCCCTGACAACCACCGATCTTCCTGTCTACGGTTTCATTTGGGTGAATTTTAAGAAATAAACTGAATGTGCTCTTAGTCTGAGGAACGAGGAGAGCAGGAAGCTGGGCGGTCAGGCCGCCTTCGCAGGAAAGGTGGGAAGCGTCTGCGTGTGGCTGCAGCGAGTCTGCCCAGGAGCCCACGGCCCTTGGCCTAGGACTGGCCTTGTGGAGAGGAGATGCTCCTGAAGAACGTGGCCCAGCCGCCGCCCCCAGGGAGGGGCAGAAGTCGGCCTGCAGTGGTCCTGTGTCACTGGAGGCGGGTAGAGGGCCGAGCCGACCTCCTGTTCCTCTGCGGCGATGGCAGTATTTTCATTACCTCGTGGTTACACACGTGGAATGAAAAGCTGCCGTTTCCTGCCCGTGAGTGACGGGCGCCCGCGGCATCCTCAGGCCGAGGGGGGTGCTGGGCCCGGAAGCGGGGTAGCGTGGCTGTTGGGCCGCGTTTGTCAGTCGGGTGGACCCTGTGGGGCTCCGTTTTGGGGTGCGGGGCCCCCGGGGCATGGACAGCAGTGGGGACAACACAGCCACATGTGTTCTGAGGGGGCTGCACTTCCTCACTCCCTGCCCCCTTTCCGGAACTGGGAATTCCAGGGAAAGCTTTGGGATGGCATCATCGCTAGCCGACACTGCTTCCCAAAACCAGGAGTGTCGTCCCCGTTCTGTGGGCTCAGGACGTCAGCGCTGCTCAGTGTCTCGGTGGCAGCGGGTGGGAGGGCTCTGCTCCACGTTCGCTGCTCCTGGATGCCAGTGGATTATGCTCAAATTTTACTAAACTAAGTGCCCCTCCCGCCGTTGCTTGTAAAGATCGATCCTTGGTTTCTTCTCTTCACTGCAGCCTCGGGTCCCTCTGGGTGCAGGTGGGGTTCTGGGTGCCAGAGCGGGGAGCCACGTGGCCTCGGTCCTCCAGGACTGACGGGGCACAACACTTGTCACCATCGTGATGAGCAGATACTGGGGTTACTCACGGAGCCAGAATCACAGTGGCCTCGGGCAGCGTTTACACCCCAAGTGTCTCATCTGCGTGCTCGTCTGCAGAGGAGTCTGGAAGGGGAAGAGCGGGGCCCCGCCGCTGACCGTGTTTGTCCTCTGCTACCGTGTTCCAACCCCGTGACCCTTTGGCCCCCAGAGATGGGGGACCTTCGAGATGTGATCTTGCTGTTTCGCACCCTGAGTGTGTCAGCTGGGGTGGGATCCCACAGCCCCATCAGATCAGAGTGGGGTCTGTGTGTAGGTCCAGCCGCGGCCCGTAACGTTGGGCTTCTGCCGGGCCATGCGTGACGGTTCCGGTTCTGGTTCCGGTTCTGGTTCTGGCTGCTGTGGATGAGCATCTCCAGCTTCCTCAGCTCAGACGACATTCTGTGCCTCCCAGCTGAATACGTGCACCAAGAGGAGCCGGCTTCCCGAGAAAGAGGAGCAGTGCGTCGCTCTTTCCTTTTATTTACCAGCTTGAAAGTCATGAGAAATAGGTGGACTTCGAGCATCTCTGTGGAACCGCGGGTTCAAGCACGTTGTGTTTCCGGGCTTTGTGGTCATGGTGCCGTCGCGCCTCCGATTTCCCACGTGGAGCAGCCCTCATAGTCTGAGGCTGCTTTTCCCTCCGTCGCAACGTGGCTCAGCCTCATCTGTCACGATTCCTGCTCGGGACCCCAGACCAGCTGTTAGTTCAGAGCCCGGTCCCCATAGTGAAGTGGTCACGGAGATAGCGTGGCTCCTGGCCCCTGGGTTGGCTGCTGCTTCTGGTCTTTTCCAGCAGATAAGAGTAGGAGAGCATGTGTGTGCATGTGTGTCCGTGTGCAGGTGTGAGAGGGAGGGCGGGGCAGGGCCGGGAGAGAACAGGAGACACTGCACGTGGGGCGGGATAACAGGGTGAATCCAGGTAGAGGCAAAGGAGAATTCTTTGTACTGTTGTAATTCTTGCAGCTTTTCTGTAAGTTTGAAATTATATCCAAGTGAAAAGTTAAAGGTGTGTGTACATGTATTTAATTACTTGAGTATTTTGAAGATCTACACAGATAATATTTAAATGAAACGGTACAGAACATGCCTTTGCTGGCAGTGTGTGCGTGTATGTGGGGGGCGGTCTACACTGATTTCAGTTCCACGAGAGCATCCAGTGTTTGTGCTCGTCTGTACGAGCTTCTCCTGTCTCTCTTTTTCCAGGTGAATGAGAACTTTGCCATCGACCTGATAGCAGAGCAGCCTGTGAGCCAAGTTGGGAGTCGAGTGATATGGTGTGATGGTGGCGGGGGGGCCCTGGGCCACCCCAAAGTGTACATAAACTTGGTAACGTGCCATCCGTCCCTGGACCCCCGTCCTGTCCTGTCCTCACCCCACTGGCCTCACCCTCTCCCACTCGGCGTTGCCCATAGACCATATGACAGGGGCTGAACAAAGGGCGTGTCCAGGGCAGCTTTGACTGTGACGTGTGTGCAGCGCCCTTAGTGTCCCCAGCACTGCTTTCCCTGAGACTTGTAGGCGTCTGTCTTTCCCAGGGAACCATCGTGTCGGTGCCTGTGTGATCCTTTACGTTGTGGATAACTGCACGCACAGAGCCTTTGAGAAAGGGAACGTGCGGTACGCTGGGCGTTAGAGCAGAGCAGGCTGCCTCGGGGTAAAGCTCGGGTGCACGCAGTGTTGCGCCAGGCCAGGACCCACCGCCACCCCTGTGGGCTGTGTCCGGGCTGGACCCCACCGCTGCGGGGTGGGCCTCTGCCCCGCGCCCCACCCTCCAGTCCTTCCAGGCCCCTGCTCGAGGGCCGGGAGGGGGACAGGGACCGAGCCGTGTGTTCCAGGGTAGGGAGCCTGCAACCCCAGCGAGTCTGGGTGGAGCAGGCTGGATCCAGGGCCTCTGGCACAGCCACGTCCAGCGTCAGGCAGTGACCCCGGAGCTCCGTGGGCGCCCCTGGTTGGCTGTGTGTTTCCAGTGTCTGCCGTCTACCTGTCTCTAGATTGACTTAGAATACAGAAATAGGAGATCTTTCCCTTTGAATTTTCCAGGACAAAGAAACAAAGACGGGGACGTGTGGCTACTGTGGCCTGCAGTTCCAGCAGCTCCACCACTAGGGCCGCGTGGGCGGTTTGGTGACACGGACTCCGTCTCTAGTGCCGAATAAAGGGTGTTGTTCTCCAGGATGCTGCGCACAGCTGTTTCTCTCACACAGGCTCGCTTAGGACTGTGGCTTAAGGTGGCGTCCGCTCCCGGACCCCCGCCACATGCTCCTTCCACCCGCGGGACCACAGCGGGGGCTGGAAGAAAGCGGGGGCCGGGGAGAGGGGTGGCCTCGGGCTCTGGCCCAGCTCCTCCCCCGTCACTCATCTGCTGTCACTCGTTCTGTCCATCTGATCCTCAGGCTCCGTCCAGTGTCTTAAATCCCAAGAAGTTAAGTACCTATTTGAAGGTGTTAACAGTCACATATGGTCCAGATCAAGTACAATTTGTGTATTTAAAACAGTAGTGATTACGATGTATTATAACGTAAAAATAAAAACGAATATTATGCAGGAAGAGAATGGAGGCTTGGTGGGGTGATGGGAATTCCAGGAGGAAAAAGCAATGCGCAGGGGCCGCGGGGAAGCGGCATCGACACTAGAGAAGATTTCTGAGCTGAGGGAGATCCTGCAGATCACAGGGCACACCAGGTGCTCAGCAAAACTGGCGAGAAAAGACACAGCTGGGTGCCTTGTGATTATCAAAACTAAGTTGATGAAACTCTAAACTTTATGGAGTCTAGAGAGGATGAGACCATTTAAGCTTCCAGATGAAAGGAGACATGACCATAGTGGCAGAGTTACCGGAAGGGCGTCCGGCATCGCACCTTCAACCCTGGAAGCTGGAGGTGGTACGTGGCACTCCCAGTCAGGAATCCTGGGCACGACCAATGTGAAATACGCTGGCAGAGGAGCACTGGGTGTGGAGGATTCAGGGAGCCACACCTGGGCCCCAGCCAGCCCGCAGCAGGGGAGGCGGGGCCCCTCAGTTTGAGCCAGCTGACGTGGAGTAGGCGTGGCCCCGAGCGCAGGGGGTGCTCACCGAGGCTCTTGTGGAGCCGGAGCTGCAGGTGCAAGATCTCAGGTAGTGTACTTAGGGACTGGCTGTGCAGAGCAGGTCTGCAGGGTGGGAGGGGAAGGAGGTCGGGGGTCCTGGGGGTCCCGCAGGTGGGGCGGGTGGGGATGGAAGGGGTCTCCAGGTCTCCGCTGGTTTCTGGAAGTGTCTCACATCTGCTCACGCGGAGCATGGGCGCAGTGTGCCAGAGGCGCGTTGAAGTCTCACACCCGCCGTGGGCTCTGTGCGCCTCCCAGTGCTCTGGCTTGGCGCCCTGTGTAAGGGGCTGCGTTTGAGGCTCTGCTGTTTCTGTGGCTCGCCTGTTCACTGTTTCTAACAAGACGTCTGCCTTTGAGTCTGCCCTACCTGTGTCTCATTGGGCCACACCTACTTCATTTGCTTAGTATTTGCACGTTAATTTTCTTAGTCCTTTTTTCTTCACCATTAATGTATCTTTATGTTTTTATTGCATCTCCAAATATTATGTCTCCAATATACAATATATTGGTACTTGGTATATAGTATGCCAAATATACTTAGGTTTCTTACCCAGTTTAAAGTCCTTCTTCTCCTAATTGGACATTTTAGTCCATTTGTACTTAGTGTAACAGCTGACGTCTTTAGGTTTAAGTCCACCGTCTCATTCTGTCCCATTTGTCCCAGCTCTCCCATGCTTCTCTTTCTCCTTTACATGAAAGGATTTATTTTTTCATTCTCTTTTCCTCTAATATGGTACAAGTTGATTTTTCTTCAAATCAAAAAAGTCATTTGAAAACGGGAAAATAATGGCAGAACATAAGATTAAAAAAAATCCCAATAAACTAAAATACGGGTCAGTATGAAAGACACCCAATTTTGAGGGGAAATGGGAAAAGGCATAACACACTCTGTAAAAGAAATAACAGAGGGCCAGTGCACGTGTGTGAGAAGACAGACCCCGGATACCTGATACATGGCCAGACCCAGTGGGGTTGGCTGCGTGTGCCCAGGGGAGCTGAGTTGTGCACCAGCATGTGAAGATCCTAAGGCAGGGGTCCCCAGCCCCTGGGCCACAGACCGGTACTGGTCCACGGCCTTTTAGGAACGGGGCCGCACAGCAGGAGGTGAGCAGCGGGCAAGTGAAACTTCATCACTTGAAGCTCCCCGTTGCTCGCATTACCGCCTGAGCTCCGCCTCCTGTCATCAGCGGCGGCATTAGATTCTTGTAGGAGCGCGAACCCTGCTGTGAACTGCACACGCGAGGGATCTAGGCTGCGCGCTCCTTATGAGAATCTAATTCCGATGATCTGAGGGGAGCTGAGGCGGTGATGCCAGCGCTGGGGAGTGGCTGAAGATACAGAGTATCCTTAGCAGAGAGGTTTGACTGCACAGAGACCATTGTACATCAATTGCTTGCAGACTCATGTCACAACCCTCTCAGTGAGCAGCAAATGAAAACTCTCGGGGCTCCCACTGATTCTGCATTATGGTGAGTTGTGTAATTATTTCATTGTATATTACAGTGTAGTAATAATAGAAATAAAGTGCACAATAAATGTAATGTGCTTGAATCATCTCAAAACCACCCCCCCCCAAGTCCGTGGACAAATTGTCTTCCATGAAACCGGTCCCTGGAGCCAAAAAGTTGGGGACCACTGTCCTAAGGTGTCAATGCCACGTGTGGAAAAGGTACACGCGCATGAGGGTGTTCATTTAATACTTGGCAACTTAAACAAAAACGTGGGCCTGGTGAGTGAGGTTCTTTTCTTTATATGTAGATAGTATGGAGCCGTTAGAAATGACATGGATCATAGCAGCACTATTCACAGTAGCCAGGACGTGGAAGCAACGTAAGTGTCCATCGACACGAATGGATAAAGAAGTTGTGGCACATGTATACCGTGGAATACTACTCAGCCATTAAAAAAGAATGAACTAATGCCATTTGCAGCAACATGGATGGACCCAGAGATCTTCATACTAAGTGAAGTAAAGAGGCAAATATATGGTATTATTCATGTATGGAATCTAAAATATGACACACATGAACTTATTTACAAAACAGAAATAGACTCACAGATGTAGAAGACAAACTTATGGTTACCAAAGGGAGGGGATAAATTAGGAGTATGGGATTAAAATATACACACTACTATATATAAAGGAGATAAACAACAAGGACCTACTGTATAGCGCAGGGAACTATACTCAATATCCTATAATAAATTATAATGGAAAAGAACATGAAAAAGAAAACGTACGTAGAACTGAATCATTTTGCCGTCCACCTGAAACTAACACAACATTGTAAACCAACTGTGCTTCGATTATAAAAAGGAAAAAAGAAGGTCCTTTTAGTTCTGTCCCCTACAATACAGCAACATTAGAGCGAGTGCACGATGGTGTCTGGGGTCATTTCTCCAGTCCTGGAGTTACAGTCTCTTCCTCCTCCTCCCGTATCTCGGCATTACTGTTTCTGCCCCTTTGGCTAACGCTTTGTGCACTAAGTTTAGGAAACAATCTGGATGGAGTGAGGAGCCGTCGGCAGGTGGAGAACTTGGCTGGGTCTTTTCAGTGCTGGTCACAGGGTGGCTGCCGTCACGGCAAACATGCCTCACGTGTGTGCTCAGGGGGGCCCTCCAGCTGCCGTCTCACGTTCAGGTTTAGAACGATTCCCTCAGAAAGTGTTCACCGTCACTGAAGTAATAAAACATTTACATCGTAAAAAATAGATATGGATCAGTACTGATTGCCGTGGAATATTGGCCAGCTCTACAGTAGGTAGAACTCATCTGAAGGAGCTTCTCTAACACCAACAAGCCATTTGGCATGAGATTTGGGTGATCTCTACTATCCTTTGTGTACTTTGAAGTTTTTATAATAAATGGGTCTTAAGATCCTAAATATTCTGTTTCCATGAAAAAATTGAACGTTCATGGGGACAGATACCAACATAATGGGCTGGGGGTTTCAGAGAAGAAATGCCTGTGCAGCTTCCGCCTCCCGGCACTCACAAAACCCGGTGCAGCTGCGGTCACGCGTGACGTCCCAGTTTCACCAACCCGACCTGCGTCCTCTGACCCCATCCTCAAAATCCCTGTGTCCTGACCCAGCCTCCAAAATGAGTGCCGGGGGGCAGCCGCTCCCACAGCCAGTGACCTGCGCCTGCGGGCGAACCCCGGAGCCGCTCCCAGGCGGGGCAGGGGTCCTGGTGACATCATCCCGAGGGGCGAGCTCGGCCCCTCCCTCCCATGACGTGCAGGGCCGGTCCAGGCTGAACCCACAGTCAATTCTCAGCACAGCCCAGAGGGAAAATGCAAGGCCTGATTCTGGGGGACCCACTTAGCCATGCCCTCCTTCCGAAAAAGGAGAAAAAGCAGGACCCTCTGACACCTACTACACAGCTGGAGTGAGTCCGGAGGCGCTGCCCCGGATTGGAGGGCAGCTGGGAGGCTGCCGCCAGAAGGGACTGCCGTCTTGCAGGTGGGTGGGCGTGGCCGTGGTCTGCAGGAAGGAGGTGGGGGTGTCACCTGCCCAGCAGACCAGAGGAGGGAGCCTGCGTGTTCGGGGAGGGGGCACCCGGTGAAAGGGAGCAGGACCCTATGGGGCCTCCCCAGGACAGACCTCCCCACCGTGTCTGCCACCTGCCTCGTGCAGAAAAACTTTAGTCAAAGAAGAACCTTAATCAGAGAGGTGAGAGAGCGCAGCAGCAAAGAGAAACAGTCAAACGGGACAAAACGACAGCAGTTTTGTCAGTAAGGAAAGTCAAGGGCTGGAGAGACTATTCTGAGCCCTACCCTGTGAGCTGTCTTACAGGCACTGAAACCCCACCAGGTGGACGAAGTTAGCTACCTGATGGTCAGCCTGCAGCCGTGACACAAGCTGCCACAGTTATGAAAACTGGGCTCAAGGACATGGGAACAAGCTGACCTGGGACTGAAGACTAAATGTGCTTCAAGCAGTCAGGACGGTGCTGGTCAGAGCACCGAGGACCAATTTCAAGACGACGGTCAGAGCCGACTGTGCCGTTTCTGCGTGGAGCCCCTGCCTCCGTCTATGAAAGCTCTCGCCCCCTGGTTGTCGGCGGGGAGGCGGCCTTTGGACACGAGTGCACCCTCTCCCCTGGGTGCTGGCCTCAGAAACAAAGCAAACTGCCCTTTCCTCAAACCTGCCTCTCGACAACTGGCTTTCGAGCTTCAGCAGCTGGGCCCGACTTTTGGTAACACCAGCAGGTCTACTGTCCTGGACGGCGCTCTGTCCCGGCTCGAAGTGGCCACCGCCCTCCTCAGGGAGAGCCGTCCGCCGTGAGCCAGGACTGACGCCCGGGGAGGCTGCCTTTCTGCGCTGTTTTTATTCCCCTAGTCTCTTTGTCCCTGACTCCCTGTGGGTCCCCCAGCAAGTGTTAGAGCTCCGTTTCCACCGACCGCCGGTTTTCGAGCGCGTCTCTCGGAGCAGCTCTTCCCGGGGTGGTGGTGGGGGGCGGGTCACTCCAGGTGGCCTTGTGCGTGTGTTACGAGTGAGCTGCGGTCCCGTGCTCTCCGAGCCCCTGGCGGGGCGCGTGCCCTACAGCCGGGCAGGTGGGGGTCCGACCCCGGCCAGGTCTGTGCTGGCGGGAGGGCGGCGCTGTCTCGCTGTTCGGCTCTGTGTCGGGGCCCCGAGGCGAAGAGGCCGCCCAGGACTCCGTGCCGTCCCTTCCGAGGCCGAGCGCCCGGCTCCCCTCCCCTCGCAGACTCTCCTGGCCTTGGTCTGTGCGGCGCACCCAGGGTCCCCGGCTGCACTGAGGAGGACAGGGAAGGACGGCCGCCCCTCCGTCCCGGAAGCGGGGGACCACGCCGCTCCGTCGTAAAGGAGGGACACACAGTGAGGGCGGGCGGCGCCTGGGCCTTTGGAAATGACCGCTTGGCTGTGGGCCGGGCCTGGAAGAGGCGGCATTGGACGCCCCAGAACAGAGACAAAGGGATGGGGTGTGAGAGGCGGCCCCGGGGCGACCTCAGGGCCGGGAGCGGGTGGGGGGCGGTGCGGAGCGCTCAGCGTCAAGGTCCAAGCACGGCCCGCCTGGCGCTCGGCCCTCGACGGGGAGGGACGAGGGCCGCACGAGGGCCCCGCGGGGTCCCCTCCCCCGGGCCCGGGCGAGGGCCAGCGTGCAGGCCTGGAGCCCAGCGCTGGGGAGGGGCAGGTGGCAGGGGCGTGAGACCCGCACGGTCACGGGCGTGGCGGGTCTGTCTCCGCCGGCCAGGCCGTGAGGGGGTGCTGACCGGCTGGTTGACGGAGGGCTGCGTGCGGGGCAGGCGCTGGGTCCCCGAGCAGCTCCGCCTCCGACTCTGGTCCGGGCCCGTCACAGCCGTGTCTCCTCGGGGCTCGGTGGCTGCCGCCATGCAGACACACACACAGAGTCTGGAACGTGATGGCCCCGCTGATCGAGCGCAAGGATCGTTTTTAACACCGAGTTCTTTAGCGAAGGGACCCCCTGGCCACCCAGTTTAAACGTTCTCCGGGGAACCAGTACTGTCCGCTGGGGGAGAGAGGAGGGCTGTCACCCAGAGCGAGGTACCTGCCAGCGTGCGGCATCCTTCCGCATTTGCCGTCCAGACGGGGACGCACGTGGCTTTCAGACGTGAGGGCCTCAAGGCCGGGCGCGGGGCAGCGGAGCGCACGCGTGGCCGCCTCCTTCTGCGGCGGGAGGGCCTCCGTCGGGGGGAGCGTGGGCGCGCGACGCGGCTGGCTGGGCGTCAGCTGCAGAAACGTGCGGCCGGGCAGAAGCTGGCATCCGTCCCTCGCGTTTCCGGCGGCGGGCGTGGCAGCACGCGGCGGGCAGGACGTGCGGGGGCGTCTCTGCACAGGCCAGCAACCCCCCGAGGCGGCGCGGCTCTGCCGGGCTCTTGGAGGTCCCGGGTCGCCGTGTCCGCCGGGCCGAGGGCCGGGACCGCCAGCCTTGGACGGGAGCCCGCCCTTGGGGGACAGCGCACCCTGACTTCTTGAGGGTCACGCTGCCTCTCGTTTCTCCTTAGGGGTCGAGGACTGGCTTCGTTGAGGCCACGAGGGGACACGGCGCCAAGGCCAAGCGTCCCATGCGAGTGAGAGTGGACCCGAGAGAAGTGGGGGGCAGGGGGCCTGGCTCTTTGGTCAGACTCTCCGCGTCGGGGCCCCTCCAGCGGCTTACCTGCGCACAGCCGAAGGCCTCTCCCTGCCAGCTGGGGGCGCCGGGGTGCCCCCGAGGCCGGGGGGGGGGACACGCACCCCCAAAGGTGTTTCAGGAACAGACAGCGAGCTGGGGCGGGAGGGCCCGGACTGAGAACAGGTGTCAGAGTGCCGGGCGCAGGTGTCTCCTCCGAGGACACGTCTGCACGTCGGGAGGTGGGCGGCGCCGGAGGGGCCGGGGACAGAGAGGGCTGGTCACCGCGTGCGGGGAGCTCCCGTCCCCAGAGCACCATGGCCTGCCATGGCCCCCGGGGCTCCTCGCGCCCGCCAACCCGTCACCCGAGGAAGCCCCTTCTTGGCGTCTGCTCGTTACATCCCAGGAGTCAGGGAGACGGAGATAAACAACTGATTTTCTACGTGGGACGCTGTTCAACTTCAGATCGTCACTTGGCTCGTGTCTGCCCTCCACCCCCTGGAAGCCTGCAGCATCGGAGCGCTGCCTTATCCTATAATCCTTGAGAGTTTTCCCCGAAATGGATATTAATTTCACCGTGGCAGAGACTTAAAGAAGAAACCCATTTGCGGTTTAGTCGTTCACAGAGAGGGTGAAGGAAGCTCCAGAGCCGTGGCAGAGCCGGCCTTTCCCCGACGGGCAGGGCCGCGCTGCCCACAGCCCCGGAGATGGATCGGGGGCAGCTCGGAATGGGGCGGCCTCCAGCCACGGCACGGAGAGCCTTCTGTGACGGGGTCACTTAGACTCGGTGAGGCACCTGGCCGTGGACTCACCTGCTTACCTCGCAGGGCCTCCCTGTTCTGGGCCCTGAGAGGCAGCCCCTCCCGCCGACAACCAGAGCAGCTTCGTAAACGTCGTCATGGCGACCTGAGAAAAAGCAGGGAGAGAGGAATGCAAATCGGGCCTGCTCCCGAGAGGCAGGCGCACGGAGCCGCGGGCGTGGATGCCCTCAGCCAGCCTGAGGACCGGCCGCTAGACAGGGCTTGGGTGCGGCCGCCGCCGGCCCGGCCTGGCCACCAGGGGGCAGCGGTGCATAACCGTGGGCGCGGGTCCCCGCGGGCTGGGCCCTGGCCTGTGGCCGCAGAGCCGGCAGCCCTTTAGAGACCCCGACAGGTCCGCGGCAGGGAGGCCGAGACCCTGCGGCAATGACGCTGCCTTTCAAACCCACCCGGGGACGAGGAGGGAGGATTGGGGTCACGTCCTGTGGATTCTTAGCTCCATTCTGGGGACAAACCGCCAGGTCCCTGCAGCAGGCTGGCCCTGGCCTTGACCCCAAGGCCGCTGCGGAATCCCTCGGTTCCTCCTCTGGTGTCCTTCACCTTGGACGTCCCGCCAGAGCCATCTGGCAGGACTCGCTGCCCCCGGGGAAGTTTCCCTCTGGCCAGGAGAGCAGCACGTCCAGGCTAGTGGGCAGTCGGCAGGGGGGTGACTGCAGAGAGATGGCCGGTGGTGCCGAGGCTCCTGCGAGGCCGCGGCTGCGAGCGGCTGGGTTTCCACGTGGGCACAGCCGCCCGCCTGGTGACCTAGCCCAGAAGCACCTCCTTACCTGGGGGTGATTGGCCTGGCCTAGAAACGGCCTCGCCAGGCCAGTGGGACCTCCTGCTGGACGGGCTGGGCTGCTCTCGCCTTTGCTGACCGTTGAGCATATTCTTCAGGCGTTTCTCATGATATGGAGCTGCTGACACTCTGATCCTTGGGGTGTCTGGCTGGTGGGGTTTGCTGGGATGGAGGCTGGGTCCCTGGCGGCCCTGCGTGACTGATGGCCGGGCCCTCGTGCCTGGCAGACGCTCTGTCCTCACGTTAAACGGTGCCAGGTTCCTCAGAGGCTAATATCAGTATTGCAGTACTAATTTATTAGACACGGGGAGATTTTAAATTTCATTTTTGTGCAGTTATTTAAAATTTAAAGTGATAACGTCTAACCCAATTAAATTTCAGCCGATCGCTCTCCAAACGCCCAGTCTTATAAAATATGAATTAGTCTTATAACAGCTTAATCTCCATGTAGATGACCTGCCTTTGGGGTTGTCCGGTCACAAAGCAGACCTCAGGAAATAAAGAAAGAAGAGACGGAAACCAGGCAGATCCAATGCTGTAAATTATCTCAACCATCCGACTATCTGGGACTATTTCATGCACATCAAATTCCGTCTCCTGTTTTGTAATAATTACGCTTTTTAATTTGACCTTCCTCTCTGGGGATTTCTGGCATTTTCATAATTTAGAGGCTCCAGCGGAGAGGGCCTGCCCCGGCCTCTCGGCAGGTCACCGGGAGGCAGCCTGCCCCACCCAGCCCGTCACCCCGCGGCCCTGCCTCCCCACAGGTTTGCGCGTGCGGACTCACCAGCCCGCCGACCTCCGACAGCGAGACTCCCTCTCCAGAAACAGCACACGTGGTCCCGCTTGAGGGCCTGGAAATCCACCTGACCCCACCAGGCGGGGAAGTCAGCAGGACCTCCACCCAGACCCTCGACGAGACGCCAGGCTGAGCTTGGCGCCCGAGCTTGGGGTCAGGGCAGGACTGGAAACCCGGCGGGCTGGTGACCAGCTGGGACAGGGCACCTATGTGGGTCCCACTCCCTCATCTGTAACACGCAGGTCATAGAACCTTCTCGGTAGGGTGGCTGCGGCGTTACGTGGTCTGGAAGCTCAGAGCCGGTGCCACCAGCGGGTGTGGACACGGGACCCAGGGCTGCAGTACCGTCACCGCACGTCTGCAAGTGGCAGGACTGGGGCGGCCCCGGGCGTGGGGGGCAGGGAAATTAGGGCACCCGACGAGGCAGTAGGCGTCCCCTCAACTAGAATATCAGAAGCTTCAGAGTTGCAAGGAGTCAGTTCTCTCTGGACGGTGACTTGCTCAAAACACCACGGAACCCTGGCAGCCAACCAAAGGTCTGGGGGATAAGCTGTGCTCGGGGTGTAGCCACAGAGGCCCGCGGCCGGGCGCAGCTGCCTCGCCTGGTTCTGGGGGCTCCGGCCTGTGGCCTGTGGCCCATTTGCACCCGTGGCCCATTTGGAGACTCAAATAGGGATCTAGTCAACATTTCATTGCCATTTTACTTGGATTGTGTTGTTATGTGTCCCCTGATCTGACAGGCAGGTCGGTGGGAAACGGCTCCGGCTGGGCTGGAGGTCGGAGGGCAGGGCGCACGGCCGGGTGCGGGGGACTCGCTCTGTAGGGGCCGGGCTCGTCTTCCAGGTGTGGCCGTTGCATCCCTGGCGCTGGGACCAGCGGCGTGCGGCGGCCCTGGACCTGCTTCTCTCTGCCCTGGCGTCCTGGCACCCTGCGGCCACCTCCCCTGGCAGCTACGGGGGGCCACCAGACCGGGCACCGCCCCCCACTTGGGCCGGAGCCTCCTTCGTTGGGTTCCCGTCCAGACTGAATCTCCTGGTCGGATCTAGTTTGAAGAAACAGTCCCTCTGCTGAAAGGGGGTTGGAAAGCTGCGGTTTACATTGCATTTTGCTTTTACTGTTTATTAAAACGTAAAAAGAGAAAATGCTGGTACAGGTGGTAGTCAGCGCAGGGCTGGACCTCAGCACTAAGACGGGAGGGAACGCTCACGCCGAGGAAGACGCCGGCGCTCTCCCGGCTGGGCTCCACGGACGGACGCGCGTGTCGCCTGAACGCAGCATCACGTGGGAGCTGGCTCACCCGCCCTGGCGTCGGGTCCTGCAAACTCGCGAGGCACCTCCCGGCCGGCGGAGGCTGCGCTCAGCCAGGCGGCAGAGAGGGACGGAGTCCTGAAGGGTGGGCCACTCTGAGGGCAGCGGGCGGCCGTGGAGACAGCCCGGGCGCTGAGACTGGGGGCGCCCTGGACTTCCAGGGCGGACAGGGCGGGGGATGCCCGGGATACCGCCTCACCTCACACGCAGCCTGGGGCCAGAACCCGGCAGGGTCGGGCATGCCACCCGCGCCCCCCCTCTTCCCGAGCCCTCCCAAACCCAGGAGGGACGCGGCTCCCTTTCCGTCCATATCCTGACCCAGCTCGCGTCCTACTCGCTCCTGCCTCCAGCGGCCCCCGCCCCGGCCCCGGGCCCCCGCTCCCCTCCTGGGCCTTCCTGGCCATTTGGACAGCACGTGCCGCCCGCCCGCGGTGACGGGGCTCAGCCTGGGGGCGGAGCGGCCCCGCGCGGGCTGGGGGTGTCGCCGTGCGGCGGGCGGCATGCGGTACCTCTCAGCCCCTGACTGTCCGCGCTGCTCTCCGAAGCCTGGACGGTCGTCGGGCCGTGGAAGGTGCACGTCCCCCCGGGGAACCGGGCTCTGTGGGCAGCGGGGGCTCCTGCCCCTCCTCCCCAGACTCTCTGGAGGGGCGGGTCTCAGGCTGGGCGTCCCCGGGCCGTCCCCGCACGCGCACTTGTCACTCCCACCCTGCCCCCCAAATCCTCCCCACCGCAGATACTTCCGTCTTACTCCCGCTCATCATCTGAAGGAACGCCAGCGTGCGTCGTGAGGACACCGGTCGTCTCTTCTTAGGTCTGCGGACTCTGCCGCCTCCTGGCCTACTTTGCCGGCAGCCCGGCGTCCGGGGGCCGAGAACCGGCTCCGGCAGAAGCTGCTTCCAACGGACCCCCTGCTCATCTGCTGTCGGCCGAGTCCTCTAAGCTGGGTCCCGGAGTTTCCCTCTTGGTCACCACGACCTTAGAGGCCTGCTGAGGGCGGGCTCGCGGTGGAGGCCCCGGGGTCAGGCCCCTCCGGCTGCCCCCCCCCGGCGGCGATGCGGTTTGGACGTGATGCGAGGCTCACCTTTTGGGCTCCTGATGAGGAGATCTCGTGCAGCGGAGCCGGGGGGCCCTGGATGGACGGGTGTAAAGAGCCAGAGAGATAAGCGAGGGCCTCCCGACGTGGGGGCGCAGAGGAAGGCGAGCAGGAGGGCTGGCTCTGGGCCCGCAGCCCCGACTCTAGCCACGCAACTCGTGACACGTCGGGGCTGCCAGACAGGCTCCAGCGAGTTTGTCACGGGTCCCGTGCGGGCCCGGCGTGAGCGCCCTCCCAGCTGCGCGGCGCCCAGGGCCACCCCCGGCCACCGCCACCCACGGCGCCTGCGGCCTCGCCGCCCGGGGCCCCGCTGGACAGTCCTGCGCCCACTCAGCGCCGCTCGGGCTCCCGCCGTGGGGACGCCCGTCCACGCATACAACCCCCCAGCGCTGGGTACGTAAGTCGAAAGACTTCGTTATATGTTACTCGTTTACCCAAGCGTCCAGCCACCTCCGGCCTCGGCTCTTCACGCGTGATGCTTTCTGGCCCGGCTGGCTTTAGCCATCCTGCTATCTGATTCCTGTTTGATCTAATCTCTGCTCCACTCTTGCTGCCTGTCTGGTATTATCAGGTATTTAAACACTGCCTCTACTCTCCTCTGTCAGCTGGTTTGGGGGTTGTCTTTTTAATGGCTCTCTGGGAGTCACACAAGTCATCCTTCATTTTTACAGCATTAAATGAGAGCTTCACTGCGACTCAAAGTCTGCAGGAACACACAACAGCTTAATGGAATGTCCCCACTCCCCTCATTTGTTGCTTACTTATTTTACTTCTACATGTTATAAGCTCACAAGACATTATTACTATGCTTTCAGTGGTCACGTCTTACACTTGCTCTTTCAGGCATAGCTCATTTCATTTGGAACTTCTGTGTTTCCTTCAGGGATCACTGTCCTTCGTCTTAAAGACTGTCCTGTAGTATTTCTCGTAGTGAGAATTTCCCCAGGTTTTATCAGCCCTCATTTCCGTCAGATGCTCTTACTGGTACAGACGTTTAGGGCAGCGGGTCTTCCTCTCGGTGCTTTTTTTTTTTTTTTTTTTTTTGCGGTACGCAGGCCTCTCACTGTTGTGGCCTCTCCCGTTGCGGAGCACAGGCTCCGGACGCGCAGGCTCAGCGGCCACGGCTCACGGGCCCAGCCGCTCCGCGGCACGTGGGATCTTCCCAGACCGGGGCACGAACCCGCGTCCCCTGCATCGGCAGGCAGACTCTCAACCACTGCGCCACCAGGGAAGCCCTTCCTCTCGGTGCTTTAAAGATGCTGTTCTGTGGTCTGCAGGCTTCACGCCTCCCTGGTTCCTCAACAGTGTGGTCCTGCTCAGGGGCTGCCTCATCCCCCGCCCCCCCCAAGTACCTACTACGGACGCTTTGTGCCCCTTTACAGTGGTTGCAACGTTGGGGGAGCCCCGATACCAGCTGCTTCACCCTGCTGGAGCTGTAGGAGCCAACGTTTTTCTTGAACAAACTGGCCCTACGGAATGCTGACGTGAACACGTGCACGGTGAAAACAGCTTTACAAGCACCGTCAGGGCCTCCCCAGGACTATGTCACAAATCAGCACTCCTCTCAGCAGGCGTAGGACTCAGCCTTTGTCTGCAGCCTGGCCAACACTGGGTATTATCTCTCTTTTTAGTCTTTTCCAAGCTGATTGGTAAAAAGTAAGACCACATTTTCTAGATCATAGGACTTTTTTTTTCTTTCTTTCTTTCTTTTTTTTTTTAACCACTAGTCAGCTTTATCCTGTATGCATGTAGCTCCCAGGACGGAGGTGTCCGCCTTGGTCTCAGCTTGTTGCCTGCAGGAGAGAGGCTGGCTGGGTGTGATGCAGGGAGGGTGCTGTGGGTGTGATGGGTGTGGGCTCACCCTGCGTTTCCCATCCTCCCCGAATGGCTCAGCACCCCTCACCCCCCCATACACTCTCAAGTGTCTCCAGTGTCGCTTCCTACCCAGGCCTGCACCAAATATCTCACGGTGTCCGGGAGACACGCAGAGGAAGATAGTCTTCGTGGAAAGCGTTCCTGCGGGGTTTGTGGACAATGCTGCCTGACTTTCTGCTGCCCGCCTGGCTTGGGGTCCACCCTGCAGAGCGACGCCAATTCCGAGAGCCGTTGCTGAAGGCCAGAAGGCAGAAAGAAAGCCAGGCATCCCCGCAGCTCGTCCGTTTGTACGCTGGACCAAACGACGCTGAAGCAGGTCTGGAAAGGGTCCTGGGAACAGGCCTCTCTAAGTTTGGGGTGACATGTTTTGACTGAGATGGGGGATCTTTCAGCCCAGCATCTTGGTCGTACTAATCCACCTGTGTTCCTTGTTAAATGAGCCCCAGTCATGACATCCTGGACATTCAGCACTGAGAACCGTTTAAGAATGAGCTGTGGCCTGGGTACCGCTCTGAGGGCACTGCTGCACCCCCGCTGGTGCCTCCAGCACGGAACGTGGCAGGGGCCTCCCTCTGTCCAGTCCTCACTCTCTCTCCATCCTGACTCGCTGCAGCCCGGCCTCAGGAGGTGCCCTCTAGTCCTGTCCTGCCCCTGGAGGCCCCAGGACCAGTGCCTGCGTCTCCACCCGCTTCTCTGAGTGATTCACAGAAAAGTCTTTATGGAGGAGAGAGGTTGCCCGTGTGTGGAAGCCTGGAGGTTCTGACCTGGGAAGGACTCATGCCCTGGCCTACATGTGCTCTGCCCTGACCTCGGATGCGAATTTCACGTGCGCAAATTGCACATCTTAGCTGGGGCATGTAGCAGAAGATCTGAGGGAGGTGCTAATTGGTAACTTTTTGTTTTACTGAGTTCCATAAAAAAACAAGAGAAGCAAACACTTTCTAAAGATCCAATGTACCCTCTCGTTTTTATTATCAGTATATTTCTCAGGTTCCCATGCAAGTGTGACTTTTCTAAAGCTCTTACATGAATGTAGACGTCACTTAGCTAAATATCTTGATTTTAAAACCAAAGCTCTGGGGCTTCCCTGATGGCGCAGCGGTTGAGAGTCCACCTGCCGATGCAGGGGACGTGGGTTCGTGCCCCGGTCCAGGAGGATCCCACGTGCCGCGGAGCGGCTGGGCCCGTGAGCCATGGCCGCTGAGCCTGCGTGTCCGGAGCCTGTGCTCCGCAACGGGAGAGGCCACAGCAGTGGGAGGCCCGCGTACCGCAAAAAAACCCCAAAAAACCGAAGCTCTGAAAGAGTCCCTGCTGGGTCCACAGCTGCAGAGAGAGATTTCAAAGGCCCAGCTGTCGTGGCGCCCACCGCGGGGCTCCTCCGGGCCCCCAGGCTCAGCAGTGGTCTCTCTGGGGGCGAGTCCCCCGCTGTGCAGCCAGCCGTGAGGCCCGGGCGGCCCTGTTCGCCCAAGTGTGCGTGGGGCTCATGCATGAGCAGCCAGAGTGTAAATACGGTAAATATTTTATGTGGAGCAGAGGCTTCGCCAGCTTGAAGGGCTCATTTCAAATTCCTCTCTCCCTGTCATTCTGTCTGGGTCTCACGCACCACAGCCACACGCACACACACACTCACATGCACACACGCAGGTGCACACACACGCACACACACACGCAGGTGTGCACACACGCGCGCACACAGACCCACACGCGGGTACACACACGCCAAGGGTCCCCGAGCTACGATTTCGTGCTTTTCGTCACCTTCCTCAGCCGACATTGTAAATGCCTTTGCTGCCTGGGCTAACGGCCCCATGGGGATCAGCACAGTCCCCCCAACCCTGAAACCTTCCGGAAGGTTCTCTGGGAATCTCTTGCCCTGGCTGGCCTTGCTGGCTGCCAGGCCAGTGGCTGAAGGGCAACCCTGGCACAGGGTCCCGGAGCCTGTGGGGCTGCCCTGAGCGGTCAGTAGGTCAGTGGGTCCCCACGGTAGGTGCCGGGAGCCTCGCAGACCACAGCGGCCCTGACCTGGGATGGAGCCCAAGGCCGGGTGGCCGCAGTCCTTTGCATGGCGATCGAGGCATTGCTCTGCCTCGGGTTCCCTCCAAAAACGCGCAGGCTCCGTGGACTTTGTTCAGCGCCTCTGGCCTCCCGCAAATCCCCGTCCTGGAGCGGCCACCCCTAAGGTCCCTGCACTGTGAGCCCGCGTCTCCAGGGTCTCTTGGCAAGGACACAGACCCCTGGACTTCGGTCCGGTGTCATGTTAAGACCAGGAGACAATAAAACAAACCACTCAAGATCACAAGGAAACAAACCATTCAAGATTACATCTCTCAACCACTTTGAGAGATGACTTCACATCCGCTTAAGTTGCCGTTAAGATTCTAAAAAAGCCAAAACAAGCAAAACTGTCCCCAGTCCTGATGCCCTTCTCCGCGTCCTCCTGTCTGGGTCCATCTGGCCTCCCCAACTAGCCCCTCCGCCTCTGTTCCTCCTTCAACCCCCTGTGCGGGGGCCCTGATGGCCAGGCGCGGGGCTGGAGGTGCTGTGACCCCGTGTGGGCAGGGAGCGGGGAGGGCGGGCCCAGGCCCACATCCAGAGGGGCTGCAGTTGTGAGACCACCACACCTGGGACGGGGGCGGGGCTCCGGGGTGGGAAGCAGGGCCTCGGCTGCAGGATGTGTGCAAAGGGGAACGTGGGCCCCCCGTTCAGAAGCAGGAGGGAAGCTCCCACCTTCCCCCAGGCCGCGCTCCAGACTGTGTGTGTGTGTGTGTGTGTGTGTGTGTGTGTGTGTGTGTGTGTTTTAACAGGTTTATTGAGAGATAATTCATACACCATTACAACTCATCCACTTTAGATGTATAATTCAATGGTCTTTGATGTATTACATTATTTTTAAAATTATGGTATAATATTTAAACATAAAATTTACCATTGTAACCATGTTTAAGTGTAAGCTTGTGGCATTCAGTACGTTCACAAAGTTGTGCAACCGTCATCAGGATTTCTTTCATCCTCCCAAAGTGAACTCCGGCCCCGCAAAACACTCACTCCCCGCCCCTCCCCCAGCCCCTGGCCCCGACCCTCCTCCTCTCTGTGTCTGTGAATCTGACCATCCGGGGGCCTCATCCCAGTGGATCACGCAGGCTTTGTCCTCTGGTGACTGGGTCGTCTCACTGGGCATAATGTCCTCAGGGCTCATCACATTGGAGCTGGTGTCAGGATTTCCTTCCGTTTAAGCTTGAATCATAGTCTGCTGTATGGACGGACCACAGTTTGTCCATCACCCGTCCACGGACGTGGAGGCTGCTTCATGATTTACCTGCTGTGGTCAATGCATATCTGGGGGTACAAATACCTCTTCAAGACCCTGCCTTCCATCCTTTTGGGTGTAGACCCAGGAGTGGAACTGGGCCCTTCTGTTTGCTTCTTATTTGCTAGTTGATGTCATGCTTCCCAGGTGTGGGGGCACCCGCAGATCTGCGGTCCCCAGAGCTTCCTCAATGAGATTGGGAAGCGGGGGTTCCCGTGCTCCCCCAAAGGGCCAGGGCCTCCCGGGGGCCCAGGCAGCGTGGGTGTCGCCCCTTTGATTCCACGAGTTCTGAGGGGAAGTAGCCCTTCTTCTGGTCACTGGCAGCCCCCCCCATGGCTCAGGGCAATGGAAACACTGCGTCTGTTTTCCCTCCTTCAGAGAGCGCGGTGGGACCCCTGGGGCAGCCCCGCACCCCAGCGTTGCTGAGCGGCCTCGGAACACGAGCAGAACCAAACCCTCCTGCTTGTTGGGGGCTGGGTCCGCCACCTCCGCTCAGAGCTTAGAAGTCTTCCCCAAACAGCGAACAATCTGAGGGTCAAGGTGGGAACGATGAGAGCTCTGCAGAGGACATGGGGGTCTGTCTCAGAAGATGCTGCCAGAAGGGACTCGGGCTGGAGCCTGCGGAGCTGTCGCCATCTTCTTGTTGCGTCTGAATCCTCGCCTAGGTGTCCTGCTGAAATCAGCAGTCGGGGACGGAAACCCAAGAAAGCAGAGCCCGATTTCCGTGGCCAGAGCCTCGAAGGGCTCTGCGAGGTGACTGATCGCTTGTGGGGCTTAGCAGTGCATTTGTTTTTTTACTGAGGCCTCAAAGTCCTGAGAGACACACCTGTCTGCAGGCACATGGGCCAGGCCGAGGGGGAGAGAGCACGACTCCCAGTGGGGACCCTCCCCTTGTGGTCACGGGATAGAGCATCAGGAACCCCTCTCCTGAAGCAGGTCTGGTAGAACTTCCCTGACAGATAGATAGATAGAGAGATAGAGAGATGGTGGAGAGATGGATAGATAATAGATGATAGTAGATAGATAGGTAGGTAGATGATCGATAAATAGATAATAAATAGTTGACAGATAAATAGGGGATAGATAATTGCTAGTTGATAGATTGTAGATAGATAGATCAATAGATAGATAGATAGATGTTAGATAGAAACCAGGTTAGGGTTTTGGCTAGATCATTAATTTAAATAATGCAGACTTCCAAGTTCTTAACCTATCATGAGGCTCAGACTTTGCTCTGTGCCCTGGAAACAGATGGCATTTTAAAGCCCTCGACTGTGCAAAAGCTCCCAGAAAGTGGGGTGAGGCTGGGGCTGCCTGCAAAGTCAGGTGCTGGGTCCGAGCCGCTGCCCCTGGGAGCTGAGCTGCTGGCTGTGAGGAGGGTTTATCTCCTTGCCCCCTTGGCCCTTGCCCCTGCAGGTGCAACTCCCTCTTGGGTGGAAGGTTCGTTGCTTCTCGCCACTCTGGCCACCAGGGTGGATGGTTGAGACCCATTTTCACATTTCTAGGAGCTTGGAGAAGAGGGTAAGGAGGTTAATACGGTTCCTTCAGGGGAGCTGGGCTTGGAGGGGAAGGGAAGTTATGCATTTTACTCCATACATATTTGCATATTGCATATTTTACTTGTAATTTTGTGATATATAAAAAAAAAATAACAAGGAATTACTTCCCACACCTCTTCACCCAAACTGCTTCCCCTGACAGCCCTAGAGGGCGAGCTTGGCCTCTGTCACCTCATTGTGTCTGTAAAGCCCCTTGAACACCCCTCCTCACTCTTGCAGTGAGATAATCAGATACTGTTCCCGCTCTGACACTGACTGGTGTGGCCCTCCTTCAGGACTCTCCCTGAAGCCATCCCCATCTGTCCTGAATGAGACAGGAGCACATCAGACTCCACGTTCACCCCACCTGAGATGACAAGGATTTAGACCTGGCTTAGGTCAAACCACATCCTCTACAGAAACAATCCCATAGACAGAAAAACGCAAGCGAGTCTTCCTGGAGGCCAGCAGAGTGCGGGGAAAGGACGGGAGAGCCGTCCGATGGCACTGGTTCTCCACGTGTGGTCCACAGACCCCTGGGCATCCCGCAGACATGTTCAGAGGTCCTCGTGTTCAGAATATCTTCATAACAGTGCTAAGATGTTATGCTGATTTCCTGTGGCTGCCATAACACACACCACAGCCTGGATGGCTGAAAACAACAGACGTTTATTCTCTCACAGTCTGGAGGTCAAAAGTTTGAGATCAATGTATTGGCTGGGTGACTCCTTCTGAAGGCTCCGAGGGAGAGTCTGTTCCAGGCCTCTCTCCGGCTTCCAGCCGGTGGTTCCTGGTAATCCTTGGTGTTCCTTGATATACAGATGCATCACCCCAATCTCTGCCTCCGTCTTCACATGGTGTTTCCCCGTGTATCTGTGTGTCTAAAACTCCCTCTCCTTATAAAGACACGAGTCTCTGGATTTGGGACTCGACTATATCTGCAAAGACCTGTTGTCCAAATAAGGTCGCATCCTCAGGTTCCAAAAACACATGACTTTGGGGGACACTATTCAAGCAGCATAGATGTTATTTGCTTTTTTCATTGTCCTGACATCTGCACTGATGGAGTAAGTCAGTGGTGGGTCAAGTCATGGTGGGTTGTATCAATGGTGGGTCAAGTCAATGGTGAGTCAGGTCAATGATGGATCAAGTCATGGGGGGGGGGTTAACCATTGTGGATAAAGCCACAGATGTCTTAGCAGGGACATCAAACTTTACTGGAGGGTATGGCACTCTCCACCTCCTTGCACTCACAGTGACAAAGTGCCACCTCCACTTAAGATGGTCCCTGGTGAATGTAACAACTGTCAATTGTGTTGAGTCTTGACCAATGACTACATCTTTCTAATAATCCATGAAATGGATTGGGAAACATGAAGTGCATCGTCGTCTCGGGGATGTGCGGTTGAGTCGTGAGCTGACCAGTTTTCTTCAAGGAACACCGTCTTCACTAGAAAAAAAAACCCACACAACTATCAAACTATGGATATTTGAACGTTTTCTGGAAACCAAATGAAGTAAGCCTATCACTTCAAGGAGAACAGTGAACAGTGCTTGTTTTCAATTAAAAATCTGAACTTTCAAACGGATACAAGGATTTTGGAAAACTCGTATCAGCCATGGGGAGCTTGGCAGTTTCCCAATACATACAGACTTTTCTGATGAGATCAATGATGACATGAAAGAATATGACTTATTTGAACTTATAGTTCATTTGTAAAATGAACTATGTTGAAGTATGAAGATCTATTTAGCTAAATGAACCAAAAATTTGCTAATGACCAATGCAGGTTGGTACAAAATTATGCACGGGTAAGAGATCCATTCAAAGTACAAGTTTGACCAATGGATTTTAATGTAACAGAATACAAAGTTTATTGATATGGCTTCAGATTTTATTTTGTGACTAGGCTTCGGGAAACTCTAATTTGTTGAGTATAATATCAAAGAAGAAGAGTCCACATTATCTGAAAATACTATTAAAATACACCTTTCTTTTCCAACTACATGTCTTTTGGGGGCTTGATTTTCTCTGTCTCTTTCAACCCAAACAGCACATCACAACAGGTCGAATGCAGACGCCTACATGAGAATTCAGCTGTCTTCTGTTAAGCCAGACATTAAAGTGATTTCAAAAATGTACAATGATGCCACTCTTTTCACTATATATCTTGAAAAACAATTTTTAAAATAAAAATATGGTATTTATGTTAATATATTGTTTTTCTTTTAAAATAAATTAATAAACATTTTTAAGTGATCAGTCTTAATTTCCACTATGGTAACTAGCAACAGACGTAAGCCACGAAAACCAAAGATCTTTGGGGTCCTTATTTATGACTAAAAGTTCCGAGGCCAAAAATACCCGGGAACTGCTGCTCTGAGGACCTGCTTGTCCTCTTCAGGAGCTTTGGTTTTGTTCACCTAAGAATAATGGCCTTTCTCACTTACCTAGATGAGTTCACATCTATAAAGTGCCAGAGGAGGACCAGGCCACCGTGAGCACAGCACAGGGCGTGTCAAACAGGAAAACATACACTTTCTAAACCTGAGCAGGGACAGCTTGGCATTGCCCTGCTTTCCCCACGACAGGAATGTTAACCCCACCCTCTGAACTCAGGGTGATGACGGGGTTTCACTGTGTTCAGTAGGAAGTGCCTTTTTGCTCCATGAAGTTCTTAAAACTCGACCCAGGAAGCACGCAGATAACGGTCCCTCACGGGGAGGAAAAAGCCCCACGTGGCACGTGTACAGACCCGAGGGGGCGGGTGTGTTTCGTGATTCTCACACAGGCCCACATATTCAGTCAGACGCAGTCCGTTAAGTTTTCAAACATTCTTACTAAGGTGCTTAACTGGTTAATCGTTAGCAGTGCGTTGACTTATTTGATGTAAATGTTATTATAATAAAAGTTATGATGTTTGCCCCCCAAACATCTTAGCCGTGATTTTATGTGCCTGGTGCAAGGTTCTGAGTTATTCAGCTTCATGTCAGACACGACACTTATTGTGGCTGATATCTGCATTCATATGGTAACACCTGTTTGGAATTTAAGGTCAGAAGGCCGGTTCAAGTGCGGATGAGGACTAAGGAGCATAAGCTCCCACACAGGGCGGTGTCCCCACCCTCGGCTTTCCGGCTCTGTGTGCTGTTGCCATGCTCCTCCCTCATACTGAGAAGTCTCTGGTCCCACTGGGGGGCTAACTGAGCCAGCGTCTTCTGAGGCAAAGGCACTGGTGTATCGGGGTTATCAATTCCCTCCATGCTGCTGCATAACAAACACTCCCAAACTCAGCGGCTTGGAGCAACGAGCATCTATTTGCTGATTAGAGTTTGGGCCCCGATGAGCGGAGCTCAGTGGGCAATCGTCCTGCCCTGGCTGAGTCTGGGGTGCCCAGCTGGCTGTAGGCTAACCTAGTGTGGTCTCTTGGGGGGACTGGGCACCGCAGCCCTGCTCTCATGCTCTGGACATTATCCTGCCTGCATCCATCTCTGCTCCTTTCCCGATTAAAGTTTCCCCATCTCAGCAGGCTGGCCAGCCCGTTGGCAGGAGCAGGGGAGGATGACTTCAACACTTCATTCCCAGGTGGTGTCCCGGTGAGACACCCAGGCCACCCAAGTATTCAGAGGGCGCCTTCCTCCCACCCGGCAGACTCAGGAGACAGAGAGGAGCCCAGCCTCACCCACCGCCCTGGGACCATCTGGGAGAAGCCGGAGCTGGGGAGGAGGAAGGATTGGGGAAAACATCCGCTTCTCCCTCTGCGCCCTCCAGTAGGAGAGGCCACCTGGGGGGCCCCACCGTGGCTGACGTAGGACCGGGGAGGGCAGACAGGCCGGGGGGAGCTGGCGGAAGGCCCGGCCTCCCGGCCTCCAGGCGAGGGCACGTAATTGAGCAGACCGGCTCCTCCAGCCCAGGACAGCGGCCTGGGGATGGCTGTGGGCCAGGCCTCTCCCCAGGCCCGTGGAGGGACCCAGGCGGCAGCGGGCAGCCTCCCCCTCCCTCTCCTTCCTCTTCCACCCATACCTCCAGGCCACCTGCTCCTCTGCTTCTTTCCCTGGTACCTTGGAAACAGTGAACTTTCCAAGAGCCATTGTGCCAACTCAGGGCTCCCGGCCTTCGGTCTTCACCTCCCTGGGAGGTTCTGTACGTTAATTCGGCACTAACGGCCTATCTGTGGCCATGAGGCTTGTTTCAATCACGCTCAGCCTCTGCCCCGACAGGCGGGAGGCGCCTTATTAACATCGCGGGTCTTGCGGACGCCCCTGTTGATTTACTTTCATTTCTCTCTGCACACACGTCTGCGTCCTCGGAGTGACTGTGGCACCTCCGTTAATAAGTGGAGCTTGTTCTGGGGTCAGAATGGCCCTCACGTGCCCTGCAGGTGGCCCGCCCCGCGAGCGGGCGGCCTCGGGAAGTCTGTTTCCTGTGTCAGCTGTTCGCCTGACTGAATGACACATTCCAGTGTATCATCCGAAAGAGCAGACACAGCCGAGCTGTGAGCGGGCGATTGCAGTGACTTCACGCGGGACCCACATGGAAGTGGTTTCCTGGGATGAGACTCACTCCCAGTCCGGCCGAAACTTCCAGAAATGCATCTCCCCTAATGCCGCTACGGCAGGGGCCTCACTGCTCCCTAGGGGCTGGGGGAGGGGCCCCACGCCGGGTCGGAGGCGCAGCAGGCGTGGACCAGGGAGAGCTCGGTGGCTCTGTGGCCACGCTAACACAGCAGCAGCAGGCGGCTCTGGAAAGGGGTCAGAGGTGAGAGCCTCTCGGGGGCCGGCCCGCCCCCGTCCCTCCCGCTCCCCTGGTCCCCCCGACCCCCCCATACCCTTGGTCTGTGCCTTCCCTTCCCTTTGCCTCTTCCTGGAGGGGCCCCTCGGCCCCCTGCTGCGCTGCTCTCAGGACACCCCCCCCCGAGGGGTGACCTCGGGGTACTGGGGAAACACCCTGACAGGTGAGACAGGGCTGGTGGACCCTCACAGGCCTTTGCCCCCCAGCTTGGCTCCGCTTCTGATGGAGGAGACGCACCCCGTCGTGGGCTGTGGTCGGCGCCCTCTCAGCCGTGTGGACCTTCCCTGCGGCCCGGCTGCGGCCCTGTGCCCGCCCTGACCGCGGCTGTGGGGACAGGCCACCCCTCCCTCTGTCCTGGCCCTTGGGCCCTGGGTCTCCCGGCCTCAGGGTCACCTCCTTCTAAGGGTGGCTTCTCCATCAGAGCCGGGCAGGGGAGGACCTGCTGTCGGGCGGGCCCCTGCCCGGCTGCCACTGGTCATCTGGGCATCAGCCAAGCCGCCTGGGGCCCTGCAGAGGAGCCCTGTCGGGAGGCAGGTCGCAATACCCACCCGCTCGCCCGGCCCCGGCCCACAGCTGCCTCGTGCCCCGGCCCGGTGGTTCTTTGTGGGCAGGCCCCCCTTGGGGGATTTCACCTGGCATTTTAGACATCGCGGGGCGGCTGCGATGCAGCCGGACGTCCAGAGGGGGACCTCGTGCTGATTTTTCTTCTTCACTTACGAGGCTCCTGCTCCTCTGAGGGTGAGGTCCTCTGTGTTTCTCCTACACCAGCTAGTTTGTCACCAAACTGTATTGTCACAATCACAGAACCCGTGATTTCTGTGAAAAGAGAAATATAATCTTCAGAAAGCTATGGTTGCAAAGGCTTAAAATAGATCCCTCAGAGCAAAACGGAAGATAACAGAGCTTGGTGGCGCTCCCTGGTTTGGGGTGAGAGGTCGACCCTGCATTCAGATCCACTCTGTTCCCACGAGCCTCCCAGTCGTCCTGTGAACGGGGAGCCCCCGTCCTCTCACGGAGCTCGCGGGCCGGACGGTGACGGCCGGTGTCATCTGGGTCCCATCGGTCTCTGTTGTGGGCTGAGTGGTGCCCCCCAGATTCATATGTTGGTGTTTTACCCTCCCAGGACCTCGGGATGGGAGGTCCTGTATCTGGAGACCGGCTCTCCAAACGAAGGTAAAATGAGCCTGTTGGGGTGGCCCGAGTCCCGCACGACCTGCTCCCTGTACGAAGAGGACAGGAGGACACAGACGCACAGAGGGACGGCCCAGTGAGAGCACAGGTAAGGAGAGGGCCATCTACACGCCAAGGGCAGAGGCCGCGGGGGGAGCCAGCCCCGTGACACCAGACCTCACGGCCTCTAGGACCGGGAAGGAGGACGCCTGTGCTCCGAGCCGCCCTGTCCGAGGCGCTCATGAGGCCTCGAGCATCCGGGCCCCGTGTCCCAGGCGGCTTTCTGTCTCCACCGGGGGGCCAGGCTAAGGGCACCCTAGGGAGGGGGTGACGAGGGGTCCCCGGGGCCCTGGCTTTGCTCTGCCAGCAGCGGACTGGTCCCCGAGCTTTGTGGGAGGGAGGCTCTGGGTGAGGAAACCCAGCCCTCCTGACACGCCCGGCATCTTGGGCCGGCCACCCCTGGGCCGTGTCCCTTGGGCTCCGTGGTCGGAAGGCCTCCTTGGAGGCAAGGAGGCCACTGGGCCCTGGACTTTGCTGCCTGGGGCTCCCGGCTGGTGGGGAAGGCGTCTGAGTCCTAGGCTGTGTCCCCCCGGCCCCACCTGGGGAATCTGGGGACTCTGGGGTCCCAGAGGCTCCCCCAGGGTGACCTTCAGGTCGGGGCTAATGGAGGAGCCCCCGTCCGGGCCGTCCAGCGCGGGGGACCTGAGCGCGCTGAGGGCCTCGGGGGCCGGGCTCACCGTGGCTCCTGACACACAGGTGAGCCTCCTTCTGGGTCTCCCTCCGGCCACCAGGCGCCCACTGGCCCTCCTCCCCTGTCCCCCAGCAGCTGGGGGCCCTGCGCTGGTGAGAGGTGGGGGGGCGGCAGCCTCGCAGCCCGGACCGTCCCTCCAGCCGGGGGAGGTGACGGCACTGGCACCCCAGCGGCCGCGGCTCGTGACCCCCCGGCCTCTCTGCAGTCAGGAGCCCCCTGCGGCCGGTCCCCGCCGGGCTCGTAGCCTGGTCTCCGGTGGTGGTCCCTCCCCATTTCCTTCCGTGCGGTACCCGCGGGGGCGGGCGGGGGCGGAGGAGAGATGGCCACCTGAGGATGTCCTGGGACCTGGCTGTGAGGTGGCCACAGGCAGGTGGGTCCAGTCCCACGGCCTGGCCGTGAGCGCCGTTACCCTGCAGCCCCCCGGGGCAGGCCCCCCTTTCTCAGGCGCTCATCCTGCCCTGGGGCTTTCCTGGCTCTCAGCCCTGCAGCACCCCCCCCCATCCCCCCCCCCATCCCCCCCCATCCCCCCCCCCCCCCCCCCCCCCCCCCCCGTCTTCAGGCTCCAGACTTCGCCCTGCGGAGCCAGGCCAACCCGGCTCGCCCAACCCCCCCCACGGCTTCCCACCCAACAAGCGGGAGAAAGGAAGCGGGTGGCGAGCGGCCAGGATGGCCCAGGAGTGCGCGAGCAGACACCCAGGAGCCGGGCAAGTGGAGGGGATGACTTAGCGCAGCAGGTGACACACACGGGCTTCCGCGTTGTGGCGCCCTCCGCCGGCTCAGGCCCAGGCCCCTGCATCTGGGGTCCCCGGGTCCCCGGGGCGACAAACCCCTGCGCTGGCCCAGAGCCCTTCCTGGGCCGCCACCTGCTGCCTGCAGGCCCGGCTCTCCACCTCGGACCCCTGTGTCTCTCTCCGCGGCCCACCGCCCGCCCCCAGCCCCGCCACGTGGCACAGAGATGCCACGACTCTCACTCCACCCGCAGAGCTCCTCCAGGCAGGTGCCCGGGGATCCCGGCTCGTCACTGGAGGGCCCCACGGCCCTGGGTCCTGTCGTGACAGCCCCAGGTCCCGGCCGTCAGAGGGAATTAGAAGGAACAGCCGTCCCGATGCGCGGGGCGACCGGCCAGATGCCCGACCGTTACCCACTCGCAGCAGGAAACTCGCAATCAAATTGTAAAGAAAGGTCACATTTGCAATAAGTAAAGAGGAAACAATGGTAATTGGTTCTGGAGCCCGTTAATACCTCTGCGGCCCCTGAGAGGCAAGTTGACGGACTTGAAACCTTTTTGTTCAGGTAATTAAAAATGAGGTTTCATTATATCATTAAAAGTGAGGGCATGCTAGCTCTTTTCTCAGGTACTATAATGTCAAAGGGAGAACGTGAACCCAACCAGGCATGGCCCTCGGTGTGTGAACAACGGATTCTCGGTTCCCCGGCCCTCCTGGCGGGGATGGAGGCCGGTCGGGGGGCTGTGAGGAGCTGCAGGGTGTGGGACCACGGTGGGGCCTGGGGAGGAACTGGCAGACTGCGATTCTAAACAGGTCCCGAGCTGCCTCTTTTCCAACCCGACAGATGATAAGGCAAGTGGAGGAGACAGGAGGTCCTTCCCT
Source organism: Kogia breviceps (assembly GCF_026419965.1). Lineage (NCBI taxonomy): Eukaryota > Metazoa > Chordata > Mammalia > Artiodactyla > Physeteridae > Kogia > Kogia breviceps. The sequence goes on from NC_081313.1 coordinate 1,146,594, forward strand.
GGTGAGGGTGACCGGGGCCGCAGGGCAGAGCGTAGAGCAAAGGCGTGAGCAGTCGTTCACGGACCGGGGTGCGGGCCTGGCTGCGCCCCCAAGGCTGGGAGGGGGTGCCACATGCCCCCCAAGGCCATGACCATCCCCCAAAAATCAAATGAAAACTTCGTACTGGGAAATCTCACCGTGTATAGAAACCGAGGTGAAATGTCACTTGTCGTGCATGTTTTATGAGTCGTGTTTACTTGTGTGGTTTTTTTTCTTTTACTGTATTTCAATCCCAACTACGAGATACTTGTAGGCACTTTCTTCAAACCTGGCGGTGGCGGCTTCATGGAGGACAAGTGGGATTTCAGCCGAGTTTTAATTGATGTTCAGAGTTTAGCATCGCTTTAATGTTCCCACAATCGTAACTGGATACTGCGTAAGGGCCGGGTGGGTGGCGGCCCCTTTGTGCCTTGACCAGGCCCTGCCCGTGTCCTGATAGCCGGCAGTGGCTCTCCCTCGTGAACCCCCCCCCCAAAGGATCGGGTGCCTATAAACCCAATTGTCATCTTTTGATGAAACATTTTTTGTGGCTTAAAAGAATGAGAAGAATTATAATATTCCAGATGTTTATTGCTTAAAGCACATTTTCTTGGTAAACATAATTCTCCATGAGACCCATTTAGTTTGTAAATATAACTATCAGTTTCCACCTGGATTTTAGGATTAAAAAAATACCGCAGTAGATATTTTTTTTGGCCTTAACAAAAATACTTATTAACTAAATCCCAATTTTATGTTAAAATAAAATTCTGTGCCAGAGCAACTGTGGTTATTTCTTTGTATATTTCCCTTCATAATTTGGATTTCCAGCATATTTAATCTTATTTTTAACCAAACAGAAGAAACACTGTATTGAAAGCTTTCTCCTGTTATGTGCAATTTGTTTTCTTCAACCTGTTGGTGAAATTAGCTGAAAAGTTTTAAGAAGGTAGCAAATTCTGCAAAAAAGATACGTTATTTTGATTGTTAAAACCCCACACAAATGAATCATAATTTTCCAGTTATCTCCATAATTGCCGTAGAGTGATTATTAGATTCACTGAACCACAGGCTCTGCACTAACATTACTGATTTGCCTTGGGGCAAAGGTGCTCTATGAACTTTGGTAGCTGTGTGGGGTGAAGCTGGGATTTAGGGCGGAGGCCTGAATGCCCACTTTTCTGACCCTAAAAACAAGCGACCGACAGAAGCCCTCCTGTTTCCAGTCCCAGACGCTCAGCACCGAGGAAGGTGTCCCGTGATCCCCAATGACTGTTTCTGAGCAGCAGGGGACCAGATCCAGGAGCAGCTCTGGAGGGACCATCTCGGGCCCCCAGGGGGGCTCCGTCCAGCTGCACCTCCACACGCAGGATGCAGGCGTGATGGGAGCCGTCACCTGCCCTGCAGCTCAACCTCAAAACCTGAGAGAAACAGAAGTTGCACAAAGATCACACCTGGCCCGGCTAGACAAAGCTTAACTTGTCCTGTAACGATCGTTTGCAAAGAAGGGAAAACACAGGTGTATTTTTCTGCGCTCACAATACCACACGGAATTCCAAGTAATTAAATTCCTGGGGGCCTCCACTCAGAGGCCCAGAGCCTCGTGGTGTCCATCCTGATGGAGAGGGTCCACGCTTCCTACTAAAGCCGAGGGGCCAGCCGGGTCAGCAGGCTGCCTGGCGACGGCTCCGGGCCAGGCCTCCGTGGCGACGGCCCCCCTCGCCCGGGCCGTCGCTGCCACATAACTCACCCTCCACGCGAACACGGCCACGTCAGGGCTTTACCCCCCGACCCACGACCCCCTTTGCCAGGGAGACACTGGAGCCCAGGTCGCAGGGGCCCAGCAGAGCAAGGCGTCTGGTTGCGCCCCCAGCCTATGGGATTCCTGCCTGGGGGGCTCTGAGCCCTGGAAGGAAGGGGTGGCCTTTCAATTCACCCAGAGGAACTAAACGAGCAGGCTGCCCCCTTGGGACCTGGCACACAGAGGCCTGGAGACAGGAGGCAGCCGTCTCCTCTCCCCACTTGGACTCGCTTCCCAGGGACACCCTTCTGGGGGCTGGTGCTGGGCAGGCTGGAAAGAGTGGGGGAGGGGAGGGAGGGGACGGAGGCCCGTGGCAGCCCAGCGCCCAGGTGGCCCCAGGCCTCTGCATTCTGACGCCTGGTCTCTGTCTCCAGCTCCTGGCTGCCCCCAGCGCACACTCGGGGGTCCTGGCGGGACAGCCTGAGCCCGGCTTCGGACCCCCATTCCCCGGACCTGGCCAGGGGCTTGCCCACTGCCCCATGGGAACTGGTCCACAGCTGCACAGTCGCGTCTGCTTCTGCAGGGGGATCCAACAGCCCATAATCTTAAGAGTTCCTGCAACAAATACATTTAACCCATTTTAATTTGGAAAACGTCCCTTTTAAACCAACCTTGAATTTAGAAGTATGGGTGAAAGGGAAGCCTCACGGAACAACCACACCTACTCAGCAACTTATGCCATGTGCACATATTTTCAAAAAATTACTTAAGATCAACCAACAGGGCTTCCCTGGTGGCGCAGTGGTTGAGAGTCCGCCTGCCAATGCAGTGGACATGGGTTCGTGCCCCGGTCCGGGAAGATCCCACATGCCGCAGAGCGGCTGGGCCCGTGAGCTGTGGCCGCTGAGCCTGCGCGTCCGGAGCCTGTGCGAGAGAGGCCACAACAGAGTGAGAGGCCCGCGTACCGCAAAAAAAAAAAAAAAAAAAAAAAAAAAAAAGATCAACCAACACTGGAATCCCATTATTATTATTATTTTTGCGGTTCGCGGGCCTCTCACTGTTGTGGCCTCTCTTGCTGCGGAGCACAGGCCCCGGACGCACAGGCTCAACGGCCACGGCTCACGGGCCCAGCCGCTCCGCGGCACGTGAGATCTTCCCGGACCAGGGCACGAACCTGCGTCCCCTGCGTCGGCAGGCGGACTCTCAACCACTGCGCCACCAGGGAAGCCCTGGAATTCCCTTATTTTTAAGGAAAATCCAACAAGTAGAGTATGATATAAAAAAATTAATCTGCCTTCCTTAAAAATATTATAGTCATCATTTCAATGGGAAATAATCTTTGTGTTAATAAGACTGCGATTTTCCTATATGAGGATCAAGTTAATTTGCTACTTATGTGAGAATAATGCCGAGTCCTAATATAAAGCACATAATACCCATAACACAACCTTACACTTGCTCGGCGCTTCACAGCCTCCAGAAGCCCGGCGTGACCACGGGCGCTGCTGGCTCAACCACAGCTCGCTGGGCAAGCTCCCCTGGGCCGCAGCCACAGAATTCCCGTCTGGAGTCCGTCGTTGCCACTTACAAGTTTTAAAGAAAATCCTCATCTATTTTAACATCAGGGAAATTATTTTCATTTTCCCGTGAACCCCAAAGTCTGTTAAAATCAGTTCTTATGACTCAGGTTCTTGTTGTTTTCAGCTGGGGATATTTCGGGACAGGCAGCAGAGAGCGTTTTCATGGGGAGAGCAGATCTGGGGCTCGAAGCATAAACAGGACCAATGCAAACGCTCCAGGGAGGCGAGAAGGCCCGGAAGCAGGGTCCTGGCGGCCCGCCGGGGGAGGGCGTGGGCGGGGGGGGGCGGCCAGCGTCTCTCTTACAAGGGAGCTGACAAAGTCCTGCTGTAAAAGCTCTGGAAACCGAATTCATTTGAATCTAAACTGGGTTCCCTGTTATCCATCCTGTGGTCCTTGGAATTACACTTTGTTGATGAGCCAGTGCACTGTTTCCTGTGCTGCTGGTGGAACTCCCAGGCCCCAGACAAACAGCAAACCCACCCGACGCTTTTCGCAAAGCATGGGTCGGATGTCTGTGCGTCTGGCTGGGTTTGGTGTCCAAGTCTGTCCCTCGGAGCCCGTCTTGGCGTGCCACCCTGAAGATGGCTTTAGAGTCCACCTTGGATTTTCGTCTCCAAGTGGGGCCTTCCTCTCTGGTGCATAAGAAGTGTTTCGGATGGTGCCCTAAATAATGTCTCAGATGGAGAGGGCGTGGTCTGGTCCGTCGTAGCAACTGAAGTGCTGGTTCTCCCCCTGGCTCACCAGGGCACTAAGCGCCATCTTCACGGAAACACTCAGCCAAGCTTCAGAGATGTCGCGAGGTTTCTACTGGCCCCAGTGGCAATGATTACAGAACCAGTCGTCCAGCGCGTGATTTCGTTTTAAAGGCGACGGTGCTCTCCAGTGTCTAATTAGTAGAGAAGCTCATTCTCCCCATTTTCAAACGAAATAGATTTTGAAGATTTTCGCTCACCCGGGGATTTGGATCAGAAAAATTCTGTGGCTTATAAAGTCATTTGTTCTTCTGTTGTGATTGTATTCACAGTGGAAGGGTGACGGAAAGGTCAGCTATAACTCTGCCGTTGCGTTTTAGCTTCAAAAAAAATGTAATATTGATCGATAAGAAAATGGAAAAGCACGACTATTAGCGCCTGACTTGATCTTCTCTGACCTTTACCCGCCACGTGGATTTTACTCCGAAATGTTATGTCTCCCGTTCAAAAGGTTTGTCCTGTTTAGTCTCCTATTTAGTTAACACACGATCCTGTCCGCTCCCTCTAATGTTGCAACATTTCCTTGATTTCCTTGTGGACCCGTGTCCGTGCTACGTGTTTTCTCTGTCACCGAGACCGGCTCTGATGGCAACTGCTTTGCTAGGAGCCCCCAAAGAATCACATCAGGCGACACTTAATACCTTGGTCATCTTGCAGGCTCTGGGGTAAATCGCTGTTTGAGACAGGAGAGCCCCGCATGCATGAGCGTGCAGTCGGTCGGGAGGCCGCCGCGTGTGCCGGGGACGCGGCCCTCGTGGGAGAGCTGGGCAGGTGGTGCAGGAGCACGGTTCCCAGCGGAAAGCGGCCATCAGGACAGGTCCACGCCGAGACCGCGCTTCCCTGTGCAGAGATGTGGACTCTTGTGCCAACTCAGGCTCAGGAGGCACTGAGCAGCCCCGAAAGGGCTCCTGCAGTGACGCCTGGGGACCCTCCCCGGGTCGGGGGTGTGGTGCAGAGAGGAAGTGGGCTGAGCTCAGGGTGTCGGGCTGATCAGGGCTTTGGACAAGTCGGTGGGGGCCTGCCCTGGGCTGAACGGTGGCCCCCAAAGTCAAGTCCTCCTAGAGCCTGGGACTGTGACCTCGTTTGGAAATGGGGCGTTTGCAGATGTCATCAAGTTAAGATGAGGCCACGGTGGATGAGGCTCAGCCCTCAAGCCAACGGGACTGGGCCTTATAAGAAGGAAATCTGGGCACAGACACACGGGGAGAAGCCACGTGAGGACAGAGGCAGAGCCTGGAGGGAGGAGGCCCCAGGGAAGCAGAGCTGTGGAGAGAGGCCTGGGTGGGACGCACCCTCCCTGCCGGCACCTTGCCCTCCTGCGTCTGCACTTTGCCCAGAACTGGGAGAAAACACGTTTCTGTGGATTTAAGCCACCTGTTTGTGGAAACTAATACGGAGTCCCGAGAGCGTAGGGGTCAGCAGGTGACCCCTGGTAATGGGGGGGAGAGGCAGCCCGCCCCTCCCCCCCCTTCCCCACAGCCCTTCCACGGAGGCCAAGGTCACCTGCAGGAGCTGAGAGTCACAGGCGACCAGTCACGGGGGGGGGCCCGTGCTCCAGATCCCAGGGGCCCGTGGCAGGGGTCCCGCACAGGGGCGCCCCCGGCGGGGCGCAGAGCAGGAGGGCCAGATGCCCCCACCGCCTCTCCGCTGGGGCACGTCACCCTCGTCGGCCACCCCCAGGGGATCTCCTGGTGCTTCTGGTGACCCCGCGGGGTCAGGGGCCGCGGGAATGAGTGTGCCTCAGTGTGACTCAGTGGTGCCCTGGCTCCGTGCACGGGGGTGGGCGCAGCCCCTGCTCACACGCCGTCTCTTCTCTGCTGGGTCGGGGCGGGGTGGGGGGGCTCTGTGCTCTGGCCCTTCTCAGGGGACAGCGGGGCAGGAAGGGCCGAGATAAGCCCTCTCGGTGGGTTATCTGCTGACCCCTGGAGAGGCTGAGAGGGAAGTGTTGTCATCCGGGGGCACGGGGGGGGGAACCCGGGGGGGCCTGGGTCGGAGGCAGGGCCCCGCGAAGACAGCGCTGGGCCCGACCCGCTGTCAGCGCCCATCGCCGCAGCCCGGCCTCGCCCGGCTGCCCTGCGTGAGCGCACCTGCAGGGGTGAACCCTGACGGGGCCGCCGGGCACGGGAGGGGGACTTGCTGCGGCTGGAGGCGGCCCCCGGCGGGAGCCGAAGAAGAGATCAGCCGAGGGGGCGACCGCAGGCCAGGCTGTGGACTCCAGCTCGCGTTTCCTTAAATCCGAGTTCTTTCATTTTCCGGGAACTGCAGGAATATTGGAAGGTGAAGGGCGCTTCTGTGTTTAAAAAAATAGGCATTTCACTTGACCGTGGCTTCTGCATTCATTTGTGTATAAACAGCCTCCTGCCTATGAACGGCTTTGAAAGAATCTCCATGTATTCAAATCAATCACAGCCCCACCGCCTCCCAGAAACACCACAGACAGTTTCATCTGATGGGCGCAAGAGAATCAGGAAACAGGTTTTTTTTTTTTTTTCCCCCAAATAATCATTGCTTTCTAATTCCCTGTGATTGATTTAACAGTTGAGAGGATGATTCAATACAATTGTACTGCGCTAAGCAATGCTTTTCTCAGTGGACGAGAATGTCTGTGTATTGATGAGCACACGTAACAAAGCATTCGGAGGCTGCGGTAGTGGGAGGGAAGGATGTCTTCCTATTTGAAATTCAAGGTGGTTTTGAAGCACCTAAAATGCATTGTATTTGATTAAGCAACCTACACTGTGGGTCATAGAAAATTCTTGGCTACCCCTTAACAATAAAAATGACTCAATGTGTTACTCGTTGGAATTGTAACTGGTTTTAACTTCATTATAAAGGCAACTTGCCGATATTTTTACAAGGTACATTTTATCATTTATACCTTATACACATGTCGCCAAAGTGAAATAATTTTTCAGGGTGGAAGAGGTGTGATTTACAATCTTTTAAAGAGGAGTTTTCTAGATTATAAATTCCATTCTAGCTTAAAAACTTATCAAAATAATAAAAAAACTGATATCTTAATATCGGGGGGGGGATGTACTTTTAACCAATATAAATCTATAAACTACATCCTGTAAACTCTGCTCAGAAAAGGAATTTCCGTGAACTCAGAAATGTGCTTTGCTGCTTGTCTGTGAGACCAGTTGAGTCAACCGACCCCCAGAATCATACGGAAACCGCTGCGTTAAGTACTTTATTCTAGGAACATGAGCGATTTTAAAATGAAAACTCTGGTTTCTGTTCGGATGTGTGTCAGGATGGAGGTGTAAACAAGTGAGAGAAAGCGCACAAGAACCACAGCAGAATGCACACTGGACGACGGCCGAGCCTCGGGACACGGGAAGCCAGCTGATTCACGGATCTCCATCTGAAATACTCTGGTTCCATTCTCTGAAGGCTGCACACAGTTCAGTGCCACGTGCTCGGGAAATGGTATTTTGGCTTTGCCCCTCGTCCTGAGAATCCCTGCTTTTATATTGAGTTCCCGCTAGTAAACCAGCCACCGGGAAAAGGCGTGGAATGCCGGGTCTTTGGGAACTGCCTCAGGGTCCCCCCTGTCGAGTCCATCCCTCCAGTGCATTTGTCTCTTGCCCACGTTTCTTCTCCGCAAAGAGTGACCCCCTTGGGTTTCAACAGACAGAAGCAGGAAGATTGCCGTATCTTCCCGGGCGAGTCAAAGCCCGCTGACGGGTGGTGGTTTCGTTTCGTTTTTAAATTTATCATATTGAAGTCGAGTTGATGTACAATGTTCTGTTAGTTTCTGCTGCCCAGCAAAGTGACTCAGTTATACACATCCATACATTCTTTTTCATCTTCTTTTCCGTGATGGTTTAACACAGGATATTGAATAGAGTTCCTTGTGCTCTACAGTGGGACCTGGTTGTTGATCCATCCTACATGTAATAGTTTGCATCTGCTGACCCCAAACTCCCAATCCATCCCTCCCTCACCCCTGCTATTCCCCTTGGCAACCACAAGTCCGTTCTCTATGTCTGTGAGTTTGTTTCTGTTTTGTAAATAAGTTCATTTGTATTAATTTTTAGATTGTACATATAAGTGATATCATATGATATTTGTCTTTCTCTGTCTGACTTACTTCACTTAGTATGATGATCTTTAGTTGCATCCGTGTTGCTGCAAATGGCATTATTTCGTTCTTTTTTATGGCCGAGTAATATTCCATTGTGTATATGTACCACATCTTCTTTATCCATTCCTCTGTCGATGGACATTTAGGTTGTTTCCATGTCTTGGTTATTGTAAATAGTGCTGCTATGAACACCGGGGTGCATGTATCTTTTCGAATTATAGATTTCTCTGGATATATGCCCAGGAGTGGGGTTGCAGGAACATACAGTAGCTCTACGTTTAGTTTTTTGAGGAACCTCCATGCAGTTTTCCACAGTGGCTGCACCAATTTACATTCAATGGGTGGTGTTCTGAACGTCGCAATATGAGTGAGAAGTTCTATCTAGCGGGAGACCTGATTGATTTGAGTTTACAGCGGTGGGAGCGGGTGCCCAGGGCTGCCGGGTCATAACGCTAACCCTGGTTAAAAGCCTGAGGTGTTCCGGGACCAGCAACCTCGTCCGTCACCCACTTGGAGCTGCACATGGAGTCCCGTCAATGTCGGTTCTGAACGTGTTCTGGAAACACAGGGAACAAGTCATCAGCAGGCACTGCCCCCTCTTGGTTCTGTCTGCTCCACAGCAGAATTCCTTAAAAAGCTGGGGGAAGGCCTTCTAAGCTCCGAAAAGACTTAACAAACCCTGTAGTCATGATTCCTCGACAAAATGGCGTTGCTCTAGCTTATCCGTAATTATCCCGCAATATCTCAGTCCACTTGGCACTTTCCACTCTCTATGTATACAAAATCTCTTTTTTCCGACCTGCATTTCTGCAATAATTCCCACTGGAGCACACAGCTTTAAGGTGACTTATTAAACCAATGGAACCACTTCCATTAACTTTAAGTGTTAAGGCCCGGATCGCTCCAGCCTGTGATGCCTGGGGGCCCTGCGTGGTGCCCGGGGGATGCTGACCCTGGTGGCTGTTTCCTGATGCGGGGAGGGCAGTGGTGGACGCGGGTGTGACGCCCACGTCGGAGGTTGAAGCCCACCCCCAGACTTAGCGCGTCCGGGAGCAGCTTTCTCTTCGGACACCACGTGTGACATACACTAAGTCTCCGGGAAGATGGACCTCAAAGCCTCCTATGTTTGCCACGTTCCCCCCGGGCCTGAGTTGGGCACCAGCCTGGCCCTCAGTGACCCACAGCTGGCCCTTCAGGGCACCAGCATCCCCGGGAAGGCCCCTTCCTGCTGGATTTGGCCAGAGGTGGGACGCTGTCTGTGACTCAGCTCCCAGGGGAAGGACGGCCGGTGTGAGGGGGCCTGCGGGGTCCATGGCATTTCCGGATTGGCTGGTCCACTCTCGGGTCTGTGGCTTGGACAGTGCGATTCAGAAGAGTCTTGTTTTTCTCAGTGACTCAGGATAAGAAATGACTCAGCTGGATGACTCGTGGGATCAGCCAGGAAAGGGGCCCCCACCGCCCCACCTGAGGCTGAGCTGCTCCTTCCCTCTCTTCACCATTGTTTTCTTTCTTTTTTGAATAAACTCTTGGATGGGTTTAACCCGTGTCTGTTCAAGTCCTCATGACGACACTTGCCGCTGCTGTGAAAAGGCGGACTTCTTGGGCCTGGCCCCCGCGCCAGGGGGCCGTTCCCGGGGCTTTTGACACAGAGGGGCCTGTCCATTTAGGTAGCCTGAGCCCAGGTCCCGATGCTGGGGGCGGAGGAACCAGCAGTTGGGGCCGGACTGAGAGCGGGGTGGGGCCGCGCGCACAGCTCAGGGCAGTGGGTCTGGGAGACCCTGTGCGGGGGAGGCCCGGTGTGCGGCAGCCCGGGATCGGTGAGGTGCCCAGGCGAGAGGCCCAGCCTTGCGGGGTTTGCAGCTCTTCCTTCATTTCGGCTGCTGAGTTCCTTACCCCAGAGCTGCCCCTGGTTCCCCACCCGGCGTGCTGTGCTGACCTAGAGCCAGTGGCAGAGGAACGCTAACGCAGCCCCCAGGACCTGCCCCCCGTTCCCATGTGCGTCCCCTGCCCTCAGTGGGAGGGAGCCTGGGACTCGCGGGTAACCCGTAGAATACGGCAACGGTGGCACGTGTGCAGTTATATGCATGTGATCACATGCTCATGATTATGCATGACCACACATACACAACTGCATTTCATGACTATCTGCACATGATTACATGCATGTGACCACATGTGTGGTCCCATCGTGCAATGACACTGGTGAGATTTCGGGTGCATGATCACACATGCATGATTACCTGCATGCAATTACAGTGCACAATCATACACAGTGGTTGTTTGCACACGATTGCATGTATGTAACTACACACATGATTACACGGCACAATAGTCTGCACATGGTTGCATGCATGTGATCACACGTCTGTGATGGCATCACACATGGTTGTGATCCTGCCTTGCGGGGAGACTTTCTCCCTTGCTGGCTGTGAGGGAGCAGGGCAGGGCTGAGGGCTCTGTGTCCAGTCCCCGCAGTGCAGCACAAGTGTATATGCGCGCACACACACTTGCACACGCACACTCACGCTTGCGCGCACACACACGCACACGCACGCTCACGCTTGCGCACACACACTCATGCTTGCGCACACACACACGCACACTCACACAGGCACTCCCAGCGCTGCTGCGTCTCTCAGCACCCACCTGGCCGAGCTGTGTCTGCAGAGGTCAGGGTGCCCTGTCTGGCAGGACCGGAGGGCGGGCGTCGAGCCAGTTCCAGAAGACGGCGCTCGAGAGAGCCGAAGGGGCTGGTCTGGGAAAGGTTATGAACAGACGGAACGGAGAAAAGTGCTTTTCACAAATGGCTTTCTGGGGGGCGGGCAAACGCAAGAGCAGCCCCGGACGGGCATTTGCCACGGTGTCTGGACACAGAACATCGTTACGGCCGAGCCTGCAGCTCTCTGCTTGTCCAGCTGGACTGTGCACGTAGGACTGTGGGCGTGTGAGCACACGCCCTCCAGTGTGTGAGTTTGCACACGTGTGCACATGTGTCTGGGTGTGCACATACGTTCATGTGGGGGCTGGGAGCGTGCACGTACGTGGTGCATATGCCCTGTGTCACCAGCTGACCAGGTGTCCGATTCTCGGGTCCATTCAGAGGCAGCACTTTATGGCCTTGGACTCAAGGCCAGAGGAGGTTTGAAGCGTGGACACCAAGGATGCCCTAGAATATTCTGCAGCAGACTTCTGGCTGGCAGGCAAGCCCACCTCCGTGCCCAGCAGGTGTGGCCTGAGGCCGGCAGCCTGGGGCTCCCAGGTGCCACCACTGCAGACACAGCCGGGCAGCTGGTGGCCTCCAGAGAGGAGAGGGCTCCAGATGGGTCACGGTTGGCCCCCTGGCTTTGTTTATATTTATTTGGTTATTTTTTCTGAATGACCCCTGTGCGCTGGTTGCCCTCGAGGGAGGCGCTTCCACCCTCAGGCTGGTCTACCCACGGCTCAAGGCCTCCCCGCCTCCCAGGGACCGCCAGGGCCTGCAGTGGTGCTCTCCTCTGTCACCCTGTCTGCTCTGCTCTGCGACCCGTGGCTGCAGGGCCGAGAGTCCAGCGCAGCCTGGCCTCCAGACTCCTCAAGAGTGGCCCTGCCTCATGGGGGCCCTGCCACCGAGGGACCGACGGAGAAGGAAGACGCTCTCTCCAGCCCCGGGGCACACCTGGCCCTGCCACTCCCCGGTCCCCCACACCCAGGTCAGAGCTGCCGCCGCAGGAGGGGTGTGGAGGAGGCGCACCTGGAAGTCAGGGCAAAGCCGTCCTCCGCTCTCTCCCCTCCCCTCCCCTCTCCCACCCGCTCCCTTCCCCCAGTGCCCCCCACCCCGGGGTCTTTTCAGCGGCTCCATCCTAGTGCAGTGAGACGGAGGCGGGTCAAGCGCAGCAAGGCAGCCGCCTGGTTAACACGGCACAGGTGCAGAGCCAGGTGAGCAGGACACGCCCCTCACGTACCCGGGCGTGGCTGGTGCATCTCTTCTGCGTGTGGCACTGCAGGTCCTCTGTGGAGGCGAGTGCTTGGCGTCACCGGGTCCACGCGGGCTGTGCGCTTTGCTGCTTGTGTGAATCCAGCCCTCGCCTCCCGAGGCCCCAGGACAGCCTTACCTGGCCCCTGGCACGTGGCCTCTGTGCAATGGTGAGCGGGGCGTCACCAGCCACATCGCGAGACGGCTCGGGTATTTACGGAGAGACTCGCACGTGGCTCCGCCGAGCGCGCGCGCACGCGCACACCCCCCGTTTTCTGTGGGCCTGGTCCTCGGCGCCTCGGTTCTCCCAGACTTTCTGGGGCTCCGTGCGGATGTGACAGGACATGCCCAGGAAGTGCCGTGCAGCTGGACCTGCGTTTCTTTGCTCGGTCACCCCCGGCCTCCGACGTGCCTGCAGTGACAGCTGGAAGGCCGGGGACGTGTCGGCGAGGTAACCTTTCCTCGCCTCTCGCTGTCACATCTGTCCCCTGCCACTGTGGCATTCGGGAGCCCTCCCTGCTGCCACCGGCCCTGCTGCAGACGTGAGCCAGCGGCTGCCAGATGACACACGTCAGCGGCCAGAGCAGGGCCTGACCTCGGAGGCACGCGCTGGGGGGAACCAGGAGCCGAGAGCGGCCCTCAGCAGCCATCTGGCGCATTCCAGAGGCTCTGGTGACCCGGGGGTGTCAGGCGCCATGCCGCCCCTCCTGAAGGCCCGCCCTCCCGCCCTCCCTCCCCCGAGCTGGGAGAGCCAGCCCCCGAGGCTGGAATAGTCGTTAGCAGCAGCGAGAAGCCTAAGGCTCTCAGCACAGGGATAGGAATGCGAGTCCCCCCTTGGGCTGGCAGGCAGCCTGTCCAGGCCTGCCGGGCTCTCTCCTCCCCACACCTGGCTCAGGTGCCTCTGGGCCTCCTCAGGCCGCTGTGGGACACACCCCACCTCCACCAGCTCCAAGACTGGGAACACCCCGACGTTCTCCCCCCGCACTGAGCACAGGGGACGCTGAGACTTGCGGGGAAGGGGCTGCAGGAGGTGCGCTGTCTGCAGGGCCCGCGTGGGCCGAGGGCGTCCCACTCTAAGTCCTGTGTTTCTTACTGATGTTAAAGGAGCAATAAAACTTCTAAATAATAATGAAAGATCATTTTAAGGTGGCTTCATTACAGGAGGAAGCTGAAAATGGATTCTATCAGGTGACACCACCTTATTTCTGTTTTCTTCTTATTTAAAAAAAATTTATAGACTCTATTTTTTGGAGCAGTACTAGGTTTACAGAAAAGATGAGCAGGAAGTACAGAGAGTGCCCACCTAGTGCACCCACCCCCGTCCCTCCTGTCACGCCACCTGCACGGGGGCGGCACCAGCTGTCATCACTGATGAATCGATATCGATACATGACGATTAATCGGAGTTCACAGCGAGTTCGCTCCTCACCAGGTGTACGTTCCACGGGTTTGGACAAATGTCTAAAGACGTGTGTCCACCATCACGGCATCGGGGAGTGTTGTCACTGCCCTAAAGTCCCCTGTGCTCCACCTATTTCTCCCCCCCCCCCGGTCCCCACGGCAACCACGGATCTCCTGCTGCCCCGGTGGCTGTGCCTTTTCCAGACGCCACTGAGTTGGCCTCGTGCAGCGTGGAGGCCGCTCAGACGGGCCTCCTTCACTCAGTAAATGCGTTTAAGCTTCCTCCGTGCCTTTTATTTGTATCTCCTGCCCCTCGGGCTTCCCGTGGGGGACACGGGTTCCACCCCAGGCCCACCCACGGGCCCTGTGCTCCCTCGCGGGGTGGGCGCCCATGGCAGGGCCCTCTCCCCCTCCTCCGGGCGGCTCAGGGTGGCTCTTCGCTGACATCAAAGCTGTTGCCCTGGCTTCCATGTAGAGCTCCCGGTGGCTCGTGGCACGCACTTATTATCTCTTTAACTCAATCGGGAATAAGCTCCCTCCAAGACTCAGGCCGACCGACTCGCCGAGGCCGGGGCACCCCCCCACGGCACCCCCCGGGGACACACACGGCGACGCCTCCACGAGGACTCTAGGGGCCTCCAGAGGTGAGGACCAGCCTTGCTGCCCCAGAGCCTGGCCGGGGGCACATGTGGGAAGAGGATGCTGTCTGGAACAGCTGAGGGGGCTGCGTTCATTCGTCCTGTCTCCCTGCCCCCCGTGAGGCCAAGGGAGTCCCTTCCTCCTTCCTGGGGTCCCTGTACTGGGGTCTCTGAGGGGCCGGGAGAACCGTGTGTGGTTAGGAGCCAGAGCAGCAGTGAGCCTGGGTCTGGTTCCTTGTCCCCTGACCCCCTCCCCCAGGGGAGCGAGAGAGGCTCGGGAGCGGGGCCTCGGCTGCCGCTGGGGTTCACGCCCACGCCTTCCAGCTTGGTCCCCCTCACTCGTCTCGCAGGTAAGCGGGCATCCTGAGTGCCCGCCACGGCCAGCTGGCCACCTGGGTGAGCTGACCCCTGGGGCCGGCCCTTCTCCCTTGTTCTTGGTGGGAGCCGGGCGTCCAGTCCCCACACCAGGGCCTGGGTTCCCACGTGGCAGTGGCTCTCGAGGGCCCCGTACCATCTCTGGCTTCAAGTCTGACTCACTGTCTGGCCAGAAAGTGAGATTCAACTCTAGACGGATTCCGCCAGCCCCAAGACCCCGGTGGACTGGGGCTCCTGCCCTCAAGAAGCTGGAGCTGCAGGAGAGGAGAGACCACCCACAGTGATGGCTTGCGGGCGGCAGGGGCGTGCTCATGGCTCGAAGGGCCGGGGTGGTGCCCGGCCTGGGCCTCGAGTCAGGACGGTGGGAGCGAGGGGTGTATGAGGGGCCTCGGGGTGGGGAATCTGCTCGTCTTCCAGCCCAGCCTGCAAAGGGGGCCGTTCTCCAGACTCATCATAGGCATCGGGGGAGGCTTCTACTCTCAGCGCCAACCCTCAGCGTGCAGACCCCTGGCGTGCTGGGTGGAGGCGGAAGGAGGAGCACCGTGTTAGAAGAAGGTGTTTTTCTGGTCTTGGGGACCGTGGAGCCTGCAGCGATGCCCAAGGGGGAGAGCACGCCTGTCCAGGGCGCTGCTGCAGCTGGAGGGCTTAGTGCCTGGAAGGAAAACCGAGAAGGCTCTTCCCAACCCTGACACCACGGAAGGCTCAACCAGGAAGCCCGAGCCATGTGGCAGCACAAGCACAGAGTGACAGCGGTGTCACAAGCGTGCGCTGGCCTGGGCTGGGAGCCTGGCGGTGTATCAGTCAGGTTTGCTGCGCGACAAACTTCTCCAAATCTCAAAGAGCAATTCTCCTCACCTCCCACCTGGGCTGAGGGCTGGCGGCTGCGTTTCCCATCCTGGGCCGCACCTGGGACACGCGTTCCTCATGGTGGAGGACAGAAACCAGAGATGGCTCACAGCCCGTTGGCTGAGGCGGGGTGTGGTGGAGCCCGCGTCTGAGGGCCGGGGGCTCGTGGTCTCCCCGGGGGGACATGGCAGGTCACAGGGAATAGGCTTCTTCCAGGAGGGGGGACGGTGCGGTGGGCGGCCCTCCAGTCACGTGGTCACCGGGCTCCCTGAGAGCCGGTATGGGGCTCCGCGCGTCACTGGGAGAGCAGTGCTGTGGCGTGGCTCTCACGTCGTCCGTGGGGCGGTGTTGGGCAGGTGGCCACGTAAAGGCAGCATCTACGTGGGGTGAGGGCCACTTAGGTCACGTTCTCCTTAGCAAACAATGAGATTTCACGTGGGCTGGACGTCGCACTCGCTGCTAGACCTCATACTGACTCTTGTTGAGAGGCGCTTGCGTGTGGCTGCCGCGGCGCCTAAACGGACGGATTAAAAGGAGTGCCCGGCGTCCATCCGCTTTAGTCCAATAGCTTCAGTTCGGTCATGGGCCGTATTTGCACTTCAGGACTCGGCGGCAGTGACGTGGGGCTGGAGGCTGTCCCGCGGCCTCTCGATGGGGGGCCCGCGGTCGGCCCCCAGGGCCTTCCTGCCAGCCGAGGGGGCTGAGGCTCGGGGGGCGAGGCTGCAGGCCTGGACACAGCGCAGACCCGCCGCGGTGGTCCACCCAGAGGCAGGAGCTGCTCGGACCTGGCCCATCGGCTCTGCCCCAGACACCCTCGCTGGGCACATATTCTGGTCCCAGCAAGACGCAAACGATCAGAAGCCTCCTCTTCGAAGAGCAGTTGGAGGAACGCGAACCTGTGCGGCGACGGTGGTGTCCCGGTGGCCCTCCTGCGTGTGGTGGAAGCCTTCTAGACCCAGGGCCAGCCTCCACGGGCCCCGTTAAAGTCCCTCCCGGACGGGCTGAGCTGTCTTCCTTTCTCCTCCTGGAAGAAGACTCCCAAGTCTTAGGAAGCGGCCGCAGGGAGGGCTGCTACCCTCTGAGGGCCGCAGGGCCCGCGGGGCGACCGGACGGGCGGTGGGGCCCGTGCTGGGGCTCAGGCGACTCTGCGGGGACAGGCCGGCCCGAGGGAAGCGGCCGCCACACGCGCGCATCTCGTCCTCAGGTGGGCACTCGGGGGGTCCGCTGGGTTGCGAATGATTATGGCCCCGTGGACAGACGTTCCCCCCCCCGCCCCCCCGCTTGTGAGCCTGTGGCTCTAACTCCCCGCCCCGGGGGGCATTTCCCAGCTCCCTCCTTATTTAGTTAGTGTCTGTGGAGGCTCCCGGGTTCACCCTTCAGCACCACCTCTCCTAGTTCCAGGGTTTCCTGCCCGTCTCCTCCACCCCTGGTCATTCTCTCCCGTGAAGCCGGCCCGGGGGCGGGGGGCGTGTCCTGGGCGGTGAAGGCGTGGGGGGCTGCGTGCAGCTGCGAAAATGAGCACTTCCTCTGCACCCAGGATGCTGTGGTGCGCACGGGCTGGAAGAAGAATTTCCAGACCCCAAGTATTTTAGGTGAGAGTGAGTTTATTGAGAAGAAAGAGCAGAGTTAGCTCGTGAGGGGCCCTGCGAACACAGCGGGCGACTTCCTGATAGACCAGCGGGAGCCGACCCCCTTTGCGGGCTAGTAGCCAACTTCTATAGCCTCAAGACAAGGAAAATTCCTGCTGGCGGGATGGCACTAGGTGATTGGTCAGGATGATACAAGGTTGTTACATGGTGAATATTTTACCTAATATGGAGTCAGGGCGCTGCCGAGCCCGTGGCAACAGTTGCTATGGGGGCTCGGTTAATTCCGGGGACTTTTGTCCTGAGCCCTCGATCGAGGGCTCCACACAGGAGATGCTTCAGAAGAGAGGCAAAGGGGGGTGGAGGCGTGGGCAGCCCCGTTCGTTTCCCCCCCCAGGACACCCCGGTGACCAGCTCCGGATGAGCCGCTCAAGCGTTGCGGGGAGCTCCTTCCCTCCAGGGCTGTGGGCCGGGCTCCGGCTCGTCCTCGCTAGGGAGCCTGAGGCCGGCCACCTCCCCTCTGTGCCCCCAGCCCTGCAAAGCTCTCCCGTGGGACCCTCAGGGCAGCTTTGTCAGGTCAGGTCTGGGTGGTCCTGTGCATGTCATCCTGGTCCCCGGGGGGTGAGGCCGCGCGCCGCCAGCGCTTCTGCACGGGGCCCATAAATCCTTCCTGCGGGGCCCGCCACTCAGACTTCCAGCCACCCTGTAGCTACACGGCACTGATGATACCGCAGAGCAAATAAATGGCCATTTCACTTTGCAGATTACACGTAATTGTGCTTGGACTGTGTCAACTTCAGGTTTAATTGGTGTGGAGGCTGCGAGGCATGCGGTTGGGCAGTGAAATTTATTTCTGCAATAAAATTTGCCATAACTGAGAGAGAAAAAGTAAAGGGGAAAATAACGTTTCACACCGTAATTACATAACGAAGCTCGAATTAGAAATATCGCTTGGTCCACAGACTTCCTCTGGACCGGGGAAAGTGGAAGACAAAGCCGGCGTCGCGGTTCTTGGATTCTTAGGAGGACAGAGTTCTGAGGCTCAGCGCCGCGGACACGGGGTTGTTCCTGAAACAGAGCCCTCCGTAATGATGGGCCGCTGAGAACCAGACGGCACCGAGGTGGCGGGGAGGCTCAGGAGAGACGAAAACCTGGAACCGAGGAGAGGACGTTTACTTTCTTCTTACATAAAAATGAATCTTGTGAAACAGCTCATTGGGTAGGAAGGCTTCTTAGAAAGGAAGAAAAAAGACAAATTACTGCACTGCGGCTCCGTATTTATCTAAAGGTGTATCATTAAGCCGGAATTCTGATGATAATCTGCAAACTAAGTGCTAAACAGTGGAGGTCTGGTTCCCACGTGACAGTTCCAAGGCAGAGAAGCTCGAGATTTCACTTGTCACCTGCAGGGTCCTTTAAAGCACCCCCCACGCCGACCCAGGCCACGGCTCCGTGGACTCCAGACGCAGGAATAAGAGGGGCGCTCGGGGGCCGGGGGCACCTCGGCTCCCGCCACGGCCCTCGGGGGTGCCGTCCCGCGGCGGGTCACCCACACGGTCCTCGTGGGCTCCCCGCGCTGCTGGCCCAGCCGCCCCTCGGGGCTGTGGCTGCTGCTCTGGGTGGGGAGCTCAGGACAGCAGTGCCCCAGGCCCTGGGTCGGGTGGGACCCAGGGCCCCGACCCACACGGAGGGCAGGGTCGAGGGCCCCTCAGAGGAAGGCCGGAGGGAAACGTCAACCCCCTACCAAGTGCCAGCCCGAGGTCTCTGAGGGTGGCCCCACCCGGGCTGCTTCTGAACTCCTGGGGCGGCGGTTGGGTTTCACCCTTTGTGCGGAGTCGCTGCAGCTGTGGACGACGGTGGTGCCCTCGACGTCCCTCCTGGCCCAGCTCCCTAGGGGGGCTGCACTGCGGTGTCGCGGCCTATGTAGGGTGTGCCCGCCCCGAGCGCCCACCGCCGTCCCGAGGGGTCCGCTCACCCTGCAGCGCTGCGCCCAGCCGTCGAGGGGGGCAGATGCACCCCCACGGGCGGGACTCGAGGAACCGGGGCCTTCCAGCCCCCATCTGTAGCAAAGAACCGACACCCCCGACCGCTTGCCGTCCCCGAGGAGGTCAGCGGACACGCCTGGCCTTGGCCCGGGGCGGGAGGGCAAGCAGAGGCTAGGGTGAGGTTAGAGGGCGGGCTTTGGCCCACTTGTTGGAAGGGAACAGCACGACCCCTCAGAAGAGAGTCCCCACGGAGAAAGAAGCCGCCCCTGCGTCCCTGCACTAAGATGCCCGTTTCTGCGGTTCGGGCAGGTGCACAGAGGCCCTGCCTCCCGACTGGAGCTGCTGTGGGTGTCCCGGTGTCGCCAGCCCATCCCAGTGGCCGGGGAGGGGGCGGGGGGGGCCCGAGGGCGAGGGCCCCACGTACGTCCGGGACTGTCGGCAGGTGCCCTGGGCTCAGGCCGCGCTCGGCTCTCCTAAGGGTGCGGGTGATGACACTGGCTCTACACGTGCGGAGACAGGCTTGGGGACGGGGGGCACCTCCTGGGCCCCACCCACATCCCCCGGGCCCCTCTCACACCGCCTGTGACGGCGGGGACGAGTCCGGGAGCCGTGGACCAGCTTCACCCGGCCGTCCCTCCTCCCTGGCGGGGGCTTCCGAGGCCCGGGGTGGACACCTGCA
This sequence comes from Kogia breviceps, assembly GCF_026419965.1. Classification (NCBI taxonomy): domain Eukaryota; kingdom Metazoa; phylum Chordata; class Mammalia; order Artiodactyla; family Physeteridae; genus Kogia; species Kogia breviceps. The sequence goes on from NC_081313.1 coordinate 1,166,238, forward strand.
CAGGAACCTCCAGGGAGGCTCCTCCCGCTGTGAAGCTGGACCGGGTGCCTTGGTGGGTCTGGGTGCATCGGGCTCCACAGGGTGCCGTGGGCTGCCTGGGCAACCCCAGGGCTGGGCCAGCAGTGGGCACCTGCTCTGGGTTCCTCTCCGCCCGCTTCCCCCTCCTCCTCCCCACCCCCAGTCGTCTGTGGGGCGCGTTCCCAAGTAAAGCCTCAGACTCTGAGAGCCGCCTCTGCCTTCGGGGACCCAGGCCTGACAGTTGTGGCAGGAGCAGCCCCGGTGGCACTCAGATGGCAGCTCAGAGCTGGAACGTCACCCGGGGAGGGCCAGGCCCCGCTGCTGGGGAGGGTGGAGGGCCCTCGGTGTGTGGGGGGAAGTAGGCGGGGACCCTCCGCGTGTGGAAGCACCTCGGGCAGCAGCAGTGTCACGGGGGGTGCAGGGGGCGGGGATTAGGCGTTGCCGTGGCCTGAGAAGGTGGCAGCTCGAGGGTTATGAAGGCTGTGGACGGATGGCCTTTGTCGGCATGCTCAGGAAGAAAATGCCGGGGGCAGGTCAGCCAACGCCCCCCTGAAGAGGGCTGCAGAGTCAGAAGCCTCCTGGTGGCTTAAAGGGGCACGGGGGGGCCAGCTGGAGAAGTCCCTCCCGCAGTGGGTCCGCTGCATCCAAGGGCCACCGCGAGGGCACAGCCAGGACGGCCCCCACGGTCCTCACCTGCATCCCCAGGTGCTGGGCTGTCGTGTGGTGAGTCCTGGCTGCAGCCCCGAAACCACCGCGGTGAGTCAAGAAAGCAGATCAGAAGCAGCAGCACGCGTCCCCCGACAAGGCAGGGCGGATTCGAGGTGCCCGCGGGGCTGACCCCAGGGCACACCCGCGTGGCTCATCTGTTGGGCCTTTGCCGCAGCCAGTGGGAGACGGTGGGGGACCCGGGGCTGGTCAAGGTTCAGCAGATGCTGTGGAGTTTCCACTGGAGGAGGTGCAGTCGTGTCGGACCCTGGGGCTCCTCCTGACACTGGGCCTGCGGGGGAGGGAGTTGCTGCATGGGGTGGGGCAGGAACTGGGTCTGCCCAGCGCAGGGCTGGGGTGGCGGCTCCGATGGCGCGGGAGGAGCGCGGAGCACTCGCTGGGATTCGCGCACGGTCTCCGCCCAGGTGAGAACAGAGAGGCCCAGGGCAGCCGGCGGAGCCGGGTGGCCAAGTCCTAGGAAACTGTCGGCCACCAGCTGCCTTCCTGGAGTCAGATTTCTTGAAAAGGCTCGTCACCGTCCCAGAGAAGTAATTGCAAAGATGTGCGTAAAAAACAATTGGAAAGACTTTGCCCAGATTCTGCTCCGAGTGAGGGCGTCACACATGATTTCTATTTCCTTAGGCTCCCTCATGCTTTCCCGGTTCTCGGCAGAGGTGTCCATAGTAACGCTCAGAAGAACACTCTGAGACGGGGAGGGGTCGCCATGGCCCAAGGAGGTGGCCTCAGAGCTCTCCCTGCCGGACATTCGCCACGGCCGAGCCGCGTAGACCCTGTCCCTCAGCCAGAAACTGGGAGGGACATGGTGGGGGTGTGAGGGGCCGGGGGCCGGAGGGGGGGTGATTTATGCCCTAGTTCTTTCCGACACAAGAGTAATGGTGAGGTCATGTGGGCGAGGTCAACGGACAATTTCACTTCTGCAGGGTGACCTGGGGCCATCTGTCCTTGGCGGAGCTGATGAGCTGTCAGTGCGGGCGGGGGTGCGCGTGCAGCCAGCGGCAGGCGGGCAGCGGTACTGACGGCAGCCCACCCTCACCCCTGCCCCCCAGCTGGGGCATCTCACAGGCTGCTTCCAGCCTCTGCCTGGAGGTCCAGGGTGTGAGGCCCAGCAGTGCGGAGCTGCCTGGGAGGGAGGGGCCACCTCTTGTCCCCGTGGGACACTGATGCAATTGCATCCCCCCCCCAAAAGCTGTCTCTCTCGGACCTCCACTCCAAAGTCGCTTCTTTCATTCAGAGCTGTTTGCTTCTCCAACCCTGAGCCCTCTGACCTCCGACCTCTACTTTGCTCTAGGTGGGAGAGAGGTGTCCAGGAAGAGAGACCGCGGGGACCGCTAACCCTGGCTGGGGGGCTCCCGAGGACGCCGTCTCACGTCCCCTGTCACAGGAGCCCTCACCCCGTCCCCGTCGTGAATCCAGAAGTGTCGTGACCGCTGCTCCGGCCTCCAGGGTCTCTCTCCTAACCACACGGTCCCAGCGTCCCTAGGTGGGACGCAGAGGCTCGCCTGCCCCCCAGGCTTGGTTTTCACTGAAATGTGGGAATGGGTGCGTGCACCCGGCCCCCGGGACAGACTCTCGCCCCGCGTGTCCGGGACCCTGCGTCCCTGGCAGGGCAGCGCCCTCACGGGACGGCCCCGAGGGACCCGAGCTGAGGGACGGACGTGCCGGGGCCCGCCTCCTCTAGTCGGGTGGCCTCGACCGCAGACACCGTGGTGCGCTCTGGCTGGGGGCCTGCGTGTGTCCGGGGAGCGCGTGTCCAGGCGTCGCGTGGCGGATTCTCGGCCTGGACTAACTCAGGAGGGAGATTCGCTGCCGGTCCCCCCGCCCCTTAATGTCTGGGTCAGAGACTCAGGGAAGGCACCCCCCGAGCTTGGCACCCGGGGATTAGGTGCCCTCTGGTTCCAAGCTGTGTATCAGTGGGGGCTCACAGCAGCACTGTCTCTCCTCACGTACTTGCAGCTTATTTATTTCACCCATGGTGGTTTGTGCCTCTTGACCCCCCCATCCCATCCCACCCCCCTTCCCTCTCCCCATTGGCGCCCACTGGCCTGTTCTCCGTACCTGTGAGTCTGCTTCTTGTTCTTCTCCCGTATTTCTCTCCCGTTCTCCTCCGCCCTGCGACCTGGTGTCGTTTCATTTACATGAATGTCAGTGAAAAGAGGGATCCGGAGAGCGCGATGGACCCGCTGACGCCGCTTCCTGCTAAGCCCACGGCTCAGGTCTACTCCAGCGTCGCAGGAAAGTCAGAGCCTCAGGAAGCAGAGTTCCACAGCTTCTATCATCCACACGGCCTCTCTATTAGGCTCCTGGGGCGACTGCAGCAAAGTGCCACAAACTGGGGGGCTTAAAACAACAGACGTTTATTGTCTCCAGTCCCGGAGGCTGGGATCTGAGGCTGTTGGCAGGGCTGTTCCCTCTGAGGCCTCCTTCCCGGTGTGCGGACGGCCGTCTTCCCCCTGTGTCCTCACCTGGTCCTCCTTCTGAGCACGGCTGTGTCCTCACCTCCTCTGCTTATAAACATCCAGCCGCATTTGACTAGGCCCCCCCAGTGACCTCATTTTAAGTTGATTCCCTCTTTAAAGACCCATCTCCAAACAGGCCACCCCTTTATTGGAGTGTCAGGTCGCTGGGACTTTAACCACCGGACAGGGGAGTCTGAAACGCCTGGAGAACCTCCTGATTCGGGCTTGTCCTCTCTGCCCCCTCGTGTGCAGGGCCCACATCCCTTGAGGCCTAGTGAACGAGGACCCCAGTGCACTGGGGGCCATCACAGGTGGACCAGGCTATTACCGGGCTGGAGAGCTGCAGTGGCCTCCAGGTGACACAAGAGGCTTTATCACAGAGCTGCTCTCTCCAGGGGAACATGTGTGGGTGGGCTTTACCCACAGGTAGAGAGAAAAATGTGCTCCCAGATCTTAGCTACATTTCAGGAACAGGGGATGCGTCGATTTTTCTCCACTGAAGAAACTGCCTCTGGACGGTCAGCTTCAGTTGGGGCCGTGGGCCTCCTGGGTTTATGACAATCCCCTGTCCTCCTCCCAGGCCACAGGGGAGGTGGGCGGGTGTTTGGTTGTGATTACCACCCGCATCTCTCAACGTCTTGGGGGGGTGGCTGGTCTTGGCAGGTCCTCCAACCGCAGGACGACCTTGGAAGACCATGCATTACATTTTGGTGGGAAAAGGCAGCTCCCCGCCTCCCCGTTGGCCTTTCTGACCTTCTCAGCCCTTGCTGTGGACTCTGCAATTTCTGCATTCTGCAGCCCAGGGAGTGACTGCACGGCGGGTTCAGGGGAGAGCAGGCCAGAGTGAGAAGCCTGGCTGTGGCCCACATGCCACACACCTGCCCCCCCCCCCGCCACCGACCCCCGGAGCCTCTGGATGCAGCCACCGTGCCTCCTGGGTTCCTGGGAATTAATGTCAGTTCTGACCAACCATCTAGAAATCAACAGGAGGCCTGGGTGTGTCCTCCCTGGATCCCTGGATGAGGGCCCCTGCAGGATCCCTTACAGGAAGGCTAGGAGGGAGATTTGCAGTAGAAATTTCTGGTAGTGTCCACTCAGGGGGTCCCAGTCTTCCCTCTGTGTAATGGGCTCTGGGAGCCTGAACTGTCTCCAGTGGGTGCTGGTCAGGAGGCTGAGATTCGAGTTCAGCTTCGATGATCAGACCTGCAGGTTGTTTTGTGTTGTTTTTGCATTTGTGCCTTTTATCACACAAATCAAATAAGATTTGAGTTGGTGTGTATCTGGTAGCATCAAGGATCTTTGCGGGCCAGGCTGTGTTTGGGCAGCCCGGCTACATCTACCCCATTTCTCGTGGCCAAGACCTGCCCTTGGCCCTGGCTACTCTGGGACCCGCTCCCTGTCGGATGGGGCCCGGCTGGTGGCAGCACCTCTCACGGTCACTGGCGGCGTGCGGAGAACAGCTGTGGCAGAGGCGTGGACAACGGGGGTTCTCTCTCCGTCCGTGGTTCTTCACAGCCTCACGGAAGGACGTTCTCTGGACGGAGGGAAACTGGGAGTGGGGGAAGAGATCATGCGCAATACATCCACCGCTGCCGCATTCCTATCTCCCTAAGCCTTGGGGTCCTTTCCTGCCAGTGCTCTGATGTCGTTTCATGCCGGCAGCCATCCGGGCCATGTTTCCACCAGCCGGTTACAGCTCGGAGTTGCTCGCAGCTGCTCAAACCGATGCTAGGAGGCCAGGACACAGCATCAGGCAGCCACACCCGTAAATGCGCCCTGAACCACCGCGGCACGCCTTGCAGCCTGGCCTGGCGCCCTCCGGCTCTCGCCCTGCACGTTCCCGGGCTTCTGGCGGTGATTCTCCCGGGTGCACATCCATCCTCTAGGGTCGAGTTTGCACCTGACCCTGGGCACTCCTGGGATTTGAGCTTGTTTCTGGGTTTCACTGCGATGGGAGGTGATAGGGATACAGGTTCTTTCGGGAAGGAGAGGGTCGATGACGGATGATGGGGAGAAATGCCCAGCGTGTGGGAGGCTTCAGTATTATCCCGCTGGCTTCTGCCCTCCTGGCTCCTACCAATACCAGGCCTTTCCCATCAGGGGCCCCGCAGGGCTGAGAGTCTAGCTGCATCGAGAGCCGGCTGGCCCGCACCAGGCGCAGCCCATGACTCTGGTTTCCAGGAATTGTGACCTTTTGGTTACTGGCGATAAGGGCTTCTTTCAGGCCGACACAGACGCTCTCGGGCCTTTATGAGCTCCAGGATGGGACTGCGGCGCCTGGGGCCCTTGGCGCCCCAGTCCTCGTGCCCTGGGGAGCAAGGAAGCCCGCTGGTCCTCGGAGCCTCCCTGTGAACAGGCACCAGGCTCCCGATGACCACAGGTGATAGCGAGGGATTATTTTGTTTCCCTGAGCAAAACCGAGCAGCGCTCCGTCTCCCAGGCAGTGGAGGATCATGAATGCCTTTTGATCTCATCAGATCGGGAAGCTCACTAATGTTTCTGTCCTGGAGCTTCTGTCCCTGGATGAGCCACTGCGATGGTCATTCCGTGGATCCGGGGCATAAAGGAGGAATTCGCGTCTTCTCGAAGGTGGGAGATGCTGGGAGCGGGGGGGCTTCCGTGAGCCCCGGACACCGCAGACCTCCCCTCCGGGGCCCGGTCCCGACTTGCTGGGTGTCACAGCCCGCCGTCTCTCCCTCCCCTGGCCTCTGGAGGCTTCCTTTCTTCCTTGCTGCTTCCCCACGCTCTGAGGAACATGTTCACCTGGACCCTGCAGGGGCCGCTGGCCACAAACGGCAGCTCCCCGTCCAGCCTGGGTTCGGGGGGCGCAGAGGCCTGGGCTCCCCCCGTATGAGGCCTCTCCCCCTCCCCTCCTGCTTCCCCGGAGACGTGCTCACAGCAGACCCTCTGGGTCTAACGGGCCCTGCCTGCAGTTTGCATGAAGCACTGTGTGGACAAAGACGTGTCCTAAAGCTCCGACACCCCGATGAGGCCTGACGCCCAGCTTGGCCTCATGTGCCGGGTGAGGTGACAGCCCCTCAGCCGCACAAAGGCTGGGGCTCCGTGGCCCTGAGTGCTGGTGACTCTGGGGCCGCACAGGTCGCCGCAGTCTGGTGGCCCCTGGTCCCCGCCCTACACACCCACCTAGGTGAGATCCCAGGAGGGTGGCATGCCGTGCTGCGAACTGCTGGTGTCGCTTTACAGGGAGCACGTGGGTAACGTCCAGTGTCAGAGCAGCCTTGACGAGGGGGCGGCCCCGGAAGCTGAGGGGCTAATGCCCAGGCCCAGGGGCCACGCCGACAATGGGCCCGGGGTGACCACTGTGAGCTCCGCTCCACGTCTCTGCTACGGTCGCTTCTTGTTTTCTGGATGGAGTGGGAAGTCAGGCAAGTGTGCAAAATAAAAGCAGAAATATACTGTCTAAGAGAAAAACTGTGACAAAACAGCTGAAACGTGTTTTACCATAACCGTCTAGAAAATGCCCGTAAGACCACTTCTCCCGTCTCTACATTTACCCCCTATACTTAAATGATGTGTTGCTTTTATACATAAGCATCTGTTTATTTATTTGTATCTCATACCCCTTCACAAAGGGATGTAATCTCAGGATCCTGCAGTTTCATTGCCCACCAAGGCCCACCCTCTGGGTTCAAGAACCAGCCACAGGGGTTCCTAGTGGGGTCGGGTGCAGGGCGGCACCCGGCGTGAACCTCTGTGCTGGCGAAAGATGGGCGAGGAGGCAGTGAAGATGCAGACTAACCCCCTTCTCTGTGGTTCAGGTTTCGGTAAATCAAAAGCTATTTTAAATGCAAGGACAGCATTTTAATACGAACTCAATGGCAGGTAAGGATGCATCCGGGAACAAGAGGATCTACCTCTTCTTTCCGTTTCCCAGTTTCATAGATTTTTATATTTCCTTAAGTAGGTATGTCTGGATCAAAGATATTCGAAACAAGGATGTTACACCCATTGAGGGAAGATGTTCAATGTCAAGCATAATAACTTATTTTGTACCTGAAACCGGAGGAATGAAATGAACGGGCTCTGATTTCCAGAAGCATGTGAAGGAAAGCAAAATGACAACATGGCTTGTGCGGTTAGAGAGAAGGTAGGGGCTCTTTGGAATGGATGGTGATGAGTCAGACAGCTGCACACGCACACACACACACACACACACACACCCCACCCCTCCCGGCACCCCTGCAGCGCCCCTTGTTGGTGAAGATAACCCCCAATCTATGGCCTCCATAGGCAGTAGGTGCAGCGGCCAAGATAAGAGGAAGGACCCGGGCTCCAGGGACGCGGCCCCCTCTGTCCCCTCTCACCAGGCCGTCGAGGAATCAGAACCAGCGGATGAACCCCAGGCTCTGGGCACCCCCTCCGTCCGCGCACAGCCCTGCCTGCATGGTGGCCTGGTGGTGCGGTCCCCAGTCCCCTTGGCTCAGCCTGGGAGCCCCCATCAGTGGGAAATTCTAGGCTAGATTGTCGCCAAAAAGACAGAAAACAGGAGCATATGAGTGCTTGACTCCCTCTGCAGCCTGAGTTCCTCATCCCTGCAGCCCGGAGCCAGCGGAGTGAGGTCTGGGGGCCCGAGAGGAGAAACTCCTGAGGCCAGAGGGGAAGGAGGCACTGCTAGGCCCGCACCCTTCCCGCCAGGGCCCCGGGGGGAGCTTTCCTGAGTCCTGTGGGCTGGCCTGAGGGGGCACAGCTGCGGCTCTGTCCTCGCCCGGGAGCCATCCAGGGCAGAGCCCAGGCCTGCACTCAGGGCCCCTGCTGTCGCCGCTGACCCGGCGTGGCCCCTCACCCCAGCAGCCAGGGATGGTCTCGCGCGTCTAACCGTGCACACAGCCACTTCTCACTACACAAGTGCCAGGTAGGCAGGCCAGGGTGGCCCCTAAATTTTGAGGTTCTCCCGGCCCTCAGAGACTGCCTCCCCCTTCAGGGCCACATGTTCCCCAAGATGGGGCCACCACGGAGACACCCAGAGGCTTCATCTCATCCTCCTGGACAGACAGGAGCATCCAGCAGAGACCCACAGACCACGGGAAGCAGAGGTGAACCCACTGCCCCTGCAGTGGGCTCTGAGGACACAGAGGGGGGCCCGTGACACCGTGTGTGCCTTTGCATCGACTGCCCTCCCCAGGAGGGCTTGTCCCCGGCGCAGCACAGCCTTCGCCCAGAGACGCCGTGAGCCACCGTCACGGACGCGGGGTTCACCCACTTGCCCTACATAAGTAGGGTTCGTGCCCCAGAGACGCCGTGGGCCACCGTCACGGACGCGGGGTTCACCCACTTGCCCTACATAAGTGGGGTTCGTGCCCCAGAGACGCCGTGAGCCACCACCACGGACGCGGGGTTCACCCACTTGCCCAACGTAAGTGGCGCTCGTGCCCCAGGCGAGGCCGCGGCAAAGCCGGAGCTGGTGCCCAGGCTGCTGATCTTGACCTTGGGCTAACGTTCCAAGAAACCAGAGTCTCCGTCATCCAACTCACTAGTTAGGTCCCATTTGCCCTCTGGCTGTGAGCAGCAGTCCCCGTGGGGTGGGTGAGGGCCCGTGGACACAGTGCTGGTCTCCAGGGGCAGGACGGGCGGCAGGGGGGCCCGGCATCCAGCCTCTTGACATAAGCATGTCCTCTGTTCCGGGCTGGGGTCTGGGCTGGCACTGGAACTCTTGGGCAGGAGCGCGGCAGTGGGGGTCCCGGGGCTGGGCGGGGCCCGGAAGGCGTTGCTCCAACCCCAGGAGTGCGTGTCCAGGGCACGGCCGTCCGGGGACAGGGAGGCCGTGTGGGTGGGGCCCCGGGCTGGCCGGTGCTTAGCTCCTTGCGGGTGTGCTGGGGCCCCTCGCCCACGTCCCACTGCACTGGCCGAGGATGAACAGCTCCTCAGCCCAAGGCGCCGGGACCCTTCCCTCCTGCCCCCCACTCACTCTGCGTCTCTCCCCACATGCCACGTGCGACTGGGGACGGCGACAGGCCACGGGCACGTCAGGCGCAGCAGCCTCACCTGAGCCTCAAGCAAGCTCGCTCCTCGCAGGCCATCCTAAGAGGAGCGAGAGCTATACCTGTAGCACCCAAGTGCTCGCGTGCGCCCGGGGTTCCCTGTGCGTCTATTTCAAGATATGCTCCTAAGTTTCCTGCTTTATACGTGAGTCTTCCTGACACAGGATCCCTCCCCGCCATGTCATCTTAGGACCCTAAGAGGTGTAAAATCGTCACATAGACCCCCTTTCCTCCTGTCCTGTGCTGTGCTCCTGCTGACCTCCTCCTGGTGGGCTACTGGACATTCTCCTTCAGCCCTCGGCCGCCCCAAGCCAGCAGCCTCACAGATCCACGTGAGCAGCCCCTACCTGCCTACACCAGCCCTGCCCTGGCGACTTGGGGGCTTCCACCCCTGGGATGGGGGCAGCAAAGGACTTGATGTGACGCCCCTGCTCACTGCCCCACCCCAGGCTTCCCCCAGCCTGGCCCCTGACTCCACCCGACCCGTGTGTCCCTGGTTAAAATGAGCACACTGTCCCTTCCAGCGCCCTGGCCTCTGCACCGGCCCCTCCCTCAACCTTTGATGCCCCCCCCCGCCCCGCTCACTTGCTCTGTCAAAATCTCACCTCTCACTAAGCCCCAAGCCCGGGACAGCTGAGGGTCCCCCAGCTCAGCACAGCCAGGGAAACAGTGAAGGAGGAGCAAGGGGTGGGGCCGTGTGCTGGACCCTCTGCTCTCCCCCAGCGGGGGCTGTGGTGTCCCCTGAGCCATCTGCTGGCCCCGGGCAGGCAGCCTCAGCCCCTCTGGGGCCTCACATGCCCACTGCAAGCCCCAGACCCGTGGAAAATGCAGCTTCACACAAGTGTGGTGCACACGACTCCATCCGTTTGTCCTTCACTGGTCTGATGAGATAACGAACAGAACGGTGACACGTTGAAAATAATGCAAAGACTCCAGAAGCCAAGGTCTAAAATGCTTGGCTGACACCCTCCTGCCCTTGCTGAGGCCCCATCTCACTCTCTTTGTCATGGCTGGTACGCTATCTCCCTGAGGTGACGAGTCTGATCTACACCTCCACCAGAGGGCAGGAATCAGGGCTCCTGCGGAAATCCAGCTCCTTTTCTGGGAGGGCCCCCGGGGCGACCAAGTCGCTGCAGCAGACCCAGAACCCTGACAGGCTGGGAAGCTGCCCCAGTGCCCGGCTCGGGCGAGGGTCCAGGAGGAGCTTGGAAACACCGTCCTCCGTCTAATGCTGGCTCTGGATGTTCGGAGCCTTCCTACAATGTGGGTTCAGCTCAAGTCACCAAGGCTCTTACGGGTGGAGCTCATGCGCCCCGAATTCCACCTTTGCTGCTCAGACATCGCCAGGCCTGGCGTGTGTGGGGGGGTGCTGAGCCTCCCCTGAGCCCTGGCTGGTGGGACGGGCCTCCTGCTTCACTCCTTGAAGTCCTCAGTGGGCTTGGCTGACGTCTGAGAACCTGCGAGGAGCTGATCCCACCTCAGGAGAAAAGTGTGTGTGTGTGGGGGGGTGGGGGGTGGGGGCTACCTGGTCCCTGGATTCAGTTAAACCTGCTGCCTTCACCCAAGAGCCGCAGTCATCTTGGCACAAGGCATTTTTTTCACAAATATTTCTACAGAAAGTTGATGTTGGAAGGCAGCCCCCTCACCTTCCACTAGGTTTCTTCTTCCCTCTCTGCCCCCCCACTCCCTGCTGGCCTTCCCCTCTCCCCCCTCCCCTCCATCCCTCCTAACTCCTCCCCCTCTGTACCTTCCATCCTCTCCCTCCCCCTCTCCCCCTCCCCTCCCTTCCCTCCCTCCCCCTCCCCTCCCTTTCCTCCCTCTCCCCCTCCCCTCCCTTCCCTCCCTCTCCCCCTCCCCTCCCTTCCCTCCCTCTCCCCCTCCCCTCCCTTCCCTCCCTCTCCCCATCCCTCCCTCCCTCCCCCTCTCCCCTCCCCGCCTCTCACCTCCCCTCTCTTCCCCACCTCTCCTCTCCCCCATCTCCCCCCTCCCTTCCCTCTCCCCTCTCCCCTCCCTCTCCCTCCCTCCCCCCTCCCTCCCCCCTCCCTCTCCCCCACTCCTCTCCCCGGAGCTCCTTGCCCCCTGCCTCTCTCCCTCCCTCCAGGCCTCACTGTTGCTTTCCTTCCTATAGGGCCTGAGCCTAGGGTCAGGTGCAAAGGTCATGGTTGCTTCCTTCCCTGGGCTTTGCTGCTTGCCCAGGATCTGACCCCGGGGAAGGGGCTTTCCCGCTCCTTCAGCTCAGGGTGCCCTGGCCTGCGTCACGGCGAGGGAGAGGCCTGACCTGTCTGGGCTCGTCTCAAAGAGCTGCGTTAGGGACGTGGGTCGTGAGTGCGCAGGGCGGGGGTGGGGATCCCTCCGCCGTAAGGGCACCCGCTCCAAGACCGCTGGGGTGTGGGGGTCGCCCCGACTTCTCCTCTGATATTAATACCCCACCCCCGCCTGGGCTGCCGCCTGGCTTGGAGGCCCATCTCCTGTGGGCAAGGTGGGCCTGCCGGCGCCCACAGCCTGGGCTGTCGCACCCCCGCTATCGAGGCTGCCCCAGGAGACCAGGAGCCTGGGGGCCGGGCCGGAGCCAGGCCCAGTCTCTCTCAGTCGGCGGCGATCACCTGCTTTGGGAGGGCTCGCCCTTTGCGGCGCACAAGCAACCGGAGAAGAGTCCTTCCGCCAGGAAGAACTGAGCCTTCAAGCGTCTTGCTGCTTCTCCCTCTTTTGTTCTCTTTGGGGGCGAGTGAGACGCGCAGAGAGAGATGGACAGGCAGAAATGGAGACGGAGAATGGAGAGAGAGACAGAGAGCGAGACGGCCAGGAGGCAAGAGGCAGAGAGGGGCCCAGGCCGTCTGCAGCGCAGGCAGGCGAGCCCCGCGCAAGGAGGTGGCATAAATCCGTGCATACTCTCGGGAGACGACCACTTTAAATCTTAATTGGTCGCCTTTTAAGTATCATTTAAGGGCTGGCTTCCCTGCATCTCTCTCTAGTTAAGAAGGTGTCGTGTCAAACTCCATTACCTTTCTGGATGTCTCTCCCTTTAGTTTAAGACAAAAAATAAAGGAAAAAAGGAAAGGAAAAGAAGAAAGAAAAAAAAAATGGAGCCATCAGTGGCGGCTGGAGGGTCGATAAAGCTTTTAGATTTGGAGACGTTTTCCGGGAGACCATTTCCTGCGGCTAAGAGCTGTTAATGGTGCTTAAGGAATTATCTTAGCCCGGCCGGCGGGAGAGCCGTATATTTCCCGCGCCTGTTCCCCTGTCGGGTCTGGATATGCCGCTGTCAGACTCGCTTAATGAAAAGTAACGCGCCGCTGATTGCAGTTTTATTTGGGCTCTATGTAAAGAGCGCCGTTAATTTAGCATCTCCCCTCCTTGGTGTGTTTGAATTTGCCACGCCTGAGTGGCTGAGAGCATCGGTCCCCCGCGCTCCTCTCTGACAGCCTCCCTGGGAGGAAAGTGGGCCCTCGCCCCACCGACAGCGGCCTTTCTCCGCAGCGGCCACTCCTAAAATCCATTCCCGCCCCCCGCCCCCCGCCCCCCGCCTTGGGGTCCCCCCGACCGCTGCTCCGAAGATCAGCCAGAGGGTGGGTAGGAGTTCCCACAGTGACCCTTCCAGAGTGAGCCCCAAAGGTCAGGGGTGCGGGTCGAAGTGACGGTCCCAGCTTTGGGGGCGTCCTTTTGGGCGAGTCGCCCCTGGGATGTGGCTGAACCCCTCCTCCACACTTGATGTCTTTATTTCACACAATTTTTCAGTTTAATCCAATAAAACCTTTCGGACAGCCATTTCCACTAAGACCTGGGGTCTCCTGCAGGGTGGGATTCTGCGGGGACAGGAGGGCCTCTGCGCCCTGGCGTTGCCAGGGGCCTGCGGTCCCGAGGGCAACAGGCTAGGGCAGCAGGAGCCGTCTGGGCTGGGGAAAGGGGCGCCGGGGCTGGATCCGGGAAGGCACCGCTCTGGAAGGATCCAGAGTCAGACGCAGCCTGGCCTGCGGCTCGCGCCCAGCCGCGCGCCCTGCCCCGCGGGGCCCGCGGCCTGGGGTTCCTGGGGTTTCTGGCCCCGCAGCCCCTCTCCCGCCTAGGCAAGCCGCCTGCGTCCGCGCAGCCTTGTTTTGCTCAAAATGCCTGGCTTTGTCTAGGGCTGGGGGGTGCAAGGCGGCAGTCCGCTGCGCATTAAAATTCCTGGCGTCCCAGCCTTGGCCGCGGCGTCTCCCCCGAGACTCCACTTTCGCTATTACTGTCAAGTACCCTTGACTCTTTATTTTTGCCCTTTTATCTATTACAACTAATTCGAGTTCTTTTGCCCTTTTCAGTCTAAGACGTGGGCTTTCTTCAAAGCCTCCCCCTGCCAGAGAGCTCTCGGAGCGCGGAGCCTTTAGAAATTGAGGGGTTTACTGTCAAAATGAAAATTTCACTTCAAATTATCTTGGCTGATGCTCGCTCGCCAGGCCGGGGCCTCCCGCCGCAGCCTTTTGACAGACACATCAGCGGCGAGCTTCCGAATCCCGATAATATCATCCAAGAGAGCGAAAGTCAATACTGTGACAGCGCGCGGGCGGATACAATCCAATTACCGCGCGGCCTGCGGGGCGCAGGGTCCGCGCCCGCTCTCTCCGCTCGAGGACTAGGCTTCGAGGTCCCACCACTGAGAGTCGGGTTCGCCGAGGTCCGGCCATCAGGGGCCCGTGGCTCAAGGGTGCCCCTTGCCGTTCCCCTCGCCCAGGTGGTAAAGTCACCCCAACGCCCGGCCCATCGGGCCCGCTTTCCAGCGCTCCGGCCGCCCTGACCTTTCCCAGTGAACCGGGATCCACGGGGCCCCAGTCCAGTACCACCCAGCCCATTGCAAAAGGAAGCCCGGGCCTCCCGTGTCCCTCGAAGGCTGCCCGCCGGCCAGCCAGGCGACTCCTGTCTTCAGCTGGCGTCTCTGCGGCTGTCAGTCTGTCCGCGTACGGACCAAAGGCCACCATCTCCTTGTCGCTGCGCTGCACCCTCGGGCCATTCCACCCTTGCAGGCTCCTGCCTGGCGGCCCGTCCTTCCTCCGGGCACCTCGGCTTCTGTGAGGCCCAGTACAGCCTGAAGCAGAGGGCTTGCAGGCTGGCGGACGGCGCCGAGGCCAGTTCACGCTCGCCTGCCGCCCTCGAGCGGCGTCTGCGCGGGGTTGGGGTGGGGGAGGAGCTGGGGGGGGTGCAGAAGCCTGTAGGGGTCGGGGAACTGCGCAGAGTCCACCGTGGGGAGGAAGCCACTGATTTTCCTCCAGATCCGAGCTTCTGACTGCCAGCGAGCTGGGCTCTGCCGGGGTTGGGCTGGGGGAACCGGGTTTGTGGGCAAAGCCAGGGGTCCGCAGGACCCTACGGGAGGCCAGGGAGGCTCACGTCCTCCCGAACCACCCCTAGGCCCTTCCGCGCAGCCCCGCCTGGGGTCTTCGGTCTGCTAGGCACTTCCCTCTCCTGAGCCGCACTCGCCGGCTTTCCTAACGGGGGAGGCTGAGAGCATCTTGGCAAGTTCCCGCCCCCCCCGCCCCCGCCGGAGGCGGAGTTAGGAGGCCGCAGCGTCAAGGAGGGCACCTCACTCCCGCCCAGGAGAGGCTGAGGGCGGTGACGGCCCGCATCCCTTTCCCACCAGGGCACAGGTCCAGGGAACTTAGAAGTTTAGAGGTTATTCGTGTCTAGCCAAAGAAACGTTTACTTTCTCAGAATTCTGGAGTCTGGCAATGGGAGAGAGTTGAAAAGTTTGGGGTCTCTCATGGCCTTCTATTCGGGAATTCAACAGAATCCTGTAAGTTTACTGTGACTCTCTTTTTTAAACAACGGCTTTAAGTCTTGGGCTCTGCAAGCAACTCCGGTGAGGATTCTGGGTCAGCGGCCCTCCCCACTCCTGCCCCCGGGGGTGGGCAGCTTTCCTCTTCCAAGTTTCCAAATCCCTAGGTTTCAAATGCGTTCATTTTGCAATGCAAACACCATCACTCGGTTTTATTGGTTTTGTTATATTAGCCTCTGAAGCAGGCAATTATTGGTGTGAACATACATTAAAAAAACATAATTTTATCGAGTTAAGAGTGTGCAATAGTGTAAACTGGGAAGTGCTGTTGGTGAAAAGTATGTGCTGAGCATGAAATCGGAAGGTCAGCAGGCTGAGGAGTCTTCACAAGGGACAGCGGCAAAAGCCTCAAACCCCAAAGGAGACAGGTACGCAAACAGGCCTCGGAACGGAAACGTCTTCTGTGTGTAAACTCTCGGACGTAAACTTTTTGCTTCGGGGTGTTTCCCTGCTGCTCTGACAGCAGCCCTATCCTGCCCTGTCCCCGAGTTTGGCACGGCCGGGAGGACTCCTGTCCGGGGGCGCTCCGGGGGCTTGTCCGTGGCCCCGGGAGCCCGAGTTCAGATCTTCCCTCCAGAGTGCGTTGGCGGCCTGAGCTTTGCCGAGCTCTTGCCTCACTTTGGAAACTCGGTAGAAAAACAGTCGGCCCCTCTGGAGCCCGCAGCCCCGAGCGCAGGCGGCCTCCTCGCCCAGGCACCCGGACAGCTAGGCGCAGAAGGGCTTGCCGCCGGCCTTGGGCGTGGCCAGCAGCTCCTTGGCTGCGCCGGAGGCGGGGGCGTCTCGGGGCGCGGCGGGCGGGAAGGAGCGCGCCAGGGGCGTCGTCAGCACGTTGGTGCCCGCCCCCAGCGAGCGGCCCAGCGGCCCCGGGTCCAGGAGGGCGCCCTTGGCCGTGGCCCAGGCCTGGTTCAAAGTGCTGTGTCTGAGGATGGGGTCGTGGAAGACCCCGTCCACCCAGTTTCTGAGACTGGTTACCGGGGAGTCCTGGTGCCTGTCCAGGGGGTGCCTGTCCACGGCACTGGCGGGAGCCGGGGCTGCAGGCGAGGAGGAGGCGGGCGCCGAGGAGGGGGCCGCAGGGCCAGCGGGGCCTTGGCGCTTGAGCATGCACGAGGGAAACTCAGTCTGGCCTAGGGCGGTGGCGGCGGCCGCGGTGGCCGTGTGTGCCAGGGACCAGATGCGCGGCTTGGCCTCGAGGCCCGCCGGCGCCCCAGCTGGAGCAAAGCCCAGCTTGGGCTCGCAGGCCTGCGGGCCAACCCCCGCGCCCGCGCCCGCCTGGTGCTCCGGCCCCGCCGCTGTGCTCCGGAGGCAGCTCCGGGCCCTCTCCAGGTCCTGGTCCAGAGTGGCCCCACCCCCGGCGGCCAGGGGCATCCGGAGGGCGCCCGGAGCCTCCTTCCCTGGGGTGCTGGGGCCGTCTGGCACGGTGGGGACTCGATCCAGGCCTCCATCCAGGGGTTGGAAGGGCGGCTTCAGCTCGCACTGTGGGGGCTCCCCCTCCAGGGGGTCGAAGTCCTCCAAGTCGCTGAGCTCCAGATCCTTCTCTTTGCCTATCGGCTCTGCCAGGAGATAAAGAGTGACCAGTGGAGGGAGATGGGATGGCAGGGTAACGGAAGCCCCTTCCTCACTCCAAGGACATGGTTCCGGGCCCACCTTGGAGCTAGGAAAAGCACCTGAGCCTTTCTTCTACCTCCCATCTCCTCAGAGGCTCCCGGTCCCCCAAAAGCCTACACGGACCTAGCTGACTTCAGCCTCATATCAAAGGCAGCAGGGTCTAGTGTTTGGAACGTGAGTTTGGATCTTTGAGCGTGCTCCCAGCTCACTGCCACAGGGCCCCTCGCGCACAGGGCCTCGCAGACTCTGGGCCAGAGCGTTAATTTGCCGCCTAGGCCCAGGAGTTTGCCCCGTTCCACGTCTTTAGAAGTCCTAGAACCAGCGAGAAGGCCCAGGGAGGCGACGCCCCCACATCGGCAACCTCCCACGCACCTGCACCTTTGGCGCTCTTGAGGGGCTGCTCCCTGGCTTCCTCCTCACCCGCCTCTTCCTCCTCGCCCTCCGCGTAGGGCCGCTTCTCATCCGCACACTTGTTCCTGGGCGGCCAGGTCACCTTGTTCTCCTTCTTGAGGCGCCGGCGCGCGTTGGCGAACCAGGTGGAGACCTGCGTGAGGGTCATCTTGGTGATGATGGCCAGCATGATCTTCTCGCCCTTGGTGGGGTAGGGGTTCTTGCGGTGCTCGTTGAGCCAGGCCTTGAGCGTGCTGGTGGTCTCGCGCGTGGCGTTCTTCCGCCGCGAGCTGCTGTCCATGGTCCCGTACCTGGAGACAGGCTGGGCAATGGGGCGCCGGCAGCGGCCCCTGCACCGCGGGCAGGCGGCCAGCGCCGGGCCCACACGGCTTCAGTCTCGGTCGTGGGGGTGTGTTTATGGTGGCGAGACCTGGGTTTTACCCAGGCAGGCGCTGACTTTTAATGTTTATATTTTATTAAGCTTCTATGGCGCCAGAGAGGTTTCTGTGGGTGGGGGAGGAGCGCGGGCGGGCGCAAGGCCCGGCCAGGTCTCTGTCCCTCTACCTACACCTATGTCTCTTTGAGTTCCTTTATCGGGCCTCTTTGATCCTGAAACCAGGAAAGCATGTCACAGGGACAGAACTCAACTACGCACCACCCGTGGGCAGAACCTGTCGTGAGCGCCGTGGGGAAAACGTGCCCAGAGGGCCTACGTGCACTTTCTGCGGTTGTTTTTCTGTCGCCCCCCCGAGAGGCATGCTGTCTGCTGGTGGGCAGGGACTCCCCTCTCTGGCTCCAGGACACACCACACAGGCTGCACTTCTTGGGGTTCGGGGATGAGTCGGAAGGCTGGGCGCCAAGGTGAGAATTCCCGGAAACCACACTGCAGCGCGGGCTCTGGGAGTCCGGGCAGACGGCGTGGGGGCGGGGAAGGGGAGATGGGATGCCTTTATACCCTGGCGGCAGCGCGGCTGCTAGGAGGCGGGGGTGATCCTAACCCGAGTCAGCGGGACGGGACCGGAGGAACGCCCCTCCTTCTGCAGCCCAAACATTCAGCGGGGGCGTGGCGCTAGTAGGGGCGGGGTTTGGTGCTCCGTGGGGGTGGGGGCAGTGAGGAGGGGTGAGATCCCTCACCTGTCGTAGGGGTACTGGCCCAACGCCGGCTCATAGGGGTAGTAGGCTGTGGCTGCAGCCGGAGCGAGGCCCGCATGCGCAGATCCCGGTGCGTCCTTGGAGTCGAAGCTGTTCTGTAGGAGCCGGTGAGCCTGGGGTCGCAGCTTCCGAGATGCCACCCAGCTCGAGCCCCTCCCACAGGGGACCACTGGCTCCTGCCTGCCTCCCACAGACCACTGGGCAGCCCTCCATCCTCCCCACCCCCATCCGCATCACCCACTCCCAAACTCTGCCTCGGGCCCAGGCAGCGGAGGAGCCCCAAGATGTGGAGGGAGGAGGAGCAGAGTTGTGGGGTGTTGGGGGAATGAGGGACAGGAGGATGGGAGGGGAGGATGGGGGGGGGAGGATAGGGGGAGGGGGGGAGGATAGGGGGAGGGGGGGAGGATGGGGGAGGGGGGAGGATGGGGGGTGGAGGATAGGGGGTGGAGGATAGGGGGAGGGGGGAGGATAGGGGGAGGGAAGGGGAGGATGGGGAGGGAAGGGGAGGATGGGGAGGGGAGGGAAGGGGAGGATGGGGAGGGGAGGGAAGGGGAGGATGGGGAGGGAAGGGGAGGATGGGGAGGGAAGGGGAGGATGGGGAGGGAAGGGGAGGAAGGGGAGGATGGGGAGGGAAGGGGAGGGAAGGGGAGGGAAGGGGAGGGAAGGGGAGGGAAGGGGAGGGATGGGGAGGGAAGGGGAGGGATGGGGGAGGGAAGGGGAGGATGGGGAGGGATGGGGGAGGGATGGAGGAAGTAAGGGGAGGATGGGGGAGGGAAGGAGGTAGGGGGAGAGATGAGGGGGGAGCGGCTGGGGGACAGCAGAGGAGGAGGGTGAAGAGGGACAGAGATGGTGACAGCGGGGGAGGAGAGAAGTGGGGAGGAGAGAAGTGGGGAGGAGGGGGGAGGGAGGAAGAGGGCGACCCGGAGGAGTGAGGGACAGGGGACCCAGGGGACCCAGCAGGCTGGAGCGAGCTCTGACAGAACCGGACGTCTGACCCCAACTTAATAGCCAGCAGAAAACAATAAATACATTAAACACAATGGCCCACCTGCCAGGACACCCGAACCCTGGGGGATGATGGGGCTCCGAAGGGCCGGGCCGGGCGGCTCGGAGTCGAAGGTGTGCTTCTCTCACCCCCCGCCTTGCCTCCGGAGTGCGGGGAAAGTCAGCTTGGCAGATCGAGGGGTAGGGGCCTGCGTGGCAGGGATTAGGTTTGACACACACCACCCCCTTACCAGCGAGTAGAAGGCAGACGCCTCAGAACCGTAGGTCACGTAGTTGCCGTAGCCCTGCGAGCCGCCGTAGGGGCCCCCGTAGACGCCAAGCGCCGCCGCTGAGTTCAGCTCGTGGCGCGCGGTGGCCAGCAGCCGGCTCTCGTAGACCGGGCAGTAGACGGGCGCCTGGGCCGAGGCAGCCGGCCTGGAGTCGGCCAGCGTGCGGCCACCAGACTCGCAGCACGCGCTCAGGGAGTTGGTGGTCATCAGGAACTGTGGAGAGAGGGGCCGCGAGGAAGGGCGGGGCCCCCGGGCGCGAGGCTGGGGCCCTGGGCCCCAGTCCGCGCCACGTGCAGCCCAGGAGCGCGCACCCCGTGTCCTCGGAGCTCCCGCTATCCACACGGGGCCGCGCGTTCCTTCCCGTGGCGAGCTTGTGCTCCTGGCCTCCTCCAGCCACATGGGGCCCAGCCCGTCCTGGCCCGGAATGGTCACACCCTCCCCGGGGTGGGGGGGTTGGTTTCCAAGGCCGCAGGGCTCACGCCCTCTTGTCCACGTCTATCCCGGGTCGCTGGGCTCCCCGGGGCGTAGCCTCAGAGCCCGGGAGGGGGTGGAGGACAAACGAAGCGGGACATGGGGCCCTGCCGGTGGGATTTCCTCAGCGCCTCTGCCCTCCCCCGGGTCGGGCGCGAGAGGTGCGTGGCACAGACCCTGCCCACTGCGAGGAGACAGCGAGTTGCTGGCCTAGCGGGGCGCCCTTACCTGGGGTGCCGAGGAGTAGGGGTACCCAAACTGCGGGTAGGACATGGCGGGCGCGGCCCGGGGTCGGCGGCGGGCGGGGCCGGCGGGGTCCTGCGCGAGGGGGATGGCGTGCCGCGGTCACTGCTCCGGGGCCGCCGGTGTCTAGGCGCTGGGAGGGCGAAGCAGAAGAGCGGGTTAATTCAGACACGCGCTCCGCAAACTTTTCTAACTGGGTAGGAAAGTGAGCCGCGACGGCCGCGGCGATCCTTTTAGCTTCACAATCCGGAGCCTCGGGGGGGCTCTGGGACCGACCGGCCTCGCAGCGGAGACACAAATACATATTTTGCAAAAAAGGAAAAAAAAAACCAAAACAATGAGTCGTGCGAATCCGTCAAGTCAGCGGTGCGCGGCTTTGAGCGGCGGAGGCTCTGACGTCAGCCCCACTCCGCGCAGCCCGGCCGGGCGGCAGACGCGTGGGTCGCTCGGCCGCGCCGCCCCGGGCCGAGGGCGCACGGCTGTAACAAATGAATTTCGTCCGCGGAGTCCATAGCGCCCCGACGAACCGTGTTTCTCCTTAGTCACAGAGGAGGGGAGGCGCTTTTAATTAGAAATTAATTAATGAGCAGCTGCTTCTTCCCGCCCCACTGTAATCATTAGTCTCAATTACAAATGAGACATATGAGGGGTCTACGAGGGAGTCTTCACCGGAGATGTAATCAACAGTTACGATTAGCCCCGCGCTGGCGCAGCCGGCCGGCCGGGCCTCCGCTCTCCGCGCGCCCCTCCAGGCGGAAGGAAGGCGGCGGCGCGGGCCCCACTAGTGTTTAACCGGGGCTCAGCAAAGCCTCCCACCAGTTCGAACCCTACACCGGGCTGCAATTCCAGAACCAGCGCGGCTACCAGCGCGTCTGCATCTGGAGGTCAGAATGCCCTCAGTGCGGGGGTCCGGGCCTTCCCCAGAGCCCGCCGCCCCAGGGCTCGGTGGGCCAGGAGGGCTTGCCGCTCTCGGCCGCCGCGTCCCCGGGGAACAACCCCCTGCTCGTCCAGTAAGTTCCAGCTCGGCGCACGGGCCCTCCCTCTGCTCCCCCTCGGGCTCCCGCGGGCCGCCCTCCCTCAGCCTCCGCCCCCCGCCGCCCGCGGCTAAACCCGGGACTGCCGGGCAGCGCAGCGCGGTCGGACGAGCCGCTTTCCCGACTGGGCTCCGGGGCCCGTCCTGCTGCGCTCGCTCCGCCCGGCGACCTTCGGGCCGAGGGACGGGGGAGGAGGGGGCGCCCTTCCCTGCCCAGGGCACAGAGAGCGGGGTCTGGGGAGCGGTCGGGCGCCCACCCCGGCACTTCCCCAGACAGCCCCGGCCCCGGGACCTTGCCGGAGTCCAGAGTGGCGGCCAGCGCACAGGCGGTAAGGGGACGCCCGGGCCACCCGGAACCCCGGCCCGCCTCCTGCGCCGCCGCCCTCCGGGGGCCGGGCTCGCCCCTGCAGCTCCCGCCCGGCCTGGCCTCCCGCGGTCGCCGGGAGGGAGCCGTGCGCGGCGGCGCTGTGCAGACTTGCTGGGAAAGATTCCTGGGTTCAGACCTGTGAATCGCCCCAGGGTCACCCTCTAATTAATGACGACGTTCTCGCCCTCTCCCCAGCTGCAAACCTGCCTCCCAGACACGAAATCTGCCGCTCTGACAGCTCGGTCGGAGGTGATTGATGGCTATCTGGAGACCACAGTACGCGTCATATAATATCTGCTGCGTAATTGCTTTAATTTACAGATGAAAGTACGAGTTCTCCGATCCTGTTGGACCGCAGCCGGCCACGTCCGAGCTGCTTGCAAGGAAAATCATCGCAAATAATGAATAGACGCTCCATGCAAATTATTCAGACAGCTTAGCGTCTGTAGCCGGGAGAGATATACAAAGAACACGAGTCAAATGACATTAATAATTGTTTTGGAGTTCTGTATTGATTTCGTGGCGGCCGCGTTTATTTCTTTCTCACCTGAATTGCTAATATCACCTCCCTGTAAATAATAAGAAACTAGCCACCGGGGCTTCTCGGCAGAAACGGATCTCTCAGTCCCTCTCTGCCTCTTCCTCCTCTGCCCCCCTCCCCTCCCCCATTTTCCCTCCTCCCACATCTCCTTCCAGTTCTCCGGCTTCTGCTGAGGCTTAGGCCACGGAGCATCCTCCTACTTTCCATGATTTGTTTACAAACAGCTCACTCTCCTCCAGTAATGAGGCAGGGGGAGGAAGGCGCAGGGGCCCAGGGTGGCCGCGGGCTCAGGGAACAGTCATCTCCATAGCAGGACGGCGTTCGGCACCCTTTCCTCACTCCACTCCCGTGGCCCTGGCCCCGGCGACTGTGAGCGCTCAGCGCCGGGAAGGAAGCCACCGCCCAGGTCCCAGCGGCCAGCGCCTCGGGGCTACCGCTCGCCGCGTGCGTGCCTCGCCCAGGCCTGCATTCCCTTCCGTTTCCTTCCCCGGAGACTCGGGCCGCAGCTCGCGGGGAGCAGCATCCCTGAACACGCCACCTTTCACCTGAGTAGACATGCTCACCCTCGGAGCCGGGTGGGCACAGCCGGTCCCTGGGGACCTCGGGGGGAGGGGGTTTCGGGGCCCGCCTTGACCCTCGCCGCCGCGTTCTCCGGTTTTCCTTTGCAGCCCGAGTGCGAACCTAGACACTCGCAGCTCCTGCCCGCCCGCCCGCCCGGTTCTCGCGGGCCACCTTCTTGCCCTGATCTTGAAATCCCGCTCGCCGGCGCCACTTTCTCGGGGCCCTGCGCCTTGATCCTCCGCTTCCTGCCCCAGGCCCAGCCCAGGGGGCTGCGCGAGGGGCCGCCCCGCCCCCGTTTGGGGTAGCGTGGGGCTGCCGGAGGAATCTCGCGACCTTGCGGGCCGCTCACGCAGCCCGGTGGAGGCCACGCTAGCCCGGCTGTCTCCAGCTGCGGGCACAGTCCTGAGCCCCCGCTGACAACCTGTCTGCCGGAACCCGGGTACTTTCTGGGCCGTCTCCGTCCCCTAGGTCACACGGGAATAACGATCCCGTGCTCTTTCCAAAAAGGCCCAGCCTTGAGCTGAGGGACCCCGGGCTTCCTTCCCAGAGCAGACAGACAGGAGTGACAGAATCTCAGGTACCATCAGCTACACGTACCTGCATAGACGCGGCTTACTGAGCCCACGTCCCTCGAGGGACCCCCGGTTCTAAATACACCCGTGGGCAGGACCTGCCAGAAACCACGAGGTTCCCCACGGACAGGGCGGCGGCTAGGATTTGCTCAGGTGCCCCCACGGTCTGCTGAGCTCGAGAGGAGCCCAGGGCGAGAGGTTCTGAGGACGATTAGCCCCAAATGTCAGGGGTCCGCAGGTCCCCCTTTCCGCCCGGGGATGATGTCGGCCGTCGGAACCACGGAGAGCCTCCGGGGACAGAGGCCGCGTCCAGACCTTCCTCCGCTCCCGGCGGGGCTTCACCCCTGAGACCGGCTGAGACCCCGCGGTTTGGCCGGTCTCCAGAGTCGTCCCCGGGGGCCACCGCGGTCCCCCGCATCGAGAGCCGCGGGGGGTGGGCAGCAGGGCTCTCTCCGGCCCAGAGAAGTTGACCCGAGCCAGAGGGCAGGGCCGGGAGCTCACGGCCCCGGGCAGGGGCCTTCTGATCTAAGGCGCTGGGCCGAGCTCTGGTGGCGCGCGGGCCGCCCACCGCTCCTGGGCACCCGTGCGGGGTGTGGGGCTCGGGGCGCCCCAGGTGTCCGTGCGCCGCACTCGCGAGCCCCGAGGGTGGCAGGTCGCTCCTTCGCTGCCTCTCCTCTGGGGTTCCCCGCGAAGCCAGGGGGCGAGCTGCGGGCGCGCGGGCTGAGTCCTCCGCCCGAAACGCCCCGCGTTCCGGCCCGCTCCCTCCGGCTCTCCCACCGCGGCCCCGCCGCTGGCTCGCAGGGCGCCGCCCGAGCCGGGAAGGCGGGCAGCCGGGTGTCCCAGCGCAGGCGCCCGGCTCGGCGCGGCCTCCGCGCCCCGCGCCGCCCCCCGCCCCCCGTTTTCCGCCACTTGCGGCCGACGCGGCGGCCTCCAGAGACCCCACCAGCGGGCAGCAAACTTTGCGCCCCCAGCTCAGGAGCGATCCTAGCAAAGTTTGCGCGGCTGGGCCCACTCCCTACCTGCGCCGGGGACGCGCCCGCCCGCGCCGCTCGGGCGCCGGGGCCGCGGGGACCAGCGCGCAGCCCGGGACGCACCGGGGAGTCGCCGCCGCCGCCGCCGCCCGCCCGCGCCCCTCGGCGGCCGCGCGGAGCCTCCGCCTCCCCCGCAGAGGGGAGGGGTCTCGGAGCCCCGGGGCGGGGGGCGGCGCGGGGACCTCGCCTACCTGCGTTGGCGCCGGGCCGCGGACGGCCGCCCGCCAGGGCTCTGCGCGGCCGCTGGGCGCGCGCGCTCCGGCGGGGAGCGGGCGACAACTAATGGAGACATCTCCAGGCGGAGCACCTGGCGAGCGAGCGGAGCGCGCCGGCGTCCCCAGGCGCCGCGGTCGTCAGCCGAGCCCGCACCGGCGTGACGTGGGCGAGCGAGCGCGCGGCTCCCACCCGGCCGCCCATTAACGCTTTCCCCCGCGGACGCCGCGCGCTCGCCAACTTTCCCCTCCGCCCGGCCGGCGCGGGGTGCGCGGGGCGCGGGGGCCCGGACGAGGGCCGCCCGGGGGCGGAGGCGAGGTGGGGGCGGGGAGGCCCTGGCTCGAGAGGACACCCCAGCCGGAACAGGGTAGCCTCGGTGTGGCCAAGCGCTCGAGGTGGCCTGGGGCTCCTCACGAGCCCCCCGGGGGCCCTCCCCGCGCCCGCCCGGAGACAGCGCCCCCTCCTCCCGCCTCCTCCCTCTCCAGTGCCCCTCCCCAGTCCCTCTGGGCCGCGGTCTCCCGGCGCTGGGGATCCAGCTGAGAGCCTGGCTGCTGAAGGCTTGCGGGCTACTCCTCCGAGGAGGCTGGGATCCTGGCTCCCAGGCCTGCCTCCCTGGCCCTCCCTGCATGTGCCCCTTCAGCCCGGCGGAGCCCACTTTTCCCGCCGCGCCCACACTGATTCCCACCCGGTCAGGCTCTGGGGCAGCAGGCCCTGGGCGGGGCGGGAGCCTCGGTATGGGCACGAGGCTTGGGCAGGTGGAGGTGAGCGTATCAAGGTGACAGCAACTGCTTGGGGACCAGCAAGCTTGCGACCTGCGCAGGACAGGACCACCTGCCAGAGGAGCTTTTTCAGGCCTGTCCAGAGCCCTACTGGGCTGGGCCTCTGGCCTGGGAACACATGTCCGCGTGGGCAGCCTGTGCTTCTGCAGCCTGAGGCTGGGAGGGGAGGCCCCGTGGTGGGCCCAGGTCTGGGCCTCCCTGACCCTCACTCAGTCAGCTTGGAGCCCCTCGCCCTGGTGTCCTCCCCCACCCTCATCGTTTCCACTTCAAAGAACCATGAACTTGTTTGTCCTGTGATTCGTGGCCAGGCAATGACGTTTAAGGTTTGTAGACTTGGATGGTGTCTGAAAAAGTTACTTACTGTCCCCGTCACGGCCCACGCCTTGTTTTCCAAAGCTCTGCACAGCGGGAAAGGCAGTGCTTTCTGGGCCCGCTTCGCTGCTGGTGTGCAGGGCTGGTGCTGGCTTTGTCTCCAGGCGTGGCCATCTTTTCATTTTCCCCATGGAACAGGGCTTCCACTGAGAAAGACGGGGGGCACCAGCCCCTGGCTTCCTGCCCTGGTGCTGGGTCCAGAGCTGCCAGTGGCTTCTGTGGGAAGGACCCAGCTTTGGCCTCTGGGCCTCTGCTCTGTAATGGGAGGGTGGGCCCCGTTCAGGCTGCAGACCTGTAGGCATCCACCCTGAAGTGCATGTCACCGTAGCCCAGTCCCTGGGCTGAGGAAGGGTGGTTTGGGCGGGGGGTGTCCTCTTGGTAAGGATGGGGTGGGGGGAGTCGTTTGATTCCAGCGGGAAGGGAGGGAAGGCGCATTGCACCCTGGGGAGTGGGGGGGCTTGCTTGGGTCTCAGTCCTGTGGTGCAGTGGTCGGCTCTCTTCCCTCCAACTCCTCCTTCCTGCTGCGCTTGATGCTCTGAGCGGTGCCCTGGGGCCAACGGGGACAGGAACGTCACCCTCCCCTCCGAGCTTACCTGGACTGAGATTCTTTTCATAGCTAAGGATGAGCAAGGCAGGTTTTGTGTGTTTACGACCTTGATTGGGCGATAAACTCATTTCACATTCACGGAGGGCTCGGAGTTAGGGAGCTCTGGCAGCCTGAAAGGCTCCCGTCCTGCATCCCACGGGGGTTTCTGTAACCCCCACCACACCAGGCGCATCTGGAGGCGGCACCACCCCGGGAGTGCGGCTCCATCGTCCTTTCCTGGGGGGCAGGGCCTCCCTTCACTGGACTCCCCCGAAGTCCATAATTGGATGCCGTCAGGCCTGAGCTTGCTCTGGACCCCTGACCCAGTGACCCAAAGCATCAGTGGCCGTCCTCTGCCCCTCAGCCCTTGACCTCGCGGGCAGGGAGCTGCCCCAGCCCCCCTGCCATGTTGCCAGGCCCTCCTGGCTCTGAGGAAATGATGGAAACACCCCTGGCAGGCAAGGTCTCTCTTTGGCATAGACGGAGTGGTCAGTCCGAAAGCGAGTCTGAGGCCTTGGCCCCTCTGAAGGGCCGCACCCCCCACGCCGTGACCCCCGCTCTGGTTGGTCCTGGCTCCCCAAGGGAGCACGTGCCAACCCCTCTTCTGTTCTTCCCGTTGGCAGAGCCACTCTGAAGCAGAAGTCTCCGCGCCCCCAGGACTTGGCTGGGCCGGCACCCCCCCCCCCTCGCCTGAGCCTTGCTGCCACTTGCAGAGGCATCTGGGGGTTGAGAGCCCGTGCTGGTGCTGACTGGGCCGGTTCCAACACCACCCCTGGGGCCGCCATTGCCCGGGGCTCCGGGGCTCCACGGCCTCATTCTCCCCTGCTCCCCGGGGGCCCAGGGAGGGCAAGAGGCTCTCACCCAGGCCGAGGAGGAGGCCGCAAGAACTGGTCCTAGGGAGGACAGCCTCCGAAAGACCACTGGGCCCTGGGGTTCCAAAGATACTGCTGTCCTTGGAAGGGCCCAGCCCTCGGTGACGCTCCTTGGCCTGGCTCCGCAGCAGAGCTGCGTGATGGGGCCCAGATCCCAGGGTTGCAGAGTGGAGAGCAGCACCTTTCATCTTTGCAGAGGGTCCCCTGGGACCCTGTTCCCCAGCAGCCCTGGGTCTGCAGGGGAAGTCTTTCTCCCTTCCTTTCCCCCCTTTGAAGTGCAGCACCTGACTCGGAATTACTTCAAGCAGAACGTCAGCGTGTTTCCTTTTTCAGGGCAGCGTGGTGTCCGGGTTAGAGCCGGTGACCTGTGGCCTGGCCACTGCACAGAGTGACCTTGAGGGGACGGGTGGGCAGCGAGTGTCGTTCCTCCCTGTCTCACCTCCCTTCCTCGTGAGGTTGGAAGGAGGCCAAGGCGGCAAAGGTTGGAAAGTTTTTTTTGTTTTCCCCTCACTTCAGGAATATGTGTGTCTGTGATGCTGAAATGCGTCGGCAGATTTTAGGGAGATATCTACTATTAAAAGTGAAATGCTGTTAATCCAAACAATGTCTGTGGTCTGTATGTTTAAACTTAAAACATACCATGCACGGCCTCAAGAATCACCAGTGTCCCAGCCCAAAAAAGACATCCAAAGGAGAGGATGTTATTTTAAGTTGTAGGGAAAGGTAACAGTACATACCATTGCCCTGGAATTTGAATATCGTTTTGAATTCCTTGACGTAGTGTTACAGAAGAAAATCTTTAGCGGGGAGAAGAGAAACATAAACGTGTATACTCAGTGCGTGAGCTGGTATTAGCTAGTATTCGTGTTAAGGGGCCTCCCCGAACAGTGCACATCCGATGGGGGATGGGGGAGGGACCCTCCAAGGAGGAGCCTCGCTGGGCCTCCGCCAGGAATTTGCACAAAGAAAAAGTATGTTCCCCACGGTGGAGAGAAGAGGCACGGCTGCCTTCCCGGTGCACTCATTTACGTGGGCCGCTCTCTTGTAACCGTGTGCAGAAGATACTTTCACAGACAGAAGGCGACACGGTAGCAAGTGGCACTGGCACAGGTCACTCAGTAAATAAGGCAGAGGGCGCAGTGGAGGCGTGGCGCTCTCTGGTCCCTCGGAGGAAAAGCGCATCGTGACGCCCACCTGCTCCCGGGTGCCCTGTGCGATTGGGCATTTCGACCTCCCCTCCACCCTCCCAGTGGGGGTTTGGGGTTCAGTGGTCTGCGGGGAGGGGCACCTCGCCCCCGCCCCGCCGAGTTTGCATTTAGCTGTCCTGGGAGAGCTGGTGTGTCCACCTCCAGGGGTGACTCGCGGGGTGTGCTTCGTCCAAAGCCATCTGAAGGCGGTATGCCCGTCCCCCGGTGTCCAGGGAACACTACAGATCCCGAGTTAGACCCCAGCGTAGCCGGTGGCGCCCCAGCAGTGACCGGCTTTTCATTTCTGCGGCAGTAAACCACGTGGGAATGTTCTCCAGGACTTAGCCGATCCGTATATACGAAAAAAACCATTTCAGAGTATTTTTGAAATTCAATTAATTGAAGGCCCCAGATAAAAGGAACATATTCTTAATGGCTACAAAATAACCCGGAGGGAGGTGAGGATCGGGGCCGACTTCAAAGTGCGGCAGAAATGCTGAACTGTTTTACTTTAAAAGTATCCAGATCAATGACTCAGTTACAATTTCTTATACATTTAGCAACCTTTTCATTTTCTGTTTGAAAAATGACAGAGATGACTTTCTTGCCGGGGATGCGGAAGCTCCGGAAGAGGACCACGGCCAGCACCCTGGAACCGAAGTGGGTCAGCTCTCTGCTGGGAACCTGTCACTGCGCCGGGTTCAGGGCAGCCCCCCAGGCAGCGGTGTGAGTGGCCTGGGGCTGCATCACCGGGTGGCTTAGCGCGCGGTCGTTTATGGTCTCTCGGTTCCGGAGGCGAGAAGTCCAGGACCAAGGTGTGGGCAGGGCTGGTTCCTCCGGCCGTGCAGGCCCCTCTCCTGGACCCTGCGGCCCGGGCTGTCCCCGCTGTCCTGGGAGACACAGCCCCTGACCTCTGCCACCAGCGTCACAAAACAGTCTCCTCACATGTGTCCGGGTGTCCGTGTCCACCCGTCCCCTTTTATAAGGACAGCAGTCATACTGGATTAGGGGCCACCCTAAGGACCTCATCTTAACTAATTAAGTGTGATATGACCCTGTTTCCAAATAACAGTGACAACATGTGAATCTGGGGGACACAAGTCAACCCATGACACAGGGGTGTCCTAAAGTGCCACATCGTGGCCTTGGTTTATTTCTTGAGCTTGAGCCCCCTTCCCTGCCGCCAGCAGGGAGATCTGCCCGGGTTCCTGTCCCCGTGTCACCGTGTGACCTCAGACTCACCCGGTCGGCTGCAGCTTCCCAAGGGAGCTTCGCGTCTCCGAGGCCCAGCCACCTGCCTTCCTTTGTGCTCTTTCGTCCCTCCTGGTCGGAGCTCGCAGCGCTCCTGCTGGAGTAGCTTCACCGGGAGCTTTGGGGACGTCTGTGGATTTCACCGGGGCTCTGACCATCAGACCAGCTCGTCCCCAGGTCATCCCTCCTCTGACCTGGCCTCCTGATGGGACGTCTGAGAAATAGCAGGTTCTCTCACCTTTGCTCTGAGGACGCAGTGAAGCTTGTGCAGGCGGGACTGGACCGCGGTCATGACCTCGCTGGAGTTTTCTGGTCCCCAGCTGGCTCCGCCTCTGGCCGGGGAACTGCGCTGAGTAGGTGCTGAGCTGCAGGGGTGGGGTCAGTGCTTCCTGCCCAGTTTGGGGGCCACCTGTGGCTGCCCACAGGGCGGATTGCACTCCCCGGCCGCCTGGGGTCAGGTGTGACCCTGTGACTGCCTGTGGCCAGCGAAACGTAAGCAGGAGCGACCCGTGTCACTGCCACGCGGAAGCTGGGGAGAGAGACACCCGTGGGGACAGCAGCCTCTCAGAGGCGGAGGCTCCGCGGGCCTGGCTCGTGAATGAGCCCCGCTGGCTGGGTGGACAGGCCACAGGAGCAGGAATCCACCACCGTTTTCAGCCACTGATCTGCTGGTATTGTTTGGTATAGCAGCACCATCTACCCCATCGACCGGACGCACTTATTCTTTTGCAAGTCGGATTAATAATGTTCTAATATAATTGTATATTATTATGTGATCATACTGTAACTGTAAGATATAATTACAAAACGGTAATTGCATATTATTATGTAATTATATATTATAATTTTCAGTATGGAGAAAGCAACTAGGCAGAAACATTATCTTAAAGGGGAGGTATAAGGTAAGGGCAAGATATACCATGCCTTTAAAGACGAAGTAAAAATTAAGCATTCTTTCCTTACTTTCATAGTCATGGAAAAACAGATGTTTTCAAGGAAGTTTCTAAACATAGAGATAAACAGTTTCTATTTGTGAACAGTTCTGGCCCTTCTGACCTTCCACCAGGAGACGGAGTGTTTGGCTGCGACTCCACAAGCGTATGGACCTCTGTCCGTACGGCTGCCCGAGAGTCCCTGCTGCCCGGGAGCCGCTTGGACAGAGCTCTGGGGGCAGGGCTCCGGGCGACGCCCTGCTACTGCGCTGACTGCTGGTTACGAGGATTTCAGGACCGGGGCAGAGAGGGCTGTTCTGACAGCTCTGAATTCTTGTGGAAAAACGATGTTGCAACTGGGCATTTTAAGCCAGCCTTCCCAACGCACAAAGGACAGAGAACTTCCAGGGTGGCCTGAGAAAACCAAAGTCTTTTTTCTTGTCGTTTAAGGGATATAAGAATATTTAACCTTACAAAATTAATAGTAAATAACAGTATTAAATACTACTTACTTTATATATTTTATCTAGTATTCAACGTTCAGCACTTTAAATAGGAATATTAAATGCTAGTTCATATTATCTGTTGTCTTCTGTCGAACAGAAATAGTCTATTTGGACACAGGCACCTCTATCGTTACCCTTCATTTCTTTACCTATTTATGTTTTATAGCCATGCTCTCCATCGGCCTTCATCACTTTTTATAATTTCAGTCTTCGCATGGAGGCCCGTGATCCACCCGAGATGTCTGTCTTTTGTGACATGCTGTGAGGCAGGGGTCCGCGACGGGAGCTGCTTTCCCTACTATCACTCACGAGGTTTGCCCCGGCCTGGGGAGGCCCGCTGCCTCCTCCTGAGACGCCCGAGCTCCTGGCCACCTGGACGTCCTCTCAGTGTTCGCACACTCTTTCGATTGCACCTTCCGGAAGGTGCAGCCACCGCATTTAAAAATCCCACCTCCGAGGCACGCGAAACGGGCTTCTGTGGACACGGGGGTCGCGTCTTCAGAAGTTCCCCCAGAGCCCGCGCAGCCTGAGGCCGTCAGAGAGCCCAGCCTCGGGCCGGGCTTTCTGCTCCGCAAGACTCTCAGGCCGGCGCAGCGTCCGTGGACTGGGACGCCCCGTCTTGGCTGAGACGTGCCGCTCAAGCTGTCCCCTTCCCAGACAGGGCTCTCTTGCTGTCCTGTGTCCTGTCTGTAGGGGGGTCTCTTGCTAGGAGCATATCAGAAGTAAAGTCATCCGAGACGTTGCTTTCCAGGCCTCCCAATGTCTTGTGACAAGCTGCGGGGGCTCTGAATTTTGAAATACGGACCTGGGTCCTGGCCCCAGGGCATCAGGCTCACCACCCGGCTGGACTGCTGCCCTGGCCTTGGGTGTCGTGTGGAGGGGGATGTCTGTGCTGTGTCCACAGTCCCTGCAGGGGCTTTGGTGGACCTTCCGCCAGGTCCCAGGCTCCCAGACCCCCACCCTCCTCCGCCCTCGTCGAGATAACGCTGGCTCTTGGTGCCCAGGCCAGGCCTCTCTTTGGGGGTGGGGAGTGGTGTCATTTTGGTCAGGATGGACACCCTTGACACAAGCACCAGGCGTCCCTGACCGGCGGCGTCGGCCACCAGCTGGAAGAGGGGGCGTCGGAGTTCGGGTCCTCTGGTCTTCACGGCCAAGGTGAACAACCTCACAGCACTGGGAAACGGTTGCTGGTTTTCCCTTTGATTCTGTCCCCCCCCCCACCCCGCAGATTTCTTTCTTTCTCTCTCTCCTTGCTTGACTGAAGTACAGTTGAATTGCAATGTCGTATGAATGTCTGCCGTCCAACTATGTGTTCAGTTACACATATGTATCTATTCTTTTTCACGTTCTTTTCCATTCTGGTTTATCACAGGGTATTGGATATAGTTCCCTGTGCTCTACAGTAGGACCTGGTTGTTTCTCCATGGAGTTTGGGGTTCTCTTTAATTCTTAAGGGTTTTCTCCCAGACCAGACGCCGGGCCAAGTGATCTGAAAGATCATGAGTTCTGAGAGATTTTCTACGGACTGAAAATTTCAAAAACCATTGACCCGGTAGTTTGCAAACCTACATTTTACACAAATCTGTCTTTGCAGCTGCCACGGCACAGAGGAGCTCGCCGAGGAGATGGAAGCATCCACCTTTATCGCAGCCAAATGCGCCACGAAGATAGAGGGGCGGATTATACAGGAGCGGATGCTTTCACGGGAAACCCAGAAATTGAACGTTGTGTCCGACTTCATGGGGGTTTTCAGTGTTTTCCCGCGACTCCGGGAAACGAGGCTCGTTGCCGAGTCCCGGACGGCGAGGCGGGCGAAGCGTTACCGTCAGACGGCAGGGCTGAGCCTCCTACCGGCTGAGCCCCCTGCAAGCCTGTGCGCGACGGGAAATCAATGCGTATCTGCCTGGCCTCGCTGCCTCGCCTCCGGGATGTGTGTGTCCGCCTCTGATTTGCTTTCTAGGTCCGATATCGCCGTGTTACAGTGGGCCTCTGACCGTGGCTTACAAGTTTGTTAAATCCCCCCCGGTCACAGGCTTCTTGGGTGATCCTGGCACCGACAACACGCCACGATGGTGTGTGCCCTTGGCTGCTCCTGGGTGGCTGCCTGCAGAGTGAACTCCACCCCACCAGCTGCGGTGGCCTTTAATCTCGATGCTCACCTGTGATCTCAGTTTTGTCTGGTGCCTCTCCTCATATCGGGCCTCTGGTTGACAGCAGGCCGACATCACAGAAGCCTCTTGTCAGTGGCCAGCGGAGCCTCTGTGGGTCAGAGGCCGGGAAGCGTGGCCCGCAGGCTTGCGAAGCCACATTGGTGGCCTGGAGCCACGCCCGGCTTCCCGGAGGTGTGAAGATGGAGCCCCACTGAACCCCACCGGTCCCTGCTTCCACGGGGCTGCGCGGACCCCGTTACTGAGTGCAGGGGGCTCTCCGGCAGCCCACCCGAGAGAGAGGGCCGAGCCGCTCAGAGGGGACGCGGCCGGACCTGCCTGCAGCACAGGCGGGGGAACCGCGTGGACCCGTGGTGTGTAGGGCCATCCGCTTGGCCTATCCTTTCCAGCAAAGTAGAAGACACACGCAGGGAGCATGAAGACGCTAATAGCTCCTCGGAAAGATGCTTATGGAAAGCTGCAAACGTCTCCAGAGGTCAAGAGAATCATAGACTGGAGAGGAGAAGCAGGTGTCCGTCGATCAAACCGTTTTTACATGATTCACGGAGAATCGGACCCGTTGTCCCCAACCTGTTTGCTTTGAAGCAAACTCAGGGAATCATATCTGTAAATATTTCGGTATCTCTCAAAGACAGGACAAACTCCCAGGGCAAATATCACGCCTAAAAAGCCGATCATTCTTTGATTCCCTCAAACGCTCAATCAAGGTTGCACTTCGCTGTTTCTCCCGGTGTTTTTCAACCTCAGGATTCAATGAGGGTCAGACCTGTGCTCAGCTGACAGCGTCCTGAGCTCCTCTGAGTGTTTAGACTTCCCGCCTGTCTTTCATTTTTCTGCTGCCTTTTTGTTTGGTTGCTGTCGCGGAAGAAGTGGGGGTTTTGGTCCTGTCGAGGTTCCTTTGTTCCTGCTTTGGCCGACCTTGTCCTTGTGGACTTCATCAACATTCTCCTTTGTCTGCTGTATTTCCCGTGCGTCGTCGATTAGACTTGGAAACCTGATCAGCTTTGGGTCCAGCGTGGGCAGGACTCCTTTGAACGAGGAGCTCCATTCAAAGGGGTGTTGTTTTTTTCGGTGATGTTGGTAACCTTGGCGGAAGACAGCAGGGGTCTGGAAAGGGTGCCCTGGGAACTTTCCCAATCTTTCTGCCCCTGTTAGCTGGAACACTCCTGTCAGGAGCTGCTTGCGCAGATCCACCACTTGTTACAGCACGGGAGAGACGGGCAAACAGTGAGCTCGTGTCTCAGAATCCGCCAAAGGCGAGAAAGAAGGGGTTGTTTTGGAGAGTCAATGTCACCTCCTGGATTTGAACCTGGTCCATGTATTCTCATCCGTTGCAGTTATTGTCCTTATTGGGGCTTAAACTGTCCCATTTTGGCTGCGGGAACCCCTTCCTGGTGAAGCGGTCTCGGAGGGCTCCCTCATTTCTGGCACGGCGGCAGGTTCTGGGCTCATCTTGCATATTTCCTGTCCCAGTGCCGGGATTAGCGATTTCCCCCTCGAGTCCTGGCTACTTTTACAGACAAGTGCTCTTCCTAGGCCACAGCCTGGGCGCCATGTCGCTGCATTTAAGACGGGGAGGATGGGCCGCAGGTTTGTTCACAGGGTGCAGCAGGCCCTGGGCTGTCCCGTCAGTTTCCCCAGGGGCATGGGGTCCGGGCGCGGGCTTTGAGCTCTCACGTGGGGCTGGAGTCTAGCCCGAGACTCTAATCGTCACCATGGTAAAGGGTACACTTTTGTTTTCCATCCACATTTCATATTTTCCACATATTTATTCTTGGAATAGTGTTTTGATCCATAAAAGGGAATCCTGCTTTATATTATGGGATAACATTTTGTGGTAGCTATTGAGAAAACATGTTTCTCTTTCTCGAGATGAATTTTGTTGCCATCGTCTGAGAGAGGCCGGTTGATCTTTGTCCTCACAACCCCGCTGCAGGAAAGGCGTGATTTTCGTCACAGCGGCATAATACCTGGACGTGCTGGCGAGAAAGCGAGAGGTGCTGCGGTTTCTGTCGAGGACTCTATCAATCAGGCATCTCGCTGGGGTGGAAATGGGAGCAGACGGTGTAGGTTGTATATGGGGCTCGTACCCCGCCTGAAGTGGCACGAAGGGGAAGGGTCGTGAGAAACATGGATGTTAAAACCCTTTTCCTGTTAGAACCCCGAATCCCCTAACCGGAAACCCATCAGGAGGGGCTTCTGGGTCCCTGGGGTGGGGGTCAGAGCAGGTCAGAGCTGGCTGCCCCAACCAAGCCCTTCCTCCTGGACCCCAGGGTCCTCCTGTCTTGGGCCCCCAGGCCTGTGCTTCCCAGATAACCATCCCAGGAGGTCTGCGACGACAGCACGTCTCCAACAAGGAAACCCCGAGCACGTCTGGATGGTCACGGTCAAGGTGGCTGGCAGCCTGGAAGCTCTAGGGGGAGGGAGGTGAGGGGTGAATCTTCCTCTTGACTTAACTTTTCCCAGAGTCGGAGACCCCACTCCTTTGTGTCACCCGTTTCATGTTTCACCCGACATAGCCATTTGGTTAAAGAGGAAGGCTGGTTGGTATGTGTTGTTGGAACTTCCCGACACACACGTGTATAGCCAAGCAGCCCCCTGCCCCCTGACCTCCTGGCCTGGGCTGGGGCTGGTGATCTTGGATGCTGGGCTGAAGAGTCCTTTGTTGGTTTGCCTTCCTTCTCCTTCTTTTTCTTATTCCTTGCATCCCTTTACTCTGAATTTCTAGCAAAGTTTCCTGGAACAAGAGCCCTGTCTTCTACACTCAATTGATTTTATGGTCCTCAGAAATGTTTCTCATAAGCACCTCATCGGAAAAATATTCTTCAGTACTGTCTGCCAGCAAGTTGACAGGGAAAAGGAACCAAATTCGCTCGACCCCTTTTCCATGGTTTAATCCGTTGCCACATTTCTGAGACTTCGGGAAGATCCAGCCAATAACAGGAACCGTAGTGTGTCGTGGAAGAGGCTCTCATCACAGCACATCATCGCCAACAGCGCATCAACTCACAGCTCAGTCCGATGCCAGGCACGAGACAAGTAACTCTCCCGCTTGCTGGGAAGCGGGGCCCACCGTCATCTGTCAGGGCCCAGGCTCACAAAATTCCACAGGGCGCTGTTAACACTTACTTAAGAAGTAGCTTATTTCCGGAGGAGAAGTGGGCTCTCAGAAGAGGGGCCTGAATGAAGGAATGAATGAATTCAGGCATTCGCAGTCACTCCCCCAAGCAGGGGGCAACTCCCAGTTGCCTAATCTTTTTCCTCTGGGAAACCCTGGCTTGGGCGGGTGCCCACCCTTCCCCCAGGGTGACCGTGACCTCAGCTCCGAGGACCAACCCTGATTCCCTGCCCCAGTGACTGGCTGAGGGTCGGCTTAGTGCTTTATCACCTTGACAGATTGTTCCTAAGATGTGTGCAGCCTGACCTCGGATGTGAACAACATCAGCTCGGAGTCACCAGTCCAGCCCGCGCCCACGGGGGGGACCTGAAGCCGGGGGTCAGGGCCACTGGAAGCCGCATTCGAAGCCGTCAGCCACCAGCACGACTGTGTGACAAGTGCTGGCCACCGAGAGGTACAGGCAAGTCCGCTCAGGGTTCGGGATAAGATTTCTTGCTGATAAAAAGAGACAGAAAGAGAGGACCTCTCTCTGCTGGATGTGGTCACTGCGGCCTGAGGATGGAGAAGGGCCCACAGCGGGTCAGAGTGGGTCCCGTGCTGCCCACGACCCCCCGCTGTGGGTGACGAGTCCACAGTGGGTGAAGCCAGCCCGCGACCGGGCTCCCTGATGCTCGCGGCCAAGAAAATCCTAAATTCTGTCTCTCGTGACCGTGTTCTTGAACTTTCTCTCTGAGTGTACAGTTTTGCTGGGTTACTGGGTCCCCTTAACCAACTGAACCTTCCAACCTCACAAGGAGCAGAGCTTCTGATGGTCTCTGGGGCACCACTAACTCAAATCAGCGGAGAAGCGGTTAAACTCGTTTCAATGACAAGTAAATAGTAAGAGTGAAATTGAGTTCTTCGAGCCGGTTTTGTTTCTTGGTTTAGTTCATTGCCTTCTGATCACTGGCTCCGTAGGTTGGTAGAGAGAGCAGGGCAGATTCAGTAGGTAGTGAGTAGTTTTGTGTAAAAAGAAGGACAGTACCCACCTGCACCAGCCGTGGAGTCAGGCTCTGCAACCTGACGAGCCGCACGGCAGGGACGGCTGCGAGCAGGGCGTGGGACAGACACGCGCTTCTCTCCATTAAAGGAGAAGACGCAGAGCGCCGGCTCGTCTGGTCTGAGTTTCCTGCTGCGAGGCTGTGGGGTTGGAGCGGAGAGGCTGAGGCCACCAGGGAGACAAACGTTTGTCCACAGACGTGACCTTCTGACGAGTCGGAACCCGCAGAGGCAGGCTTGGCAGTCCCCAAAGCCCCTGGGTGCTCTGTCCCTCCTTCTCGGTCACTCTCTGCCCTCCTGGCTTCCCCTCGCCACGCCTCTTTTCTCCCAAATGATAAATGAGCCTAAACGCTAAAGGTGGAAAGCAGTCGGCGAGTTTGGTCATCTGTCTAGTGGTTGGAAGTGCTTTCCAGGTGCCGTGTTCCCGACTCTGACGCTGGCGACAGCTGTCACTCACCGCTCACCGTCCCCCTGGCCTGTGCCTTCACTCACCTTCCCAGGTGCACGCAGACCGTTGCCTCAGGCTCTGCTCTTTTGGAGGAGAGGGACCCAGGGTAAGATAACCTCTTACCTCATCCAGCCCCAGAAACCACACTTTCAGGATATTTATTCCGTTTGCATATGAGTTAGTAGATGTAGGGAAATGAAGTAACCTACCAGTCAGTCTCTCACACAGAGAGAGAGCAAGACAGGAGAGGGCTCGAGCTCAGTGGGTCCGGTGGTAAAGGCTGTGCCTTAGGACACATTCTGCCCCACTTCTGTTCTCTTCAATTAGGAGGTGGGAACTGGGGGTGCGGTGCACAAGCAAACGGTGAGGCCCCCAGGTACCATGTCCCCACGGCGAGAAACACCGGACAGAGGGTAAGGGAACCCATCGTCCTGCCTTCCTTGCCTGGGAGACGCGTCCTCTTCCCAGGTGACTTATCTGTGTCCCTGTGGGTGGTTGAAATCCTGATTTGCATAAAACTGCATCCTTGTAGGTGGAGAAACCCGCCTCTGCGCCGAGTAGCGCAGAGTTTTGACTCTTGCTCATCAGCAAGATGTGACGACCGTCCCTCAAGGAGCCCGGGCCGCGGCGTTTCTGAAAAACACTCTTGGACGTTGGAAGTCAGTTCATTTCATTGTCTGAGCGGGACCGGGGCCTGGTTCAAGGCCAAGCCCAGCATCAGGGATGATAAATTACAAAGAAAACGGGTGGTAATTCGAAATTTTCTCCCTATTATCGGGGGTTGAATAAGATTAAAAAGCCACAGTGCCACCAAGTCGGGCCCTTATTAGGATTTTTATTGTTTTGTGCACACATATGAGCCCTATGCGTACATACGTGCACAGGTATAAGCACACGTATGTGTATAATCTATGCATAGGTACACATGCATGTTTATGCGTAGTGTGAAAAATAAGGTGCATGAGGTCAGCGACATCTTCCTTTTCTGCATCCGTTTTATGTATAAACTAGTGAGTTTGCCAAGCCGCCTGTCCACGTGGAGCTTATGTCCTGGAGGGAGGTGACAGCATCGGTCCAGGGTCCAGGGAGACAAGCAGGGGTGGAGAGCAGTGGAGGCGGGGCATCTGAGACAGGAGGTCGGGGAACTTCTCCGAGGAGGTTATATTTGAGCTGAAACCCGAAGGACAAGATTGAGTCAGAGAGTGATTAGAAGGGAAGGAGCCGCCTGGGTTTCCCGGAAGTTCAAGGAATGGTGGCGCGGGGAGGTGGGCCAGAGGGCAGAGGGGAGGGAGGAGAGAGAGACTTGGGGACCTGGTGAGGAGCTGGATTTTACTGCAAGAGCTCTGGGGAGACGGCAAAGCGTTTAAAAATAGTGATGTTTGCATTTTATAAAAAAGATCGTTCTCACTACTTTGAGATATAAAGATGGTGATAAGTCAGAACAGCGGAAAGGAGGAGGTTCAGGCACCGGTCGCTTTCATCCGGTGTAATGCTGGCGTGGACCTGGGGGTTAGCGGAGAGCTAGAATGCTCGGTTGGTTGCTTCCACCATCAAGCAGCCAAAATCCCCACGATTTTCCTGCCCGTGGAGCTTTGGAAGAACAAGCCACAAACTGCCATTCTCGTACAGCATCCTACTGGCAAAGGGAGGAGCTGCTGTCTCCCAAGCAGGCCTCCATTCGGCCAAAGCCCGGAGGACGCGCAGGCCAGAGGCTGGTGCTGCTGGGGGTCCAAAGGCCAAGGAGACGGCCGTCCCCCGGTGCGCGGGGCGCGGGGGGACGCTGGGCCGGGGTCCCTGCAGGGGCTGGACGGGGGCAGTGGAGACAGCCCACCCGTCGCGGTCGGTCTCCTCGTCCTCAGCCCCAAGCCCGACCCGAAGCAGGTCCGGGAGTCAGTACGCACAGCGGCGCTGACGACAGTCTGCGGCCTCGGGACCCGCGACTGTCCTCCTCCGAGACGTGGCGGGGGGGTGGGTGTCGCTGAAGCCTCTTGCGGCACCCGGTCTCGCCAAGTCGGGCAAAGCCCCTCCTGGGGCTCCCGCAAGCCCCTCTCCCCCAGCCTGTTCTAAGGCCGGTCTCAGCCCTTGCAGCTCTCAGAGCCTCGGCGTCCGTCGTGGGAGAAGGGTCCCGTGTCCCTTCTCTGTCTGCGTGGCCTTGCCCCATGGCACCTCTGGGTCCCTGTGCGGGGACATGAGGCCAGGCTGGCAGGGGCGATGACCTAAGAGCCACACGGGGGCCCATCTCCGGGCCGTGCCCTGTGCATGCCTGGTGGGGCACCCCCTGCACGCCTGTCCCTCGGGTCCCTGAGTGCCGTCTGGGGGCGGGAGATCGGGAGGCAAGAGCGTGGAGCTGGGAGAGCAGCAGTCAGGTGGTGGGCGCGGCCCCGGGTCGGAGGGCCCTGCCCTCTGGTCTACACCCTCAACCTCTGCGTCCCCTCAGTGGGTCCCAGGGCTCCATTGGACGGGGATTCCTCTGCTGAGATGCACATACAGCCACGTACTCCAAGCGATGGCCGGGGGCCCAGCCCGAAGCCAGGCTGGGTGGCGGCTGTGGGCAGGGTCTACCCTGGGGCCCCTCCCCCGGCTCAGGGGTGACCCGCTGGCTCAGCGCCGCCCGCCAGGTCCTCGCCCACGGCCTCGCGCATGGGGTCTCCCAGATCCTAGAGACGTCTCTCCTGTCTGCCGTTTCTCGTTTTTTAAAATCTTATATTTCAGTCGACCCATCAGAGCAGGGCCTGGAGACATGTTATTAAATTGTTAGTTTCCTTCAAGTAAAGGGATTTGTAGTAAACAGGAGATATGTGATTCCCAAAGGGTGCTTGCTGTTATCTGAATATTTCAACTATGCCACAGATTACCCAGTTTCGGCTTGAGCACGTAGGATACAGTGTATGTTTCCTGAATTTGGGGTTATCGGGGGGTGAGGGGGACAAAAAAAGCCACCCTGGTGTGCAGAGGGGTTTCCACGGAAGCCGTGCCGGGCTTATTTTGCCGCCGCGTTGATCCCGGGCTCGTTTTAAAACCGCGATCTCTCCACATCTCCCTCAGAACATAAAGATGATATACACACAGCATAAACCGTTTTCATTAAGTATGCGCTTATTTTACAAAAAAGAAAATCAGACAAATTAGGTTTCGTTCTCTTCAAGTCTTCTTTCCGAGGAAGATTATTTACAGTCGATTTCTTACTCCTCTGCCTGCTATTCCTCCAAAGGCAATAAAAAGCAATTCTGAGAGCACAGCAGAAAATCAGTTTTTAATCAAGAGAAAACCATCTGTGGGAAATAGGGCTGTGCTGCCCCACCTCCGAGAAGCCTCCACGGCTCGGGGGGACGTCTTGCTGTCCCTCTGCAGACGAGGCCTCTGCCAGAACGGCCGGGAGCCGGGTGGGTGCCGCAGGCCCGCGTCTGTCTGTCCACAGCGGGCCCTCCTTCGCACAAGTGCGGGAAGTGTGCGTCGCACTGGTGCCAGGGCGTGGTGACCACTGCAGGAAGCCTCTCTGGCCGGCTCTTCGGCCGCGGCTCCCGCTACCTCCCCCTTTGTACATATTTCCGGAGAATTCGGAGAACGGCCCTGCTGGGACCTCCCAGACCGGCCCGAAGGGGCCTGGCCTCCAGGAGGCCAGCACGATGTAACGGGTCTGGACCCCCGCCGGCCCCGTGCCGGCCAAGGGCCGCCAAATTCTGGGTGTCCAGTTACAGAGAAGCAGATAAGGGAAACCGCACACAAACGGCGAACCCTTCCCAAAGCTCTGGAGGTCAGCGATCGGCAGTTAGGGCCACGTCCTCGCCCACGGGTCTGCGTCCGTGTCGGCGCGTCCTGGAGCGGCCCCCGTGTCGTGGGAGGGAGCCCTGTACACGCCTCTGTTGCGTCCTCCCGATGCCCAGACCGCCCTCAGGAGGACCTGCAGTGTCCGCTGCCCCTCTGTTCAGTCCGGGGGGGGTGGGCGAGGGCCGGGAGGGGCTGGGGCTTCCCGCGGAACGAGGCCTCCGTGCCTGCCCTGCCCTTGGCATCCCAGGGTTCACTCCCTCCCGGGACTGGGGATCACGGGACCCCTCCCACCGCCAGCTTCCCTGACTGTCCCGGCCGCCTCTGCCCCTTGCCCGCCGGTCTCCCCGTCTTCCTCTCCGGGAGGGTCTTTCTTATCTTTCACCCTCCGCTTGCCCCGGCCGAGCCCCAGCCCGGCCGCCCCACGTCGGGTCCTGTCTCCCGGGGAAAGCACTGCAGAGCGGGCTGGGGCTGCGTGGTGACAGCTTTTATAAAACCGTGTTTGGGGATAAGTTGTAACGCTCGTCGTAGAACACTTGGGAAGCATAGAAAGGATTCGAGAAGCGAAGACGGCTCTCAGCACCACGCCGCCCCGACGCACCCAGAGGCCAGGACCGCGGGGCTCTGCTTTCACTTCGTTTCGGCGACCGTGACACAATGCGACGTGTCACGCGTGTCAGCAGACGGCCCTTTGCCGCAGGAGCCCGGCGTCCTCGTCGTCCTTGCTGCAGGCGCAGCGAGCTTTCCCGGAAGGGGCCCCAGAGGAGACAGTGTGGTCTTTGCGAGCCCCGTGGTCTCCGTCGCGGGGACTCTGCGTGGCGGTGACAGCGGCCCAGGCCACGCTGCGCCGGGTGTGGCCGTGGCTTAGAGGACTGTATCCACGACACGGCTGGCGGCCAGTGTACCCGTTCCATTAGAAAAGCACCACGGAAAGGGACTTTTCTCTCCTGCCCCATGTTCTGTGCGTGCGTTTCAGGAGAATATCCGAGCGCCACTTTCCTCCCTCAGGACCTCTTCCCAGTTATGGACACGCGACCTTTTCACAGACCTCCGTGCAGCGCGGGTGCGGGGGGTCAGGCAGAGTTAATGCGCTGCCGCCAGACCTTCGTCTCTGGAAGGTGAACGAGCGTAACACTGATTACCTTTCATGAGAAAAATAATGAACCGCGGGAACAAGCCTCGCAGGCATCTGCGTCTGGGGGAAGGACATCAAGTGGCCACTTAGGGGACGCGGCTCAGGAGGGGGCCTGGGGCGTGGCAGCTGGGGGTGGGGTGTGGAGGGAGCCGAGCGCTTTGCTGGAACCCCACAAAGTTGGG
The DNA here is from genome assembly GCF_026419965.1 of Kogia breviceps. NCBI lineage: Eukaryota > Metazoa > Chordata > Mammalia > Artiodactyla > Physeteridae > Kogia > Kogia breviceps. Next base: position 1,209,026 of record NC_081313.1, read on the forward strand.
CGATGCCGCCCTGCGGCCCCGGCTGCGGAGAGCCCGCCCCTTCTCCCCTGCAGGGGCTCCCTGGCTGGGGGCCGCCCATCCCGCCCAGGTCTCTGGGGCACAGGCTCAGCAAACCTGAAACCCCCAGATCGGGAGCAAGGAGGCAGCTCGGAGAAGCGTGTGGGGGACCCGGGGCCTGGCAGCTTGGGGGTTCCTGAACACACCACAGGGCAGGGGGTGTGAGGAGGGAGCGCCGGCGTCCTGTGGCCACAGCAAACACCCCAGGCTCCGGAAGATGTTGTCTCCCAGCTCTGGGGCCGGGAGTCCAAGACCGAGGTGCCCAGGGCCACACTCCATCCGCCGGCTCCAGGGGAGGGTCCGCCCGCCTCTCCCGGCTGCTGGGGCCCCAGGAGTCCCTGGGCTCATGGCCGCATCTTCTCAGCCTCTGCCTCCGTCTTCACATGGCTTCTCCTCTGGTCTCTGTGGTTGGGTGTGGGGTCCACCCAGGTAATCCTGGATGAGCTCGTCATCTCAAAATCCTTGCGTTACTTACACGTACAGAGCCTCTTTTCCCAAACGCGGTTCCGTGCACAGGTCTGGGGATGAAGGCGTGGGTGGGTTTTCTGGGGGGGTCACCATTCAACCCAGGGCTGTCCCCACCAACTTGGCGCAGGCCCCAGTGAGCTGTCGCCTTAGCAGAGGAGCGAGTGGCCCGACCGATCAGGGCTGTGGCCAGAGGATCTTTAGGTGTGATTTCGCCTTCTGGGAACTCCTCCCGCCCCCAGGAAATCCCCTCCAACATTCGTATCTCATTGGTGGAGGCAGAAACCACCGGAGAAGTTTAGCTCAGTAACTGTCTGGGAAGAGGAATTCGATTGGGTACCTGTGGCCTAAGGACAGAAGTAGGATGGTGGGTGTGAATTGCTGAAAAGGTGTTTGCTGATCAATATTCAGAGAAGCTTTTTAACGGCGGCGGGGTTGGGGGGGTGGATCTGAAATACGAACAGGTTACTGTATAGAAAGTCGTAAATTCCAGCTCTGAGCTCCTTGCCAGGCTCCCATGGATATAATCTTTGCTGACGAAATAGATTAAATTTTGGAGTGTTCAGAGGGAAAGTTAGATGTCCACGAAGCAAGAATGGAAAGAGGATTCTGCAAAGCTGTATCTACAAGGAACTGAGCTAGGTGGCTAGTAAAAACACTGGTAGCTTAAATAAAACAAAACACACCTTTCTCCCACGTCCAAGGGGGCTGGAGGTGAGCAGTGCATGGCGGTCATGGGAGCTCTAGCGTCCTCAGGTATCAGGACACCTGTTACCCTTCTGCTCCACCTTGTTTGGCTTCCCTCCTCAGTTTGCTTCATAGTCCTATGGTGGTTGCTGATGCTTCAGCCATCACATCTGCATTCCAGGCAAGAGGCAGAAAAAGAGGGAGAAAGGCAAAGAGGGCCTTTCCTGAAAGCCTTACCCAACACTGTCTTCCTTCATCTGATTGGCCGCTTTCCTTGGTGCTGATGGTTCTGATTCCAGAACATGAGGACATTTTCATTTAGCTGCAGCAAAATGATACAAATAAGAAAAAAAAAATATGAGTGAGTCTTTCTTTGAGCTAAATTCCTTTTTGTTCTTTCAACATTTTTGGAGTTAAAATATACTTTTGAAAAGATGGCAAAAGTAGATTGTAATGACATTTTGTTTGATGCCCTTGCTTTTCAGAATAGTTTTATTTCAAAAGTAACACAAACACAGTTTAAAAATCAAACAATACTATGTGGAACTCAATCCTGTTCCAGATCCCAGCTTCACCACCTTCTAGCTTCTCTCCCCAGAAACACCTCTCTTTCTATTACCTATTTCTCCAACTATTGTTCTCTATATTTACACAGAATACTGTTATCCTACTATGTATTGGATTCTCATTTTAGACCATATCTGTCGACTTCCTCCTGGTACCTGCAGTTTAACCGTCTCATGTCCTAGCCTGTATCTTTTCTAACATGACTTGCCCTGTTTTTTCAACATACCTTTATCACTAGTTTTGGTTAAATCATTTTTCTTTACTGCCAGGCCAAGCGATGCACTGTGATTATTTTTCTTTTGTTGTGTAACTTTGCATTTGTCCTTTAATATTTGCCTAATAGTTTTCACTGCTTAATTTTCTAGGAAACTAGTGTGACGTTTCCCACAGACTCTCGTCCATCTGGCAAATGCCTGATAATGTTTCAAATGTCCAAACACGTCAAATGGTGTGAGTGTGACAGTGACCCAGTCTCCACTCTCACCACCACTGCTTCCATAGTTTCCTAACTGTATAGCTTTTCCTTTTCTAGAAATTTTACATAAATGGAATAATTCAATATGTGTTCTCCTGGGTCAGCATAAATGTTTTTAGCAGTTTTTGTAGGTTCATCCACATGGAACATGCATCAGGAGTTTGTTCCTTTTTACTGAGGGTTGGACTCTATCTGTGGATGTGCTATATTGCGTCTACAAATTCACTACTACGTGGGCATGTGGTTCGTTTCCAGTTTTTGGCTGTTACAACTCATGCTGCGTGAATATTCACACACATGTTTCCTTGGCTCTTGTGTCCTGACAGGGCTCAAGGAGTATGTGTGTAATCACTTAAAGAAACCTTGAAGGGACTTCCCTGGTGCTCCAGTGGTTAAGGCTTCGTCTTCCAATGCAGGGGGTGTAGGTTCGATCTCTGGTCAGGGACCTAAGATCCCACATGCCTTGGGGCCAAAAAGAACCAAAACATAAAGCAGAAGCAATGTTATAACAAATTCAATAAAGACTTTAAAAATGGTCCACATCAAAAAAAAAAAAAAATCTAAGAAAGCTTGAAATTTGTGAAGAGAAGATCACCCCTTCAGAGGGCCTTTGGAGCCTCTCCACTTGTCTCCTAGTGTTTTTGAGTGTTTATTTTACGGGAGTTTGGTGAGTCAGTGTACCTGAGCTACCTTATCCAGCCTGAGGCGAGGCTCCAAGGCAGGTGAGAACTTCTGATGGCCTGGAAATCAAATGAGAATCAGTTGGAAAATATGCTTAGATTTACACTTACAATTTTTAAAAAGATTTTTTTTTTTTTTAAAGAAAAGCCCAAAGTTGTTTCCAAAGAAAGAGCATTGTTCCTAAGAAAGTGGAATCATAAAGGCAGGCGGAGAAGTCTCCGCCTTGAGGGCCCCTGTCACGTGGCCTCGTTCCCGCACACCTGGACCCCGAAGTCGAGGTGATGAGATGCGTGTTACTTCCGTCTGAGCGAGTGCCCGGCCAGGGCCCTCGGAGGGGCTCGCCGCCACTGCTCAGGGACCCCCTTCCCTTTCTGGAAGCAGTTAGCGAATCTCAGCAGAGCCCGGGCAATTACTGTGGCCTCTAGTTTCCAGCCACCGCATTTCCAGACTTCCTCTCTGGAGCCAGTGGGAATTGAGCAAGCCGCTTGGAGGTGGCGTGACCAGCCAGGCGTCAGAGCGTCCATCTCCTCCGCTCGGAGGCCCAGGGGCTCGGGGGGCGGCATCCACTGCTTGTCCTATGCCCTCTGCCCGCGGGTCCAGTCCCAGGCCGGCTGCCAGGGCCTCGTAAGATCTGCCCGCCTCCCCTTCCTCTTGGCCTTTCCCCGTGGCCCACGCAGAGGGGAGGCGGAAATGAGAGCTTCATCACAGCAAACACAGTGAGCTGAAGGTCTCCTTTGGCCTGGAGCTGAGGCGAGGGCTTCCGTACCCCGCGCCTGAGCCTTGCCTCTCTGGCTTGTCTGCTGGCCCGCGGGGGAAGCCACCCTGGCCACACGGCCGCACGTACGTTGGAGCAGAAGATGCCCTGCTTCTCTTTAGCCCGCCTCTTTCCCCAGGTGCCAGTGGCTTCGTCCTCATCCTAAGAACCAGGAGAGGCAAGCTGCTCTCAGGACTCCGTGACATTCACCCCGGCAGACCCGGTGCCACGGGGCGGGACCGCGTCGCCCCGCTGACCCTCCGCCCAGGGCCCTGCGTGGTGTCTGGCACGTGGCGGGCGTGCAGCCAATATGCTCTGATTGATTGATTGGATACATCTGAGGATAAGATTAATCGATGCGTGAGAGGTGTGAGGACAGCCGCTTTGCCCGACGTGACGGTGGCCGGGTTCTGCTCCTTTGTGGGGACGTTTGCGCTCAGGCCAGGATTCTGTGTGCGACCCTGGACTCGGAGAGAGAGCCCGGGGCCTCCCTCTGCCCTCTGACCGTGCTTCCCGCGCGCGCCCCGGGGGACCCTCCGGGTGGGAGACGCCTGAGATGCACCCGCAGCCCCGTCCTCCTCCCGGGCTCTGGGGAGAACATGACCCCGCGGGACAGTAATGTCCAGGTGGCCCTGGTCAGACGGGGCGCGACCGCAGGAGCCTAGCGCGTGAAGCACAGTCGTGACAACCAGCAGCGTCCGCGCGTTCCTCGACGGCGAGAAGATTTCTGTGCCCAGGCCGGAGGGACGGCGTCTTTGGAAGGCAGGCGGGGCCGGAGGCCTGCGTGCAGTCTGGGCCGGCGTGGCTCCCACGCGCCAGGGACGCTGCCTGGCTGTGACAGCGTCCAGCCGAGCGGCTGCGGCCGCCCCTCTGCCCCGGCATCCGGTTAGGATCCTGCCCGCCGAGACCCCAGCCGGCCGCTCTCAGGCGCCATCCTGTCCCTGCAAATCCCCGCTTGCCCCGTCGCACTTGGAGTTGAGTTGAGGCTCCATCCGGCTGCAGGGCCTTGGACTGAGTCTTGTTCCAACGAGTGTCCGGTGCCGCCGCCTTGCACGGGGGACCCCCGAGGACGGGCGGGGCCGCGCCGGGAGCCGGGGCCCGTCTCTGGGGAGCCTCATCCGGTGGGGCCGGAGCTGACTCTGCCCTGCCGCACGGAGGGTCCGTCGCAGGACCTGGCTCGCCGGGGAAGCAACGGTGGCAGCGGAGGCCCGGGGGACGCCCCCCACCCCACTACAGACGGGACGGACGGCAGGCTTCTTGGGCTTTTTCCTTCATCAAAAATTCCAGAGCCTATGCTTTCTAAAGTGCCAGTGATAAGAGGAGCAGGTTTGCATCAATTTCCAGCATGAAAGTGATAGTAGGCTATCTGTCCAAAAAGTGTTTTATGACCTTTTTACCTTTGCAAATGTTACATAAATGGCAAATGTACATCAGAGAAGCAAATGATAGTAGTAGTAATAACAATAATAATAATAATGTATAATAATAATCCCAATACCTAGAGATTACCACTGTTATAGCTTGGCAAATATGGGTTTGGGCTTCTCCATCTTTAGAGCCGAATTACTTGAACAAAATGCATTCATACTGAGCAGCTGTTCTGAACCTGACGTTTTCCTTATCCTTTTAGTTTTGACATACTTCTCTGGCCTTAAATATACTTCTACAACTGAAAAGTCTTTTTTACTTTCTTGATAAATGTATCAGGATGTTTGGTGCTTGTCTGCTGTTGCAGCTTGCAGCCTGCCCTCAGAAGCCTGCTATTAATGAAGAAGAATGTCGTAAAAGGAGTTTCTCTCTGAACTTTTGAGTTTCTGTATCACTTCTGGATTTTTATCACAGTTTACAAGATCTGAAAGTTGGAACACTCCTCCTTCCCTCTGTCCTTTCTTTCTAAGACTTTATGACTAAGGATGCTATCCGTGAAGATGGGGCTTGGTGTTCTGGGGTATCTCTCCCTCCTCTGCCCTCGTCAGGGGAATGCTGCTGCGGGCTCTGGGGGGTGGAGGCTCAGCACGCTGGCCGATCACAGGTGTCCGCCCTCTCTCTGCCGAAGTCCGGGGTTCCCACCTGGACCACATCTGCGCGGACCCGGACCTGCGATGCTTCAGAGCAAAGGCGTGGTGCTGGCGCCTGGACCTTCACTTCCAGGCGGCTCAGGGAGAAGAAAGCAGGCGCCGTCAGGCCTGCCTGTGAGTTAACAGTGCGCTGGGCACCCTTTGCGGTGGACTCGCTCTCCCTCCTCTAACCCTCGCGCGGCCTCTTCCTGCTGAGGTCTCTGCCCTCGGCCTGTGGCTGGGGACACCTGGGTGCCGCAGGAGCCGGGGACCCTCAATGCAGACCAGGCTTGGAGAGGCCCTGCCTGCTTGAGGGTTTTACGGTGTAATTTGCAGGTTTAGAAGAAGTTGCTGCTTTCAAGGTCCTTTTTGCATAAAAGGAAGCACTGTGTGCCAGGCGCGCAGTTCCTGGTCTCTGAGGACTGTGTCAGAACAGTTCGTGGAGTCACAGCAGCGGCTGTAAGCCACGTGGTGCAGCCAGTGAGTCTGAGCTTTCTGCTAAGCCTCTTGCAATATTTTTAAGTAGCATTAATTTCCCTCAAACATAGGCTTACTGAATACAAAAAGGGATTTAATTTCCAGTGTTCAAGTATTTTTTTTTCACTGAGTCACGTACCTTCCATCCAGAGGGATGTCTGGGTAGGAAAGGTCAAGTCTAGTCAAATGCTGATGGCTGTGGTTTACTCACCTGTATAATCACAACACACCTGGAAGAAGGAGTAAAGCGGGCAGAAGGTCACCAGGTGAGCACTGGCAAAGATTCAGACTTCTTCATCTATATTAAAAAAATAGGGCTTCCCTGGTGGCGCAGTGGTTGAGAGTCCGCCCGCCGATGCAGGGGACGCGGGTTCGTGCCCCGGTCCGGGAAGATCCCACGTGCCGCGGAGCGGCTGGGCCCGTGAGCCGTGGCCGCTGAGCCTGCGTGTCCGGAGCCTGTGCTCCGCAACGGGAGAGGCCGCAACAGTGAGAGGCCCGCGTGCTGCAAAACGAACAAACAAACAAACAAAAAACCCAGAGCCTTACATTTTGATTTATGGCTAATCAGCCATTTTGAAACTTGTGATTGCAAAGCACAGAAGAATCAGCAAAATAATGACTTGATTTAAATAGAGAGTAGAGGGTTTTACAATTGTAATCATTATCCAGTGAGTTCAATTGTAATTCCACTGCTATCTTTTGGAAAATGTGACTGGGAAATGATTTGCGTGTCCCAGGAGGCTGCAGGTACAATGACCTCAGCTCTTAGGGCGGCTGTTATGAGCAGACAGAAGCTTCCTTCTACCTAAATGTCAGTTTTCACTTTTCTGCTGAGACTGATACATAACTTGAAGATCAGGCTTCTTGTGGCATCAGGTTCTCGAGCTGAAGAAAGAAACCCCAGGACCGAGTCATTGGTTAAACCCATTCACCAAATAATGTCCCCATATGGGACTCTACAGACTCCCGTGGTCATGCTAGAAGCTTAGAACAGGAGGGGAGAAACGGGTCTGGAAATGATCATCCCAAACTCAGCCGCCGGGGACAGCTTTGCCCGCTGCGACTGCACAGCGAGGAATGTTCTCCACGGCGAGGTTGGGGCCGAATCGTGGGGCTGGGCCGTGGGTTCCGTTTGTCGGTTGCCTTAGAGGGACCTTCCTCTGAGTGACCTGGAGCCTCTTCAGGGCCTCCCAGGATGGGCCGGTTGGGGGCTGCGTTTCTGCATTTCACGGGGCTTTGCTGATACAACATACACGACCACGCGACCGAGCGTGTGCTGGCCCCCTTAGCGGGGCCCCTCCCAGTGTCCGCGGGGAGTGCGTCTCGCCGTCGGGTGGTGGTACTTTCCAGAAAGTCAGCCGCCACTCCTGCAGGTGAGACGCGTGTTGCTGTCTTTCCGAAATGGAGGGGTTTGTCCTCGGGGTCAGCCTGTCCTGCCGAGTTCCAGTCAGATGAGCATCAGGGAGGCTGCCCGCCTGCGGATACCACCAGCCACGCGGGCTCCTCCTCTCCCACCGTTCTCGAAACCTCGGTCCTGAGACCTGGAACGGGAGGTCAGCAGAGGCCACGCAGCTGGTCAGAGCTGCAGGAGGGGGTATGGTGCGGGGCGTGGGGTGCCTGCACTGTCCCGGGTGAGGGCCCGGTAGCAGCGCCGCCCTATCTCCTGCCCGGAAGGCCCGCCGGACGCCCGCAGCCCTGCGGGGAGGGCAGTGGACGGGGACGGGGCAGCAGCGGGGCCACCTATGGGCCCACGGCAGCCTCTGGTCCTGTTGAGCGTGGCTTGGGCAGAGGGACCCATGGGGACCTCAGCCCAGCGACAGGCCCAGAGCTCGGGGGGACCTGGCTAGGGGTCAGTGTCTCTTCCACCTCCCACCCAGTCTCCTCCTCTTGGTGAAACATCCGGGGGGTCTCCCGTGGATCACCCCTCCCCTCACGCCCGCCCCCAACCAACCAACAGCAAGTCTGCCACCTGGGCCCCAAGGGGGAGCTGCCCGCTCTCCAGGCCGTCGCCCGCGGGAGTGCCAGGGCTCCGTCACTTCTTGCCTTGCGTCCTGCCCTCGCTGAGTCCGCTCTGCTCTGCCTCCTGCCTGACTGCGGTCAGAGAGACCCCGAAACGTGTAACTCACATCGCGCTGCTTCACAGCTGGGGCGCTCAGCTGGCATTTCACGGGCGGGTCCGCCTCCCCCTCGCGTGCCCGCGTGCCATCCCCGAGGGGCTGCGTGTGGCCTCCGCGGTCTGCTGTGACTTGGGCTGCCACCTGCCTTCGGGTCGTCCACCGGCCCCTCACGGGATGCTCGTGTCTCCGTTCAGACCCGAGAGCTTCCCCCGCCCGCTACCCCTCCCCTCCGGGCAGCCCCCGTCTCAGCCTCCCCCCCCCCCCCCACCGCACACCGTGCTTCCTCTGCATTGCACCCAGTAGTTTTTTTTTTTTTTTTTTGCGGTACGCGGGCCTCTCACTGCTGTGGCCTCTCCCCTCGCGGAGCACAGGCTCCGGACGCGCAGGCTCAGCGGCCACGGCTCACGGGCTTAGTTGCTCCGCGGCACGTGGGATCCTCCCGGACCAGGGCACGAACCCGTGTCTCCTGCATCGGCAGGCGGATTCTCAACCACTGCGCCACCAGGGAAGCCCACAGGGAGTAGCTTTTGACTGTGTCTTTGCTGCCTCCTTCCTGGCCTCGATGCCGCTCTGGGAGGGTGACGAGGTCTTCAGGTTGGCCCGTCCCTCAACGTGCCACAGTGCTGAGCACAGACGCTGGAGGCTCAGGGTGGGGCCGCCGAGCTCCCAGACGGACCACGGGCCCACCACCAGCTGCGGATTAAACTGCCGACGTGGGAGCTGTGGTCGCCAGACAGGAGCTAGGGTGCCCGGCGGGTTGACCAGAAGCCCAGCGTCGGCCTCGGCCCCTTCAGAGGCCTTGAGGGGGGAGGGTGCAGGGGGCAGCCGTGGGGCAGGAGGCGGGGAGCCTGGGGGCTCACAGGGCGCACGAGAGTAGCGACGCTCCCACGCTGCGCTTCCCATCCTTGCCTCGGACCGGCCTTCCCGACGGACCGAGGCCCCCGCCTGAGGGGCCGGCTGCTTGGCCATGGAGTCTGGAAGGGAGCCTGAGAAGCCGGAATGGGGGCTCGGCACACACCTCGCCCACCAGCTGGGGTTGTCAGCAGTGGAAATGGCAGAGTCTGGACTGCGAGAATCAATTGCCAGGGAGAGAAAACAGGAAAACTTCTTTTAAATGCCTCAAATCTCCTGGGCTGTGTTGTACAATGAAATGAATACATGAACTGCACAGAAAATATATCTTTCAATTTCTCAGAATTGTTGTTTACTAAGAATAAAGCTCTAATCAACTGGGATTTTAGAACTTTGGCAGTTCAGATGAACTAAGGCTGAACATATTTTTCAAGTCTTGCAGCTAAAAGTCAAAGAAATAAAAATCTGCAATATTATTTTCTAAATAATTTTATTGTTGTGGGCTCCATATTTATAGCATAAGCCACATTGGAAATAATATTGCTCTATTCCAAAATGTCTGTTACTCAACACATACATCTGTCTTTTTTTAATTTTTTTTTGGCTGTGTTGGGTCTTCGTTGCTGCACGCGGGCTTTCTCTAGTTGCAGAGAGCAGGGGCTACTCTTCGTTGCGGTGCTTGGGCTTCTCATTGCGGTGGCTTCTCTTGTTAGGGAGAATGGGGTCTAGGCGTGCAGGCTTCAGTAGTTGTGGCATGCGGGCTCAGTAGTTGTGGCTCGCTGGCTCTAGAGCGCAGGCTTGGTAGTTGTGGCGCACGGGCTTAGTTGCTCTGTGGCATATGGGCTCTTCTGGACCAGGGATCGAACCCGTGTCCCCTGCATTGGCAGGTGGATTCTTAACCACTGCGCCACCAGGGAGGTCCCCATCTGTCTTTTATATGGAATGTTTTTCTGATTTTTAGAGACAATAACCAATTTTTGGAAAGGGGCAGAATTTACACATAGTTTTCCACCAGCATGAAAAGCCTACAAATTACTAATTTTAGCTTCTGTACCTCTCCTTTGGGCTTGGGAGTGACATAACAGTATTTTTTTTTTTTTTTTTTTTTGCGGTATGCGGGCCTCTCACCGCCGCGGCCTCTCCCGTTGCGGAGCACAGGCTCCGGACACGCAGGCTCAGTGGCCACGGCTCACAGGCCCAGCCGCTCCGCGGCACGTGGGATCTTCCCGGACCGGGGCACGAACCCGCGCCCCCCGCATCAGCAGGCGGGCTCTCAACCACTGCGCCACCAGGGAAGCCCGACATAACAGTATTATGAGAAAGTGTGTATCTTCATAATAACACCCCACAAGTCCCATCACAGATCTATTCCATGGAACACTTGCTGGTTTGGGGATGACAGGTTTTGCCTAAAGAAGCAAACCAACAAATATTTTTCTGCTCTCCTGGTCGGTTCCAGAGCAAACTGAGGGTGTGGGGTAGCTCATAGGATATTTCACATTTAAGACTCTGAGCTCTGATAAGAAAGTTCAAATATTCGTTTTCTCAACTTTTTTCTTTTTTTTTTTTTTTTTTCTTTTTGCGGTACGCGGGCCTCTCACTGTTGTGGCCTCTCCCATTGCGGAGCACAGGCTCCGGACGCGCAGGCTTAGTGGCCATGGCTCACGGGCTTAGTTGCTCCGCGGCACGTGGGATCCTCCCGGACCAGGGCACGAACCCGCGTCCCCTGCATCGGCAGGCGGATTCTCAACCGCTGCGCCACCAGGGAAGCCCTCGTTTTCTCAACTTTTGAAATAATACTTTTTATAGCTCCTCTTTGTTATAAGACTTAGATAAAAGTGTAGAGAGGCTTTCAAAAAATGCATGAGAAAGAAACGTTTCAGTTTTGGTTAATCACTGGATGGTCAAATTGCAGAAAGCTGATGGGCCGAGTAAATAAAAGCTTCAACAGATGTTAAATGTCTGTAGCCTAAGGACATAAAGATCTAACACTCGGACATAAACATTTTATCATTTCTGGTATAACTAATGTTAGGAAAAGCAATCATGACCTGAGCTCAGAAATGACTGCTCTTAAAGGATCTGCCAGCTCTGAGTCTGGAAATGGGCTTCCTTGCACCTTCCACTGCAAGTCTAGTCTAATCCGGGAAAAAGACATTCACTTACAAGGTAAGTTACAGTCTAAGTAGGCTCTGGAGGTGCCAAGTTTCATGAAAATTCAGGGCTTAGAGGAGGGGCTGAGCAATACAGCTGCTGTCCTCCTGCAAGGCTGTTGCCATCGAATCTAATCTTAGATGAATCACACGAGTCTTGGTTGTCCTGGTAACTTGGTAGCCATTCTGCTTGTCTGGAGGCTGAGGCAGGGAGTATTAACTCTCTTTAAAGTTTCTTAGAGACATGAAGCCAACAGGTTATAAGGAGGATATTTCGGCTACTTCCAAGGCCACAAATACTTTGTAACAGTGGCTTAAGGCCACCATCTTATTTCGCCCCAGGTTTTGTGGCCAGAAGCTGAGGCAGGGTTCAGCCGGATGGCTTGTCCCTGGTCTTTGAGGTGCTGGCTGGGGGTCCACTTCCGAGATGGTCCCTTCACTCACACATCTGGTGCCTGATGGGCAGCTATGTCCTTCCCGCTCCACGCGCTCTCGGGGCCTCACCCCATGGCCCCCAGCAGGGCAGCTGGACTGCTGACATGGTGACCCAGCGGGTATCCCAAAAGAGAGAGAGTGGAGGCCTCCCTTACCTCTTACGTCTGCGTCTGGAAACCGGGGCCATATCTGCCACATTCTGTCACGTGAAGCAGTCACAAGCCTTGTCTAGATTTAAGGAGAGGTGACAGAGGTCCCACACCCCAAAGCAGGGAGAGTGAATGCATTTATATACATCTTGAAATGGCCTCAGTGTCCTCTCTGGCCAGGAATTGTTTACGTTTCTCCTACATGTGAAATATACTCATCTTCCCTCCCAAGACCCCTGCAAGTTTAATGTCATTACAACATCGGGTTCAGGCTCAAAGTCTAGGATTTCCTAAACTAAGTCAGACCAATGGATAAGGATCCTTGGGCAGGATTCCATTAAAAGGGTTCCTTTAGATCTTAAAAGCTCTGAGCTAAGAAGACAAATTGTCTTTCTCTCTCGCATCCAGTGTAAAATGGTGAGATGTACACAGGAGAAAGTAGACATGCCTGCTCAAAACATGGGACTGCAGAGAGCATGTGAAGTCACTGGTCCCCAGCAGCCCTGATGTCCAACCAGGCACGTGTTGCCAGTTACTTGCCTGGGACCTTCCTGCACTTGGTCCTGTTCTCTGAGACATCCTTCCTTTTCCATAAGAAATGGCGGGATGTTTCTAGATCAGAAGACTTCTCTGCCTGCTTCCTGTGTGTGAAAATTTGGGGAAAGTCAAAGTCCTGTATTTGTCCTGTCTCGGCCTCTTTCAGTCTTAGAGGATATATTTTCTTTAAAAACCTTGTGGGATTCCTGTGTATCAGATTATAATATATTCTGTTTATACCACATCTCTTTCTGGAACAGGCCCTTCTAGGACTTCATGTCAGGAGCTACCGGGCCGGGGTCATAAGATCCTTAGCAACCTTCTAGTCTAGTCGAAAGGATTCTTAAGATTCTTAGAGATCTTAACATACATGTCTTGACATACTTCTAAGGTCTCAACAAAGGGTCTTACAACTACCCCTGGAGATCTTCATACTAAGGCCACCATTTAACTGTGCTCACCTGGGTTTGATGTTTTCCCTGAGGTCATTTCTTATTTTGAGAGTCTTTTGCAGACTGAAGAGATTCCAGTCAAGAGACGGTTTTATTTTTTGACTCAGCAGGTCCCAGTTTATGTTTCCTCTAATTCTGTCTGAAAACTAAATATTTCCTATTTATTTATTTATATTTTTATACCCTCATCTCTCTGTCTGTATCCTATCATATGTGTCTAGGAAATTCGTCGGTACTTTCAGCTTTCTGCCAGGAAATATCTGTCACCAAATCCACCAGCTCAGTAAGTATAGTTTATCCTCTCTGTGCTGCCATGGGATGCATTGCAGCTGGATTTTCTGCTGCTGTATAGCGCAGGCTGCCCTCTCTCTAGCCCCCAAATGAAGATCTTCTTACTGTCCTTCAAACTGTCATCCACCATCAGCTCAAGGCCCTTCCAGCCACTTGTCTGAAGTTTTTGGTATGGTGGGTCCCCACTCCCTGGACCAAATTCAGTTCTTGGAAGATATTACTGTGAGATAAATTATCTCCAAACTTCATACTTTGAAACAAACCATTTATTTGCTCAAGGTTTGTAGGTTCAGGAGTGCAGGAAGGGATTTTCTGAGTAGGTTTCACTGATCCATGCCAGGCTAGGTGGCTGCAGCAGGAGGGTCCACTTTTCACGTGGATTTCTCTCTCACTTCTCAGGTACCTTGAAAGGGATGGCTGGAAGGCAGACCCATCTGGGCCTCTCATCCCCTCCGTTTGTCTAAATGTCTGTCTAGATGATCTTTCCAGCAAGAGAGTCACACTTCTTCCACGGTTACCTTGGGCTCCAAGAGTGAGTTTTCCAAGAGACCAGAAGAGGAAGTTGCCATTCTTTTAAGACCTGGATTTGGAAAGTCACATCATTTCTCTGTGTTCTATTAGTCAGCAGTCACAGAGCTGGCCCAGGTCCAACGGGAGGGAACATAGACCCCATTTCTCCATGGAAGGCATGTCAAAGAAGGTGACCCCATCTTTCATCCACCAGAGCTAGTGACCATCACTCCTGAATTCAAAAGCAGGACGCATAATTTGACAATACGTTTTTTGACTTGTGAATTTGTTCATACTGGATTTTTAGAAAGCTTCTTAGGTAAATGCACAGTTAGTATCATAATCAACAATCCCAGGACTGTAGAGAAATTGTGAAGAGAACATTGTGAGTGTCCCAGCAACTCTGGGGTGTGTGGTTGGGTGTCGAGGGCACTTTACAACTAGACAGTTTACATGGGGTTGGAGGTCTCTAAGAAACAAAGCGAAGACACTTCTTTGAGAACAGGAAGAGTATGTGCTTTTTACGAATTTTTCTTTTCCAGAGATGGTGAGTTTTATTTTTTTCTTGTCTGGATAGAGGTTTGATTTGCTCTTGAATGTTCCATCAGGGAGAGAGACTAGGAGAAAGCACAGAATGCAGAGGTCTATTTGGTGTAATCTTCTCCCTCATTTTCATCTTCACCATCAATGGTGAGAGCAGCATACTTCCCTGCAGAACTGAACTTAGAGGCTGGATCTTCTTCAGTTTTCTTTGGCTCAGGTGCAGATCTGGCATCTTGATCCTTTTTGCCATCTTTCCTATCTGACCCCTTCCAGTGGTCTTTGTTCCCTCCATTTCCTGGACCACGGCTGGAGTTACCACTTTTGCCTTTTGGGACACTCAACGCATCTACTCTATTTTCATCTTTCCTTGCTGGTCCTTCCTCAGATGGTTGAGCTGGAACTCCTTTCCCTCCGCCACTTGTAGGGGACTCTTCTACTCTGTGTCTGAGCTCTGAGATTGAGCAGGAGGTTTAGAACTTCGCTTCACCCAAGCGTTCTCCTTTGGTGGAGGGGCTGGCATTGCCTTTAGAGGCTGTTCAGGTTTGGGAGGCTTAGCAGTTAGAGACTGACAGTCTTCCACTTTATTGGGTGTTTCGTTTTCTAGAGACTTCTCACTCTCTCTCCTTCATGCATTTCTGCCAGATGTGGCTGAGGTCCCCGTCCGTGACGACTCACTTCCTGCCCTCGACCGTTCCCGCTCCTGAGTTGCTTCACTTCGCCAGCTTGGGTGTCTCTCCCGAGGCTGTCGTTCTAGTTTTGGCTGATCCAGCTGACGCTGCAGTTTCTCCTGTTCCTTCTGTAGCCGCTCTTCTACTTCTCGTTCTCTAGCAGCTGTGTCAACAGGCTTTCCTCCTCCAAAGAGAGAGGCTGCTCGACTGGACTGGGACGTGCTAGCAGAGGAATCGTCTTCCTTAGGAGTACTCCGAGGCTTTAGGTTCAGTCTGGGTCTTTGGGGGGACATCTATCATCACGCCTACAATCATCCCAAGAGTATGCATGTCTGGAGCCCCATGACTGGTCATCTTGTCTGTCATATCTGTCTTTATAGCAGTCTTCACCTCCTCTGTAGATGTCACCCTACGGTACTCACTACCAAACGCTCTCCTGCCACTGCCCGTCCTGGCATCGCAGCCTCTGTTGTAATCTCTGCTGCCTCCGTGTTCATAGCAATCTTGGCTCCATATCGATCCATGTCCTGGCGTGGGCCATCACGGTAACAGTCCTGATACCCTTCACGATATTGGTCTGAATCATAACGATCTCGATATTTGTCTCTAAGCCTTCATCACCTCTTCTAGGTGGGTAGCCATCAAAGCTGCAGCACAACGGGCCTCCAATCTGTACCTGTGTTTTCAGAATCCCGATTTCTAGCTCGGCCGAGAGAACAATCATCCTGTCTTGACCCTGTGCTTGATCAGCAACGTCCACTCGAATTCTCCTGTTACCTAGAAACTCTTCACTAAGGCTCAGGGCACCGAGCAAGGAATCCAGGTCCTCAAACTCAGCATAACCAAAACTTTTCAACCTCTCAGGATTGCTGGGTTCACCCAGTAAACACACTGCACTGATGTTTAATCCTCTAAAGAATTCCTTAATGGAGTCTTCTGTCACATCATAGGGCAGGTTCCCTAGAAAAGCAGTGCAGGGTGGCAATTTGGGAAGATGGCTCCGGTCAATGGCTCGGGTTCCCAAGCAGCCCGTGGAGCAGTGGGCAGGATGGAACGGTCAACTGGAGGTGCCCTCTACACGTCATCATCATTACTGTGCCAGTGGTTGAGACAGGTCCTTCTGGGTCATCTGTTTCATCAGCTCAGCTGTCTGGTTTGGGGACCTAGGTGCTTCCTCCAACATTCCCTCCATCCTCAGCCAGAAAGTCTGTCAGGGAGACAGTCTTCCGCTTCTTTTTCTTCTTTTTTGCTGAGGCCATTTGGGAGAGGGAGAGAGAAGGCAAAGGCACAGATATTTTTATTGGAAACTCAGGTTTTAATATATGCCAACGATGAGCTTAGTGGTTTGTGATTGGTCCACCCATCACCGGGTTCAAATAACATCCATCTCCATTGATTGGCATTCTCAGCATTCGTGTCTACCCACTAGAATATTTCCTAGTTTCATTCGCATGTGGTCTCTGAGCAGGAAATTCCTCGGCTGCAGTTTCCTTATAGCATCAATACCTTCCTCAATTTTCCTTATAACAAAAGAGCTAGAACAGCTCCCTGAGAACTCTCCCAGAAATGCTCTCTGAGGGTTGATTCTCTTCTGAAGCCCTTTCTGGATGGATTTTTCTCTTTGACACCATGGATCACGTCAACCCCAGGATGGTTTTGTTGCAGGTGAGATCACGTGACATATTTTAAACCCTAGATGCATGACTCAGATTTTCCCTTTTAGCTCGGATCCTTTCCTCGGGCAGGTTTGTGCTTTGTTAGAGTTCAGACTCCTCCCTACTAAACATCACATGAATTACTACAGCTGTACCTAGCTCAAGAGAAAAATCGCTTTTTAAATACTCAAAACATTGTTAATGCAAAAGTAGTTTGGGTTTTAAAAGAACCTTGTCAGGGTTGGGAGTTCATACATGGCAAAGCAGCTTCCTCACTACCATCTATTTAAAGTCAGCCCTCGACACAAGGGTTTGTTAAAACAGAAAAAAAAAAAAAAAAGCCCTTGTCGCCGCTAAGAGGGCAGGTTTTATCTGTAGACATGGGCACTTGCGGGACCCTGTCTGAGCAGAGGGAGGATGGAGGCCATGGCCTCCCTTGTCTGCTAAACTGACCAACTGAGGACAAGAATGAAGGTCATCTGCTCATCATGTGGGAAACTGTGGCCTTATTTAAGTGTGCACAGATATACGTGTCATCAGAGCAGAAAGACCTGGAGGCGTCACCCAAACCCTTCCAGTGGATGCTTCCAGGGAAGGCGGGGGCGTGGAGGAGAGGTTAGGACTAACATATTCACAGGCTGTGAGTATCACTCAGACGAGAACTAGGAGAAATTTGAGGAAGACAGGAACCAGAGCAGAGGGCGTGGCGCTGGGAGGTCTTCTAAGATGGCCCTGGAGATGCTGAGGTCCCAGCCCTGGTGTGACCTCCTCCCCTGAGAGGGACCTGTAACCGGCTCCTAGCGAACAGAAAGGATGCCATGAGGGGTGATCTGTGTCTGTGCATCTAATGCAGGGAGCTAATCAGTCTCCTCTAGTTTGATGGGTAGCATACTTGGTCTTAATCCTACCATTTCATTTATTTTTTTCACATTAACTTTTTCCACATTTTAATGAAAAATTTTAAATACATGGCAAAATAGCAAGAATTTTGTGATTTTACAGCAAACACTTGTTCACCCACTGCCTCGGTTCTCTCACACCCTTCCCTGTGCTTCTCAATGACACACCCTCGTGTCTACCTTGTTTCTGACGCAAATCAAAGCCAGTAGAGACCTCTGTACACTTCCTCCTAAATTTTCAGCACCCACGTTATTATCTGAAGTTCAGTATTTGTTTATAGTTTTTTAAAATTTGGAGATAAATATTCTAAATATTTGTAAATTATAAAGAAAATGTCCTCATCTTAATGAGCCTTCTCTGTGTTTGGACAAACGTATCCACCTATGAAACCTGACCCTCTAAAAAGACAGGCATTTCTCCAGGCCATGAAGTTCCCTCGGCCCCTTCCTGGTCCCTCCGTGCCCCCAGCCCCACTCCCCGAGGCAACCACTGGCTTTTCCAGCTGCCTTGTTTTTCCATCCTAATTGGTCTCGCCTCCTCTAGATCTTGGTGTGGAGTGGAATCGGTGTCTCCTGTGTGAGACCTCTTTCCCTCAGGGACTCTTCCTGCCACTGACCCAGGTCCTTGTGACAGTAGGAGCGGCTTCTGTGGTCTGAACACAGTTCGCTGTCTGTTGTCTGCTCTCCTGTTGGTGGGCAGCGAGCCGCTTGGGTTTTGGGTGTCAGGAGCAAAACTACGGTGAGCATTTGTATACATGACGTCTCGTGGACACACACTCCTTTCTCGTGGGGGGAATAGCCAGGAGAGGCTGTGCGGGTGAGTAGGTGAGTGTGTGTTTAACATTTAAAGGGCTGTCCCAAATGCTGGATGTCCCATTTCAGTGAGGTCACAGTGTGGATTTAATCTGCATTTTCCTGATGATGAATGATGCCGAATACATTTTATTGTGCTTATTGGCTATTCTCACATCTTCTTTTATGAAGTGAATCTTCAATTACTTCTGTATTAGGTTGTTTGTCTTATCATAGAGTTGTGTGATTTCTCTGTGCGTCCTCCAAACTGGTCCTTTCTTAGGTATGTGCTTTTCAGATCTTTTCTCTCAGTCTATGTTTTACCTATTCATATTCTTAATGCTGTGTCATAACAAACATAAGTTTTACATTTTAATTATGTCCAAGTTATCCATTTTTCTTTACAGTTATTACCATATGTGTCCCAAGAAACCTTTGCCAGACCCTAAGTCACAAAGTCTCATCTTATTTTACTGCCTATTTGCGTGGCTTTTGCTGCTTCCCTCACCCCCATCTTTCCCATCTTCTATTAAATTAATACAGTTTACTTCCTTCTTCTCCCACTGTTGGTTTTAAATTCAGATCTAACTATAAATTGGATAAAGCTAATCAATATCTCTATTAATCATCTGATTGTACAGGGACCCTAGAAATCCTTAATTCCAGTCTCCCTTTCCCACCAAGCTATCTAAGAAGCTAGTCGTCTAGCACTTTTGCGTCTCCTTGTTATGAAACTCTCACTGAGGTTACCTAAGTTTATTGGTTGCCTTGTTTACCATCTCTCTCAGCCTCTTACCTCTTGCTCGTGGGTTCAGCTTTTTCTTACTGACCGTGCCCTTTTCTCCATCGGTCAGGGGGGCTTCCTGAGTCTTACTGTCCTGTCTTTGAATGTGCCTTTATTTTCCGTTCAATCTGGGGGGATGGTTTGGCTGCTCACGGATTTCCGAGTGGACAGTCGACGTTCCCCTGAGCTCTAGGAGAGCGCCGGTGGTCTTCTGGTGTCCCTGGCGGGCGTTCGTGGTAGGTGGGTCCATTGCTGTGTGGGGGACGCCCCTCTTCTCACTGCTGCCTTTGAGAAAACACCAGCAGGCTCCCCTGAGTCATTCCCTCTCACTTTTTCTAGGGTATTTGACTCAATTTTTATTAAAAACTCAGTTTTTCTTTTATATTCACATTTTAATATTTAAATAATATAATTAAATAACAAATATAATTGCCCTAAACAACTTTGGAAATACACACAAGAGACATGATTCACGAACACACGACAGGAGGGGCAGGCGAACAGGGAATAAGGAGAAATGGGAGCACGGTGTGCTCTGGATGTTGGTCAGCGTGGCTCGCGGCCAGAATGGGGCGTGTCTCAATCTGGTGAATTGATTCAGGGTTCAGGTGGGGTTGCTTGAGAGACCTGCCAAGCTCTTGTTTTAGAGTCTTTGTCAGATGGCTCAATGATCACCCCTCTGGAGGGCATTCTTACTCTCTCACTCTCTGTTTCTCTCTCTCAACACTATAATATGTAGTTTTTTAAGTGCTGGGGCAGTGCCCACGGTGTTTACTCTCTTATAGTGGCTGGATTTTAAAGAATGGAAGCGTATCCTTTTCTTGATTTGTTAAGTACCACTGAGTGTTTACCACACGGCGGAGGCTATACTGAACATTTGAGTAATAGTATCTCATTCTGCCGTTATGATAATTTTACATGTTGGGTTACCATTCCTATTCTTGATGACAAAATGTAAAGCTTAGCCTAATTTAGGTTAATTTACCAAAGACTGCATAGCCCTAAACTACTATGCAATCATGCAGGCAGGTTAAAATTAGACCGTAGAAAACGCCGAAGGAGGCACAAGTGTAATCACCCATTTCCCCGTCCCGCACAGGCCCTGGTGTTCAGCCCTCACGGTGGAGCCACGTGCCCGTGGGGAAGGAGGGACGGGGCGACGCATGTTTCCTCCTTGCAGATGCTGGGGTGGAAACCGAGTGAGAGATAATGAAACGACCACAAAGTTTAACGTGAGGACTCTGGAGGTTTTGAAGTAAACCCGTCACCGGCTCACCTGCAGGTCCTCGGAAGGCAGAAACAGGTCCCGCGGGGCCGCTGCCCTCACCACTCAGAAGCAGTGTCTTCTCCTTCTGGTGCAGGATGCCGACTGTTGGTGAAAGAAGCGTCTGCAGTGCACGCAGGAGAAGTGGGTGACCTTTCCACTCGCTGTTTTAAATGACCAATGCGCACCACGACCTTGCGTCCAGCCGTGACCTCCTTTGCACATCCCTGGTTAGAATGCGCAAAGGAGGCCCTTGTGTTCCAGCAGGACTCGGGCCATCACGGCACATGCACCACGTCACAGTCATAAAGCTGATGTTACAAACGCCAGATAAGAGCCTAGCGCACGCCTTCCTGGTACCTGGCTTTACCTGTCCCAGGTATTGGCAGGGAGAGCCCAAGTCAGCCCTGGCTCCACAGTGGATCTAAGGAGAGTCTGGTCGGAGCAGCCTTTCTCCTGGGCTCTGGCCCTTCCGCAGCCCCGGGGAGAGAAGACCCTTCCGCCCGCCCCAGCACAGATTCTGGAGCGGAGTGGGGGTCTTCACACAAGGGTCTGAGGAGGGGTGGGCGTCCCAAGTCCATGAAGACTAGTCTGTGCCCCAGCAGTGTTCAGCCTCAGTTTCTATGCCATCTGATGTCAAATAAACAGACACAAACATTAACAGCATGTCCTACCTACCACACGTGGAGAGGTGTGTTTTCAAAGCCTTGAACTTTGCAGCTTCCTCCTTTGCCTCTGACGCCATGCGAGGGCTCCTTCAGGACTTTGTGAGCCAGAGCCTGCAGGTCTGGCCCTGCGTCTGGAGCTGCGTAGACCTCAGGCTGACCGTTACCTCCCTCACCTGGTGACCTCAGCCTTCACCTCAGGACTCAGAGGACGCCTCCTGCCACCGTGTGGTTTGAGTTCTTCAGCTTCTGGTCATCTTTGTTGGGTTGTCTATTCCCACCTATCAGACAGGATTGGGACTTTCTGTTCACTCCCTCCACACTTGCATTTCTGGATCAAAGTGCTGTAGCTGACAGGGCTGGGGCAGCCGGGGGGTGCGCGGTACCAGCCTGCCAGGGCAGAGATGCTGTTGGAGCTGCATTGATATCGGGGAGGATGCCGGGGACAAAGAAGGGTGGTCCTTCAGCCCAAGAGGGATTGAGATTAGTGTCCGTGCGATTTTGAAAAGCAGCCATGGAACCAGCAGCCTCTTAAACGCATGTGTGCACACCCAGCGCTCTGCAGAGCTCATGTCCTGGTCCTTCCTTAGAGTGTTTGCAGTAAATGTTTGTGTTTATTTATCTGCGTCGCTGTTTCTGAGTGACACCACTTTCGTCTGCCTGAAGACGGCGTCCCATGTTCTCTTGGAGATGCGACGCTTTGATGCCTTTTTTTTTTTCTTTTTTTGGCTACGCCATGCGACATGCTGGATCTTAGTTCCCTGACCAGGGATTTAACCAGTGCCCCCAGAAGTGGAAGCACTGAGTCCTAACCACTGGATCACCAGGGAAGTCCCTTTGATGCCCTTTTTCTAGACACTTCTCTAGGGTCTCTTTATTTTTCTTTCACTTTTATTATTATTATAATAATTATTATTTTTTTTGCGGTACGCGGGCCTCTCACTGTTGTGGCCTCTCCCGCTGCGGAGCACAGGCTCCGGACGCGCAGGCTCAGTGGCCACGGCTCACGGGCCCAGTCGCTCCGCGGCACGTGGGATCCTCCCGGACCGGGGCACGAACCCGCGTCCCCTGCATCGGCAGGCGGACTCTCAACCACTGTGCCACCAGGGAAGCCCTTCTTTCACTTTTGAAGGGTATTTTTTTTTTTCTGGGAGTAGAATTTTAGGTAGTCCTTTTCTTCCTCTAAACACATGAAAGACGTCGCTTTATTGTCTTACAGCGTTTGTCTTCCTCTCCAGTTTCTTTCCCTCCTGGGTTTTAGACACTAAGGTCCTTTGGCCTGAGATCTTTCTCTGATGCCCTCAAACACCTTATTTTTTCCGACAGCCCTCCTCGTTGTTCTTGGTGGGAACACCGGTCTCCTGGGAGCTGCCTGGCCGTGGGGGCCCCGTCGGGGCGTCTGCCCCATCCAACACCTGAGCAGCACACATGAGGCCGACGTGAGCCGGGCTGGCGGAGCCCTTGTACCTGCCCCACAGACACATGTCCCGGCCTCCGTGGACCAGGCGCCGGGTGGGACTAGAGGCGGAGTCAGGGTGGAGGGTGAGGGGAGGGAGTGAAGTCTATTTTTCCTTGAAACCAGCTTCTTGCTGTGAATTTACCCTATACTTTTCTTCATCTTGATGTAAAAAAGATGAAGTTTATTGAATCTTGTTCTTTCAAGCAGCCCTGAATGGCCCACAGGGCCAAGTGGTTTCATTCTCATTTTGTAGACAGGGGAACTGGGGCAGAAAGCTACCGTGACTTGCCCTGACCTCACAGTGCGTGACCTTCCAGGGCTGGACTCCTGGCCTCCTGAATTCCACACGAAGTTTGCTTCGAAGGAGCCCTGGATGCCGCTGGGCTGCCAACCTGGCGTCTAAAGCTCTCAGACACGCACCCCGGCTCCCAGAGTCTCGGTTTCAGCTTCTGTCCCATCTCTGGAAGATGGAGCTCAAGCAGAGACATACGAGAGGCTAGGAAGATGTATAGGTTTTGGGTGGGATGCTTTCCTTGTCCAGAATGCCCTGCTGTTCACCCACAGATTCAGGTAGCGGGGCCGCCTGCCAGCGAGACAGAGCAATGGTCAGGCCTGTGGGTAACTCGGCCGCACCACTGTTATGTATCGAATACTCATCTGGGTCTCGCTGCCAGGGAGTTCCGCAGACGTGAGTGAAGTCCGTAACCAAGGAACTTTAAATGAAGGAAATTATTCTGGGTTATGTGGGTGGGCCTGATCGAATGGGTTGAAAGACCTCGAGGACAGAGCTGAGGCTCCCCTGAAGGAGAAAGCCCCCGTGTGGCCGGCAGCACGGGCCGGTGCCCAGGGATCCCAGCCTGGCCTGCCCTGTGGGCTTCAGACCTGCCTCGCCAGACCCCACGGTCTGGGAGGTGATGCCTTGCGGTAAGTCCTACAAAAAACTAATATGCATCTCCTGCCGATTGAGCCCGGTGGACCCGGATGGACAGAGAGCTGAGCCTGCCGTAGACACGAGAGGCTGAGCCTGCAGCTGTGAGGACACCGGACAGAGACCGTGGGGACGGTGCCCGTTGGGGCTGAGGCCCGAGCCAGGCCGCGAGCGCTCCCCGAGCGTCCGGGGGCCTCCCCCTGGTGCCGGGCGCACTGGACGTCTCGGCCGATGTCCCACCACCACGGGGGTCTTGGGCTCCGGCCCGCCCTCGGGACACGTGGCAGAAATGGGTCAGCGGCTGGGGGCCCGCCTGCTCTAACGGATCCTGCAGGTTTCCATCCGTTGTTTCCCAGCAGAAGTTTCAACTTTCCAGCCGATAATTTCCTTTCATCTTAGATTCGCTTTACAAAGAGCAGGCGCCAAGAAGGCGAGGCTTGGGCTGGTTCCCAGGGCAGCTTCGGTGGGGCTGTGGCCTCGACGGGGTGGGTGGCCAGGCCCTCTGGGGAGAGGACACGCAGGAGGGTGGGCGCTGAGGGAGAATGAGAGCGCGGTGCCCGTCTCTCAGGCGCGGGAGACGCCGTGGCGGCCTCCTGCTCACGGGGGGCAGCTTCCCCGCTCTCCGCGAGCCGGACCCCAGTGGCGGGGTCGGGAGCCAGGCCCCGTCCAGGCACGGCATCCATCCTCCATTCCTGCTACCTCCCAACTTTCCCCCTGGTCAGATCTGGGGTCCGCCAATTGCGAAGGTGGGAGACTTCTGAACACCAGACCCCTCCCCGCTCCGTCGAGAGCCCTCGGGACGCGGCTGCAGAAGAAGGAGGGTGATGGGTTCCAGGACACCCGGCGGCACTTTCCCTGCCGCGAGCCTCGCCGGAGGAGGAGTGAACACACTCCTTCTGTTGTCACAACACGGGACTTGAGGGCTGAGGACTCCTTAAGAATCACAGCCTAGGCTTCCCTGGTGGCGCAGTGGTTGTGAGTCCGCCTGCCGATGCAGGGGACGCGGGTTCGTGCCCCGGTCCGGGAAGATCCCACGTGCCGCGGAGCGGCTGGGCCCGTGAGCCGTGGCCGCCGAGCCTGCGCGTCCGGAGCCTGTGCTCCGCAACAGGAGAGGCCACAACAGTGAGAGGCCCGCGTACCGCAAAAAAA
Source organism: Kogia breviceps (assembly GCF_026419965.1). Classification (NCBI taxonomy): domain Eukaryota; kingdom Metazoa; phylum Chordata; class Mammalia; order Artiodactyla; family Physeteridae; genus Kogia; species Kogia breviceps. The sequence goes on from NC_081313.1 coordinate 1,233,548, forward strand.
AAAAAAAAAAGAATCACAGCCTATTACTCTGGGTAATTACCGTCACGTTAAGTGCTGGGGTTTCTCCACAGCGCAACTCCCTCTTAGCTCGGTGCCGCGGTTCCGGCCATGCCCCCTGAACATCTGTGCTCTGTCTCCCTTATCATCACGGCTCTCTCTCAAGCTGGGGAAGACCCCATCCGGCCCTGGAGTCGGGGTGGTGGCGTGGCCGTGGCGTGGGTACTTTGCGGAGCCGGCTGGAGCTGCTGGTCCCCGCTCAGCAAACCAGCCCGGCCACCAGGACTGTGTTTCTGGGCCTCTTCCATGGGCCACTCCGGGGCCTTTGCACGCCCTGACTTCCGCATCTCAGCACCCGGCGTCGCCCGAGGCTCGGAGCCACCGTCTCATCCCCTGTGCCCACCTCCCTGCTTTCCGGCCAAACAGACTTAGCTAGTCCCCCCCTCCCCTGCTGCCCTCTCCGCCCACCCTCTCCCCTCCCTCTCTCAACACTGGATGGAGCACTGGCTGCTCTCACAGATTCCCGGAGGCTCCTCGGTACAGCCCACGGTCCAGACAAGAAACAAACATAAAAAGAACTAGAGATTTCTTAATCAGCCTGCTGCCCCCTCCCCTGAATGGCCGGTGGTCCCCACTCCCCCAGACCATTCATCACCCATCGGCGCCTTGGGATTAGACGGGATTCCTTTTTAGACCTTGGGCAGTTAGATCAGCAAGATCGTGGAGCAAAAGGCATCCTCAGGTGTTTTTCCTCAAAGGGATGGTCTGTCCGTGGCCCACGGGCAGTCAGGAGACCCCTCTGTCCCTACACACAGAGGATGCTTTGCACTCCAGCTCCCCGAGGGCGTTTGCAGCAAAGATTCCCTCATGTGCAGCAATAACAGTGGTCGGAAACGGAAGGGTTCGGATCACATTTTTTATAATACAGTTTTTATTTTGCTGGGAAATTTGAGGCTTCCGAGTGCCCTTACTTTTCTGGATCAGATTCTGCTATGGCGGTGTTTTTATTTTTTTGGTACAAGATTTGACGTAGATCATCACTTCACTGCCATTTGCAACCCCCCCAAACCTCTCTCTAGTCGGGAACCTAAACATTTCCCCGGTACTCTCCCGGAAGCTTAAAATGTCCTTGGTAAAACTCTTTGTCACTGCAACGCTGAAACACGCTCTGGATGGGAAACCCCAGGTTTTGCACCATATGCAGTTGGTGAAGTTTGGGGGATGATTCCCCCCACATGGCCGCTTTCTCCAGGGTCCATACGGATCACGGATCAATTTTCCTGGTTCCGTGTTATGAATGGGAATGAGGCTTCCACAGTTCCCCAGACCTGCACCTGCATTTCCCTCAATAAGTCACGGGTGTTTCAATATAATAACCTCAGCACGCTCTTGGAAGAAACAGCATGCTATTAGATTTAATTATCCCATCACAGATCATTTAAAGATCATCAGTCACTTACTATAAAAATGAGTCCAGAATATTATTCTTTATAAGATGCTGAGACACAGTAGCTCAATTTAGGAGCAAGGTGTTACAGTTTTGAAGGCATTTCTTGATTTCTCATCCTCAGCTTCTGACTCTAAACATCAGAATGAATTACGGGTCACATTATATTAACACAAAATCTCTACCATTCTTTCAGAAATGTTACTGCAACACCCCTGCAAGAATTACACTAGTCATGCATAGCTTTCTAACAGGAAAAATATTACCGTTCTTATTGGTGCAAAAAAAAAGTTGGGTGCAGGTTCCTTGAGTGAGTTCAGAGTGCATTTGCTCTAAGCGATAGAGCGGTGTTAAAATGCAGATCCACAGGTGAGTTTAGATAGAGCCAGGCGGTACTTTGTGGAGAAACCCCAGCACCTAACTCAGGCCTGGTGCACGTTTGCTCAGCGGGGGAGTGACAGGCCATACGGCGGTGGACCTGCGGGCCCTGACCACATGCTTTGACGTCGCTTGAACAGATTATGCCACGTTACTCCCCCCCTGCACGCTTCCTCGCTGAAATCACTCCTGCAGGCCCCTCGCCAGGTTTTGCCAACACGGGGAGAGAGAAGGGCGGTGGGGAAAGCCGGTGGCAGCTCCCAAAGGGCCAGAGCTGGACGCCAGCCCCGTCACACGTGGTCGGGTGTCAGTGGACAGAAGTCTGCACCGCTCTGTGTCCGGGCTTCCTCTCTGGGCCTGGTGACGCCCTCAGGCTGCGAGAGTTCCCTGGGCCTGGGTTTGTAGGGCCCTTCGGCCAGGGCTCAGCCCGGCCACGCTCTCACCAAGGGCGGCTGTGTCTACGGGAACGACCGTGGTCTGTCTGTGCCGTCTCCTCTTCAGTGAGGGACATCTCTGTGTTGCCGTGCTGACTGCCGAGGCCCTGATTTGGGGTAGAATTTGGTGCCTCTGAGGCCTTGAAGCCACACAGGACTGCGATGGTACCAGCCATCCTGTTGAACGAAGGCTGAAAGGCGCCCTGCAGTTCTGAAGAGCGGCTTCGGGGGGTGCGGTGCTCCCAGGGCCCGGGGTCAGCCAGGCTGGATTAGAACAGCAGTTCTGTCGCCTGCTGCTGTCGACCATGAGGCTCTCTGCCTCATCCACGCGTGCAGCTGACCAAACCCATGTCCTGGAACGTGGAGCCCACAGGGTGCAGCCCCCGGGGCCCCCCAGCCCCCAGGGCGGCCCCAGACCATGAAGTCAGCTGGCCGTTTCCCAGTGCCCATCGTGTGGTCCGCCCTCGCTCCATCGAGGCGCGGCTGCAGCGACCTCTCGCCAGGTGGGTCTCAGAGTAAAGGCACCAGCCCTTCCGGTCCCGACGGCACACCCAGGAGGGAGGTGTGTGGAGAGGGAGCCCGGGCCGGTTCAGGGCCCGTCCTGGGACTTGAGTCCAGGAAGAGAGGCTGCAGGCTTCCCGCCCTCCAGGCTGTGCTCTTCTGGCTCCCGCTGGCTTCTCACAGGCGGCCCTCTGCCGAGGGCAGCCGTCCCGTCTTCACGCTCCATCATTTCACTGACATCCGTGTCCCCCAGGCCATCACCCCACCCTGCAAACCTCCCACCCCCCTGCGTTTTTCTTACCCCAGTGTGTGCTCTCTGCAGCATCGATCACCAGATAAGAGGACCGTTTGTCTAAATGTCCGTGCACTTGTCCGTATGTCCCACCAAACACAAGCTCCGTCAGGGCAGGGACTCGGGGTGGACGTCAGCTGGACAGGGCAGTGGAGGACGGGACTTCACAAGCAGGTCCTCAGGGGCTCTGCCCTCGTGAAGACGCATGGCCCTGTGGACAGTGTTCTAGTAGTTTAAGTCCTCATGCAGCCCGGTGACTAGCCAGTGACACAGGAAAACCAATGCTACGTTTCGGCAATTTGCTCAGACATGCATGCGAATTAAAACCATTTCTCTGCTGCCCGTGAACGATTTCGTGTTGTCCCCAGTCCGTGTTGACCTGGGCAGGGCACTCAGACAGCCGTGGAGACACCCTCCCAACAACTGCCTTTCCCGCCAGGAGATCTGTTTCTTTTCTTTTACTTTTTAAAATAAATCATATTTAATTTTTTAGGAACCTTGCCTAGGAAACTTGGGAAATATTTTGGTTCTTAGCAAATAAATTTCTGTAATGGGGGAATAGGCTTATGGATAGAGATTTTTTTCCCCCAGTATTTTCTAAGTGGTGTGTTTTAAACTTTTTTTTTCTAGAGTGCAGATTTTGTCCTAGGAAAATATAGGACATCTGGTCCAATATGAAGGTGCTCTAGATGAGCCCTGTCTCATAGAAATATATAATTCAAGCCATATGGGTAATTTAACATTGTGTAATAGCCACATTGAAAAAAAGTAAAAAGAAACAGAGGAAACATATTTTAATATATAATTTATTTCACCCAGTACATCCAAAATATTATTAATTTAACATGTTCCTAATATAAAAAATGTAGTAAGATCTTTTACATTCCTTTTTGTACGAATTCTTTGAACAGTGTGTGTCTCACACACGCAGCCGCTCTCAGTCACGGCCACGGCCACTCGGGGCGGCGTTCACAGCCGCGGACGACCCAGCTCCAGAGCGAGGGCGGGGCCCTCAGCCCGCCAGCCTGCTGGGTGTGGCCCTCGAGCTCAGAGTGGAGCTCACAGCTTTAAATGGTGGGACAAAGAAACACAGAAGATGCAGTAGGGACCGCAGGTCACGACGTTTGGGTTTGTTCCTTTTAAGTTGAGTTAATCAATCAATATTTAATATTTTCCTCAGTTTTAACTTTAGTAGAAAATACAGATAGCTATAACTCACGTAAACCAAAAGCTCTGTGGAGGGTTGAGAATCACGTCTGGCCTGATCCCAGGTAAGACGATGACGTGCTCAGAGAGGCCCCAGCAATTAAGGCAGTACCGCCTGGCACCACGTCCGTCACCTGCCACCGCGTCGCCTGGGGTCCCCTCATTCCCTGCCGCCCTTCTCCAAGCTCCTTCTTGCCCACAACGCTTCTCATCTGCAAGCGTTAATAGTTGGAAGCTTATTTCCTCTTCACTGAAAGTCATTATGAAGAATATTTTCTGTTTAGTCATGTTTTATTGTTTTTCTCAGCCTCTTTAACAGGCTTCGGTGGAACCCGAGGAAGCTCACCGGGGTCAAGGGTGCCGATGGAGCCCTTGAGAGATCCAACACTGGTCTGAAAGGAGGCATCGGCTACATCTTTATTTTACAAGATGACTGGTTGTTACGGCTTATGTCTCAGGTGACCAAACTTGCCGATGTGTTACTGATGTTCTCTTAAAATCACCCTGGCGGGACGTGAGAATATGCGTCCAGCCCGGACCGGGGGGGGGGATGGGGGCTCTTGGCTGCGTCGGGCAGGTTTCACAGCACTTTCCTTCCAGTCCGCTCACCTGGAAAAGCCCCTGGTCCTGGTGTCCTGTGAGAAGGCTCTGCCTCTTGTGTGGCCTGACCCCCGGTGGGAAACTCAGCCAGTTCGCAGGACGTCCAGGGGCACCGGGCAGCCCTGTCTCAGCCACCCTGGACCTGGGAACCCCTGGTTTCCCCGATCCTATTTGGGGACGGAGCCCTGAATGTTGTCCCCAGCAAGCTGGCATCCCTGGAGGGACTTGCTGCTGAGACCGTGGGGAGATTCAGGGAGCCTGTGAACACCCCGGACCCGACCCTGCTTGCCTGGTGGGTGGGCTTCATAGCACTTCTCACCTCCAGGTGTTAACAAGTGAGAATTTCCAACCACTGGCCAACCGGGCATTTTGCTTCAGCGACGCTCTCGCTGCTTGGGTGCAGGTGCTCGAGCGAAGGAGGTGCTGCTCGAGAAGCTGCTTCCTCAGCTGCATCTGCCTGTGCCGAGCGGCCCTTCGGCCGCCTCCACGCATGGAGCCGGCCGGGTGGTGGGGGACGGGTCGGTGTCCCACGCAGGCCCTTTCCTCTGGCTGATGTGTCCGCTTCCCTAGGGCGGGGGGCACGTTGCTGACTGTGCGGCTGTCTGCCTCCAACGGTCGTTACAAGTTCCACTGGGCCAACAGGAGCCACCTTGACCAGGAGGTCATGCCCCCCGTGCCCAGTGACCGGTTGGCACAGACCTGGCCCCTGGACTCCGGTGCTGTCCACGCTGTAGACTGAAGCCGTTCTCAGGGTGAATCCAGCCTGGGTGTCAGCACCGCCTGGGGGCCTGCTGGAGACGCAGACCCTCAGGCCCTTCAGACGCCGCAGGGTCGGGCCCAGCAATCCGAGGCTACCCAGCCCCCAGGCTTTCCAGCGCTGAGGAGCCTCCCGTAGGACCAGGGTGGGTCTCCTTGGCAGCTGAGACCACCCCCAGCCCCTTCCTGCTTCCCTCACCCCTGTCCTGAAGCCTCCCCGCAGGACGCCCCCTGCAGGAGTGGCCTCGTCCCAGGGTCAGCTCCGAGGAGCCGAGGTGGCTTTCTTCTCCCTGCCTCAGGTGGTCTCCAAACTAGAGCAAAAGTTAAGTCCCGTCTTTCCCTACCTTTTAAGTCCTATGTCTCTTCTACGCACGAGAACCCAATAACAACGCACGGAAATTCAGGGCAAAGTGCCTCGTGGAAATTATTTAATGCATCGAAAATTGGACTTTTCAGTTTTTTTTTTTTTTTTTTTTTGCGGTACGCGGGCCTCTCGCTGTCGTGGCCTCTCCCGCTGCGGAGCACAGGCTCCGGACGCACAGGCTCAGCGGCCATGGCTCACAGGCCCAGCTGCTCCGCGGCACGTGGGATCCTCCCGGACCGGGGCACGAACCCGCGTCCCCTGCATCGGCAGGCGGGCTCTCAACCACTGCGCCACCAGGGAAGCCCTGGACTTTTCAGTTTTTAGGCTGGACCCAACGCCCAGTCGTGGCTACCACTGTGTTATTTCCTCACTTCTTAAAAAATTCAGTGCAGTCAAAGGAAAACACCCAGAAGGAAACAAATCCATGAATTGGGCTATTGTTCAGGTCGAGTACACGTAAATATCAATTTTATACTTGAAAGAAGATCGCACAGAGGCATTTCACCTCTTGTCTGGGGCTCGGCTGTCCTACCGGCCACACACGGCCGTCCGGCGCCGGGGTGTTGCAGCCCCGAGCGGGGATGTGCCCTGCCTGCGAGCCGGACACCGGGCGTCAGAGACTCAGACAGGAGAAGAAGGCAGAGTGTCTCGTTCATAACAGTTGTACTCAATAGATTACAGGCTGAAATGATAATACCTTGGATATGTGGGGTTAAAGACAATATATGATTAAAATCGCTTTCACCTGTTTCTGTTTCTGTTTGCAATGTGTCTGTGGGAAATTTAATAATACACATGTGGCTCGCACGCTGTTTCTTTTGGACGGCGCTGGCCTAGAGGATACCGAGAACGCCAGCTCGACAGCGAAGGACCTGCCAGGCTGCTCTTCCGTAGGCCAAAGAGGCCGGGCAAACGGGGCCTGGAAAACCCAACCCAGCTCGACCCACATGGGCCTGGCTCTGCCGGGCATTGGCTCCTTAGGTGGGAAGGAAGGTTCTGGAACAGTGCGTCCAAGTTCATCTCATCAAGTCTCCCTTTCGTTGTTTTTGGCTGCTGGATGCCATTCCACTGGCCATGATGCCTTTTGTCAGTGGGGGCGATTTTTAAACCCAGAGGAAGTACATCTGGAAGACACGACCCGAGAACCATATAGTCTGCCTGGGGAGGTGGGAGATCTTTGCAGGAGGAAATTCCACAGTTTCCCGTGGGTGGGTCATGGGAACACTCAACAACCTCCACTGGCAGGAAACTTGTCTTCACATTTGCAATTAAACTGTTTCTTCCTGATCGTTCCAAAAAATAGAGGGAGAACGGCTGGTCGCCAAACTCAGTGTAAAGTCCTTTGGTTAAATCAAAGGAAAATTTTATTTTATCCCTTAAATTTCTGTTCCACAAGCTAGATGAACTTGGTTCCTTGAATAAAGACAACTGTGATTTTTTTTTTTTTCCTGTAAGAAACAAAAGAAAGGCAATCTGGCAAATCGTCCGTTTGTATGTAGGCAAGTCATGGGATTGGGGTATCAACAAGTATCTGAAACCACAAGGTATACTACCGTGCTATTCATAAGTTCAAAACCTCAGTGCAACAGCATCTTGGACGAGTTCTCTATTTTTGTTGCTCATAAAGTCCTCATGTTTACCCCCAAAATACTCTCCGTGGCAACATGCTGAAACTGAAGGGAGAGCTCAGGCCACCCTCAGGCAATTCAGGATCCTCCGGACAACGACGGCATCCTCGAGGTCATCACGTCGGGCGTGCCGACGTCGCGAGACCGCGCACCAGGGCAGGCCGCCGTCTTGGAGCTGCTGCTCGGGGAGCTCCAGCGGCTGTGCAGGCACGCTGCAGGGGACGCTGATGCAAATGAGCCTCCAGGTGTTTTCTGGGCTTGAGACGCGGTCAGATACAGGACCAGCTGTGGCACTTGGAGGCTCTAGTGAAAAATAAAGCACGGGACCCTCGTTTAAAGATTGTTAAGGATTTCAAGACGGCTATGGCAAAGCATTAAGCGAAGTGGGAAGCCCTGCTGCGCATGGGCCTTGGGTGGCTAACAGTCCACACGGCCATGGAGCTGGCCCTGGCCTTAGAGCACAGCCCCGTGGGGACGGCGCTCAGGTGCTCCCCTTTGGTCAGGCATGACGCTGAGACCGAGGGGCCAGGGAAAGGCTCGATGACGCCTGGGTGGTAACCTGGGAAGGAGAGGTGGTGGCTGAACGACGTGGATCACGCGTGCCTGCCGAGAGCCCGGACGGCCTCTCTCTAGGCTCCTGACCAAGGAGAGAGGAAACGATTCTCATTGTCAGAGAGGACAAAATGTATCCGGGAAAACAAATATTTCGGTGGTTGTACTTTTATCCCCTTCCTTCCGTCCATTTCCTTTCATTGCTCTTGCCTTTATTATTATTATTTTTAGCACAGGTTAGAAGTTTCATGCAGAAGCACTGAGGTTCACTAGCCTCAAAGAACTATATCAAAAGCCCCACCTTTGGCCCCATGGAAATGACAAAACCTTCCGCACGCAGTTACGCCCTGTGTCTCATGCTGAATAGCTGTCTTGAATTGTTTTCCCTCGAAGCCACGTGTTTTCAGGGGGGTTGGTGGCTCCGTGTTTCCTGTTGAACTGGTCTCCCCTCCCGCCCCCTCTGTTTTCACACAAGCCGGCTCATGCGTGAGACAGACACCCAGTGCCTCAATTCAACCAGACGGACTTGCTGGTTTTAAACCAGGCCAGGTGCTCATCCTTGGAAAGGACCACAGACTGGTCCACACGTACAGACGGGGTCAGCTCCTTCCTGGACCAGCCTGGTCTTTCCTCTTTGGCTCAGTGCAGGTAGGTGTTGGTCTGATTTCATTTCAGGGTCCCCAATGTTGAGCTCTGCCAACTACGGGTGGTGAGTGGGCCCCTCTGTTCCCATCTGCCCCAGTCCTGTCTTCTGAGCGTGAATTCCTTTCACTTGCTTCCTCTCTGGCATCCGCGAGCAAGTGGGGGCAATTATCTGAGCAGCAGCCTCTGTGCCCAGGAGCCGGGTGACCCACGCAGGCCTCCTGCCCTCCAACTCATTAACTGTGCCTCGCTCGGGACATGCTGAGGGTGCGGGTGTCTTTCCAGAAAGGCTTGGCAGGAGCCGGGTGGTTTTACGACAAGGAGGGGAGGGAGGGAGAGGCGGTGGAGGAGACCCGACTCAGTTGTGACTTGAACGCCTGTCCGTGCAAGCCAAGGAAAGCCTCTCCGCGCCAGCGCACAGCCCGAGTGCAGGATTCTCCAAACCAGGGTTGTAATTAACTTCACAACATCTCCAGGGGATTCTGGGAAGAGAGGAAGAAGGAAACCTCGCCTCATCCTGTCAGGCACCACGGGGCCCCTAGTGAGGTGTCCCGAGGATGTTAACACGGAAAAGTCTCCCTGAAAGAAAATTAGAACTTGCTTGTGTTCTTGGGGTGCTGGCTGGGCGTGTGGTTCCCATTGCCTGAGAGGCTCTTCACACAGTGTTAACTGTTTATTCAAGCTCTGCGTCTGGCCCGTCCCCTGATGCTGTCTTTGCCAAAAGACCCTCTTCGTGAACTTTAAAGTCCGTGAGGACTTTTAAGGAAAAGTTAATCCATCAATAAACTATTTTGTGAGAATCATCCGAAGGTCAGAAAAGAGTGTGAGCTCCCTCCTTATAACTTGTTTTACTGAGCCTTTCTTCTTAGAAATAGGCTTTTATGTTTGAATCAAATAGCCACACCGACGATACACTGAAACGGAAAGCAGTTTTCCACATCAGATTGTGCTGTGAATTTAACCTTGTCTGAGTTTGACTGTTGCGTCACTGGATGCAGCAATGGGGGCAAACTGGGCGGACGTGAACAATAGCAGACTTGACCATCGAGCGACGTCACGGCCCCTGAAACGCACTGAGGAATCTGGACCAGACGGATGAGAGCTGACACATCCACGCGGCGGCAGAGGAGGAGGCCACTTAATGGATCCTCCAGGGTCGCCCCGGGAGGATGTGCCATCTTTGCCCATTAAATATTAACTGGCTCTGGGCTGCTTCCCGGGCCTCACGGGCCCCGCGCCCGGGGAGCACACGTGGGCTGAGGCCCTGCTCTCCGACAGCTTACAGTCAGTGAGGTCTGGGGAGGCAACCAGCCGGCGTTTTACACGGGGGGGGGGGAGTGGAGACACCCCAGCGGCCTGGTCCGTGGCTGCATCTTATTCCAAAGGGCAGCAGAAGCCACGGCTGCCGAGACCTGCATCTGGAACCCGCCCTTGGTGATCTGCATCGTGGACCCGAGTCTCACAGAGTCTCCTGGGAGGAAAAAGCAACCCGCACACCGTCAGGGGAGGGATGGGGCTGTGCGTCTGTGACCGGAGATCCCGGGAAGGTGTGCTTCCACCTCCAGACCCGTGTCTCCTGCAGCCCCTCCGTAGAGGGAGGAAGGGGGGTCTGGGAGGACGGGGCTGGGCAGTTCCTGAGGTTTTGCCGTGAGCAGCCACAACGCGACCACCTAGGAGGAGGCGTGACACCCGCCTCCTCGAGTTCCGGGAGGGAACGTGGTGGCAGAGAAGGCCGACGCCCGCGGTGCGTCCGCCGTCCCCGGGCACACGGCGAAGTCCCGGCTCGCGGTGCCCAAGCCCTGCCCACGTCTCATCAGTGCTTCGTGGCTGGAGAGGTGGACGCCATGTCCGGTCTCGGCCCCTAAAAGAACCGTCCTCTATCTCCTTTCCCAGACCAGGGTGAACTCCAGGCCCCATGCTGGGCTGGCCAGGACACAGCTTAGGTCCCTGAGTGTCTGTGTGGAGCAGAGGTCCCTGACCCATGAGCTCTGCGCTGGGGTTTGAGAGGGAGGCGACATTTTGTGGGGTTTTATGTCCGTTTGTTAGAGCAGTGAGCCCGCCCTAGCCAGTCCCGGGCACAGGCGAGAAACGTGGTACGTGAAACACTTCACTGGCAAAGACTGAATGAGCGCGTCAGGCAGGTTTATTGGGTTCTGGGTCACACAGTGACATGCCAGGGAATGAAGATTAAGGAAAAGTCTCCGTAGAGACAACGCGCTTGCTGTGATAATCACTTTTCTTCCAGGGTGTTTTGAACCTGAGAGAAGGTTCTGAAGGCTTGGTTTTACTCCACGCCCAGCCACGGGTCCTGCCCACACGTGTCTGTGGGTTCTAGTCACTGATAGCAGGGGGGCTCTCCACGTTCGCGTCTGCTCTACTTACTAACCTCCAGGAACACAGAAGAAGGGAAGAAGGAATTTCAATTTGTCAATCAGTACGTAAATGCCTCCTGTCTTTGGAAAGAGATTAGCTCAGGTCAGGGTCTAGAGGAAACAAAGTGATGCTAAAATAACCCCAGGGTGGAAATGCAGCTTCTGAAAACCAAAGGGAACTAAGAGGTGTTCATAGAGCCCACCTGTGCCTCAGGGGAGGGCCTAGGCCCTGTGCCCGGACGTCAGGAGGCGGGGTTCTGGGTTTTTCTGTGGGCCGGGAGGGCGGCTCCCCACCTCCTCCCCATCCTCCCAGCACGTCTGCTGGATGAGCCGGAGGAGAGAGATGAGCGGGCGAGCTACGGGCCAGAGCCCCACGCGCCCTCAGCAGCCTTGTCTCCTCCCTCGCCGCCGTCACGTCTCCTGAGCTTCGTCCCCCCTGCGCAGAGCGCTGAGGGCCCCGAGAGTGGGCAGGGGACCCCGTCCTCCTCCTCTGAGTCCCAAGTGCCTAGGACGGTGCCTGGAGAGGGACCGAGGCTCGTGGGATGAGACGGTGATGAGTGAGCTGTCCTCTCAGCGTTTCAGGGCGCGATTGATGAGATGTCTGTCCCCAGTTTCTCAGCCACCAGCGTCGGCTCCGAAGCCCCAAGATAACCCATTTCTTCTCGGGGGCTGCTTCCCCAGGCGGTTCCTGAAACGGGGCGTCAATTTGCTGAGGTCCTGCGGTGTCTACAGAGCTCGGGGGCGGGGTTCTCTGGAGGCCAGGTGGTCAGTGTTCCGGTGCTGAGGCTTTAATAAAAATCTAGCACAGGGCTCCCCCCACAGTTGACATACTGACAAATAAAAAAAAATGTCTGCTTTTCAAGAGTTCGGATAAGTGTTGGCTGGAAACTAAGATGAAGGTAACGTTTTCTCGATCACTACCTCTGGGAGTTTGATTTGATGACACTTCTGGATGCTTCTGGTGGGTTAATAGGGCTTTCATGAGGTGGAAAGTGGGGAGAAAGGGATGAAAAAGGGTATTAACTCTATCCTGGTCTCAGAGCTTCCCTCTGAGCAGGTGTCCAAGTGTGGCCAAGCCCCACAAGGAGTCAGAGGACAGGGCGTCGGAGGTGGGGGAGGAGGGCTGTCCCTCGGTCACCTGTCACCTCGGCGGCCCCCCTCTCGCACACACTGCGGCTGTGAGGTGCGGATGACCCAGAAGCTTGAAAAGGACAGGGTCACTGGAGAAAGCCCCCAGAGTGCTCTTTGGACAGGGACACCGGATCTCTGCCAGGCTACCGGGGCACCTGGCACACATCCTGGAGAGGCCGAGGAATAGAGAACCCCCCCCAGGGCAGCCTGGCCCCCAGAGGCGTCAGAGCCAGGGTCCACGGGAACACGGCTTTCTGTCGCTGAACTGCACAGAGGTGAGGTGAGGTGTTGCCTTGGACCGGCCAGGTCTCCACTGTAGGAGGTGTGCCCTCCACTGGGGCCGGGGGGACGCGTGGACCCCATGGAACAGGCAGAGCCACCTGCGTCCTGAGAGGGTGTTCACGTCCAGAGGCCAGAACGGTTTTCTGACGTCATTACCAGGGAGCAGGGTTGCAAATCCCCACCCCCCTGGTCCCTCGCAGCCAGCGGTCGGGTGCACCGGCCGGAGACCCGGGGGTGGTGCTGAGAGAGGGTCCCGCTCCTGCCGCCTCCCGTGGCAGCCCTGTGGGTCAGGCTGGCATGTGTACAGTGTCCCCGGGTTGCGGGCATCTCTGATCGTGCACGGCTGCTTCTTCAGCCTTCCCAAGAGCTCTGGCGGCCAATCCAAACCCTAATAAACGTTATTCTGCCTCTAACATAGTCCTGGGAAATCATCCGGACCAGACAAACCAAGCAGCAGATGACACAGAAAGAAATTTCAATCTGCAAAAGCTGAGTGGTGGCGCGGCTGTAGCCAAAGGAACACGGCCGTCCTGCCCAGGCCTCCGAAATGCTGGTGTTTATTCCTCATTGATTATCTCAGTTACCGAGTCTCATTCATGCACCTCAAGTTTTCAAGCTGAAGCCGGTGCCCCGTCACCCTCACCCCAGGTGCAGTCTTGGCTGCTAGAATCATGAGGTACCCGGGGGAAAATGCGGAGAAGTACTTAGAGAAAGCTGGGAAACTTCATTAAGGTATGTAAACATCATTTGAATAAATGAAGAGCGACGTAATTTTTCAGCTTCCCTCTTTCCCAGTACATGAGCTCAAGGCTGTAAATATCTGCTTGTGCACAAGTTAACTGTATGGACACATTTTAATACGTAAGATGTTTGTTACCTTCAGCTCAATCTATGGCTGCATTTCCGTCGTGATTTCTCCTTTGACCCACTGGCTGCTTAGGACTCTACTTCTTTTTTTTTTCTTTTTTTTCTTTTTTTTTTTGCGGTACGCGGGCCTCTCACTGTTGTGGCCTCTCCCTTTGCGGAGCACAGGCTCCGGACACGCAGGCCCAGCGGCCATGGCTCACGGGCCCAGCCGCTCCGCGGCACGTGGGATCCTCCCGGACCGGGGCACGAACCCGCGTCCCCTGCATCGGCAGGCGGACTCCCAACCACTGCGCCACCAGGGAAGCCCAGGACTCTACTTCTTAATGTCCAAACACGGGGGCTTGTTTAGTCATCTTACTGTCGGTGCTCGCTAGGCTAACCGTGTTGTGACCGGACAGCACTCTCTTTGGATAGTTTCAGTCCTTCAGGACTCGCTGTGGCCTAGCTTGGGGCCTGGTGTGGGAAGAACGGCTGGACGTGCTTGTCGGGAATACACATCCCTGCTCCCGGGAGACGTCTGCTCCCCGCGCCAATTCCACGGCAGTTTCTACATCGCTCTAGTTTCTATATCCATATCCCTGTTCGTCCATTTCTTTTAGAGTCACTGAGAGTGTTGGGTTAAAATCTCTTCCTAAAATTGGGGATTTAATTATTTGTGCTTTTAACTTTTCCCAGCTCTTACTTTATGTGCACAGGAATGAGACTCAGGGACTGAGATAATCAATGAGGAATAAACATCAACATTTTGGAGGCCTGGTCAGGACGGCCGTGTTCCTTTGGCTATAGCCGCGCCACCACTCAGCTTTTGCAGATTGAAATTTCTTCCTGTTTTTTTTTTTTTTTTTTTTTTTTTTTTTTTTTTTTTGCGGTACGCGGGCCTCTCACTGTTGCGGCCTCTCCCGTTGCGGAGCACAGGCTCCGGACGCGCAGGCTCAGCGGCCATGGCTCACGGGCCCAGCCGCTCCGCGGCACGTGGGATCTTCCCGGACCGGGGCACGAACCCGCGTCCCCTGCATCGGCAGGCGGACTCTCAACCGCTGCGCCACCAGGGAAGCCCAGAAATTTCTTTCTGTTTGATCTGCTGCTTGGTTTATCTGGTCAGGATTATTTCCTGACCAGATAACTCACATAAACCCCACGTATGCAAAGATAGTAACTGGAATATTATTTTAAACAGTGAACAATTAGAAACAGTGTAAATGCCCAGCACTGATACACGGTTAAAACATTGTGGAGGGGCTTCCCTGGTGGCGCAGGGGTTAAGAATCCGCCTGCCAATGCAGGGGACACGGGTTCGAGCCCTGGTCCGGGAAGATCCCACATGCCGCGGAGCAACTAAGCCTGTGCGCCACAACTACTGAAGCCCAAGCGCCTAGAGCCCATGCTCTGCAACAAGAGAAGCCACTGCGACGAGAAACCTGCGCACCGCAACGAAGAGTAGCCCCCGCTCGCCGCAACTAGAGAAAGCCTGTGTGCAGCAACAAAGACCCAGCAAAGCCAAAAATAAATAATAATTAAAAAAAAACATTGTGGAACCTGTACTCAATGAGTACTATATAGCTCTTTTAAAGATTATTATGAATACTGTAGGAAAATTTAATAATTATATTCAGAAAAAAAGCAGAGTACAAAATAACACAGATTCCTTTTAAAAATTTTTATTAGAGTATAGCTGATTTACAATGTTGTATTAATTTCAGGTGTACAGCAAAGTGAATCAGTTATACATAATAGCAACTTTTAAAATAGTACATGTGTGAATAAAGACTGAAAAGCAAAAGATAAAATTAAAATTAGTTCTGTGTGGTATGGGCGATTTTTAAAATTTTATTTCAAATTTTCTTTTCCTTTCTTTCTTTTATGGTAGAAAAAGAATTGTTGTCACTCAGTTAAAAATACTTATCAAAAATTTACTTGTGCCATCAGGAAAAGTAATAATGTAAAAACTTAAGTCTGGGATAAAAAAACCAATATTAATAGTTAAAGCAATCTCTGTATGAAAAACATTTGGCAGTAGGCATTTCAAACTGATGCCAAATGCTAGATAGGCCTTTGATTTCCTTAGGATTAACACTTATAGTGGATTTCAAAATCTTTCATTCTATTGACTATTTATAACTATGAGGAAAAGAGACTTATTTATTTTGATTTACCTTAAAATTTCTAAACTCACTAACATTAATATAGTAAATTGTTTTAAAGAGACCAATGTCTTGCTTCCTTCCTCCATTTTCTTGTTTATTCATTAAATATTCATTTATCACCAACCATATATTAAACACTGTCGAGAAGAAAAGAAAAGCAAAATGTAAATATTTCCCTCAAGAATTTTTGGTTTAATAAAGAATATAGCACATACAGTGAACCGGGTCTTTTAAAATAAGTGTTTCATTTGAATCTCAGCACTAAGGTAGAGAACATTTGATCCACATTAAAGAAAATGGAATTATACTGATGGGTTTTTTTTCTAGTTCGAGATAATCAGATGTTAGCCTTAACCAAAGTTCTGTCAATCCTCATTTTAATAAGGTGACAGCCGATACCTTTACTGTGAAGCTGCCTTGTTCAGTTGAATATAAGTTAGTTTGGCATTGATGAAATCTGCTTTAAACAGTTATTTAATCTAATCATTGCTGAAATTCGGAAAAGAGGAATTCCGATTGCATATTGAATATTAGACTCAATTGCTAGCAAAGCCCTGGAAGTTGATTCCTGCAAAGGGAGACACGGTTCAATATTGATGTATACAAGGCACAGAGCCCTGAGTTCCCCGTGGCAGGACCCGACCTGGTGATCAACCCCCCATGTCTTTTGTCTAATCGCGCTTATCCAAACTCCTTGTCCTGGATTCTTGGCTTTCAGCTATTGCCAGAGGGAATGTAAACCAAAGCCCAAACTCTGGTGACAGAGTTCACTTAAGAAGAGACCAGGTTGATGACCCAGAATAGATGACCCACCAAACCCCAGAGATGCCTTCTGACGCCTGGGGGTCCCAAGTTCATTACTGACACTGGGTAATTGTTCAGATCATAGTACATACTTCATGCAGATGTGAAGTAGGATAGAAAAATATCTCTGCTGCTACCAAAAAAGACAAACCAATCAAAAGAAATTTCAGGGAAAACTAAAATCTTTGTTATCTTTAAATTGTTAGGTTCCTTAGAGATTTCAGATCCTTTTTTATTTCGTTGAACATAATAGCATACATATGTATTTGAATTTGGTATATGTCTTCATGAGATCTTGTTTGGTAGCTTAAAGAAAATGTATGTTCTGTACTCTAATAACAATTTAAAATTAGTGCAATTTCAATTTAAAATTTGAGATATCATGAAGTGTTAGACTTTAGCTTTTCCAGTATTTTAGAATATTATACGAAATTAATATGCTAGCAATATGGTAGAAAACAAAGGAAATTAGGTTTTCTGTAATTAATGTTCTTAATAAGATGAAATGGATATAGCAGACTCTCAACTTAGAAACTAAATAGAGAGGAGGAGTGGGAAATATCTTTCACTGAATATAAATACTCTACATAGGACATTTTCTAATGAGTTTCATTTCTTGCTTTGTCTCCATTTCTGTTCTCGCTAAGAGCTCATTTTAAAGTTTCTGATACCCAAGAGCATCACTGTGAAGGGGCTTCTGGCAGAATCTTTAATTGCATTGGTGGGAAGGTCAGTGGCTTGCTGTAGCTGCTTCTGCTGGGAGGGCCTGGAGAATTTCCAGGGTCCGAGTCAGAGGCCTGATGACAGAGGCTGTTGGCCTAAGAATCCTCCTGCGTTACACGCTGGAACCAAGAGACACGCCCACCGAGAACCACAGGATTCCCCCCATTTGTGATAATACACTTGTTACTTACTGAACTTCACCTTTGATTTATATTAAACTTCCACAAAACTTTACCTTCCATATAATTTTGCTCCACACCGTAGCAATAACTTTTGATAAATTAAACACTCCCCATCCTTCGAAATTCTCAAAGACTCAGGTCTTAGGGGGCCAACTTCCGATTTCATGCCACGTGGGAAACCTCCCGACTTCCTCTTATCTTCTCAGTCCTGGGGCTTTGAGCAAATAAGGCCACTTGCTTCCTGCTTTTCGTCTCTTCCTGAATAGATGCCAATTCTTCTGCATTAAGCCCTCTGAGGCCACCTTCATGAAGCAGGGTCCTATTTGCCACCTTGCCAGCCAGCAGTCCCCGTACCGTGTTCTTCAATCTCTTAATAGCCTGTGGACGTTAAAAGGATTTCAGTGAAAAAGATCATTACTAATGATATTCTCATTCTAAAAGTGACTTTGAAAACAACAAAAGTAAACTTACACATATGATCATTTTTGTAATTATCCAGTAATCGAGTTTTAAGCAGTGGTATGCAGGACTTGGTAATGACCCCACAGATGAGAATCAAGCTGCCGCAGGAACGGATGGGGTCAAGGTGGGATCAGTCCATGGACCACCAGAAGGACCACCTGAGGCAGGAAGGCAAGGTGCTTGAGGTGAGCATCTAAGCAGAGACAGAATCCATGACCCCCGACTGGACTGGATGGAGGTGGTCACAGTTGACTCCTGATTTCAGTACGTACTTGCTGTATAGTGAGCAAGGATCATTTTTTTTTTTTTTTTTTTTTGGCGGTACGCGGGCCTCTCACTGTTGCGGCCTCTCCCGTTGCGGAGCACAGGCTCCGGACGCGCAGGCTCAGCGGCCACGGCTCACGGGCCCAGCCGCTCTGCGGCACTTGGGATCTTCCCGGACCGGGTCACGAACCCGCGTCCCCCGCATCGGCAGGCGGGCTCTCAACCACTGCGCCACCAGGGAAGCCCAAGGATCATATTTTGTTATTTATTTCCTACAATGGATTTGTCTGTTAGACACTTGGGGGCCTCGTGTACTTCAGCCATGCTCTTCTGTTGGGGGTCCATCAATGCACAGTCTTTTAGCAAAGATTGGGGGGCCATCCTTTTGCTAGGAATTCAAGGGAGGAAACCTCAGAGCACAAAGGACTGTCATCCCTTCCTTTTCTTATGGAAATTAGAGGGCTCTTAAAGGCAGAACTCTTTCTTGTTCTTTCATCTGTGCGTTTTGAGTTTAGTTTTATGAATATAGAATAATTTGCTGATATTACAAATCTTCCTCGATCATATTGCTTGAGAAAAAAAAAAAACTGTGGGAAACTAAATTTCCACACCTTCAACCTACAGGTAACCTGAACTTTAATATTTGTAGATGAAAATCTTAAAAGATCGATCGCAGAGAAAATCTGGACTTTTCCATAGTGATTGACAAGCAAACATCCGGTCATCCCTCGGTGTGACTACCGTCTAGTTAGGATCTTGTCAGTGAGTGATGCTTTGTTGTGAAGTTATTTGGATGAGCAATTACACCTCTGCCCTTATTGTCGTATAAAAGCGAACAGGGAATGAACAGAGGGAGCTAATATTAGTGGTAAGATCCTTAATCCACGGGGGAGGTGGGTGGAAATCCCGCACCGCGGAGGCGGCCCCTCCTCATCTTCCCGCCCTATTCCGTGACCACGTGCGGGACCTGCCGGGGGGCGGGTAAGCCCTCGGATTATCACTCATCTGGTTAATCGTCATAAACCACCTGCACTTATCGAGCTGTTTTGTATCAGACGGCCGCCATCATAACTATGTGGTCATTATCAAAACAAACCTCCACCTTGTGAATCATCTTGATGAGACTCATCAACGTCTAGCTGTCAAAAATGGGTTGTCATTTAATGTTTACTAATTTCACATGAGCTGGGAGTATACGTTGGCACCGCAGAATTCTTTTTTTTTTTTTTCTGAATCTCCCAAATGTGAACATTCAGTGACTTGGTGTGAACTGTGTCTGGAGTTATATTCAGGACTCTGACGTACAGCCGTTTGGAGTCTTTATTTCTGCAGCTCTACATCAGCAGCTGGATGTGCCACCAGGCAGCGCCTTGCTCCCCCTCTTGGGCAGAGAGATGATTATCTCCTGTGTCCACTCTGGGGCACTGCAGTCACCCCGGGTGGACTTTACCCATCGATGCCATTAGGACTCTAAGTATTTCTCAGGGGCTAACGAGGCGTCCTGGGAGCTGTTTCAGCAGCGGGCACCTTGGCCGTGTTCTTCCCCTTCTCCTTGGCTGACTCTCTGGCATCCTCACCCCAAATGACAGCATCCGGCTCTGCTGGTACTGGTTCCCTGCCACGGTTCAGATGCAGGAGGTCTCCTTCTTAAACCAAATCCTTCAGTGCTTGTCCTGTAACTTTCCTTAGATAAATGTCCTTCCTTGAGAAGATATTTCTACAGAAAAATTAAAAAAACTGATCAATTTACATGATTAGAGTGAATGCTTAATGTAAACACTTTAATAAAATAACAGCTTTTTGCAATTTACATTTACGTTACTTTAAACGATTCCAATACAACATTGCTTTTGTGGGTTGAGGTGTACCACCCCCACCCCTTGATAAAAGACGTGTGGCCTCATCTGTGGAGCGTTTATAACAATAATAGGACTCAATGTGGATGCCACACACCGATCATCAAACCTTCCTCCTAGAAAACAGCTTGGTTTGTTTGAATCCTAAACAATCACACAGTGACTTGGATGGTAACATATACAGAGGCTACCATTAGCTCATTTTCATCACTTTAGTAAAACATTCACATTCTATATGAAGATAAATTTGGCCAATGCCCATTGATAAAATTGGCCACTGACACATGCGTTTCCAGAGCCTGTCGCTCTTGGTTCTCAGTTGCTAGGGCTTGTTTTGGAGATAGATTTTGTCCCCTGCCCTGTGTGCTGTGCGTTCCCTCATCTCCATGGTAGGTTTGGAACTCAGAACGCCAGCACAGTGATCCCAAGGACAAGAGAGAGAGAGGAACACCTGGTTCTGTCACTCTCATGACCACTTGGAGTTGTTATTTGTGTTTCAATGTAAAAGTTTAAAATAAAAAAGGAGTGCAAATGGTAAGATATGATTCCTGCAAATGAAAATTTTTGTTCGTACTTGAAATATTTTACTTCGTTTCCATACGCTCTTTAAAATTGAAGTGTGTTCTTTTAAAATTGTTGTTTTAAAACTAAACAACACATCAAGAAAATACTTAGTACTACCTACTGTTACATGCTTATTACTATTGTTACAAGTTTATTACTAAAAGGATTGTGCGGTGTATAAGAGAGGGTCTTAGAATCACCTCTGATGCCGAGTACGCCGTACGCATGCCTGTTTGCAGAAATAGTCTGTATTCACTCCCTGCAGCTCACCCTAAACAACCTGGTTGTTTAGGTGAACAACGAAACCCCTCTAGACTACACGAGCTGATTTCCTGCCAAGGCAGAGTGGTGGGGATTATAGCCACCATCCCTGGTGAAATAACTGAAGAACTAGAGGGAGGTTTTCAATATGCTGACATCAGGCAACAAGGGACAATGATGATACTGAGAAGAGAAACAGGTGAGATGATCTTACGATAGCCCTGGTTCACTGACTAGTTTTCAGGCTGCAGTGCAGGGATGGGCTGGACTGTGTTTCCCCAGAGTTTATGTGTTGAAACCCTAACTCCCCATACCTCAGAATGTAACTGGATTTGGAGAAAAGGTCTTTAAAGAAGTATGAGTTAAAAGGAACTCGTTGGGGAGGCCCTGATCCCATATGACTGGTGTCCTTATAAGAAGAGGAGATTAGGACACAGACACACAAGGAGGGACGACCATGTGAGGACACAGGGAGAGGAGGGCCGTCTACACACTGAGGAGAGAGTAGGAAATACCCTGCTGACACCTTGAGCTCGGATTCCAGCCTCGAGAACTGGAAGAGAACACATTTCTGTTGTTTAGGCTGCCTGGTCCCTGGTGCTTTGTTGTGGAAGCCTGAGCTGACCATAGGGAGGGAGCCCGCAGGGAACCTGGCAGATGACCTGAGGTGAGGAGTGGGAGCCCCAGGAGGCCAGGGCAGCTGGGTTCACAAGGCAGAGGACCCATGAGGAGAGAGCTGCAGAGGCTCCTGTGGAGGGGTCATCAGAGCACTGGTCAGTGCACACGTGAGGATACTGCCCAAAATGACTCAAGGGAACAACACTCAGAGATCTCAAAGGGCTGGCATAACGCCCGTTCCTGTCACCAGGGTGCAAAGCCTCACATTATAGGGCGTTGAGCAGTGTGACCAAAGGGGTTTTGCTTTAGTAATGGGGCAATTTAGTCATAGATTAAATGCTGCTCTAGTGCTGCCTGACAAAGCTTAGACACAAGGCCCCAAAGAACAAACTGTTTCCAAGTAACTTAACCGAGCTCAGAACAAGGTTCAAGAATATTTATAGACATAAAAAATACCCAGTATCCCAAAGATCAAGTTTATCCAATCAACAGTGAACAGGTGTGGAAAGAAGTAGAAATTAAGAAGGACAAAAAGTAGTTGAAGAGATAATGACTGAAAAATAGCTAAATTTGATGAAACTTATAAGCTTACAGATCCAAGAATTTATCAAACCTCATGAGCAAGAAGCATGAAGAAAACCACACCAGGGTGCACGATCATCATACTGTATAAAGCCAGCAGCAAAGAGAAAATCTTAAAAGTAGCCGGAGACAAAAAGACACATGACAGATAAGTAGAGGGACAAAGGTAAGGATGAAAGCAGATTTCTTATAAACAGTTGAAAAGAGAAGACAGGGAAGCAACATCTGTAAAATACTGAAAGAAAAAATGCCAACCCCGAATTCCTCACCCACTGAAAGTCTGTTTCAAAAATGAAGGCAAAATAAAGACTTTTACAGTCATACAAAGCTGAAAGAAACTGTCACCAGCAGGACTACACAATAAAAAATGCTGAGGAGGTCCTTCAGGCAGAAGAAAAATGACAGAGATGGAA
Source organism: Kogia breviceps (assembly GCF_026419965.1). Lineage (NCBI taxonomy): Eukaryota > Metazoa > Chordata > Mammalia > Artiodactyla > Physeteridae > Kogia > Kogia breviceps. Next base: position 1,255,870 of record NC_081313.1, read on the forward strand.
ATCTGAATCTACACAAAGGAAAGAAGAGCACCACAAACGGCCACTAGAATGCTAAATATAAAGTGATTTTTCTTATTATTTAAATTCCTTTGAAAGATAATTGATTGTTTCAAACTGTATAAAAATAAAAATAATGTAATTTGGGGTTATAACATACACGGAAACAAAATGTATTATGACAGCACAGAGGTCAGGAGGGAGAAATGAATGGAAGTATTGGCGTTTGAAGGTAGACTGTGAAAGGTAAAATATGTGTGCCACACAGTCCAAAACAACCACTCAAGTAGCACAATGACGATAACCAGTGAGATAACAAAGGAGATAAAATAGAATCATAAAATGCTCTGAATTCAAAAGAAAACACAGAAGTAGAACAAAGTAAATGGGGAATAAATGGGACAGATTGAAAGCAAATGGCAAGATGGTAAACTTAAAACCAACCATAGCAACAATCACATTAAATGTAAATGGTCAATCCTCTGATTGGAAGGTAAAGATTGTCAGACTGGATAAAAATCAGTACCCAACCATTTGCTGACTAAAATAAATCCACTTTAAATACAAAGGCACATACAGATTAAAAATAAAAGAATGGAAAAAATATATATGATACTAACATTAATCAACAGATAGCATGAGTGTCCATATTAATATGAGACAAAGTCTATTTCAGAGCAAAGGCTGTTACTAGGGATGAAAAGGGCCATTTCATAATGATAAAGGCGTCAATTAATCAAGAGGACATAATAATCCTAAGCATTTATCAGAGATTCAAAAACATGTAGGCCAAACTGAAGGAATCTTAAATCCAAAATTACAGTCAGTGATTTCAGCTTTTTTCCCTCAGTAATCAATAGAATAAAAAGGCAGAATATCAGGAAGGATGTAGAAGATGTGAGCAACATTGCTAACCACCTTGACTTGATTTGCATCTGAAGACCAATTCACTCAACAACCACAGACTAAATGTTCTTTTCAAGTGCACATAGAACATGCACCAAGATAGAGCCTATTAATGCACCATAAACAAGTCCCAAGTTAAATGGATTTAAGTAATAGCAAGTCTAAATTCTGATCACAGTGAAATTAACCTAGAAATCAATGACAAAAAGATGTGTGGAATATCTCTGAATATTTGGAAATTAAATAACACACTCTTAGCTAACCCATGGGTCAAATAAATCAAGAGAGAAATTAGAAAGTATTAAAAATTAATGCAAATAAACCATGAAATATCACAATTTTCAAGGTGCATCTAAAGCAGTGCTTGCAGGAAATTTTATAGCACTAAATTTCTATATTAGAAAAGAAGAAAAGTCTTAAGTCACTTATGTCAGATTCCACCTTAGTGAATTAGAAAAATAAGAGAAAATGAAACTCAAAGTAAGAGAAGAAAGGAAATAATAAGCATCAGACAGAAATCAACAAATTAGAAATAGAAGAAAACATTGGACAAAAGCCATGAAACCAAAATATGGTTCTTTGAGAAAATCAATAAAATTAATAAACCTCAAGTCAAACTAGGGGAAAAAATAGAGAGAAAACACAAATTACCAATGTCAGAAATGAGACAAATGGCATCACTGTGGTTCTACAGTTATTGAAATTACAATAAGGGAATAGTATGAATAAATTTTATGCCAATAAATTAAAAAACTTAGATAAAATGGGCATATACCTTGGAAGACAGAAACTACCAAAATTCATAGAGGAGAAATAGATAAGCCAAATATATATATATATATATATATATATATATATATATGGATGGATATATATATATATATATATATATATATATATATATATATACATCCCCAATACATTGAATATATAGTTAAAAATCTTCCCACAAAGAAGATTCCAGGACCATATGGCTTCCCTGCTGAATACAACCAAACACCTAGTGAAGATACACCTACAGCCAATATCACACTTACTGATGACATTCTGAATACTTCTCCCATGAGAGCAAGATGAGATGAAGACACCCATTCTTAGTACTTCTATCCAACATTGTGTTGGAGGTTCCAGCCAGGGCAACAATCATACAAGAGAACTGATAAAACACACCCAGATTAGAAAGGAAGTAAACTCTCTTAATTTTCAGACAACACACTTAACTATGTAGAAAATCCCACGGAATCTACAAAACTGCTACTAGAAGTAATATGTGAGTTTAAACAAAGTCACAGAATATCAGATCAATATACAAAAATCAATTGTCTTTATATACTGACCACAATTGAAAATAAAAACAAACAAAAGTACCATTCACAATATCATAAAAATACAAAGTACATAGGGAAACATCTGACAGAAAGTGCAAGACCTATACACTGAAAATTGCAAATTTTTGATGAGTAATTAAAATAGACCTAATTAAATGGAGAGATTTATATAGAAATATATTGGGAGACTCATTGTCGTTGAGGTGTCAGTTCTCCCCAGATTTATATATGGATTCAGTGAAACACCAATCAAAATCTTAGCAAGGCCCCCTCTTTTCTGCTAGAAATTGAAAATCTAAGGCTAAACTTCATGTGCAGGTGTAAAATAAGGGTAGTCAAGTAACTTTGAGTTTGGAAATTTTTCACTCTCTGATCTCAGGACTACATTATTTTCGGGATTTACTCTATTTAGACAAGCAGAGCAATAGAACAAAATAGAGAGTCCAGAAACAGACCCATGTGTACGTTGCTTGAGTTCTGATAAACATACGAAGGCAATTCAATTGAGAAAATATAGCCTTTCTACCCTTTCTGGAACAACTAGTGATCCATATATAAAAAATGAACTTTGACCATTCCTTCCACCATGTACAAAATTTACTCAAAATGGATTATAGACACAAATTAAAAGTGAAAACTACAAAGCTTCTAGAAGAAAGCATAGGAGGAAATCTTTGGGACTTTGGGTTAGACAAATATTTCTCAGATGTAACATCAAAATCGTGATCTATAAAAGGAAAACTTCATACCGTTTACTTCATCAAAATCAGTAAATTCTCTTAGAAAGAAGAGAATGGAGAAAGAGGCCACAAACTAGAAGAAAATACTTGGAAATCACATATCTGATATGGACTTGTATTCAGAATATATAAAGAACTCTGAAAAGTCAATAGTAAGAAAACAAACAATCCAATACAAATCGGGCAAAAGTTTGGGAATCGAGTGACCTATCTTGGCTTCAGAAAGCCCTGAGGCAGAAGAGTGGAGAGAACCTAGCACTTATGCTTGAGGTGGGATTCAGCCAGTGGACACAGGGGGTCCTGGAGCTCCCAGTGTCTGTGTCTCAGAGACGCCTACACGCCCCTCCCCTGATGACATCTCTCACTGTTTTCAGTTGAGCGTCATAGATTTCCTAGTGAACAATCAAATCTCTCTTCATATAATGAGCTTCCACTCTGCTTTTTCAGTATTTTTCCTCTTGTTGGCTCCCTGTTTATTCCTCATTTTTGGGCGGGGCCACTCTTCTGAGCTGGGGGTTGAGTATACAGGGAGCTTCCCTAGGCACACAGGCTCAAGTCTGTGTGTATAAATCATATCTGCCCTTAATAAGATCCTATGTGTCTGTTGCATGAAAACTCCTTCCCAACTCCTCCCCAGGCTGCTCAGGGTAGAGTTGAGTCGACTATGTGCCCCTCCCTTTATTCTTTCTTTTTTTTTTTTTTTTTTTTTTTTGTGGTATGCGGGCCTCTCACTGCTGTGGCCTCTCCCGTTGCGGAGCACAGGCTCCGGACGCGCAGGCCTAGCGGCCATGGCTCACGGGCTTAGTTGCTCCGTGGCATGTGGGATCTTCCCGGACCAGGGCACGAACCCGTGACTCCTGCATCGGCAGGCGGATTCTCAACCACTGCGCCACCAGGGAAGCCCTATTCTTTCTTTTAATTAGTGTGTTTTTAACCCATATAATGCTAGTACCATACAGAGGAGGTCTTTTATTTGCCCCAAAAGATAAAGTGAAGTTTATGCAGGACAGATTTGACTGAGAATTTTAACTCTACAAGAACCCCGTTATATCCTCACTCCTGGGATAAAGAACTGCAAACCATTCCACAGTTCACCTCTTTTTTCTCCTTATTTGATTCGCTCTATTCACAGGTTTTGACTCACCAGCATGGTTTCTTCCAAGTTATTAACATACCTTTTGCATAAACTGACTAATATCGATGCCTTTTCTATAGTAGATACCGCTTCTGAATCATTTTATTCTGGCCTTGTTGCATTGGCTGGGACCATAGTCTCGGGAGTAATGATGGTATGTAGCTGACTTAAAGACAAGGCATCTGATATTTCATCTCTCCTTACGATGTTTGCTCCGGGCTTCTGATGTAAATGTGTGTCCGTATGTTCACGAGAGTGAATGTGGGTTTATTATATTTGATCAAGTTGGTACCACATCATAGACCGGAAATTCATTGAGGTTATCTTTGTGGCCTAATAAATGCTCTATTTTGTAAATACTCCATGGGTGTTTGCAAATAATTTCTATGCTCTGTTAGGAAATTTAATTTTTATATATATTAGGTTGAGCTGATCTGTTGTGTATTCAAATCCTTCCTTTTTGCATACTTTATTATCTATCAATTTTAAAAATTGTGATAATGGTTCCCCTAATTTTGTGGAACTGTCAGTTTCTCCCTGTATTTGTAACGATTTTTTTGTTGTATATATATATATTTTTTTTCTTTTTTTTTAAAAGTATTTTATTTTTATGTTTTTTTGTGGTACGCAGGCCTCTCACTGTTGTGGCCTCTCCCGTTGCAGAGCACAGCCTCCGGACTCGCAGGCTCAGCGGCCATGGCTTACGGGCCCAGCCGCTCCGCGGCACGTGGGATCCTCCCGGACCGGGGCACGAACCCGTGTCCCCTGCATCGGCAGGTGGGCTCGCAACCACTGCGCCACCAGGAAAGCTCTCTGTTGTATATTTTGAAGCTCTGTTCTTTTTTTTTTTTTTTTTTTTTTTTTTTTGTGGTATGCGGGCCTCTCACTGCTGTGGCCTCTCCCGTTGCGGAGCACAGGCTCCGGACGCGCAGGCCTAGCGGCCATGGCTCACGGGCTTACTTGCTCCGCGGCATGTGGGATCTTCCCGGACCAGGGCACGAACCCGTGTCCCCTGCATCGGCAGGCGGATTCTTAACCACTGCGCCACCAGGGAAGCCCTGAAGCTCTGTTCTTAAGGGAATAAAAACTCATGACTATGTTCTTCAAGAATTATACATTTTATTGTTATAAAATATCCATCTTTTCCCATTTTATGTTTTTAATCTAATTTTCACTTTATCTGATATTAACAGTGGCCTGTCTACTTTTCTTATTTGCATTTGCCTCATGTATTTTCCCCAATCTTTATTTTACTTTTTTATTTTGTCGTTTAATTTCTTGTAAAACACACATAAGTAAATTTTATTTTTAAACTAAATCTAGGAAATTCTTTTAGTAGCAGAATTTGATCTGGAAAACGCTTATGTCTGACCATATTCGTCCATATACATTTATGCTTTTACCTTTGGCAGCTTGATGTCTGGTGGCTGTTGTGCCTTTGGCACTCATATTGCTGCGCACAGACTCAGATGCGGGGCATTGGTTCGGACCTGGGCACTGGCGTCCCCAGCCTGCGGGCCTGGCTCAGGTGCTCCTGGCTGTGGGACAACATCATCCTGTCTGGTCAGTGCAGCACCCTCATCCAAAACGCCGTGACCTGAGTCCCTCAGGGGAATGAGGTCCAGCGTCCGGCAGGTCCTTGAGTTGCTTCCTCCTTATTCCAGGGCACAGAGTCTCAGGCCCTGGGAAGCCAGTGGAGGGGATTCCAGGGCTGTGAGATCACCCCAGAGAATGCCTAGAAATGCAGCGGAAACTTCTGGGGAGTCAGAGTGGCCAGGCTATTGCAAAAGCAAATAACTTTACATCTATGGGACATGTGTAGCCAGGAACCGGGCGGGGTGGGGGATGGGGGAGAAATCAGAGGGCAATTAATGACTGCACAACTTTTTAAAATCCCATTTTCCAGCATGAGGTCTGGAACCTGAGTAAATTTTTGCATCTCCAGCTGGGGGAAATGTAAACAGCGTCCTTCCTGCCGAGGCTTTCTGCCAAGGTCTGGGACAAGCAAATACTTTCCTAACATTGAAGAAATGTTTTATGTGTTTTGAACATTGGTTCTCATCATTTAAATAATGACGGCAAACTGGTTTATTGCTGTAGAGCCACCGTAAGCAGGCGCCCGAAGGAGCGCTCAGAGGTACCGCATTAGATTAAGTGTCTGTAGTGTCTTTGGTACCGGGGACTGCTCAGTGTCACCACATGGGTTAATGACCCCACCGTTAAATAAACGGTAAGTGTCTCAGGCAGTATTCACTGAAATGCATTCATGCAATTACAACCCCTGTGTCAGGCTGAGGGCCTCTATAGTCCCACTCTTTGCCGCAGCGGCTAGGAAAGCGGCTGTAGGAAGTCTGCACACTTTCCTCCTCGTTCCTTACAAATCTTCCCACAGAGGTGGCTGTGTCCTTGGCGGCCCGAGGCTGTTCGTCCACCCTGTCCGGCAGGTACTGGAGGCTGGGACACAGCTGGGGCGGCCGGTGGAAAGCGCGGTGGAAAGCGCGGTCTCCCTGCATGCGGCGGGCCTGTCGCAATCCCCGGGCAGGCAGGACAGTCTGTTCTCTGCCAGTTCCATTAGTCTGGCATTTGGGATTTCTGAAGCTTTGACCTGAAACCACCGTCCAGCTTTCCTGGTTGAACCCACACCCTCTGCCCCTAATGTGCCCAGGGAGCAGCGTCCAGAGGTGTCAGATGGGAAGGAAGAGCACGTCAGGGAGCAGACGGCACTCTGCAGTTGTAGAGTGTGCTGTATCGATGCGCACGTGCGCACGCGCATGTGTACGAGCCTCACTGCAGTCGTAGAGTGTGCTGTATCGACGCGCACGTGCGCACGCACACGCGTAGAGCCTCACTGCAGTCGTAGAGTGTGCTGTATCGACGCGCACATGTGCACGCGCACGCTTACGAGCCTCACTGCAGTCGTAGAGTGTGCTGTATCGACGCGCACGTGCGCACGCACACGCGTAGAGCCTCACTGCAGTCGTAGAGTGTGCTGTATCGACGCGCACATGTGCACGCGCACGCGTACGAGCTAACTGCAGCTGTAGAGTGCTGTATCGACGCGCACGTGCGCACGCGCATGTGTACGAGCCTCACTGCAGTCGTAGAGTGTGCTGTATCGACGCGCACGTGCGCACGCGCACGCGTACGAGCCTCACTGCAGTCGTAGAGTGTGCTGTATCGACGTGCACGTGCGCACGCACACGCGTAGAGCCTCACTGCAGTCGTAGAGTGTGCTGTATCGACGCGCACGTGCGCACGCGCATGTGTACGAGCCTCACTGCAGTCGTAGAGTGTGCTGTATCGACGCGCACGTGCGCACGCGCACGCGTAGAGCCTCACTGCAGTCGTAGAGTGTGCTGTATCGACGCGCACGTGCGCACGCGCACGCGTAGAGCCTCACTGCAGTCGTAGAGTGTGCTGTATCGACGCGCACGTGCGCACGCGTACGAGCCTCACTGCAGTCGTAGAGTGTGCTGTATCGACGCGCACGTGCGCACGTGCACGCGTAGAGCCTCACTGCAGTCGTAGAGTGTGCTGTATCGACGCGCACGTGTGCACGCGCACGCGTACGAGCCTCACTGCAGTCGTAGAGTGTGCTGTATCGACGCGCACGTGCGCACGCGCACGCGTAGAGCCTCACTGCAGTCATAGAGTGTGCTGTATCGACGCGCACGTGTGCACGCGCACGCGTACGAGCCTCACTGCAGTCGTGGGGAGGGAACAGGTGAGTGGTCGTCCCCAGGGACAGGTGGGGAAACGGTCCAGATGGTTCAAGATGATTTAGCTGCGAGCTGGGACCAGAAGCCTTGTCCCTGGACCCCCGAGGAGTGCATCTGAGTTCCCACAGGACAAGATCCTCCTTTTCAGGCTTCCCCGCAATAACCCCACTACACAACCAGCTGTGGGGAGGGAACGGGGGTGGAGAAGCTCAGAAACGGACGGCTCCTCGAGGCCACCTGCCTCCTTTGTATAAACGCAAAGAACCCCCGGGAAAAACCTGTTGGGATTGGAGGGTAGGGTGGCCAAAAGACACCCATTGCTGGGCATGAGTTATATTCCTTTGGCAAAGAAAAGTACCACATGTGGGTGGTGAGTCCTGTCGTGTAGGGCGGTCCTTCGGCCTTGGGGGAGGGAAGGACTTGGTGGCAGCTGCCCCTCCGGAACAGCCATCCGAGAGCACCCCGCACTTTCTGGGTCACCTTTGGCCTGACAGTCTGTCTTGTGGAGAGGCCGTCTTTGACGGCCGCCATCTGCCGGAGAGATACTGCGGGGCCGGTGTCCGCCAGACCTGGGCCAGAAGGACGCACGGACCAAGGCATCCCCATCTGAGGACGGCGCCCTCGGAGGAGCAGAGCAGAGTTTGTTTGATTTTCAGAGGAAAGAAATGCCACAGGGGAAGGAATAGGGACTTTGGTAGTTGACAATATCAGTTCTAAAAATGCAATTTCCGGATTAATAACAAAGACTCTGTTCTCGTTCTCTGGCTCCTTGAGGACGTGGCTCTGACCACAGAACATATTGTGCCCCGCGGCAGCCCAGTCACGACTTAACAGTCCTCCCCTTTCTAAGGTGCGATGTCTATTAAAACGGGTCGCTGCTTGTACTGGCCCCCCTGGAAATGAGCAACGCACCCCAGCAGACTGGCCACTGGTTAAATATTAAAGCTTGTAACTTTAATATTTGTGTGTCTGTGTGTTGCATTACGGCAGAGAAAAATTCACAAGAAAGAGAGTTTCTTTCTGAAACCTCCAATATCCAAGCCATTTTGACCTATTTTGTCCTACTTAGATAGTTTTTACGTCAAGGACCCATTTAGGCACAAAACTAAATTTATCAATCACACACATACGTATATGCACAGTATGTGCCTATGTGTGTAGACACGCAGACACATATACATACATGCATATATTTTTGCACATACTCTGAAGTATTTATTAATATGCTAAATATTATTTATGGTTTTAGAATCTATTTCACCATTTGTATCTCATCAGTCTACTTCTGAGAAAAATAGGAAGAAAGAAGAGGTGGGCTTGCATTTAACACAGAGACTCAACAATCCTCTGACCAAGAAGTTAAATTTCTTCTTCAGGAAAAAAATCAAACTCCAAAGGGAAATAATCAACAAGAATCAGCAGAGTAAGTGAAGGTGAAAGAAATCCGCAGGAATCTGCTGCTTCCACCCACCCAGCTGCTCCGGGTGGGAAAAGAAGGAAACATACTGTATTTAAGGGTTAAAACTTAGACACAGCAGGCAAAAGGAGATTTAAGAAAATGTGGACCAGGCCATTACAGGGCCAGTAAATACAGTCTGTAGCCCAAATGGGAGGATTCTTGAAATCTAAGAACAAAGATGAACGTTTTCAAATTGTTAAAACTACCGTAGTATTGAGCGGGTACTCGAGTCCCTGTTTTTAACAAGGGCAAAATACATACAAATATTCATGTTGAGCCTTGTCAGTTATTATCATGAACAAAGCAGGTATTTGGGTACATGGTCCATATTTCCTCCAGGTTCTCAACCAGGTATAGCTCACAGATTAGTAAATACCTTTTCTTTGAAAACTCCTATATTGTGAATTAACCTGTCTCTTCACAGGACACATCAAACAGATTTGGAGTTTTCTGGTGAACGGAAGCAAATCCTCCAGAACTCTGCACCGCACAGGTCCTGGCTCTCATCTCCTGCCCCCGCTGGCCGGATGCTCCGGATGGGGGTGGATGTCGTCTGTACAGGGCCACCTTGTCATGGCTGCTACAGCCTCGGTTCCAGCCTCTACGTGGGAGTCCGAGAGCTGCCAGGGCACAAGGGAGAGGAGGTGGTTATGTGGACGGCCAGTCACTCCCCACCCCACATTTGGGGTCTGCCCACCTCTCCCAGTTGAAGCGTGTGTGTCACCTTTCTCTCCAGGAATGATGTTATCCTGGCTCCAAGTCCGTCCTGTCGCCAGAGGCTGCGCCCTCTAAACTTCAGGAGGAAGAAGCTAAAATCCGTGGACAAGCCTGCAGTCCTGGTTAATGGTCGTGGGCAATCGTCATGAGAGGTCACAGTGAAGGTCATGGGCAGTGGTCATAAGCAAATGGTTATTGGTGATGGTCATGGACCATGGCTGTAAGTGAAGGTCAGAGGCCACTGTCAAGGGCAATAATTGTGGGTGACGATTGTCAGTGAGGCTCAGAGATAGCGGTGATAATGTTCACGGCAAAGGTCATGAAGATGCCTTCAATGAAAAATGCACCGTTTTGGGGAAACAGCACAGTTGTCTGGATATTGGGTGGCTCTGGGGTTCCGTCCATAAGTGGTCCCTTGTACAATATCTCAGACTAAATTGTGCAGGAAGGAGCATGTATGAGTTTGAGGGGCTTGAAGGGAACCAAGTGTAAATGAGGCATGGATGAGCACATCCGCAAAGAAGAATAACGGACAGTTCAAGTAACAATGAGTTAAATCCAGAAAAAAAATTGGATGTGGATTTGAAAGTTCGTTGTATTTATCTTGTGGTTTTTGTGATGAAATTCAGGGAGACAGACCTGGAGGTTTGTTCTGGTAAGAAGTTCAGGGAAATGCAAATGCACATCACCTCCGTGAATGGAGTAGATAAGCATCCAATTCTAAACACGGGGCAGAGAATGACACTAGAAGTGATTAAGGGAAATATGGCTAGTTTCCCCCAGTGGAAGTTCGATTCCTCCAGAGAGAATGGCAGGTAATGCTGGACCTGCCTCTGCTTTTCCAACCATGGCAGGAAGGCTCAGTAGAGGAACACACCTTTCTTAAAACCAAACAGGAATGATGAAAATAAAGTCAGTATCCTTGAATCTAAGTCTGTCTTAATACACGAGTCCCGACCTCAAGTTTTCTTTGTAAGCATGAAATCTGATGATTATTTTCGCGGCATTAGTCACCTACAGAGGCTTCTCCCACCCAGGTTCCCTCCTGTAAAAACCTTGCCGCTGGCCCCCTGATCTTAGGGAAGTGTATCATGAAGTCTTATATTCATATTTTAATAGTTTGAGGTATGTTGGTGACGGATTGAATCAGAGGACAAAATAGAAGTGCATTTTCTGTGATTTCTGAAATGCATTTGATCTGTATTTTCGTCTCTGAATTCCGGACCCTGAAAAGTTTTAACTTAAAGTGGGGACTTTTTGAGTTACCTTGTGCCTACCTTTTCTTCATTTCCCATATCTTGTCCTTCCATAGTTTTCCACGACAGCAAAACAGATGAGTAGGCTTTGCTGAAATTTTCCGAACGAACTCACCGTTGTGCTAAGGTAATTATGAAAATGTCCATCTCCAGTCTACGCTTGGGGAAAGGACGCAGCACCAAGAAGGCAAGTGGCTCCCATCCCCCACCCCCCATTTGGATGCGCTATCCTGCAGGCCCGCAGGCTAATTTCACAGCTGGTGTGTTTGCTGCTGACCTGAAACTGAAGTGGAGGAATAAGCAAAAGTGGGCAAAGAACTTCAAAAAGATTTTGACAAAATGAAGTGCATGAATCTTGAGATGAAATCTGTTGCGCTGGAAACTAGACACATCCTATGAGACTGTGAGCCAAAAAAGTTAAATCTGGAAGAGCAGAACTAAAATTAAACAGTTAAATAGCAGAGCAGGCATTTCTTTAAGGCAATATTTCTAAGTTATACATAATTTACTCCGGTGATTATTTTATTCAGTTAAGATGATGTTGAGATGTGTTCTAGGCGCCAATGTTGATGTTAGAGATGGATATTTTTACACTTGTACATTTCACACATGAGTGTGAGTCTTGACCCCGTGTTACATGGGTTAGGAGCAGTGGACAACTTCTAGTTCTGGTTATCCTTTTTTTTTGCAAGTAAAGAAAAGCAGCAAACCCAGTCTAATGGCTGATGACTGGGCAGGACCCTGCGGGGCCTCCTCAGGGATAGACCTCCCCCGTGTCCCCTGCCTCTTGTTTGTAGAAAAGCTTTAGCCTCCAAAGCTTTCCCTAGGTTCCAAAGAGCAAATTTAACCAGAGAAGTGCGAAAATGCAGAAAGAAAGGAAAACAGTTAAGCAAGACAAAATATTAATAGTTTAGCCATAAAGCAAAGTCCTGGACATTTAGTTTCTCCTCCAGGGCCATTGATACTATCCTGAGCTATATCTTTGAGCAGTTTTGCAGATATGTTTTAAAACCCCACCAGGTAAAAAAAGTTAACTGCATGCTGACCACCAGCTCGTAGACCCCAGACCTGCTGGAACCGGAAGGTTGAAGTTGGAGATTCCAGAGACATCACCCTGTTACCTCCCCACCAACCAATCAGAAGGATGTACGAAACCTGATCACATACCCTGGACCTCCTCCCCAACACGGGCTTTAAACACTGTTCCCTGAAATCGGAGAGTTCGGGTCTTTTGAGCATGAGCTGTCCATTCTCCTTGCTTGGTCCCATGTTGGTGCCCTGCAATAAACACTGTCCTTTCCTTCGTCACAACCTGGTGTCAATAGATTGGCTTTGCTTCTCTCGGGAGAGTGGACCCAGGTTTGGCTTGGGAACAGGGTCACAGCATCCGTGGCAGGTGGGGGGCAAGGGTACCAGGCTGGATGACTGGGTGCTTTGCCCTTTGGGCTCTTCTCATTTGGTGTCCTGGGTCGGGGGGCCCACTGGCCTCGCTCACATCTGGATCTAAGCACCCTCCACCCGTCCCCGAACGTGGAGAGATGCTCCCCCCGGAAGCTTTCCCCTAGGCAGAGGGAAGGACAAAGAGGCTGAGTCTCAGAGTTGTGAGCTCCGGGTAGACGAGGTGCCATCCCGGGGAGGGTGGGTCTCCAACCCTGGCAGGCCCTGGGCGACGCCAGTCCAGTGGCTGTCCAGCCACTGCCACGGATCAGCCATCCCCAGCTCGGTGGTTTAAGACCACAGCTGTTTATTTGGTGCCCAGTCCCACAGCGCAGTGGCTTGACTCCGGCTTGGCCAAGCTGTTCGTCTGCTCTGGGCTGGACTCCGCGGGTGGACGACAGGCTGGCTGGTGTAGGCGGGGTCTGCTGGGGGCTGCTCGGGGGTTCTGCTAGGACAACGCCTCTCAGCGCCAGGCTTCTTCGCATCCTCCAGCTGGCTCTGGACTTGCTCACAGGGCAGCGGAGCATGGGGCCGCCTGGCTGCACTCTGCCGGCCCACCTGGATTGGAGGGCTGGGGACAGAATCCACCTTCAGGTGGGAGGAGCTGTGAAGTCACACAGCCAAGCGTGTGGACACAGGGAGGAGGAAAGGACGATTGGCCATTTTTGCAATGATTGGAACGCCTCCTGGAGCACAGCAGCTTCCTTTCTAAGCAAGACCCCAGGGGGTGTTAAAATAGGTCACAGGCTGCAAGTGGAATCACGTCTTGGGGGGTGGCCCACTCGCTGGTGCTCTGGACCCTCCCGGTGTCCACTGTCCCAGGGACACCTTGTCTGAATGAGGGACAGGAGGACAGGACAGGACGTGCCTCCCCGGGCCCCTCCCGTGATCCTTCATGTGCTTGGAAACCTCGTGGTGCGCACCCCTTGGAGGAGACTCACACACTAATTACTGAGGGAACATAACACAAAAACAGTTTTAAAAACAATAAACATTTTTGAGGTAAATTTATGTGCCGTGAAATGCCCCCATTTGGGGTTACAGTTGAGTCAAAAGAGGGAACGTGTCCACCCCCACGAAGGTCACCTTCCCGGCCGCCCCACCCCCACCCAGGCCACCACCCCGGCGTCCTCACTACACCCTGGAGTTGTGGGATCTCTGCTTTGAAAGATGCCATTGATTTACTCTTTTTCACGCTTTCTTTGATTCGACCTTTCCCCATTTAGCCCGAGGCATCCATTATCGCTGCAAAGATCTTTGCAACAATGCAAAGTAATAGTCAGTTTTCAGCTTCTTACTTCCGAAAGAAATCGTAACAGTAGGTTGGATTCTATAGCAAGACAAACATCTCAAACACCAGGGATCGCTCTGAATATTTACCTGATGGAGAGGACTTCCCAGCAGCAAGTGCCTTCTTCATGGAGAGGAGCGCAGTCAGGGGGTGGGGTGGGGGGTGGGGGGGTGGGGTGGGGGGTGGGGGGTGGGGGGGGCTCGGCCCTGCTGCGGGGAGCGGAGCCCGGGGCACAGGACAGATACCCCCTCCCTCCACCGGCTGGCCTCGGCGGGGCTCAGGTGCTCGACGCGAGCCTCCGCGGGCCGGGCTGCCGTGCACCCTACGGGCCGGCTGGCGGGTTCTTCTCCGAGCCGCACTGACCAGCCGATCGGGCGGGCACCGGAAGGTGGCCATGGTGGCGAGGCAGGAAGGGCGGGCTCTCCAGGTGGGCCAGGGGAGCAGTCGGGATGCCCTCGGATGGGGCGGGAGGTGGGCCCGGGGTGCAGGGCCCACCACAGTGGCCAAGCTTTGGGGCTGAGGGTGTCAGGGGAACACAGCCCTTCTGCAGTTGTCGGGGGGGCGTCAGTGCAGAGATGAAACCACAGGGAGGGGCGCCAAAGAGAACCGGGGAGGATTCAGACTGACGATGAACCAAAGGAAGGGGGAGAAAGGGACGGATGTGAGGAACTGGCGCGTTAAGACTGGGCGAGGCCACGGAGATCCTGAGTGAGGAAAGAACGTGAAGCAGCGCACGTCGAAGGAGGCACCCACACAGATCCCGAACGTTTGCCAGAAGCAAGGTACTGTGTCACCCTGCCCGCAGCTTGTGACAGATTCAGTTGCACTTTCAACATACCTCTAACTGTGGTAGGAACACTTAACCGAGGTCTGCCCCCTCGGCAAAGTGTAAGTGCACGGCCAGTATGGTTAGTTGCCGACCCAGGCCCCAAGGTGGATCTCCAGAGCTTACTCATCCTGCTGCACTGCAGCGTCGGACGCGGTGGACAGCAGCCATCGCCACCCCCCCCGCCACTCCCCCCAAGCTCTCCTGCTCCGAGGAGGTGGCGGGGACTCAGCGGGGGGGAGAAGGAGGATGTCTAAAATCGGATGCGGGGCAGCGTTGGCGTTTTTCCAGCTGTATCCAGCCATCCAGCAACAGCTTCCAGCGGGAACAGCCATCCCGGAGCCCGCACTCTGGCACGTCTCGGGGCCGCACCGGCGGGCTTGGGCCCCCCTCCATGCCTCCGCTTCCAGACAGCTGTTTCTGCTGCATTCGTGATGAAGGTCAAGTGCCCTCCTGGTCGGGCTGTCGAGTGAGGATGTTTGGTGTGAACTCACCTCCTCGGTGTGGACAGGAGGCTGCCCGCTGACTCTGCGTAGCCACGCATGTCCTGGCATCTGTCCTGCCTCCTGGGTCCTTCTCAGATGCCACCACCGGTGGGACGAACGTGACCCGTGTGGCCAGTGCGGACCCGCTGGGGATTCGCCCGTACCTCTCCTGGCATCTCCTGGTCAGGGCGACAACGCGTGCAGTTCGCAGCTCAAGCCACACTCCTCACCCTCCCCTGAGCTCTGTCCCCTCGGACTCGGCTCGTCTGGACCTGTGAGTGGAGTGGCTCTCAGGAAGGAGAAGGAGAAAGAGGAACTCTTTTCTGCATGGATGATTTTGAACCTTGAAGACCCTAGTGAAAAAATCACACAAAAATACCAACTGCAGGATGTCAGAGGGACAGAATACGGGCTGAACCCTTTGGATTCTGCTATATATTGATTAAAAGGATGTTTTCACACCTTGCATGCTCTTCGACTCTCAGCCAGAGGTGGATGGAATTGGGGAGACCCCGTGAAGAAACTCCAGCCAGGGTGAGTGCTGTAAGAACCGTAGACACACCCGTCCTGGTGTCCCTGGGAACTGAGCCCGCGGTGACCGGGAGCCACACAGCTGCTCTACACACCATTCCAGGGACTAATTCGACGCAAACACACGCCTACTTCATTACTTAGGTAGCAAATTATCTTCTTCCACAGCCAGCCGAGCACTTGCCACTGCTGTGTCTTCCTGATTTTTTTTCTTGGGGTTGGGTGTTGGGCGGACAGTGGACTGGAGACTCCCAGGGCCGAGTCTGCTTCAAGCACTCTGGTCCCTTCGGTCGGTCCTCAGGGCTCGCCTCTGCTGCATTCACTGCTCAGGGCTTTGTGCCTGGTGAGGCAGCCTCTGTGTTCCTGGGGGCCTCCCTGTGACCTGACCACCTCCAAGCATCAAGGCAAGTGAAAGCACGAGGCTTATGGGGCTCGGGGATAGCTTGAGAGAGCTCATTGGTGCAGAACGTTTTATTATTTGGGAGAAGATGTGGTTTTACATCTCTGTCACCGTGCTCTGCCTCTGTGGGACCTCCACCAGCCACAGGGCACAGCAGAAGGGAACTGCTCACCGTACACTGGATGCACCCAGGGGTTCGGCGAGTTCAAGGGGTTCCAGAAGGATGCACTTTCTGTGGCTGAGTGGCTGTTCCTCGCTCCCGGGAAAGCTGTCTCAGGTGACGGCGCCATCCACGTGGTGTGCTGGCTTGGCCTCCAGTGCACCTCCTTGCTCCAGCCAGAAGGATGCAACAAGATTCATCTGGAGTGTGGTTTGTGGCTCAAGCTGTTGTAGGAGAAGACGAAAGCCAGTAACTTTCCATTGTGTAAATATTCTGTAATTTTAAATCTCCTTTGAAAATCTCTTCTGGCTCTGTGGGGTAGGGACTGTATGAATACATTAATATGTGGAAGGTTCCCCTCTTTTGTGGATGCTTTACTTGTAGCCCTTCTTCTGTGCATACAGCATTTCGAGAAAACTAGGGGTAAGTTATATTTCTAACGTGATAATTGCAATGGAAAGTGGTGTTTTAACTCCTTGGGGCCATCCTGGTACTGTCTAATGACATTCTGCTCCAGGACGTTCGATGTCCCTGAGACAAGTTCCCCAACACTGGGTCTGACGGCTCGGACGGTAGGCAAGGAGACTGGTGCAGTGTCGGGGCGGGGGGCTGGGGGGTTAGACAGTCCACATCAGGGGACCTTTAGCAAGTGATTGCTGCGAACGGGAGCCTGCCCAGTGCTGGGGATGCGGAGATCGTCACGCTCCCAGAGCCAACCATCTCCACGGGGGGCGGTGGAGGCAGGGTCCCTGAGGTAAAACTTTATCTGTCTAAGTAGGGCAAAACAACCAGAATTGCTTGGACATTGGAGGTTTCATAGAAGAAAGTCTTTGTGAATTTTTCTCTACTACCATGAAATACATAAGTTACAAGCTTTACTGTGAAACCAGTAGCCAGGCCACATGGAAGCTTCTGCAGTGGAGGGAACTGAACCCCCTCCACGAGGCTGGGGCCCATGCCCTCCGTGAACTGTCAGCACGCACTCCGACAGTCCAGCTGGTAGACTGCACGGGCTCCGCTGTTCCTTCTCTGTGGGGTCTGCTTTAGCACCTCTGGCTTTTAGAACATCGCACCCAGTGTGAGTTTATCACCTTGTAGTCCATTTATCAATACAAGTCTCCACGCGTATTTGATCATCAAATGCAGAAATTCATAGCTGGTACAGAAAGCATATTAGATCTGAGAAGGGGCATCTCTTATCTGTCTGAACCCTTACCGATAGGAGAAGCCTCGCTACTCTGCGTCTACATTTTGTTAGAAGTGAGATGGACGGCCAGCTGAGGGGCCGCCCCACCTATACGGGTGAGCTGAGCTGCCTGGCGGTGGGGGGGGCCGTGAGAGAGGCCGGAGCAGCACCGCAGCACTGGTTGTCGGCCCGCGCTGCTTGTGAGAAAGACCAGCTAAGTACGGTCGTTTGCCATCTCCACATAGGTGCTTTTAGATGAAAAATTAATGGCTTGGTTCCATGCAGCAAAGGTCTTTGTTTGTTTTTTTTTTTTTTTTGGCCGTGCCGTGCGGCCTGCGGGATCTCAGTTCCCCGACCAGGGACTGAACCCGTGCCCCCTGCATCGGGAGCGTGGAGTCTTAATCACCGGCCCGCCAGGGAAGGCCCAGCAAAGGACTTTTGAGTCCCCAATAGGGAGAGGCAGGAGGCAGGGGCTCTCCTGGAGCCGTCAGGGCGGTGTGCGGCCGGGGTGAGCCCTGCCGGGGGTCAGTGCGGGTGTGGAGCTCAGGGAGCCTACACAGCTTGTTGCCCTAAGTTCTGTGTGCTTTTGTCTGTGCTAGATGTTCGGTGAGATTTAAAGGACGCCTTTGTTCATAACAAGCCAGTGGTCCAGAAAGTGAAAAGAGACAGATTCGTAATCCCTATGCTACAAGAAATGATGTGATGGTCCTGGGAGATCTTTCACTAGTGTTGGTCTCTGATGTCACCAATGCATCAGTGCCCTGGGGCCACCGTGACAAAACACCACAAACTGGGCATCTTAAACGACACAGAGGTATGGTCTCCGAGTTCTGGAGGCCGGAAATAAGATCAAGGTATCAGCGGGTTCGTTCTGTCTGAGGCTGTGAGGGAGAGTGTGTCCGGCTTCTCTCCCAGCTTCTGGTGCAGCAGCCATTCCTTAGCTAGTACGCGACATTCTCTATGAGTGTTTATACACCTGTCCTTTGTGCATGTCTGCCTACGTGTCCAAATGTGACCTTTTAATAAGGTCCTATTGGATCAGAGCCCACCCACGTGATCTCACCTTAACTTCATCATCTGCCAAGACCCTATTTCCAGAAAAGTCCCATTCACAGGTACTGGGGGTGGGACTGCAGCACCTTTTGGGGACACAGTTCAGCCCCTAACAGTCAGCAACGACATCTCCCCCTTCTCCCGGGAGACAGAAAGGATGGACAGACGGTACCATCTCCTGCTCTTGGGCAGCTACACTAAGACGTGTGTGCCTCTCGTCTGGATCATGGGCTTCCCCCAGAGAAGAAAATGTAATATCTGCACAATCTCCTTCTTAAAGCTTCTTTGTTTAAAACTTTTGCTGGATCTCGCCGGGTGTGTTCCCGTCCCAGAGCAGAGACTAACGGCCCTCGGTGCTCCGAACGGGGGGAGAGTTCGGCTGGAGGTCAAGGACAGCCCGAGACGTCCACCTCGGGAAGTGAAAGGGGCCGCAGCAAGTGCACCAGCACGGCTGGGTGTGGGAGCGGAGGGCCCGTGCCTGTCCGGCCCCCGGTGACCCCTCGGGCTGGCTGCCTGGCCTGTCTGTGCTGGCCTGACCCCCACCACGCTGGGAACGGGGAGGCCCGTTCCACACCGTCTTCCCCCAGACACCTCCAGGGAGGCCGGATTTTGTCTGCGTTCAGGACAGTGGTCTCTGGTCACCAGCTGGGGTCATTCAGAGAGTAGACTGCGTCCGTCCTGGGCCTGGGTGCGCTCCCGGAGGGGGTGACCCTTGCTGTCGGCAGGCGGACGTTCCAACAGAGGTGACCTGGTCTCCACCTTCCAGTTCCGATGCCTCAGCTGCCGCGTTGCAAGCACCGTGGAAGATACAGCTTACCCGGTTCCTGACTTTGCAGGCGTTCTAGGTAATGCCTTCCTGCCCCCCTGGGGAAACTGGGGAGCCCCGAGGACGTGGGGTGCTGAGCCGGACAGCAGAGGACACCCACCACCTCGAGCCGGGCCTGCGAGCCCTCGGCCGACGCCAAGAACGTGGGCGGGTCCAGGAACGCCGTCAGACCGCAGGGACTCGCTCGGGGAAGAGAGTCTCCTGACCCATCTCAGCTCAGGAACCTGGGTGAGACTGGGCCGCCCAGGCGGCGCCCGGGTCTCCTCTCCGGCCCATCGAGGAGCATGTGAAGTTTGTGCTGTGCTCACCAGGCTCTGGCCTCAGCCCAGCCTCAGCGTCGAGCTTCTGCCCGTGGTTCCTGGCAAGCTCGTCTTGAGACAGAGCCTGGGAACAGTACACACAGCCGTGGTCCTTCCTGACCGTCTGGAAGGACCAAAGATGGGGCGTCTACGGGAACAACCCTTCCGCTGATCATTAACCCCCAGGAAACGGTCATATGTGTGCCCAGATGATTAGCCACTGAAGCACCGAGCAAAGACAAATACCAGGAGCGGGTTCAACGTGAGACAAGAAATCATTCTGGGCTGAACTGTGTCTCCCAAGAAAGACACGTTGCAGTTCTAAGCCCAGCACCTGTGACTGTGACCTTACCTGGAAATCGGTCTTGCAGCTGTAATTAGTTAAGACGAGGTCGTACTGGAGAAGAGTGGGCCTCCACCCTAATGTAACTGGTGAGAGTAAGGAGGGGAAGAGACACAGAGACACATGGGGAGAAGCCACGTGGCCGCAGAGGCAGAGACCGGGTGAGGCCCCTACAAGCCCAGGGTTCCCGCTGCCGCCAGGCTCTAGGAGGAGGCAGGACGGATCCCACACAGAGTCGCAGAGTGAGCATAGCTCTGCCCACACCTTTGGTTTCCGATTCTGGCCTCCAGAGCTGTGAGAATAAATTGCTGTTGTCTTAAGCGGCTCAGTGAGTGGTGCTTTCTTATGGCAGCCCTAGGACACCAATACAGGGATGTGGGACTTGCACCTGTGATGTGTTCATTCATCACAAATCATGCTCTGCCAGAAATGCCTTGGTGACAGGAAACGCTCACGCTGCAGGACATTTTAAAACATCGGATCGTAAACGGTACGTCCCGTGCGATCTCATTTTTGAAAACAAAATATATAATTTTATTCACAGAAGAACATGACCGGAGAAACGTACTTAGATGTAAACCATGATGTTCCTGCTTCTAATAAGATTGTGAGGGATTTTTATTTTATTTTTGTTTATCTTAGTCCCAGGAATTTTTACTTTGTACACGTATCATTCTGACTGTACAAAAAGAAATAAGAATAATTTTAGGTCACGTAAGTATAATCTCATTGGGTCAGTCTTTGTTGTTTTTCAGATGCCCTCAAATGCGTCTCTTAATGAAGCAGCATGTCAGAGTCCAGTTTGGGGCGGCCCTCACGGTGGATAATTTGTGGACAGAGCGGGCTGCTGCTTGTGTGTCCGACACCGCCATGTCTGCCCTGCCAGCCTGGGCCGCCTGCCCCAGCTCTGTGCGCCCACACGCCTTCACGGACGTTCAGGAGGGCACCGTTCAGAAGAGAGGCTCCGATACAAGAGCTACACTACAGGACATGACAAATTTAAATTTAAATTCCAGTTCTGCTGGTTACTGACCTGGACCTGCTTACTTACACGTTTTTTTTGCCTCTCTTTTCCTACCTGTGTAATGGGGGTGTTCATGCTCTTGGCCCTCATCCTGGAGACCTAAAACGCAAAGGTACCATCTTCGAGGCATGTTTTCCTCATGGAATGAGCACTGGGCAGGTTGTAGCAGGCGTTTTCACGTCAACCACCTGAGAGCTACTCTTACTCCAAATGCGTCTTCAGAGGCAGTCAAGAGATGCGAGATTCTTCTGAGCTTTTGAAAACGTCAAAGGAAACCTTTCCAGAGGAATCGTGGCGGCACACGGTCCAACTCCACAGACCTGGGGGCAAACCAGAGGGACCCACAGGCACCGGCAGTTGGAAAGGAGAGCTGAATTCATCGACAGAAATGGCTACGAGACCTCAACACATAATTCCGCACGAATACGTGTTGCTTTCTGAATGTTGCTAGAAATCCCTGTGAAATAGAGGGTTGAGTCTGAAACACATCGACCGCTGGCCTCGTCTGTGGCGTGTCTGCCTGGACTCCATCCTCTCAGCTCCATCACTGGGTTTTGACTGAAGACCATCCTTCTCCAAGGCAGTGACGCCGCTGTTTCTGGGGGCGCTGACCTCGAGACAGAGCGTGGCCGCTCCAGGACTCTAACATCTGTGTCCAGGTGCCTCCAGGCAGAAGGCAGAAGGAGGGATGAAACAGTAAGACGAACTGCAATCTGGGTTTTATTTGGTGGCAGGTGCCATGGGAAGCAGGTCTGGGGAAGGTTTTCTGGGCTCGTGGGGACTGAAGGTCAGGACTTCCGTGGAAACGAATGACCAAACTTGGAATGGAGACAGGAAGAGCTTCAAGGGTGAGTCTGTCCGTATAACTGGACCACACTTACTCATTGAATTATCGGTGGTTGCCTACCCAGTGGTGACGGGACACCGGCCTCTCTGTCTGTCCATCTCTGGCTCTGAACTGCATCTCCGGAGGTTAGCGGAGAAGGGGAGCGGGGTCCTGGGGTGACTCGGACCCAGGGGAGGACCGAGCAGGGCTGGAAGTAGGAGACCGTGGGCCCTGCCCCCGCCCGCCCCTGGCTCCCATAGACATGGACACGGCAGTTTGTTTTCAGGGTCATGTTCCCCTGTCCTCATCTCTTTGACACAACCTCAGATAACTTCCTTCCTTCGTCTCCCCCAAGGCCAGTGGTATTTTCCCTGGCGCCTGGGCTCTTCCCACACCCCTCTCCTCCAGCCCCTGTGGCCACGGGAGAACCTCTGCTCCTGATTCAGGGTGGGCCCAGGGCCCAGTGAGCTGGAGCCAGGGAGCCCCCCGGGGGCCGCGTCTGTGCTGCCGGCAGGGGTGACCGCTGAGCACTCGGGCCCAGAGCTCGGCCCTCCGGGCAGCGCAGAGCCGCCGCGGAGATTTCGTGCATGAGCGGCCAGCTTGGCTGTGGCCCTGTGGCAGCCCCTCTCCCATGGCCATGGCCGTGGCCCGGGCAGAACCCTCTCCCCAGGCCGCACACGCTGGGCGCTCACGGGAACCCCGGGCAGCCCCTCACTCATGGCTGCCGTCAGCCCGGCCAAAGAGCGGCTGTCTCGGGAGGGGTGGGAGGGAGAAGGAGGCGCAGGCAGGGAGACCAGGGGGAGGGGAGGCCAGAGAAGCCGTGACTCGCGACCCAAGCTTTCCAGAGGGACGATCGTTCCTAGACAGATGTCAGCGTGGCTGACAGGATGTAGGAGGCATTTTCCACTTGTGTAATCCCAGACCCTCCTGCGTTATTTTCAAAGGCACTTGGTTCTCTCCAGCCTGTTTCCATGGTACGTGCTGTGTGCGTGTTCTCGGGATGCGTTACAGAAGGTGCGCAAAGACGCGGCGGTCACGAGGACAGAGGCTGAGCGAGCCCCCCCCCCCACGCGTCTTCAAGAGGAAGGGAGGAGGACCGCTGCGTGAGGATCCTTGCTCCGGGGGGGCCGCCGTCCCTCTCACGAGCCGTGTCCTGGATGGGCAGGTCATGCGGGACCTGTTTCTTCCCGCAGAAGATGTTAAGGGAACTTTCTTCAATTTAAGCAATTATGAAACAATCTACCAGAACTTCTGGTTTGTAAAGGCACTCTTGAGTTTACCTCTCCTCCCAAGGAAAAAAAAGTTTTGCTTAGATCCAAGTTATTGAATCCAATGCCAAGCGACAGATCTGAGTTGTTTGTGACGGAAGGAAAGCTCACAGGCACAGGCACGTGCACCCCCGGGCCACTTGGCAACTAGAGGTGCCCACGCAGGGCACTTGCTGGCTACTAGTTGGCTGCCAGAGAGAGAAGGACACAAACTGAAGGAAAAAAAGTCCCCCAGAGCAAAGAACGTAAGACAGAGAGGGCTGCCGTTTTCACCACATGGCAGAGGCCTGTGGGCGTCAGGGGCCTCTGCCGTCTGGGGTGACGGCGCCAATGAGGAGCACAGCCTCGTGAAATCCACTGCCCGGCCCCGCTCCTCCTGTCCTCCGAACCGCAGCTGCCACCGGCCTCTGGCTGCTCTGAGCTAACTAACGCCTTTGTCTCTGCACTCAAAAAGTGAATGGCATTTATTATTGTATTGACTCCAAAAGAAGGCATACCCACTCTAGAACATTTTCGGAATAGAAGTCCAACAAATACAGTTGTGTTTAATGATCACCTCCCTCTGCCCCACCATACGCGCTGCTTTCATTGGTTGCCTACCTTTGCAGCTTCTCCTGTTTATGGATGTAGAAATGGATGCAGGCGCGTGGAGACGCAGGCGGAACGCTCCCTGTACACACGCAGTACACTCTCTTGTTTCTACAGGTGGACAAGTGCGGCGCACGCTCGCAATCTGATTTTTAAGACGCATAAGGTACATCTTCCCCGTGGTGTTGTGTGCTTGTCATTAGCCCGATTTAACGTGAATGCATTAGTTGCATGAGCCAATATCATGTTAGTTTCCTCCAGTTATAAAATTTTAGTCTTGAAACATTTTTGCTACTGTTTGTAATACTTTTAGATGGGAACCTTCACTTAGATTAATCTTCGCCCACATGGTCAGCATTTCATCTCATTTCCTTACTTCTTGGTAGTGAGTCTGCATGTACAAGCCAACGAGGGTACAGGTTGCTGGGAGCAGGAAACGTCTCGACTTCTTTGAATCCTCGCCACCCCGAGACCTCTCCTCCCTCCTTCTACGTGTTCACTTTTGGTTCCTAAGGCGCACTGGCTTCTTCCATGGTAAACAGGCTCGCCTCCCCGCACGGGCGCCGCCGCGGCCCCTACCGTGTGGGTGCGTCAGGAAACTCTATTCTCCTGCAGCCGCTCACTGCCCCCGCCCTCCGCAGTGGACCCCCGAGGGCTGCCCTCCACCCCTAGTCCTTTACCGACTCGCTGCTTCCTTTTTTAAAGAAGAAATAGGTTTCTCTCTCTTTTCTTTAAAGGTTGGCCAACGTTATTTATTTATTTATTTTGGCTGCACCACGTGGCATGCAGGATCTTACTTCCCCCACCAGGGATTGAACCTGTGCCCTTGGCAGTGAAGGCGAGGAGTCCTAACCACTAGGCCGCCAGGGAAGTCCCTGGACTTGCTTCTAATGCCTATCGTATTGTTTTCCACTTAGCTGTTTGCAAGTGTGTCTCCGCCCCACCCCCCAACCCACCCCGCCACTTCGGTTCTTCTTCGGAGCTGAGACTGTTTTTTTTGAAGTAAGTATAGTTGATATACAATATTGTATTAGTTTCAGGTGTAGAGCACAGTGATTCAGTATTCTTGCAGATTATATTGCATTACAGGTTATTACAAGGTAATGGGTATAATTCCCTGTGCTATGCAGTAAATCCAAGTTGCTTATCTATTGTACATGTAATAGTTTGTATTTGTTAATCCCATTCCCCTAATTTCTCCTTCCCTTCTCTCCCCTTTGGTAACCACTGGTTTGATTTCTGTGTCTGTGGGTCTGTTTCTGTTTTGCATATACCCACATCCAAGCACAGAGGATCTCAAGAAACTTTTCTCCGATGAGGGACAGACGCCAGCTCTAATCCCAGCGAAGACTGTCTCTCACCCACGTGACCGCGCTAACTTGCGCTCCTCAGGAGCGCCGCTCAGACGCGTGATCCCTGCAGATAATAAGCCCACTTTAAAAAATTCCTCTTTACCTGTTTTCAGGGTAAAACCTTGTTTGGAACTTCAGCTGATGCTCTTGGGAGTCCTGGCACGTGGCCTGTGTATCTCAGCATCTATATTCTCAGCTTTAGAGGATGCACAGCAGCTCTGTCTTCCGGAATGTAGACCCAATGGACACGTGTCTGGACACAGGTCAGTTCCGTTCTGTTTTGTTTTAAAGTAAAACCACCAGCGCCTTCCCCTCAGGTCACGCCTGGCATCAGAGAGCTGGACGTTCATCTTGACCCGTGGGCTCCTCCATCCTAGGGGTCGCCCCGTCTCCGAGCGCTTACTTGGTGCCCTAACTTAGCAGAGGTACCCGCCCTTGATTGTCAGGCGACTGACCCCGTGGATGAGCGTCCCAGGGGAACCTCTGCGCTCCCCGTCCCTTCTGCAATAGCTGACAGCACGACAGCCCCTTTAGAGATCTCCTTGAAAGAAATTACATTCCAATTTTCTTTTAAGTACTAGTTTGTTTAGAGCAGGTGAGCATTAATGATTTATGCGGTGGTTTCTGCACTTTAGCCCTGACCTCACGTCATCCAAACGAGCTGGTTTTATCAACATCGGTGACGACAGTGAATTGCCATCCGAGGGCAGCTGAACTATTTATTAAAAGCAGTAGCCCCTTCCCCTAGATGGCTGAGCTGACGCGGAAAAGGCACAGGCAAACCCAGTCCTGCCTGACCTCAGCGCCTGCAGCAGGGACACGCCTGGCGATACGGTAACTCTCTGCCCCAGATCCCTTCCCACCACCTGGCAAAGCTGCCCTCCTGCCTTTCAGAATCTCACCTCTTGGCTACAGCATGGCTGCTGTGTGCAGCAGCCTTCACCGTTGTCGCCAAGAACCTGGTGAGATGATTGCAGGGAGGGGAGCCCAGCCCGGGTTACTGGGTTTTTCTACAATGAAGCAAGGCTGTCACGTTTTAATTTTGCTTACTTATGGCCTTTCTGGGTTACTTAGTGAGACGACAGAAATCCATACGGAAGCAGCCAGTTCTCTGCTGCACAGGAAAGTGTGTGGGTCCCGGGACAGAGGAGAGAGGCGGTCAGAGAAGAGAGAGGACGGCTGAGCTGGAGGCAGAGAGAAGAGGAGGCGGGGGAGCAGGAGCAGCTGAAAGAACCCCAGCTCCGCTCTCTCGTCCCAGAGCTACCCCACCCTTGAGCCCCTGATTCCAGCCCCAGGGGAGCTGGAGCTGGGCTGTGTCTCTGCAACTCAAAGGGCGATGCAGGCTCCCGGCGAGCTGCTGGCCGCGGAGGAGGGGGGCGGGCCCGGATGCCGGCCAGCTCTGCCTCAGCATCAGACTTGTCAGGACAGGTGGCCGCGCCCGCTCCGTGGCCGAGGGGCGGCCGGCGAGGGAGGGGTGGGGACCCCGCTGCTGTTGCTGCGCGTGGCTTTTTCAGACACAGCCCCCGAGACACAGCTGGTGCCGCGAAGCCACCAACCAGTTCACAGCTCTTGCCTCTGCAGATCCAAAGGCCGCCCTGCTCACCCACCTCTAGCAGATCTTTCCATTTTTGGAAAGAAAGCAGACGGGCCTGGTCCTCCCCTTTGCGACAGGCTGGTTCACCCCCGGCTCTCACACTTGGAGCCTTTGTCTTCAGCCAGGGTCCTTATCTCAGTGCCTTCAGCACTTTCAGGGCCCACCTGGAAGCCTTCAGGCTCAGCTGGACCCCCTCAAGGGCAAGGAGGTTCCCCATAAAGCAGAGGTGTAGGAATTGGCCGAGGAAAAAAAACATTCCCAGCTAATGAGAAACAATCTGTGTGTATTTCTAAAACAAACCGAAAATGTACCCTTGAAGAGCTTCCAGACCTGGAAGTGCAAAGAAAAAACAGGCAGGCCGCGAGCACTTAGCAACACAGCCTCCCATTCACAGGTAAGTGCGTGGCAGCTCTGTCCACGCTGCTGCCCACTTACAGAGGAAACCAAAACACCCAGGAAATTGCAAACTCCACACAAAACACACCGAGCTCACTTCCCTGGAACTGATCAGGGAGAAACCTGGAATTTTATTTCTAACAAGGCAACTAAATGTTAGCATATTACAGGCCATTATTAATAGCAATCGTAGTATTAATACTCTACCTTATATAGTATTTTCCTCTTTTCAAGCTGTTTTTATGAGAGGGCCCTAGATCACAGTGATCTTGGGATGTAGGACAGCAGATGCATCTAATTTTATAAATGTTGTTTTATAATGTGAGAAAACTTAAAAGGAGAGAAGTTAACTACTTTGTGGATATGCTATAAAATAAAATAGTGAAATTCCTAATTATTTTAAGGCCACTGTGCAGATAAATTGCTTAAATATGTGTGAAAAATAGATCTTTATAGATTGTTCTAGTAATTTCCATAAGAACTGCTGCAAGTATATAGAAATTAAAAATGGGACTGGATTAATAGTTGCATAGTAACTTGCTCTGGGACTTTTAATCTTGATTTTCTTTTTTTCTTCCATGTAATTATACTGCAACATGAGGATAAATACACTCATTTTGGTTACAATTATCTACCTCAAAGGAAGCAAATACAGTATCTTTCAAAGTGTAATTTTCTACTTTTTAAAGAGATTTCGCCAAGGACAGGTTCCCAGCGCTATGCCTTTAAGTAGTCGGCACATTAACTCCTGAAACTTCAGGTATGCAGTGTTGCAGAAGGGAGATTACACTTGCCTTTGTAAAGTATATGTATTTAAAAGGCAACGTTCCTGAATTAGCTCAACCCTCAATTACTTCTAATAACTTTTCATATAAAAACAAGAGTTTCAAAAACAGCTTTAGGCTAACCCTTGCATCTGGAGGGGCTGTCCACTCACGTGGGAACAGCGGCCGCGGGAAATCAGCGGCACAGTCGCTACCACGGAGATGGGTCCCTGGTGCTGTGGCTACTCACGTCCGGGCCGGTTAGGAGATAGTCCGGCTGGAGTCTGGACTTGCCACACTGATGCTGGAGGGAAGGTGAGTGAGAGCCAGGGGTCGGGGTGGGGGGTGCAGCTCTGGGCCCGGTCAGGGGGCCTGAGGCCAAGCACAAAGAAACCTGTGCCTTTGAGCCACAGGGGCCACAAAGCACATGGGAGCAGGAGAGGGGGCGGGGTCTATCAAAGGGGGAGGGGCTTCTGATTTTGTTTTCCAATCACTTTTCATTAGCAGGTTGGTTTTGTTGGTTTTCTGTTGGGAATTTAAATTCTAGGAAAACAATTTGCGATTCTCTGTCCAGAAACCAATCTGTTCAGCTGGGGGCTGTGGAGTGTTCGCCTCTGAACCATGGCTGGAAAGGCCCCTCAGCCGGCAGGCCTGGCTCCTCTCAGCCACCAGGCAGAGGACGCTTTTTTTGTTTGTTTCTAATTAATCTCTCTCTCGCTCTCTTTTTTTTTTTTTTTCTTAATTGAAGTAGAGTTGATTTACAATGTTGTGTTAGTTTCTGTTGTACAGCAAAGTGACTCAGTTATACACACACATATATATATTCTTTTCCACCATGATTTATCCCAGGATATTGAATATAGTTCCCTGGGCTCTACAGTAGGACCTTGTTGTTTATCCAGAGGGTGGCTTTTTATAGCCAGGCTAACTCCTCAGGGGCTTATCAGTGAGACAAAAATAACCCCTGAAAACACAGGTCTGGACCAGTGGTTTCGTTGGTGCTGGTGTGAACATGTCCTTTGAAAATGAACAATCTCTTAAAGTTGTAGTGAAGTTCCTCTGGCCACCGCAGACAGCGGCTACAGCCAGCGTGGTCACAGAGGGAACATTCTAGAACTGGTCCATGGGTCTTTCTTCCCTTCCTCCCTTCCTGGCACCAGTCAGCGCAGAAGTCAGTTAATTGTTGAAAACAAGCTGACCATAATCTCAACTCTCATTTAATCCATGTTCTATCATAAAAGTGTAATGCATTTTAGGGTGAAAATGGCGATTCAGCTTTTATAGTTCTTTTTCTGGCATTCAGAACCATTTTCTTCTCTTTTAAATGTGCTCATTCTGATGAATGAAACAAGTTGGAGGGATTAAACCTGGTAAAAGCTTGAGTTTTTGTGTGCGTGTGTTTCGGTTTTCTTTTCTCTGTTTTAGGTATTGGTTTATTTTAGCTTCTGAATTCTCAGGAGATTGTTACACAGGAGACTGTTACACATATAATCCAGCGTGCAAAATTATGCTAAGCTGACTGGCAGATACAAAACAGAATTTGTGGTGTTTCCTAAAGATCATTTGTTTGTGTGAAAAATATTCAAATATTTAATAAGTTTGGTGGAGATCAGTAAGGCAATCTAGGTGCCTGGTTTGGGCACCTTTTCTCCCTTATCCTAGTAATAAACATGTTTTCACAAGGTCTATGTGGTTACTCTTCTCTGATGGACACCTTAACTCACTTTGGGGGGGTCTCTGTTACTCTGTGGGGGAGGGTGACCTGAGACCCTAGCGGGGGGCCCTGTGGCCCATCTTTAGTGCTGGACACGGCCAGGGTTTGGCTCTGGGGCGCCGACGCGGCGTGGCAGGAGCTGCTGCGAGTCTTTGAGCCGGTGCCACACGGCGCATCCCTCGGGCGAGCACAGACCTCACAGAGCTGTGTCCGCCGTGGTCTGGGGCGGCTGGGACCCGGCAGGCGTGTGCCTTGCTCTGTGAGGAGGAGCCCTCGGAGAACCTCCGGGGCCTGTGAGAGCAGAAGCTGCATCCCAGGAAGGATGGGGCCACCCAGGACCCCAGAGGGCTGCCCACTTCGGCAGAGACCCCCTGCCCAGAGCAGGTGGCCTGTGAATTCCTGCACAAGCTGGGAGCGGTCATCCAGACGGGATCCGACTGAGCCCAGACAGGACTCTCGGGGGTGAGAGCCAGTTACTGGGCTTGAAACACTTTGGGGGGGTGTCAGGTTGAACAATACAAACCCAGAAGGAGCTCAGCACGGGGTGGGGCCCCTGCCAGCAAGCTGGGGCCCCGGCAGCACAGGGGAGGGGCCCAGCCCCACCTGCACCCCACCTGCCCCGTGGACACACCCCCTCTGCCTCTAGGCACCGACAACAGCTCTGGGGACCCGGCGCCGGGCCTCTGCCCCCCAGGCTGTATCCTGTGCCGCGCTCTGGGCTTGCGGGCGCGGGTCGGGTGGGTTTGCAGTAGCATTGCCTGCACTCCAGCCCTGCAGTGGAACCAATAAAAGCGTCTCAAGTGACAACAGCAACAATGACAAAAAAACAGAATCATGAAAGGAGAGGATACACTCTCAGAAGAAGAGGAAAGAAGACGGGAAGGATGAGAAGAAAAGCAAGTGATCCGGAGGGCTGATTGACTGGGGAGAATAAGTCTGTAAATACAGAGAATTCCAAAAAGAGAAAATAGACCAGACGGACTACGAATTACAGAAATGATGGAGGAAGACTTGGAGAGTTCAGCCTGGACCGGAGGAGCCGCCCGGGCGGTTTGGCCGTGTCAGGGCTTCTTGCCCGCACGGTGTTGCGGGTCCTTCTTTGACTCCCAGAGGTGCTCCGACAGGAGGGCGTGGGCACTGCCACTTCCCCATGCCTGGAGACCTCAGCTCATCAAGCAGGCCTGCGGGTCCGTGTCGCTTCTTCCAGGAAGCCCACCGTCCGTGCCCCCTGCTTGGCCACTCGCATCCAGTGACGGCAGTTGTTAGGTGGGAGCAGAGGAAATTGATTGCTGGAGATCGCATTTGTTGAATGGCTGAGTATCAGGAATTTCCTCTGCTTGGCTTCTTCCCCTTTGGAACACACTGTTGGATTCCAATAAAATCAGACTTTATTGGGTTCCTTTCTGAGGTCCGGATACAGGCTCTAAAGGCTGAGGGACCAAGTCACTTTATACTCCGATGTGTCTCAAACACCGCTGTGAGCTATGTATTCGTGAAATGAATATTTATTATGAACATCCTCGAAATGGCCTGCAAGATCCTGCGTGACCTGCCAGTCAGGGGCCACAGAACACTCTGCATTTAAGTGGGACCACGCGACCAGTTCTGCGCAGTGGACCTAGACGTTAACAAAGGCTACTGCCAGGCGTGGCTGGTAAAACTTCCCGAAGCTTTTCCCTATGCTCTCTTTGCCCCATTGCCAGCTGGAGGCTGAGACCCCGGCAAACTGCAAGGCTCATGAGTTGAATAGGGCAGAGCCTCTGAGTCTGGGCTTCTTGTGGCTGGTGCCACCACCCTGCAGCTGTGAACTGTTCCTTAGGTGAGTGGAAATAAGTTTTTATCACACGAAAATAAGTTTTTATGACGTTTTGGAGGTTTCCTGTCAAAGTAGCTTGTTGTTACCTCAACTTACATAACGGGTAGATAATGCTGTGTTCTGCAATTCGCTTCTACAGGCCAGTTAAAATCCAGTAGTGGGATATTTATCTTCCAAATCGCCTCAGAAAATAACAACAAACTAAAAAAACTATATAAAAACAGAAATATTAGGGAATTCCCTGGCGGTCCAGTGGTTAGGACTCTGTGCTCTCACTGAGGGCCCGTGTTCAATCCCTGGTTGGGGAAATAAGTTCCCACAAGCTGTGAGGTGTGACAAAATCAACCAACCAACCAACCAACCAACCAACCAAAAAACAGAAATATTAAATAAATCAGTCAACAGAAAAGGGAAGAAACAAAGATATTGGAAGCAAGGCCAAGCGTAAATACCGGGGAGATGATTTTAAGCATCGCAAACTTCCCATCTGAATGAACTGTATCCCAGCAGGGGTTAAACACAGCCAGTGTAGCAGAGGCAGATCTGAAATAGAAAAAAAGAGAAGCCTTTAAAGAAAATGCTGGGCGGAGATACTGCAGCAACCTGCTCAAAAGGGAAATGGCAATCGCATATCAATGCGTTCGTGGCTAGAAGCTCTTGTTTTGTTTCTCTGCTCACCAGCTGATGGACGTTTGGGTTGCTTCCACTTTTGGTTTTTGTGAACAGCACTGCTGTTCTGAACACTTCCTACACATCATTGTGTGGCCACTTGGTTTCATCTCCCTTGAGTCAACACCTCGGGGTAGAACTGCTGGGACCTGTGGTAAATTTTATATTGGACCTTGAAGGAACCTACTCCCCGTGTTGAGCTGTCCAATCTACGGCATGGAACGCTTCTCCATTTTCAAAGATCTTTCCATTCTCTCAGCAACATTTTGTTATTTCCAGTATACAAGCTGGAAATAATTCTTCTTTTCTTGAATTTTTTGTCTGAGTATTTTATCAGTTTTGATGCAATCATGAGAGGAATTTTCTTTACTTTTCATGGGTTCAAGGCAAGTATATAGAAACAATTGGTTTTCTGTTTTGAGCTAGTATGTTGCTACCACGCTGATCTCCTCTATTAGTGCCAGTAGAATTTTTTGTAAACTTCTTAGAATTTTCCACATGTAGCATTTTGTCATCTGGGAATAAAGGCAATTTTTTTCTTTTTCCTTTCTCATGAGGATGTCTTTATTTCTTTTTCTTGCCTGGTTGTACTGGTTAGACCCTCTGGTATAATATTGAATAGAAATTGTAAGAATGGACATCCTTGCCTTGTTTCCAGTTTTAGAGAGAAAAGTATTCAGTCTTTCACTACTGAATTTAGGTTAATGACTTATATTTTTTGGTAGATGTCCTTTTTTTTGTTGTTGTTGGTACGCGGGGCTCTCACTGTTGTGGCCTCTCCCGTTGCGGAGCACAGGCTCCGGACGCGCAGGCGCAGCGGCCACGGCTCACGGGCCCAGCCGCTCCGCGGCACGTGGGATCTTCCCGGACCGGGGCACGAACCCGTGTCCCCCGCATCGGCAGGCGGATTCTCAACCACTGCGCCACCAGGGAAGCCCTGGTAGATGTCCTTTATTAGGAAGTTTCCATCTGTTTCTAACTTTGACTAGTTTTAATGATAAATGGGAGTTGAATTTTGTCAAATGCATTTCTTGCATCAATTCAGATGATCATATATTTCCCCCTCATTATGCTGTTAATAGAATTTATTAAATTAATTTATTTTGGCTATGAAACCATTTTGTATTCCTGGATAAATTCCTGCTTGTGGTGTGTAAGCCTTCCTTTTATGCTGCTGAGTCTGGTTCACTAATATTTTGTTGAGAATCTCTGTATCTATGCTCATGACAGGTGTTGGTCTGAAGCTTTCTTTCCCTGTCGTGTCTTTAACTGGCTTTGGCATCAGGATAGTACTGGTCTCATAGAATTAACTGGGAAATACTTCCTCACCCTTTATCTTCTGGAAGAGTTTAGAAAGGATCAATATTACTCTTCCTTCAAAAGTTTGAAACAATTACTAAAGTAAAGCCAGTAAGTGAGGACTTTCCTTCACGTGAGGGTTTGTTTTGAAGATTTTAAAAAAATGATTGATGTATAGTTGATTTACAATGTTGTGTTGGTTTCAGGTATATAGCACAGTGATTCAGTTATGCATATAATATGTGTATATATGTGTGTGTGTGTATTCTTTTTTAGATTCTTTTCCATTATAGGTTATTACAAGATGCTGAGTATAGTTCCCTGTGCTATACAGCAGGTCCTTGTTGTTTACTTATTTTATATATAGTAGTACGTATTTGTTAATCCCAAATTCCTAATTTAGCCCTCCACTCCCCGCTTCGCCTATGTAACCATAAGTTTGTTTTCTATGTCTATGAGTCTCTTCCTGTTTTGTCAATAAGTTCATTTGTATCATTTTTTTTCTTAGATTTCACATATAAGTGATATCATATGGTATTTGTCTTTCTCTTTCTGGCTTATTTCACTTAATTTGATAATCTCTAGAACCATCCATGTTGCCGTAAATGGCATTATCTCATTCTTTTTTATGGCTGAGTAGTATTCCACTGTGTATATGCACACCACATCTTCTTTATCCATTCCTCCGTTGATGGACTTAGGTTGCTTCCATGTCTTGGCTATTGTAAATAGCGCCGCTATGAACATTGGGGTGAATGTATAAGATTTTTTTAGAGCAGTTTTATCTTCACAGCAAAATTGAGAATAAGGCTCAGAGAGTTCCCATATGCCCTCTGACTCCACATATGCACAGCCTCCCCATTTCAACGTCCCCCACTCAAGTAGCACGTTTGTTACAACTGGTGAACCTACATTGACACATCATAATCACCCAGAGCCCAGAGTTTACCTTAGAGTTCAACATTGCTGTTGCACATGCTATGGGTTTGGACAAAAGTATAATGTGTGCTCACAATTGTAGTACGATTCAGGGTAGTTTCACTGCCTAAAAATCCTCTGTGCTCCTTTCTCTCCTCAAACTCTGCCAAACACTGATCCTTTTATGATTTCCATCATGTCACACTTATGAATCAGATAGTATGTAACTTTTTCAGACTGGCTTCTTTTACTTAGTAACATGCATTTAAGTTTTCCCCATGTCTTTTCATGGCTGACAGCTCATTTCTTTTCATCTTGCAATGATATACTCTGGATGGACCAGTTTGTTTATACGTTCACCTGCTGAAAAACATCTTGGTTGTTTCCAAGTTTTGGCAGTTTTGAATAAAGCTGCTGTAAACCTCCGTATGCAGGTTTTTGTGTGGACCTCACCAAAGTGTCTTCCAAAGTGGCTGCACCATTTTCATTCCCACCAGCTACTAAGGAGAGTTCCTGTTGCTTCACATCCTCCCCAGCATTTGGTGCTGACAGTGTTCTGGATTTTGGCCATTCTAACAGGCATGAAGTGGTATGTCATTGTTGATTTAACTTGCATTTCCCTGAGGACATATGAAGTGGAGCATCTTTTCAAATGCTTCATTTGCCATCTGAATATCTTCTTTGGTAAAGTGTCTGTTAAGGTCTTTGGTCCATTTTTAAACTGGGTTGTATTTCTTATTGCTGAGTTTTATGAATGCTTTGTATATTTTGGATGAAAGTCCTTTATCAGGTGTGTCTTTTGCAAATATTTGCTCCCAGTCTCTGGCTTTTCTTCTTCTCTTAACTCTTCTTTTGCAGAGCAGAACAGAAGTTCTTAATTTTAATGAAGTCCAGCTCATCAATTCTTCTCTTTCATGGATTGTGATTTTGATGTTGTATCTAGAAAGCCATTACCAAACCCAAGGTCATCTGGGTTTTCTCTTGTGCTATCTTCTGGGTGTTTTACATGTAGTTCTACGATCCATTTTGAGTTAATTTTTGTGAAGGGTGCAAGGTCTGTTTTTTTTCATGTGGATGTTCAGTTGCTCCAGCACCATTTGTTGAAAACCATCTTTGCTCCATTGTGTTGCCCTTTGCTCCTTTGTCAAAGATCAGTTGACTCTATTTATGTGGGTCTATTTCTGCTGCACTGACCTATTTGTCTATTCTTTCACCAATACCTCACTGTTTAGATTACTATAGCTTCACAGTAAGTCTTTAAGTCAGGTGGTGTCAGTCCTCCAATTTTTTTCTTTTTCCTTAATATTTTGTTAAATATTCTGAATCTTCTGGAAATACTTCTAATTACTTGTAATATGTAATATATCTATTCCTATTTCTTCTTCCTTCATGAATCATTTTGGTAATAAATATCTTTCTAGGAATTTCTCTGTTTCTTCCAGTTATCTAATTTGTTGGCATAAAGTTGTTCATAATATTCCCTTTATAATTCTTTAAATTTCTGCAAGGTTGCTGGTGACATGTACTCTTTTATTCCTGCTTTTAGTAATGTGTGTTCTCTCTCTTTTCTCTTCATTAGTATAAATAAAGATTTGTTAAATTTTAAAAATCTTTTTAAGAAACCACTTTTGTTTTCATTGATTACCTCTATTTTTTTCTGTTTTGATTGAGTTTTCACTCTAATCTTTATTATTTGCTTCCTCTGCTTGCTTTGGCTGAATTTGATCTTTGTTTCCTCCATAATTTTGTAAGATGGAACCTTAGGCTACTGATTTGACATTTTTTTTTTTTCCTTTTCTAATATAGACTTTGAAGCTAGGTCTAAAATTTACCTCTATGTGGTCTTTGGCTGTATCCCATAAATTTTGATACAGTGTGTTTTCATTTTTATTCATTTAAAATATTCTCTACATTCGTTTGATTCCTTGTTTGATTCATGAGTTATTTTAAAGTATTTAAAAGTTATTTAAGACTGCTATTATTTTCCAAATACCTTTGGATTCCCCAAATTTCCTTCTGTTGTTGATTTCTAATGACATTTCTAATTTCATTTTGGCCAGAAAAATACTCTGATTTTAATACTTTCAAATTAATTGAGAGTTGTTTTATGGCTTAGTAGATGGTCTATATTGAAGACTATTCTATGTGCACTTGAAAAGATTATATATTCTGATGCTGTTGGGGGGAGTGTTCCCTAGATGTTAGCTGGGTCAAGTCTCTTGATAGTGTTATTCAGGTATTTTGTATCCTTGCTGATTTTCTATCTGGTTTTCTATCAGTTATCTAGAGTAGGATATTAACATGCCCCACTATTATAATTTTAAAAAATCTTTTTAAAAAATTTATTTATTTATTTATTTTTGGCTGTGTTGGGTCTTCGTTTCTGTGCGAGGGCTTCCTCTAGTTGCGGCGAGCGGGGGCCACTCTTCATCGCGGTGCGCGTGCCTCTCACTGTCGCGGCATCTCTTGTTGCGGAGCACAGGCTCCAGACGCACAAGCTCAGTAGTTGTGCCTCACGGGCTTAGTTGCTCCACGGCCTGTGGGATCTTCCTAGACCAAGGCTCGAACCCCTGTCCCCTGCATTGGCAGGCAGATTCTCAACCACGGTGCCACCAGGGAAGCCCCCACTATTATAAATGAATTGTCAATTTCTCATTTCAGTTTTGTTAGTTTGCCTTCATGCATTTTGGGCTCTGTAATTAGTTGTGTACTGGTTTACAGTTATGTCTCTTTGGTGAACTGGACTTTTTATCATCATAATAATCTGCCTTTAGTAATGGGTTTTGTCTTAAAGTTCATTTTGTTGATATTAGTATGGATACTTTCGTTCTTATATGGCTCCCATTTGCATGGTATATGTTTTTTTCATCATTTACTTTCAAAATTTTTGTGTCTTTGAATCTAAAGTATATATTTTATATAGGATATATCATTGGATCTTGTTTTTCTTGTTGTTATTTTGTTTTGAATCCAGTTAAACAATCAGGCTTCTGAATGGAGTGTTTAATCCATTTATAGTTAATGGATTTATTAATATGGTTGAATTTATTTGTGCGATTTTGTTACTTGTTTCCTTTACTTCCATGTCCTTTTTGTTCCCGTTCTTCCTTTACTGCTTTTTTTTTTGGTGTTTAAAAACAATTTTATAATGAACAATTTTCATTCTTTTTTAATGTTGCTTTCTTGGAGAAACACTGTACTAGGGATTACAATATACATATTTACTTATCACAGTCTACTTCATGTTAATAGTGCCTTTACTTTGACAAAATATAAATTCTTTCTACTCCAATATAGCTTCATCCCCTTACTTTTTTGTGCTATTATGAGCCTATGTATTATATCTATATATGCTATAAGCCCAACAGTACAGTTTTCTAATTATTGTCTTAAGTTATCGTATTTCAAATAACTTAAGGGAACATTAGAAAAAATATATTTGTACTGTCCTTATATTTACTGACATAAGAGTTTTAATGGTGTGCTTGGTTTCTTCATGTGCATTCAGGTTACCTTGTGGTGTCATTTTGTTTCAGTCTGAACAATTTCCTTTAGTATTGCTTTTAAGACAGGTATGCTAGCAGCAAATTCTTTCAGTATTTCTTTACCTGGGAAAGAACTTTTTTTTCTTACTCTGAAGAATATTTTTGCTGATTATAGAGTTCTTGGTGACAGGCCTATTTTTTTCTTTTAGCAACTTTAATGTTATCCCAATAGCTCCTTGCATGCCTTCTTCCTTATGGGAAGTTAGCCGTTAGTCTCATTACAGTTTTCTTGTACATGGTGAGATGTTTTTCCCTTACCCCTTTCAAGATTTTCTCTTTGTTTTTTGTATCCAACAGTTTTACTATGTTGTGTCTAAGTGTGCATCTCTTTGTGTTTATCTTATTTAGAATCTGTTGAGCATCTCGGGTGTCAAAATTTTTCATCAAATTTGGGAAGTTTTCAGCTATTATTTCCTCAAGAATTTTTCTGCCATTTTCCACTCTTTATGAGTCCCATTTAACCTATATTGGTATATTTGATAAAGTCCCATGTGTCTCTGTTTATTTTTCTCATTCTCTTTCAATTTTGCTCTTCACATTGAGTATTTTCTTTGGATCTACTTTTAGGTTTGCTGAGTCATTGTCCTGACAGTCCAAATACTCTTTTGATTTTTCATTTGGCTATTGGGCTTTTCAACTCCAGAATTTCCATTTGATTCTTTTAAATAATCTCTAACTATTTCTTGATATTCTCTAGTTGACATGTTGTTCTCACTATGTTTTCGTTTAATTTAAAAACTGATTTTCTCAATTCTTTGAACATATTTATAATATCAGTAGGTACTTTGAGGTCTTTGGTTAGTTTTAATACCTGGGTCCTCTCAGAGAAGCTTCTACTGACTGCTTCCTCTTTTTTTCTTTTTAGCTTCTTTATTAGAGTATAATTGCTTTACAATAGCGTGTTAGTTTCTGCTGTATGACAAAATGAACCAGCTACACATATACATATATCTCCATTATCTCCTCCCTCTTACGTCTCCCTCCCACCTCTCTAGGTGGAAACATATCACCAAGCTGATCTCTCTGTGCTATGCAGCTGCTTCCCACTATCTATTTAAAATTTGGTAGTGTATAAATGTCCATGCCACTTTCTCACTTCGTTCCAGCTTACCCTTCCCTGTCCCTGTGTCCTCAAGTCCATTCTCTATATCTGCGTCTTTATTCCTGTCCTGCCCCTAGGTTCATCAGAACCATTTTATTTTATTTTTTTAGATCCCATATATATGTTTTAGCATACAGTATTTGTTCTTCTCTTTCTGACTTATTTCACTCTGTATGACAGTCTCTAGGTCCATCCACCTCACTACAAATAACTCAATTTCATTGCTTTTTATGGCTGTGTAATATTCCATTGTATATATATGTCACATCTTTATCCATTCATCTGTCAGTAGACACTTAGGTTGTTTCCATATCCTGGCTATTGTAGATAGAGCTGCAATGAACATTGTGGTACATGACTCTTTTTGAATTATGGTTTTCTCAGGGTATATGCCCAGCACTGGGATTGCTGGGTCCTATGGTAGTTCTATTTTTATTTTTTTAAGGAACCTCCATACTGTTCTCCATAGTGGCTGTATCAATTTACATTCCCACCAATAGGGCAAGAGGATTCCCTTTTCTCCACACCCTCCACACATCCTCTTCCAGCATTTATTGTTTGTAGGTTTTTTGATGATGGCCATTCTGACGGGTGTGAGATGATACCTCATTGTCATTTTGATTTGCATTTCTCTAATTATTAATAATGTTGAGCATCCTTTCATGTGTTTGTTGGCAATCTGTATATCTTCTTTGGAGATATGTCTATTTAGGTCTTCTGCCCATTTTTGGATTGGGTTGTTTGTTTTTTAGTATTGAGCTGCATGGGCTGCTAGAATATTTTTGAGATTAATCCTTTGTCAGTTGTTTTATTAGCAAATATTTTCTCCCATTCTGAGGGTTGTCTTTTCGTCTTGTTTATGGTTTCCTTTACTGTGCAAAAGCTTTTAAGTTTCATTAGGTCCCATTTGTTTATTTTTCTTTTTATTTCCATTTCTCTAGGAGCTGAGTCAGAAAGGATCTTGCTGTGATTTATGTCATAGAGTGTTCTGCCTGTGTTTTCCTCTAAGAGTTTGAGAGTGTCTGGCCTTACATTTAGGTCTTTAATCCATTTTGAATTTATTTTTGTGTATGTTGTTTGGGAGTGTTCTAATTTCATTCTTTTACATGTAGCTGTCCAGTTTTCCCAGCACCACTTATTGAAGAGACTGTCTTTTCTCCATTGTATATTTTTGCCTCTTTATCAAAGATAGTGTGACCATATGTGAGTGGGTTTATCTCTGGGCTTTCTATCCTGTTCCATTGATCTATATTTCTGTTTTTCTGCCAGTACCATATTGTCTTGATTACTGTAGCTTTGTAGTATAGTCTGAAGTCAGGGAGCCTGATTCCTCCAGCTCCGTTTTCCTTTCTCAAGATTGCTTTGGCTATTCGGGACCTCCTGTGTTTCCATATAAATTGTGAAATTTTTTGTTCTAGTTCTGTGAAAAATGCCATTAGTAGTTTGATAGGGATTTCATTGAATCTGTAGATTGCTTTGGGTAGCATAGTCATTTTCACAATGTTGATTCTTCCAATCCCAGAACATGGTATATCTCTCCATCTATTCGTATCATCTTTAATTTCTTTCATCAGTGTCTTATAGTTTTTTGCATACAGGTCTTTTGTCTCCCTAGGTAGGTTTACTCCTAGATATTTTATTCTTTTTGTTGCAGTGGTAAATGGGAGTGTTTCTCTTTCAGATTTTTCATCATTAGTGTATAGGAATGCAAGAGATACCTGTGCATTAATTTTGTATCCTGCTAGTTTACCAAATTCATTGATTAGCTCTAGTAGTTTTCTGGTAGCATTATGTTTCTCTTTGTATAGTATCCTGTCATCTGCAAACAGTGACAGTTTTACTTCTACCTTTCCGATTTGGATTCCTTTTATTTCTTTTTCTTCTCTGATTGCTGTGGCTAAAACTTCCAAAACTATTTTGAATGATAGTGGTGAGAGTGGACAACCTTGTCTTCTTCCTGATCTTAGTGGAAATGTTTTCAGTTTTTCACCATTGAGAACGATGTTGGCTGTGGGTTTCTTATATATATAGTCTTTATTATGTTGAGGTAAGTTCCCTCTATGCCTACTTTCTGGAGAGTTTTTGTCATAAATGGGTGTTGAATTTTGTTGAAAGGTTTTTCTGCATCTATTGAGATGATCATATGTTTTTTCTCCTTCAACTTGTTAATATGGTGTATCACATTGATTGGTTTGCATATATTGAAGAATCCTTGCATTCCTGGGATAAACCCCACTTCATCATGGTGTATGATCCTTTTAATGTGCTGTTGGATTCTGTTAGCTAGTATTTTGTTGAGGATTTTTGCATCTATGTTCATCAGTGATATTGGCCTGTAGTTTTCTTTTTTTGTGACATCTTTGTCTGGTTTTGGTATGAGGGTGATGGTGGCCTCGTAGAAGGAGTTTGGGGGTGTTCCTCCCTCTGCTATATTTTGGAAGAGTTTGAGAAGGGTAGGTGTTAGCTCTTCTCTAAATGTTTGATAGAATTCGCCTGTGTAGCCGTCGGGTCCTGGGGTTTTGTTTGTTGCAAGATTTTAAATCACAGTCTGAATTTCAGTGCTTGTGATTGGTCTGTTTATATTGTCTATTTCTTCCTGTTTCAGTCTTGGAATGTGCATTTCTAAGAATTTGTCCATTTCTTTCAGGTTGTCCATTTTACTGTCATATAGTTGCTTGTAGTAATCTCTCATTATCCTTTGTATTTCTGCAGTGTCAGTTGTTACTTCTTTTTCATTTCTAATCGAATTGATTTGAGTCTTCTCTCTTTTTCTTGATGAGTTTGGCTAATGGTTTATCAAACTTGTTTATATTCTCAAAGAAGCAGCTTTTAGTTTTTTTGATCTTTGCTATAGTTTCCTTCCTGTCTTTGTCATTTATTTCTGATCTGATTTTTATGATTTCTTTCTGCTACTCCCTTCTGGCTTGCAGAGTTTCTGCTGAAAGATCAGCTGTTAACCTTCTGGGGATTCCCTTGTATATTTTTTGTTGTTTTTTCCTTGCTGCTTTTAATATTTTTTCTTTGTATTTAATTTTTGATAGTTTGATTAATATGTGTCTTGGCATGTTTCTCCTTGGTTTTATCCTGTATGGGACTCTGTGCTTCCTGGACTTGGTTGACTATTTCCTTTCCATGTTAGGGAAGTTTTCAACTATATTCTCTTCAAATATTTTCTCAGTCCCTTTCTTTTTCTCTTCTTCTGCTGGGACCCCTATAATTCGAGTCTTGGTGTGTTTAATGTTGTCCCAGAGGTCTCTGAGACTGTCTTCAATTCTTTTCATTCTTTTTTCTCTATCCTGCTCTGTGGTAGTTATTTCCACTATTTTATCTTCCAGGTCACTTAGCTATTCTTCTGCCTCAGTTATTCTGCTATTG
The DNA here is from genome assembly GCF_026419965.1 of Kogia breviceps. Classification (NCBI taxonomy): domain Eukaryota; kingdom Metazoa; phylum Chordata; class Mammalia; order Artiodactyla; family Physeteridae; genus Kogia; species Kogia breviceps. The sequence continues at coordinate 1,298,214 of NC_081313.1, forward strand.
ATTACTTCTGGAGAATTTTTAATTTCATTTATTGTGTTGTTCATCATTGCTTATTTCCTCTTTAGTTCTTCTAGGTCCTTGCATTTTCTCTAGTCTATTTCCACAATTTTGGATCATCTTCACTATCATTATTCTGAATTATTTTTCAGGTACACTGCCTATTTCCTCTTCATTTGTTAGGTCTGGTGGGTTTTTATCTTGCTCCTTCATCTGCTGTGTGCTTTTCTGTCTTCTCATTTTGCTCAGCTTACTGTGTTTGGGGTCTCCTTTTTGCAGGCTGCAGGTTCATAGTTCCCAGTGTTCTTGGTGTCTTCTCCCAGTGCTTAAGGTTTCTTCAGTGGGTTGTGTAGGTTTCCTGGTGGAGGGGACTGGTGCCTGTGTTCTGGTGGATGAGGCTGGATCTTGTCTTTCTGGTGGGCAGGACTGTGTCCAGTGGTGTGTTTTGGGGTGTCGGTGGCCTTATTATGATTTTAGGCAGCCTCTCTGCTAATGGTTGGGTTTGTGTTCCTGTCTTGCTAGTTGTTTGGCGTAGGGTGTCCAGCACTGTAGCTTGCTGATCGTTGAGTGGAGCTGGGTCTTAGTGTTGAGATGGAGATCTCTGGGAGAGCTTCTGCTGTTTGATATTATGTGGAGCCAGGATGTCTCTGGTGGACCAATGTCGTGAACTCGGCTCTCCCACCTCAGAGGCTCAGGCCTGACACCTGGCCGGAACACCAAGACCCTGTGAGCCACACGGCCAAATCCATCTGGACTCCCTGAGGAGGCTGATGTGCTCAAGAGGCCTGTGCTGGTACCAAGGCTCTGGATCCCCGTAGAGTTCAGGTGAAGGAGAGGAATCTGCTTTGCTCTCTTCATTGGTCAGCCATAACTGTCAGTGAAAAAAACATGCACAACCTACAAGTTGAGAGTTATGTTTCATTCAGCAGGAATTTTTAGGACTTCAAGCCTGGGAGGCAGCAACTCCAGTAACCCTGAGAGAACTGTTCTCCTGACTGCTTCTTTATCCTTTGTGTGGATCACATGTTCCTGTTTCATCCCATGTCTTCAAATGTTTGTTACACTTGATATTTTAGGTGATATTTTTGCAGCAACTCTGGGTTATGATTGCCCCTCCCTGGGAGATGTTGTTGCTGCTGGTTTTGTTTGTTGTTTGGTGACTTGCCTAGACTAATTCTGTAAATTGTTTCTTTGAAGTGTGTGGCCACTGATACCTTTGTTCCGTTTGTTTTTTCTTTTAAATTCTTGTTTTTCTATTTAAACCTGGTTTTGCAGGGATCAATTTTGGTCATCACAGCTTAGTAGTGAAACAAGGACTGGTCAGAGTTTGTGCTAAAATACCTTGAGTTAGTATCGTTTCTGTCCTGTCTGTGAGTTGAGTAATGCATTTAAAAATGGGGCAGTTATAGAACTTGCTGTAATGTTCGCCTCCTGGTGTTTTTGTTGTTTTTCGACAGAGATCACTTTCTATTCAACACCACACGCCATTCCAAATTAAGTTGGCCTCTCTGGCAGCCAGGTGGCTGGTTTCCACTGTCCACTCAGCACAGGAGAAAGTGAACTGCCACACTGTGGAAGCTGCATGCACGTGGGTTTGGAGGGTCCCAGTAAAAACACTGGCACCCCAGTGTTCTCACTTGAGCTTCAGTACTTCTCCTCCGATACATGCTTCTCAACTTTTGGTATGCTTTTGTTTGATTTTAAGTGTCCTGAAATAATGTTTTTCACAACACTGTCCAGTTTTGTCATCACTTTTTTGGAGAGATTTGTATAGTGTCTCACTCTACCAGGTAAGAAGTCCCACCCATCTAGGATAAAATTCAAGATTAAAAAGATGTGTTGTATTTTCTCAGTTGATATTGCCACCACAGCAGAGAGTTGGGCAGAAATGTTGATGATGCATTATTGTTTATTCTAAGTGATCTAATGTCTTTTTGATGTTATTTCTCTATGGAGTCCAATTTTATGCAAGAATCGTTCTGCAAATGTGATATTATATTTTAAACACCAAGACATAGCATATGCACAGTTTGGAATTTCTCAGGGACCACTATTATTTCATGGAGAATATGGCATTATTAGAAGTGTCACTCTGGAAACAAGCCATCAAGCAGAAGTTCTTAACACCTGTCTCCAAGATTCTCAAGGCACGTGCTAAGAATCCCGTGACATTATTTCAAAACAGGGTGATGTCTGTGTTGCCAAGAATGTTCCTGCTTAGAAGAACTGCCTGTGTCCTGTGGACACTGAGTTTGCTGCAGGTCATATGCTCCTGCCATTCAACCATCCACAGGCTGGATGCATAGTTCATCGTCGCGTTCAGAGTTCTGGACAAATACATTCTCCAGACCTACAGATGAGGAGTTGAGAGAATCAAATCAATTGCTCATCTTATCAGGGTACAATCTGAAGTCTGCAGTTTTCTCAGGAGAGCCATTCAGATTATTGCACAATCAAGCCTTGGTCATTTTACCATTGACACAGAGTTGTATGAAAAAGCTATTGTAAAACAGAAGATTCTCTAGAAGTATGGTTCTCCTTATTGATTTTATATCTGAATTCAAAAATTGTGGAAAACCAACTTCTTAGCACAGTTATTCTTAACATTTGGAGATAGAGAAACAAGTGTTAACGTTTTCATTTTCATCTTAATCCTTTTACTATACACTTATGTTCTCTTTATTTTAGAAATATCTCCTTGTTATAAAAAATTCTGAAATTATGAATGAACAAAGATGGAACTTAAAATCACCCCTAATGGCATCGCCTGGAGGCAATTCCTGTTAATATGTTAATGCATTTTCTTAAGGTTTTGTGGTGATGTGTCAATACATTTTCTTCTGTCATTTGGATTCATCTTAAACTCAGTTCACAGAATTATATTCTTTTTAAGAATCTATCACAATCTTCTACTGTTTGCAATTTTTTTTTTACTACATGCTCTGTTTCAATAACATTTTTGTTCGTGATGATTTTTAGGCTCTCTGACATTTTTAGATTAGATTCCTAAAACAGGGAATTCCTAGGTGGAAAGACAGTAATATAATCAAGGATTCTGATTGTCCAATGGCCTTCCTGAGAAACTGTCCCCATCTGCACTTCCAACACATACCTGTTTGTAGCAGCATAGTTAGTGCTGGTTGCTTTTAAAATAAACTTTACTTTTTAGAACAGTTTAGATTTACAGAAAAATTGTGAAGATATAACAGAAGGTCCCCCTATATCCCACACCCAGTTTCTCCCATTAATTCTCCTATTATTAATATTTCCTATTAGAAAGCTACATTTGCTACATTTAGTGAACCAGTATTAACACATTATTATTAACTAAAGTCCATTTATTTTATTTTATTTTTTTGCTTTGGCAAAGAAAAATAGTTTAATACTGCTGGTTTAGTAAAACCAGCTATGTCTCTCAGTTGCCAGCATTAAGCCTATACAAACATTAACTTTTTTTCTTTTTTAACATATTTATTGGAGTATAATTGCTGTACAATGGTGTGTTAGGTTCTGCTGTATAACAGAGTGAATCAGCTATACGTATACATATGTCCCCATATCTTCTCCCTCATGCATCTCCCTCCCTCCCACCCTCCCTATCGCACCCCTCTAGGTGGTCACAAAGCACCGAGCTGATCTCCCTGTGCTATGCAGCTGCTTCCCACTAGCTATCCATTTTACATTCGTTAGTGTATATATGTCCATGCCACTCTCTCACTTCATCCCAGCTTACCCTTCCCCCTCCCCGAGTCCTCAAGTCCATTCTCTACATCTGCGTCTTTATTCCTGTCCTGCCCCTAGGTTCATCAGAACCATTTTATTTTATTTTTTTAGATTCCATATATATGTTTTAGCATACAGTATTTGTTTTTCTCTTTCTGACTTATTTCACTCTGTATGACAGTCTCTAGGTCCATCCACCTCACTACAAATAACTCAATTTCATTGCTTTTTATGGCTGTATAATATTCCATTGTATATATATGTCACATCTTTATCCATTTATCTGTTGATGGACACTTAGGTTGTTTCCATGTCCTGGCTATTGTAAATAGAGCTGCAATGAACATTTTGGTACATGACTCTTTTTGAATTATGGTTTTCTCAGGGTATATGCCCAGCACTGGGATTGTTGGGTCCTATGGTAGTTCTATTTTTGTTTTTTTAAGGAACCTCCATACTGTTCTCCATAGTGGCTGTATCAATTTACATTCCCACCAACAGTGCAAGAGGATTCCCTTTTCTCCACACCCTCTCCAGCATTATTCAGATTTCCTTGGTTTTTACCTAATATTCCTTTTTCTGTCCTGGGATCCCATCTAGCACACCCTAGTCAGCATTCCTTAGCTCTGCAGCATTTCAGGAAGGATAGAGTAAAATATTATCAGTAAGTGAAAAGCTCAAGGAAAGTGTGGGTAAAAATCTCATAAATATGGCTTTAGGAAATCACTGTCATGTTAAATAGGCGTCTGGTACTGGGTCTGCACTCAGGCCAGTTTCCAGCACCTTTCGTGTGGCTGAATGGCCACCACTGGCCTCTACATCTGTCCCACAGATATTGCCCAGGACTTGAGGTGACAGGGACGCTCAGCTCTCATCTCACAGCCCTGGAGAAGACGGGCGAGAGGTGACAGTGTGTAGGGGACACGTGGTGACCTGAAGCCACGGCCTCAGGACAGAGCTGTGTCCTGTAGGTCCTGCTGCACAGCCTTGGGAAGCTGGCTCCCTCCCTGAGACTCCCTCCCCTTTCCTAGAAGAGGCAGCTTTGGGTGCCACGTTCCATACGCTCTGGTTCTGATTTTACCTTCTGTCTTCATCTCCCACTGGGCCCACACTCTTAGGCACTGGCTTCATTTACTGACTTATTTTACCAAACTTTCCAAGTGAGATAAATGCTATGAGCGAACACGATGATTTGTAGCTGTATTTTCAGCTGCTTCTCCATAGCCTGCCCTTGCTGTGAGCGGTGCATCTCCCAATCCCCTTTATCTTTGTGGTTTGATGCTTCTTCACAACTGAAAACAAAGGGAACGACATTACTGATTTCTAGAAATGACTCTTCACAAATGTGTTTTGGATTGTACTTTATCCTTGGTGTTCATCTAGGTAAGAGCAAAATGATTTGTTCTAATAAATTATCAGGCGCTGATATTAAGTTAACCAGTGAAGATCTAGCAGGGTTCTTAACTGCTGGAAAAAAAAAAAAAAAAAAAAAAACTTTATTATACTGTCCCTTTAGCAAACATCTTGGATTTTATCTGTCATGAGGATTTTCTAAAAATAATATTTAGAAGGTGTGTAATGACATAAATTGATTCCTTAAGGAGTCTTGAATCAGGTTAAAATGTTAGAAAAAAGAAACTGGAAATATTTGTCTAATTTCTAAGAATTCCTCTCCCTCTGAAGCCCAGCAGGCAATACCTGGCATGTTTTCTTGCCTCTGAGAAGACAATAGAAAATGAAGCAACAATCTTACGGAGGTTGTGGAAGATTCTCACTCCCCCAGAAATGGAGGAAACAGTCCACACCCTTATGAGACAGAAGTGAGAGGTGATGTCCCCTTATTCACTCCCTTGGGAATGATGTCTCGGTTCGTGTAAAGGTTTCTCCTGCAAGTAATTGTTGGGTCACACCTACCCCTCTGCTCACAAACGTGTAATTTCCCGGAATGCCTTTGCTTCCGTCTCATGTCTCCTAAGATTCCCAGTTTTCTGCATGGGGGTCATTCCTTTATTAGACCCTCCATCCTGCCTTTGTGGGCTCATCAGTTCACTTCTGGCCCCCAAGTTCTAGCACAGTGCACAGCGCATCGTAGGGCCTATTTTAAGATGATGGATCACGATGGCAAAATCGTTGTGAACCCCAATGGACCAGATGCATGAGTGCATTGCATGAGATAAGGGTATTGTTTACTCTTCACAGGGGCCCTAAATCACTGTCCCCACTTTGCGGATAGGGAAGCTGAGGACTTGCAAAGGTTCCCACTTTGCCCAGACCCATCACTGCTAAGGGTGGGACTGGAGGTGAGTCTGGCCACCAGGTGTGACGCTCTGGGCTCTGCTCCCTCCTTTGCCGCAGGGTCACCTGCTCTGGTCTGTGTTCCCGCATTAGAAAGTAGACTGTCCCTCTGGGGTGGGGGGCGTGCTCCTGTGCTGGCTCTGCCACCTCTTCCCCTCAGGTGACCATCATTTGCGTCCAGCTCAGGGTGACCTTCCACCCTACTGTCCTCCATGCTGGGGTCCTCTGTTGGCCGAGCCGTCTAACACCGGGACCTCTCAATTCCTTGACCTTCTATGTCCAGCAACCTTCCCTGCTCGCCTTCTGCACCCACTCCTGTGTCCCTTTGACCAGGTTAGCATCCGGAGGTACTACCCTCCCCAAATGATATGTCTGAGAGTTTACTCCTTGGTTCCTATCTGATTACTCAAAGAGGGTCCTTTGGTCTCAGTGGACCTGCCCAGCCCTCAGCCCTCTTCTCTCTCCATTTCTTCCTTATCCTGCTTAGATTCCACACTGGGGGGGGGGGGGTCACGCCTGTGGTCATGTGTTACGTTCCCAGGTGTGCTTTCTTTCCACAGTGGCATCTCACACACCGTGGGCACTGGACACTGGCTGAACCCGCCGTCCTTCTCTGGAGGTCTGCCTTCATGAGGAGCCTCCCAGGGCAGGGGGCTGATTTCCCTCCCGCGTTCGGGACCGTCGGCGCGGCCCGTCACTCGCCTCCATCCTGGTGCCTCCGCACTCCCAGCAACGCCACTTCCAGCCCTTCCACGCTCTCCGCGCCTCGTCCCGTGGCGTTCCTGCACTGGCTTCATTTCCCAGGGTCAGGATAACAGAGGCCACCAGAGAGAGTCATCCTGAAACACTAAACTATGGTACCACCCACTGCTTTGTTTCTGTCCTGTCCCCGTGGAAGTATCCTCTCCACCCCTCTTATCCAGGAGCCTTACACCATGGGTTGTAATATTTTTCTCTCCCCAATGCAGCCTGACCCTCTCAGCTGCATCTCTTCTATCAGCCTCCCGTCATCTCCCGTTGGTGTCGCTGAGGACGCTCCGTGGATCCACCACGTGCCCGCACTGATGTTACTTTCCCGTTTCCCTTCCTTTCAGAGGAGATTCCTAAAAGGTATGCTTACACTAAATTCTAATTCTCTCCACCGTCTCATTGCATGTTTCCTTCTCCGATAAACTGTATTTTTTTTTTTTTTTTACTTTCCACATGTAAAATTAGTTCTGAGCATCTGGATATCCTTGATGGATGGTGGCCCCTTTAACTTTATAGTCCTCTTGTTATGCCTTGTATTAGATATATTCATTTCAAAGTCCTCCTTAGATTGTCTTGTTATTTCGATTTCCTCGGGGGTGAATTCTCCATTTGCTGACTTGTGCTGCATGTTTGCTTTCCAGGATGGTCTTCCTTGTTCTGCTTCTTCATGGCTCCTTGTTTACCGAGTGACGTCTCCCTTCCTCCAGAGAGCCCCAGCTCACACCCATGTTTCAAGTGCACTTCCTCTCGGTCTAAAGGCAGATCTCCTCCCCCACACCCAACACAATACAGTGACCCTGAGTGCATTCTTGTTCCGAAAGGGGAGAATGTAAGGCAAAGGCCATCCCCGGTTCAGAGTGTCTCCAAATCCTGCCTGGCACACTGACACTTCTCATCTGGGGCCCAGTCCTATTCCTGGGAGGGAGCCTCCGCAGCTCTGGGCTCCTGGCTCTGCCTTTCCTATGAGAAGTGGACTGGGGTTGCAACCGGGAAGCTTTCTACTTTCTGCCCATAGAGGTTTGGGGGACTCCAAAGGCCTCTCTTCACTATGACCTTCCTCTGTCCTTTTCAGTCATGTCTATTAATTCCCTTAAAAACTCCATGGGGTTTTATGTACCAGTTTATAATACTTTCCATGAGGTAGAAGGCACATTCACAGATCTATTTAATTTTTTCAAGACAAACCCTCCTTACACTGGATCCCTTGTGAGTTTCCACGGAGCAATACTCTAAGGGTTGTGGAAGCATGATTGTCTGGCTGAAAGGGCCTATGAGACATGCCCCTAAGATTCTTTCTGTTTAATGGAGGCTGTTTGTTTAAGGGAAAGGGTATATGGTGTTTTACCTTGAACCTTTGTTATCTTATTGAAGGCTCTTGCAGCTATGCTTTGAATTCTGTGAGGCTATATTTTACTGGCAGTGCCCTTAATCTGTTCTCCGCCCAGAGGCCATCTCTCAATTGAGGACGCCTTGCTGCCTGGACAGACTATTCTGGACCCTTGACATCTCATGCACACTCTACTCACAGACTAACTAGACTGTCTTTAGTTCATCTCTCCCCTCCCACATTTTATCGTAGTCAGCAAGAATAAGGCAGGTGGTACCTTCAAATTCTGCCTAGAAGTTTCCTTACTGAGATCATAATGATTGTTAGGTACGTCTTCTCTATCCTGTGTTACTACTGGCAACAGTGTTGCCTAGTTTCTGCCACCACGTAACAAGGGTTTCCTTCTTTCTGGCTTCCAATAGCGCTTTCCTCACTTCCCATAAAGCCCTTCCAACAGCCTCATCGATGTGCCTGGCATCTCATCTCAAAACCGATGTCACGGGCTTCCCTGGTGGCGCAGTGGTTGAGAGTCCGCCCGCCGATGCAGGGGACGCGGGTTCGTGCCCCGGTCCGGGAGGATCCCACGTGCCGCGGAGCGGCTGGGCCCGTGAGCCGTGGCCGCTGAGCCTGCGCGTCCGGAGCCTGTGCTCCGCAACGGGAGAGGCCGCGGCGGTGAGAGGCCCGCGTACCGCAAAAAACAAAACCAAAAATCCTGTCTTAACAGGATCCTGTTAAGTCACCGAACTTGGATTCAGTGTGGAAGTCCTCTTAATAAAAAAGCAACGTTCCCTTTTCTCTACGCCCCTATCTCATGCCAGCCCTGACCTCTGGCTATCCTTCTCATACTTTGATTTTGTATATATGATATTATGATATAAATATGGATGATAAGAATATGTATAAATTCTGCTGGTGACAGCCGTATTCATGTGTGTAACGTATAAAACACAGCGGAGTTCCTCCTGCTTTTCTCTGCTCCTCACACTTACACAGTCAAGGTCTCTCTACTAGATTTTTGTGAGTTGTAAATAAGCTGTGTTTTCACAATAAAGAAAAGAACTAAATTTATTTAGCTTGTGTATAAAGTTGTATAAACAAAATATATACCAATAGACACAAAGTACTAGAAAATATCTGTTCACCGTGGTACGAGATATAACCTTCTGTGATACAAATCCTGTTCGTTTCCAGATGGGAAAGTGAGGGTGAGGGGAAAATGAGGAGAAATCGTGAGAGATGAGGATTTCCCTTCAAGTGAAAAGGTGTACATTTAAAAACATGTATCTTCTGTTTCTGTTACTAGGATATAAACTGCTGTAATTAGAGCCTTTTGTGCGTGTGTATGTAGTGTGTGTGTATATATATATATAAATGAATGCTAGAAAACCCCAAATCACAGAGATCACATATCACATGGATACGGCCCGGGGACAGAGAACACCCATCGTGTTCTGTGTTATTTATGACCCGATTTTATGCTCTGACGTGTGAACAGAATCACGCCCCCCCTTCATTCTTCTGGGCGTTTAGGAGGCCAGGTCGCAACATTTCATTAAGACCAAATTCTGTGCACCTTCAAACAAGTGTCTTGTCTAAGATGAGGCAAATATATGTAGAAAAGGTTACATCTGGCCAAATTAGTTGTAAAAATTCTTGTCAATCTGAACCCCATGTAGTTTTTTATATCTGTCCAACTCATGTGGTTTACACATATATCTTGTAGCTTACATGTTTTAAAAGGTGCGTTCTTTAGAAAGAAGGTAAAAATAAATGTGTGTCGAAAGAGACATATGTAATTGTCATTTATAGTAGTTATTTCTTTGCCATGAAAATAGTCCATGCTAGTCCAGACTCAGACTTAAGATATTAGTGCTACAAAATATTAGATTTCCAAAAAAAAAAGAACAAATACTGCAGTGTTGAAAAGAAATAGGTAATTCCTCAGGTGCGCCCTTTTCCCCGGTCCTGTCCTACTACAGTTGCGGTTGGGAAACTGTCACCCGGCACTCCACGCGGGGACGCGCCCCTGGCAGGCGCTGTGCGCGCGTGGGACCCCGGGGGGCACCCCGTCCGTCCGCCGAGCGGCGACGCTCCGGCTCGTGCAGTGCGGGCGCGGGGCCAACAGGTGGCACAAACGCCCTTTTGCCTCGCGCGGCGCCGCACCCTCTCCGCGCTCCTCCGGACGGACCGCACGGGCCCGAAGGGCTGCAGGCGCGCCCCCCTCGGCGCGGGGCGGGTCCGGGGTCCGGGGTCCGGCGTCGGGGTCTGGGGTCCCGGCGCGGGTCTCGCGGGCGGGGAGCAGAGACCGGGCTCCGCCTCGGGCGGCGCGCCCTCTGCTGGCCGGCCGCGGACTCGCCGGCCGGACGTGGCACCGCGCTCCCCGCCCGTGGGCTGGGCAGGTGCCGGTTGCGTTAGACGCAGGGTTGGGTGGAGGCTGGCCGCGCGGGGATGGGCCAGGCCACGTGGGGGTCGGACTGGGCTGGACAGGTGCCGGGACCGGGCTTTGCCGGTCCGGCGCTGGGCTGAGCTGGCCATGGCTTGGGTGGGACTCAGGTGAGAGCTGGGCAGGGGCTGCGCAGGAATTAATTCCCTGCTGGGCCCCCATCACTGACCGAGGGTCCAGAATAGGAAGCTTCTCCTTATTCTTGCTGTTATTCGTTATTTGAGGACTCAGTTAAACAGCTTCCGCCTCTCCCCACAGTACAGGGAGCCGTGAGACCCTAACATTCCAGGAAAGCCACCCGCCTGGCCCTCCCCTCCCCTCTTTCTGGAAGCCTCCTGTCTGAGCCAGCGTGAGCGCCAGGGAGGGGAGGCAGGCCTGTCACTCCCAGGTTCCAACTCACTGGAGAGGAGCTTCGCGTGAACCTGTTTTTAATGTGTCAAATCAGAAAGTCACTTCCTGGCAATAAGGTGTGAAGGGGTTACAGCCTCCCGCGGGGCCTCGCAGACTCTGCAGCTGGATGACAGGCGGGCTTCCGCCCCCGGCCGGCAGCAAAGCAGTGGGGCTGGGTGTCATTTAGGAGCCTCTGCTATGACCGTTGCCCTGTCTGTCTCACTGTGAGTGAGATGCCTCGCATTTGGAGGGCACCTCGCCAGACGCAGTGCCTGCAGCCCGGCCTGGTGAGGGGCGCCCCCAGCCTTCCCAAGGACCCCCGTGGCGGGTGCCTTGTCCCCTGAGTCCGTGCTCAGGAAGTCACGTTACCTGGTCCTGCGGAGCTCAAGGCAAAGCAGGGCCGAAATTTAGACCTGGTTCACTTCCTGGCTCTTACTGTCTGTCAGAAGCATCTTAGTCAGGGTGTCGCGGTAGAACCCTGGCCTCACGCACCTGCTGGTGGGCGGCGAGCTCTCTGCTGTGTTCTGTGGAGAGAGGCTCAGCGGGGAGATGACCCCCACTGAGGGCTGTCCTGACTCAGGCGCTGAGCCAGCCGTCCACATGCATAAGCCAATTCTTCATCTCTGAAGAAATGCCTCTACCCTGTCCCCGTCCTGCAGATGAGGAGATGGGGTCCCTAAGGGACCGATCATCTGGCCAGGGGCTGACGGGGTGGCCAAGTGCGTGTGTTCACACCTGACCCTGGGCACTTCAGCAGCCTGGACGTGCCCCCCAAAGACGGGAAGGGCCTCAGGCAGAGAAGGAAGGGGTCAGCTTTCATCAGCCTCACGCCAGCGTGCTTAGAACCCAGGACGCTGAGTCCTGTAGCCTGGAACGACAGACTCGCATGGAGATGACTCCCCGTGGCTGCCCCCGGCTTTCCCTCTGACCCCCCATCTCATGGCTTCCAGGCCTGGCCAGGGCCAGGCGCCCAGGAAGGCACATCTGACAGGAGCAGAGGCTGCATAACCCCTGACCCCAAGGCGGGGGTGGAGGCAGTTGTTTTAGGATGAAAGATCTATGATTCACAATTTCACCTGCACCGAAATTGTAAGTATTTTTTGTATTTTCGTCCAAAGTAACTGGAATTGGAGGAAAAAAGTGGCTGAGTGGAATATAAAGAGGGCAAAAGACAAAGAACTTGAAATTTCATCATTGCCTCTATTTCAGGCTTTTTATGGACAAGAACGGAATGTGGTGCTTTGTGGAGCTGTAGCTCAAGGCCGCACGCCATCACAGCTAAGAGAGCATCTGTTGAATGCTGACTGCGCCTGCTTTTGTCTGAGGGGGTGAATTTATGAGGTTGACATTTTAAGAAGTCAGAATTTTAGCTCCTTTCAAGGCCAGTGGAACAGAGTCTAAAACTGTGCGGCCTTCTGGTGGCAGTTCATCCAGACGGAAGCCTGACTTTGAAGGCGCCTTGACCTTTTAAATGTCTCTGGAAAATGCAAGGTGCGATGCTTGGGGGAAGCACAGAGTCAACTCTTTTCCTCTTTAATTGATTCCATTTAAAACATGTTATGCAAGGGCTGGAACATTCATTGCCAATTATTTTCGTAGAATTGGTGAGAAAAACATGAACACCAAATAGAAGGGTTATGAACGTCAAATCAAGAAGAGAAATCCAGAACACACAATACACTTTTGAAACATGTTCAGCCTCATGGTGGGCAAAGACAAGCAAATTCATAGAACAACAGCCACGCAAAATGAAAATACCCGTTTCCACCCATCAGGCCGACACACACTAAGCTTGGGGCGGGGGAGGGCTTCCGTGCTGGCGACGGAACAATGAGAACGGCTCTTTTGTGACTGGGTGGTGGGTGGAGGTATAAATCAGGTCACTCTTAACGGAAAGCATTCTGGGTGCTGACCAAGGGAGCTTCGTGTAGTTGCTTTGACCCGGTAATTTCCCCTTCTAGAAAAAGAAAAAAAAATCCCAAGGAAAGCAGAAAGCGATGCAAACATTTTTGTAACTCTCATCCCAGTATAATTTATAATAGGGGGAAAACTGGAAGCAACCCACTTTTGCAAGAGCAGGGTAATGTTACATACAGTGAACCAGATGATAGACTATTCCCGGGAATTGAGCGTGTGTCTTAGAGGCCGTTCAGAGACATGGAGACAGCTGAATGCTGTATTGTTATGAGAAAAGCAAGATAGAAAACTGTACCAACAGGACACTTATAAATTCATAAAAATCCTCTACTTGTATATATACACACACAGCCATATATGTATTATATATATACATACAAATTTACAGAAACCATATATACATATATATATACTTATATATCAATCGATTTTACGAAAGCTGGGAAGGAAACGAGACAACATGCTAGGCGAGGTAACTGATATCTTGCTGAGGAGGGTTAATGGGTCATATTGAAAGATTTGTTATTTCAGTTGCTCCAAATTTTCTAAAGGTAGATTTTGCCTTTCCTAATCACAGAAAGCTATGAAGGTGTTTAACCAAAGAGACTGACCAGACCCTTGCACCCTGCCCAGACGGTGTGGCTAGGAAACGGTGTTCTCACACTGCAGTTGATGAAGGAAGCTCGGCCCCAGAATCGCTGTGCGCGGCCCGGACCCCTGGAGGCTCCTGCCCCCGCGGCGCCCTCCCCGGGACGCACCGGGGCAGGACTTGAAGGTCCCCACCAGCCGACCTGGCTCAGCACGACCCCCTGTAGCCACAGGGGCGGCTGGACACGAGCCAGACGGACCACAGAGGTGCGGCCCCAGGGAGCCATGCCGTTTCCTGAGCGTCCCACCTGGGAGCCGGGGTCCCAGCTGCATCTCAGGGGCCCTGGGGAACCACAGGAGGGCACGTGGCCAGCCGAGCCAGCGTGATACCCCGGGCACCCAGCCCCGCCGTCCACTGTGGGGGCCTGCGTTCTGGGGTCCGTGGTGGCCTGTGGGCCCCAGGAGGGCAGCGTGTCCCCCTCCCGGCTGACAGTGCACCCTCACATGGTGGCGTATGTGACGCCTACGGCCGGCGCTCCATACATGTTTGAGGCAGGGAACGCATCCTTCTCACTTGCTCTTGAATGCACCGAGCCTGTGACCCCAGACGCAGGGGGCGCGCCCTCCCCCGCCGCACGATCCGCGTAGGGGGGCGAGTAGAGGCGGTGCCCCGTATGCCCTGAAGTTCAACGGGAGGCCGACGTAGGATCCGGGGTGAGAAAGCCGAGCATGGGGCTTGGAGAAAGGGTTGAGACGCAGTGAAGGAAGGCAAGGTCGAAAGCGTCATGGGTTGACGTTTAGACGTGCTTTTTGTCCACTAGATGGTGCCTCCTAAGACTTCCCTTGAGGAAGGGTCAGTTCTGGCCCCTCCATAGGTCGCCCTGCTCCTTGTGCGGAGGGAGGAGCCGTCTTGCTCCGAGCTTGCGCGGCGGGGCTCAGGCCCTCCTCGCCCTGCGCACGTGCGCTGTCTGATGCCCGAGCCTCCCGAGCCTCCCGTGGGAAAGGTGGTGCTGATGCGAGAGCCGTGACCAGAGTCGAGGGAAGACGGCTACGGAGAGGAGCGACAGCGATGAACTCTAACCTCTCATTTCCCTTTTACTCAGACGCTCGCACTTGAACGTGGAGCCCAGGTCTTCGAGCGTTGAGTCCGCCGCCTGGAGCCGAGCAGATTGTTTTCTCCGCAGAGGGCACTGACCTCTGGTTACAGTGGTCGGGGTGGGTCCAGAGCATCCAAATACTTGCAACACCACCTTCCAGAAGAAGCCTTCTAGATTCCTAGGGCACTGTCCCTGTCTTTTCTGGTTATCTTATCCAAAATGTATTTCTTACTAAGTGTTTAAGTCCCTTTTCTCACTAGCTCGTTTTCCCCAAGCGTTTAACTTGATTTTCATAAAAATAGCTCTCTCTTCACATTCATGAGATTGTGTAACATTTAATTAATTTACACATTTAATGATAGAAATGTGATCAGCATAAGCAAATTTTTGAAAAGTTAAATATGCCTTTTGGGAAGCATACAAGCCAAACGGTGGTGGCAGATGGACAGGTGCCTGACGGAGAGGCCCTCACAGACACGGTCCTGGGCGGGAGTGTCTCCAAGGGTGGGGGAGGGTGGGAAGCTGGGTCCGAGGTCCGGGTTTGAGGGAAGAGCTAAGAGGGTGTTATGGGTTGATTATGTCCCCCTCCTCAAATCCATATGTTGAAGTCCTAGCCCCCAGGACCTCCGAATGTGACCTTATTTCAAAATAGGATCTTTGTAGAGGTAAACAAGTTAAAATGAGGTCATGAGGACAGGCCCTAATGCAATATGAGTGACGTTCTTATGAGAAGGGGAAATGTGGACACGCAGAAAGAAGATGATGTGAAGAGACACGGGGAACGTGATCTCCATGTGAAGATGGGGGTTGGAGAGACGCCTCTGCGACGCAAGGGATGCCAAACCCGCCAGCAAACCCCAGAGGCTCAGAGAGCGCTGTGGAATAGACTCTCCCTCACCGCCACGGAAGGAGCCGGCACTCCTGACACCTCGATCTCGGATAAGTAGCCTCCAGACAGCGAGGGGATAACTTTCTGTTACTTGAAGCCGTCCAGTTTAGCTGGTTCCTCGTTAGTCCTGGGGGCTCGGTCCTTGGACCTTTTCTCTCTGTCCACACTCGTTCCCGATCCAATATCTCATTCAGTCTCGTGGCTTAACTGACACCCATGGACCAAGCATCCAGACAGCCGTGTCTGCAGTTCAGACCCCTCCCCAAACCCAGACCCGTGTAACCACTGCCTGCTCGCCGTCTTGTTCGGAGCGCTAACAGGCATCTCGCTGAACACGGCCAGCACCGATTTCTCCCCCCAAAATACTCTTCCAAAAAGAATTCAGGGAAGCGCCTGGGGGAGAATTAGGGCCCGAACTAAAGTCTGTGCGAGTTGGAGCCTCACAGCGCAGCCCTCTTCACGCTGGCCCGCGGGAGCTTCCCGGCGTAGTGCCTGGCTCCCAAGCATGTCTTGCTCACTTGAAGTCTGCTGGTGGGCAAGCCCGTCCGTGTGTGCCAGAAGCCAGGAAATAGGCTGGGCTGGCTCTGGAGCAGAGGGACAACTCAGGGGACAAAAGGAAACATTGCACGTGGCTCTGATATTCTCGGAGAGAATTCAAGAAGATAGTGTGTCTTTTAAGGAGGAACAGGCTCCAGGTAATCAAGAAGCAGGAAAGTTATGCTAGAAGACAGTGACCGTGGACTTGAAACTTCCAAGAGAACGCGATTTTCCACCCAGCATTACATGCCCGTTGGGGCAGACAGCCTCAGGGTCCTCCCACACCACGCCGTCGTGGTGTCTCCTGAGCAGAGCCGTGCTGCTTCCTGTGACGCTTGCAGATCTTCGCCCAAGGGCTTTCCTTCTCCGGCTGAGGTTGCCAACCTGCAGGCTGGAAGCTCCAGGAGGGCAGCACTTCCCCCAGTGTCTGATGGGGCACTTTGGGTGGCAACTCTGGCCAGTGTAACTTGGAGGGTGTACCGTCATAGGCTCCCAGAGGTCCTCCTGTGCTCGCGGTGGTTACCCGAATGTCCAGGGCCATCGTAGTGGTTTGCTGCTTCTTTTCTTCCGTGATTCCCTGCCTGCCAACCGGGGCTCCCTGGGAGTACCTCCCCCCAAAACTGCTTGCCCTTAACTGCCCCCTCGTTTCAGGGGGAACCCCGTCTTACATACAAATCAGACCATTACTGGTTATGAGAATACTGTACATAGAGTATAGATGTGTGCATGTTCATTGTTTGTGCCGCATGTACCAACCCTGTGTTAGGATATTACCTGAGGATGTAGTCCAACAAAACAGTGAGGAAGTCAGGAAGATGTGGATCTGGGAGAAGAGTGGGTGCAACAGTGGGTACAACTTGGAACAATGAGAAGTTGGCCATGGTGACAGACGCAGGAGAAGAGAGGTCTCCAGGAGGGAGGCCTCCGGGGAGAAGCAAAGAATGGTGGTGAGAGATTTCACTGATTTGAAAATGACCGTAAATATTAGATCTTAAGGACAAGGCTAAAGCAGTTCACGAAAGAAAAACAAGGCAAGTAGAATCTCCAGGGAAAACAAAAAGCTACTAAAGGAAGGGAACAGACTTATAGCATTTGAGTACACTGGGCAGGTGAGTAACATAAAAAATCCATAAGGTAAATATGGTTCATAGATCTTTTTAAGCTTTAGAATCCCTCAGACAGAAATCAGGGAATTCTTAATTACGATTATGGAATAGAATGCAAATGGTATCAAACTTGACAATATAAAAGTAAAATATAAAGAGAATTTGGGAGGTGGAAGGGAGGGATGATGAGGAAATGGGACCACGGGGGGTGGTACCATCTCATCTCACGATGTAGGGAAACAAATATTCACTCCATAGTTAATGGAAAAAGAAGTAGAATTCCAACCGTATGAATCAAAGTGACAAAGCAATCAATGTAGGAGCTAAAAATGATCAGAGTTGGAGAGGGAGGGGTGATAGGAGTGAGCTAAAGTCACATCTCAGTAGGAAGTCAATAGATAATACCAAACATTTCTATTTCAATAAATAGTGCTATAAACCTATTGCTAAGAGAAGTGCAGGTAAAAATAACTGGAAGAACTGATACCAGCAATAATCAGAAGTGGCCTTTCCCAGGGGACGTGTGGTCAGACTGTGGGGCAAGGGCTCTGTTGTTTTTTCACTATTTGAGCTAAAAGTCAGCATTCAAACATATTGTTTTTGTAACAATTTAACAGTGCAATTAAACATTTTGGCACTTTAATGATCCACAAGGTATCTTTTTCTTGTTCTCACTGTCGGTTCTCACATTTAAAGCTAAATGTGCACTGGTTTTAATTGCCTGTCAGTCGGGTTCGCTCCTGCCACTGACCTTCTCTTGTGATGGATAATTGAGAGCTGGCTCTAAAAGGGGACAGAAGCTTAAAATAGCTGCTGTAAAGGAACGGCACATCATCACAACAGGATAACTAATTCCCAGAACAGAATATTTTCATGGTGACATTTCCCCTGTGACATCTGCGTCTCAATGACATGGAGGCCTCTGGAAAGGGAGCACGTGGCTAATGGCAGGGTGGGTGACATGTCCTGCCCATCTGCTGTCACCGAAGCCCCCCTTGCTGGAGCCCGCCTGCTGCGGGCACCCCCCTCTTCCCCTCCAACTTTACATAATTAAACCCGACCAGAATCACCCTCATTATAACCACATCTCCTGATAACTTCCAAACGACGTGGTCCCCGGGATCCTATTGGCATAGGAGGTCCTGTTCTATATTTGGCTATTAGCAAATGAGGCCCTTTTTCCAAACTGCAGAAATAGACCAATGAAAGGTACTGGTGCAAATCAATCCAAAAGTAGAGGCTAGAGATAGTAATTGAGGTGGTAATTTGATGGTGTGAAACTTAATGACAGAGGCTAGCACCTAGATACTTTTGTAATTGGAGTCAGTGCGATCTCTGAGGTAATTAATTGGGTGGAAGTAACCAGTTTCCATCACTAATAGGAAAGTGCTTGGGAAGTCACAGCATTAGTGCTGGAAAATAACTCTGAGTTCCTCGAGTCCCGCGGCCGTGTTTCCAAATGGAGACTCGCAGGGCCCACAGAGGTGAAATAAATCAGGCTTCCAACCCTGTCCCCACGACTGCAAATCAAGTCCTTTGCATGACATCCCTGTAGCTGCTTGGAACTTTATTAGTTGTTTAAAAATTGTGTTGTTAGGCTGTCACGCCGGACACAGGAAAACGGTCGATGCATTTAAACTGTACTCTTCCAAGTCCTTGGTGACTGTAATGATTGTAAATGCTGCGGGCGAAGGGTTTTTCCCTGCAGCATGGTGCTTTTTGTAAAAGTGGTGAACAGCAAACTGGATGCATTGTAAAACCAGAGAACACATCTTTTGGAGAGGCCGTGCAGCCACGTGGTGGCCTACATAGACCTGGAATCAGGCAGGTCCAGAGCCCGCCCACACTTGGCTGTCCTGTAAGTGTGGGATGTGAGCCTCACCCACACCCTTGCTGGGGGCGTCGAGTTGGATGACCTGGAAGACAGCTCCTATGGTCAAAAGGAGGCCAGAATGTGGTGGCTGAATGTTCCAGAATGCTGTGCTTATTTAAACAGAGAGGAGAAAGCTTGGCTGTCCTGTCGCCCACAGTGGATACCCAGACCACGGCCGTCCCAGGTGCAGGAGTGGACAGAAGCTCTGAGGCCAGAGACCTGGAAGCCTTGTTCAGGCTGTGCATCCTCTGAAGACCTCCTTGCACGGAGACAAGACGAGAAATGGGCCCATGGAGGTGTCAACCGGGAGCCCAGCTGGGGGAGGCTGGGATCAAGCCTGTTCTCGGAGCATCGCGAAGTGGTGGGGGGGCAGGAGTCACCAGACCACCCACCCGAGCGCCTGTGCGGCTGGGTTTCCTGGTTCTGCCCTTGTTCTGAATCCAACAAAGACACTTGCAGAGCAATGCTTTGAAGGTGAACCCGAGTACCTCAATATAAGTTACCCCCTACGAAAGGACATGCAGACAGGCCGGGAAATAAGACAGCTCCCTTCCTGGGGCTGTCTGTGTGGAGATGCGCAAATTCCATGAGTCCCAGCATCTTCCAGAAAAGTCTCTCCCCTTACCATTTCACTGTTTAAAAAAAATGACGTCTGTTTTTACTGTGGAAGGAATACATGCTTATGATAGAAAATTGAGAAAACACAAACCTTATTGAAAACAACATGTTCTTAAAGAAATGTTCAGCTGTAGCATCTTTTGGATTTGTCTCAGTACGATGGTGGCACCTAGGTGACAGAGGCCTCAGGAAATCATTGGGAAGACTTCCTTCTCTCTTGATTCTACCGAGCATGGAACCTGTGTTCCTTAAAAGCTGGAAAAATTTCAGCAGGGACAAACCCGTGACAGTTTGTTTCTTTTTCAAAATAATGAAAGCATTTCAAGTATCTATATTTTCTCTGAATTCAGCTTTTGCCACTTCCTAGTCATTTTCATGGGTTGGGTTCTCATTTTACTTTTAAAATTAGCCTTTAATTGGAGTCTTTCTTTTCTCTTAGAATAGTGATTTAAGATTTTGTTCTTCAAATTGCACAGTTGGTTTTTCTTTTAAACCCCTGTTATTTGTTTCTCCAGTTTTCTTTTATTGTCCTTAAACTCTGGTAGAAATGCATCATCCAGTACATTCATTAAGGATTTCTTTGAAAACTGACATTTGATTATTTTCTACAAACATTTGATTGTTGTTTCTAAGTGACGGAGGAGAAGTCTTTGCCTTTAGAAAGCAGTTTGCTTCATAGCTACTAATTTACAATTTATTCAGCTTGTTTCGCAGATCCTATTGTTTTGCTCTACTTCATCAGTCTCAGGCTGAGTTTACCTTTGTTAACTCTTTTCTTTTTAATAAATTTATTTATCTGTTTTAAATTTTGGCTGTGTTGGGTCTTTGTTGCGGTGTGTGGACTTTCTCTAGTTGCGGTGGCTTCGCTTGCTGCAGAGCACGGGCTCTAGGTGCGCGGGCTTCAGTAGTTGTGGCATGCGGGCTCAGTAGTTGTGGCTCGCGGGCTCTGAAGCGCAGGCTCAGTAGCTGTGGTGAACGGGCTTAGCTGCTCCACGGCATGTGGGATCTTCCCGGACCAGGGCTTGAACACGTGTCCCCTGCATTGGCAGGTGGATTCTTAACCGCTGCGCCACCAGGGAAGTCCCTACTTTTGTTAGCTCTTGATGTAAATTTAAATTTCTCCTTGTACTTCTAATAGTCTCCTTACTACAATATCTAGCTAACTAACATTCTGACAACTATTTCTTCATTGTGTATTATGCATCTTGTCAGTTTAAAAGACCCTCGTTAGCAATGGGATGCAGTTGACTATGGAGATTGTCATTACTGATCTGTAGGTGTGGAGATTGGATAACCGGCCGGTTCCCCACACCCTACCTCTAGGGATCTGTCCCTCTGTACCCAGAGCAGCCTTTTCTCTTCGGGTTAGTGGAGACACTTCAGGACCTCTGACGTGGGCTTGGCCCTGCCATGAGCTCTGGACGCCCGATGTTAAATTCCAGGGAGCGGACGAGTCTTAACCCGCAGCCTGAAGTAGAGCCCCCAGGTGAACAACAGACCCTCAGCAAGAGATACACGCTTTTATTTTATTTTAATAATTTTTATTGGCGTGTGGTTGATTTACAATGTTGTGTTAGTTTCAGGTGTGCAGCACAGAACATTATTTTAAACTGCTGAAATGTGAAGGTTGTTCAAAGCAGCATTACATCAGCAAAAGTCTCTGCCTAAGACACGCGATGCTTATTTTAAAGACCTTTGCAACAGATTGTCGAGCTATCGGGGTGCACTTTTCTCGTTAGGGAAGTAAATTCCCACGGATGCAGAGATTGTCTATAAGAACCCCAGATATCCTTAGAGCCACTGTTTCAGATTTTAAGAAAATTTTGTTTCCTATGTTGTAAATAAACTGGTGTTTAAGAAAATCATTCACCGATAAAAGGAAAACTGAAGGGTGATTCCCCTAAGTTTACAAGACATTTATAAATGGAATAATGAGAGTTGAAAATCAGACTTAAACCCAAAGGGAAGTTTGTGACTTTCCTATGTATCTATTCATAGAGTAAATATTACTTTACACCAAGCCCCTGACTCAGTCTGTGCTCTGCACAAAAGCCACCCGCGGGTAGTGACACCCACGCACGAGCAACTGCTCAGAAGGAGACGCACATACGGCGGCTGAAGGGATGAAATCTCCAGCCCTTCTCATGTTCAGTAAAATCCACTCCCGCCTCACTTCTTGTGTTGCCTGCTTGGGGTGAATAAGGGCTCGGCGGTGGGCACTTCTTTTCCTTTTATCTCCGTATGTATTTTCTGTTAACTTTTAAATACATTTCCATACATTCTTCTTCTTCTTTGTCTTTTAGGTTTAACGAAACACTGTACAGAGAGAAAAGCTTATTTTCCTCCATGTAGATAACTTTTACTTCTCACTTTTGCCATCTCTCCACTTTCCCTCTTGTCAAAGAATGCTCTATATTTAAATCCCATCTTTTTTTTTTTTTTTTTTTTTGCGGTACGCGGGCCTCTCACTGTTGTGGCCTCTCCCGTTGCGGAGCACAGGCTCCGGACGCACAGGCCTAGCGGCCATGGCTCACGGGCTTAGTTGCTCCGCGGCACGTGGGATCTTCCCGGACCGGGGCACGAACCCGTGTCTCCTGCATCGGCAGGCGGATTCTCAACCACTGCGCCACCACGGAAGCCCCATCTTTTTAAATAAAAGATATCCTGCTTATGTGAGTAGACCATGTGATTTATCACCCAAATGGGGACATTTTAAAGGTGAGAGATTAAAAAAACCTTATGTCTCACAGAACAAACCGGGAGAAACAGAGGGGCAAAGAAGGAAGGTGAGTGGATTTACAGGCCCGGAGGGCTGCCTGGTGGTGGGGTTCCTGCCGGCAGGGGCGTTGGCCAGAGGTCAAATGGGGTCTGAAGGCCCTTTTAAAAGTGACATAAAAACCTTCTAACGTGGGAAGAGCTTGTTAATGTTTCTCTGATGTGAAAATGATCAGTTGCTAGTCGTTGGGTCCCTGCTGGGAATTCCAGGCTCCAGCCAGGGTGTGGGTTTGATCGGTGCTTGATTCAAAGATGAAATGTGTTTCATTTTCGCCAGCATAGTTCTGAAGCTGAGATCCACAGAGATAAACCACTCGAAACCCCAGCTTCTCTTGCTGCTTCCCGGACGCTTGTGCTGTGCTTCCTTTCTGACTGTGGCTGAAGTTGAGAGTTTAGTTATCAGTGAAGCACAGGATGACAGAAATAATGGATTTGAGTTCACCCTAAAGCCAGCACCAAAGAGAAGGCTTTGGGGCTTCCCAGGTAGTTAAGACCCTGAGCTTCCAACGCAGGGGGTTCAGGTTTGATCCCTGGTCAGGGAACTAAGATCCCGCAAGCTGTGAGGCTCAGCCAAAAAAAAAAATAAATAAAAGTATATTTTAAAAAATCCTAGCTTATAAAATTTAAGAAAGCAAAGAGAAGGTTTTGCACTGACTTACAGTTGATTTGGAGGGTTTATTTTCAGGCTGCTCTCCTGGCCTTATTCACCTGGTGTTATACAGTAACAGTCTGTCCCCGGGTACTAGCCGAAGGCCCTTGCAGTTCCATTTTCACTTGAAAATAACTTTACGTGCATCACTTTTTTTTTTTTTTTTTTTTTTTTTTTTTTTTTGCGGTACGCGGGCCTCTCACTGTTGTGGCCTCTCCCGTTGCGGAGCACAGGCTGCGGACGCGCAGGCCCAGCGGCCATGGCTCACGGGTCTAGTTGCTCCGCGGCACGTGGGATCTTCCCGGACCGGGGCTCGAACCCGTGTCCCCTGCATTGGCAGGCGGACTCTCAACCACTGCGCCACCAGAGAAGCCCGTGCATCACTTTGAATTCCTAGCACTTAACTACATCTTTTTCATTCGACCTATTTTTCATTATCTGTTTGGTGACTGGTAAACTATGAATTCAAACAGATGTGGTTAAGTTTCTTTCCTCAGTGCTGTCCTTACTCACTTCTTAATAGTTTCGATCCTTCGTTTGGCAACTAAAGTCCCAGAAGACAGTGAGGTGTGTCCACTGGGCAGGAAAATCCTCAGTCCTCCCGCCTGTGTTTCCTTTGCTCCCCAAATGGGCCACTTCACTTCTGACCCTTCCGCCCACTGAACCTGTGTTTTCTCCGCACACTGAGCAATGCTGTGACGCCAGCTGGGTGTCCTACAACCTAACTCAGCTGGAGCGCACTGTCTACTTGGAAACAGCACCAGATCCCACAGGTTAAGGGCTCAGTCCCGCAAGACCGCCGCCCACTGCAGATGCTCATGGCAAGTGGTCGGCCCCCAGGTTACCCCAACTTCTGTCAATTCGGCTACACATCGGAGGTCTCACCACCCCCTCCTCGGGAGCCATTAATTTGCTACAGCGGCTCAGAGAACTCAGGGGAACACTTCCTCACGTTCACCACTTTCTTAAAGGAAATGAGAAAGGACACAGGTGAGCAGTCAGGTGAGGAGATGCACAGAGCCAGGTCTGGGAGGGTCCCGAGCACGGGAGCTTCTGTCCGCGTGGAGCTGGGGTGCACCCCTCAGGGTACATGGCTGTGCTCTCCCACCTGCGAGCTCAGAGAACCCCTTGCTCCTGGGATGTTGCAGAGGATTCCTCACGGAGGCGTGGTCCCCATGTACTCCATGTCCAGCCCCCTCCACTCTCCGGAGGGTGGGACGCAGGGATGAAAATTCTAAGCTTCTAGTCACGGCTTTGTCTTTCTGGTGACCAGCCTCCAGCCAGGAGCCCACCCAGAGTCGCCTCATGCGAACAGAAGATGCTGCTGTCACCCAGGAAATTACAAGGGGCGTAGGGGCTCTGTGCCGAGAGCCAGGGGCGGAGACCAATATGTGTATTTTCTAACTCACGTCCTCTTTCAGAAGAAGGTTTCTCTTTGTTCCCAGGACACTCACCCACCCACCGTGTGTAAGAAGAACCCGGTGAGCTCCCGGCCCTACAAGGCCACACCCGTCACTCCTGCTCCTTTGGGAATTTCTCCCAAATGCGTGTCAGTGGTCCCTTTGACTGTATAGACAGTACAGCGAAGTGCCTTCCTTAGACATGAAGTGAATCACAGCCTCTTAGCAAACGTCAGTGAGAAAACAAATTTGAGAGAGTGATACCATACGCCCAATTCAGATATTAACGTGAAAATAATAACCACTGGCAGATTTATTTTTAAGAACAAATAATATAAATGAAACATAATATTAAAAGAGATCTGCCACAGTCAAGCATGGGCCAGGCAGGAGGGAAGAATAATTATCATCTTATGATCATTATTGTGAGGAACAGGCTTTTGTTAAGTAAAGGTTTCCCCTTAATAGAACTGTCATTAAGCAAAAATATTGACAAATGCTAGGTTTCAGTTTTAGTATATAAGACAGGGAAATTGTATGTCGGTCTGTGAATTTTTTGTATAAATCACTTATCTGGTACAAGCATTACTTAATGTAGGAAAATGCCTTTCGTATTTTGTTCAAATAATCAAATGATTCGTGTTAATAACAAATACAAACAAACTCCGGGTGAATTAATATGCTAAGTAGTCTTCCTTCTGGCCGACGTCCATCTGCGGTGTTTAATTTTAACACGATGCAGCAAGAGACGTTGTTTTCATGAAAATTATGAAGTAGGAACTGGGAAAGGGTGGCGCCCGGAAGCACTGATATCTGGGAGACTTGTTGGCAGGGCCCACAGTATCGGTTCCTGTGTTAGTTTCTGCAAGGGGTCCTGGCCTTCCTTTCTAAGCAAGGCGCACATTTAACTCCTACTAAAGGAACTAATAATTCTATTTGTTGTCTTTTAATGATTCCACTAAAGAACGGAAGGAGGGAGGCCGAGAGAGGAAAACATCTTTTGTCAAATATTCTAACCAACAGTGCATGGCCGGTGCTAAACTTTGGAATAACTGTTACTGTAAGAGTTTAGCAACTGGCTGTTAAAACCACTCATGGATTTCACGGTCCACAGTGAAGTTAGAGGAAAGAGATTCAATAGAAATGTGATCTTGAATGACGTGTTTTTCTACACATTTTTTTCCCCTTCTGAAATTTAAGTGAAAATGATCAAGTTGGCCCAGATGAATGAAAATGCAAAGGAAGTGGGTTGGATTAGGAGGAATAGGTTTGTTTATTCAAATATATCTCAAAGGAAATCGTACTTTAAATAAACCCAGGAAACAGCATAGAATCCACTTTTTGAAACCTGCATTTCTTTTTTTTTTAAGTATTATTGGCAGGGTGATCGAAAACTAAGGTTCCTTATGCATGAGATTTTCCTTCTATCTTCTCTGTACGTGTTGTGTCTTTAAAAATCTGTCTACTCAGAAGAGGATCGGTGTTACCCAGCTGAAGCAAAGGTACGGCGAAGATGACAGCACAGTGCCTGCTCCTGTCTCTGGCGCCAGCACTCCCTGGGCTGCGCTGCCCTTCAGGAAGAGCCACGGCGTTAGAACCCTCTACCTCCCTCGGAGCATCCAGTTCTGAGAGAGCAGGACGGGGCCCTGATGCTGCAAAGAATGCTAGTTTAGATGACACATTTCAGTTTTACCCAAGGCTTATGAAGCCACCCTGCATTTTTAAAATAAGGTGCTCTGAGCTTCCCTGGTGGCGCAGTGGTTGAGAGTCCGCCCGCCGATGCGGGGGACGCGGGTTCGCGCCCCGGTCCGGGAGGATCCCACGTGCCGCGGAGCGGCTGGGCCCGTGAGCCGTGGCCGCTGCGCCTGCGCGTCCGGAGCCTGTGCTCCGCAACGGGAGAGGCCACAGCGGTGAGAGGCCCGCGTACCGCAAAAAGAAAAAAAAAAAAAAAATAAGGTGCTCTGATGAGAATTATTTCAGGTATGAGCTAAACCTCTGGGGCATTGGGGAGGAGCATTCTTTCTTTTTATTTATTGAAGTATAGTTGGTTTACAATTTTATATTAGTTTCAGGTATATAACATGTGATTCAATATTCTTATAGATTATACTCCATTTAAAGTTATTATAAAATATTGGCTATATTCCATGTGCTGTACAATATATTCTTGTAGCTTATTTACTTTATACACAGTAGTTTGTACCTCTTAATCCCCTCCCCCTGTCTTGCCCTCCCCCTTCCCTCTCCCCACTGGTAACCACTAGTCTGTTCTCTATATCTGTGAGTCTGTTTTTTTTTTTTTTTTTTTAAATTCTATTCATTTGTTTGTTTTATTTTTTAGATTCCACATATAAGTGACAACATATAGTACTTGTCTTTCTCTGTCTCACTTATTTCATTTAGCATAATACCTTCTAGGTCCATCCATGTTTTGGCAAATGGCAAAATTTCATTCTTTTTTTATGGCTGAGTAGTATTACATCGTGTGTGTTTGTGTGCATGTGTGTGTGTATGATGTATATAGTACCACATCTTCTTTATCCACTCATCTGTTGATGGACATGTAGGTTGCTTCCATATCTTGGCTATTATAAATAATGCTGCTATGAACATTGAGATGCATATTTCTTTTTGAATGAAACTCTTTTTTTCTTTTTCAGGTATATACCCAAAAGTGGAATTGCTGGATCATATGGTAGCTCCGTTTTTAGTATTTTTGAGACACCCTCCTTTCCACAGTGGCTGCACCAACTTACATTCTCACCCACAGTGTAGGAGGGTTCCCTTTTCTCCACACCCTCTCCAGCATTTGTTATTTGTGTTCTTTTTGATGATGGCCATTCTGACACGTGTGAGGTGAAATCTCATTGTGGTTTTGATTTGCATTTCCCTCATGATTAGCAACATTGAGCATCTTCCCACGTGCCTGTTGGCTGCCTGCACTTCCTCTTTGGCAAAATACCTGCTCAATTCTTCTGCCCATTTTTTAGTCAGGTTGTTTGGTTTTTCGATGTTGAGTTGTATGAGCTGTTTACGTATGTTGGATATTATTTCCTTTATTGGTCATATCATTTGAGAATATTTTCTCCCATTCAGTAGGTTGTCTTTTCGTTTTGTTGATGGTTTCCTTTGCTGTGCAAAAGATTTTAGGTTGGGCTTCCCTGGTGGCGCAGTGGTTGGGAGTCCACCTGCTGATGCAGGGGACGCGGGTTCGTGCCCTGGTCCGGGAAGATCCCACGTGCCGCGGAGCGGCTGGGCCCGTGAGCCATGGCCGCTGAGCCTGCGCGTCTGGAGCCTGTGCTCCGCAACGGGAGAGGTCACAACAGTGAGAGGCCCGCGTACTGAAAAAAAAAAAAAGATTTTAAGTTTAATTAGGTCCCATTTGTTTATTTTTGCTTTTATTTCCTTTACTTTAGGAGATGGATCCAAAAAAATATTGCTGTGATTTATGTCAAAGGGTGTTCTGCCTATGTTTTCCTCTAGCAGTCTTGTAGTATCCGGTCTTACATTTTGGTCTTTAACGCATTTTGAGTTTATTTTTGTATATGGTATTAGAGAATGTTCTAATCTCACTTTTTACATGTAGCTGTCCAGTTTTCCCAGCACCACTTATTGAAGAGACGGTCTTTTTTTCCATTGTATATTCTTGCCTCCTTTGCTGTAGATTAATTGACCATGAGGGTGTGGGTTTATTTCTGGGCTCTCTCTTCCAAATCCCTATGCATTCTTCAATATCACCTAGTCAGCTATTAATTCCTTCTAGTGTGTTTTTAATTTCAGTTATTGTATTCTTCAGTTCTGACTGGTTCTTTTTTGCATTTTCTAATTCTTGTTAAAATTCTCACTGTGTTCATCTATTCTTTTCCCGAATTCGGTTAGCATTCTTATTACTAATGTTTTGAACACTTTATCTAGTAAATTATTTATTTCTGTTTCATTAATCATTTTTTCAGGGGTTTTCTCTTATTCTTTCATTTGAAACAAACCCCTCTGTCTTTTCGTTTTGCTTACCTCTCCGTGTCTCTATGGGATTAGGTGCCACGGTTGCGTATTCTGGTCTTGAGGGCGTGTCCTCGTGTGACAGTGTCCCTGTGTGGTCCGTGTGTGCCCAGCGGGAGGGCTGAGTCTGACGTGAGTACTAGTCGAGTCTTCCCCCAGGGTGCGCTGGCAGGTATCACCTTGGTAGGAGGTGGGGCTGGGGAAGGAGGGGCTGGAGCCAGAGCCAGGTGCGAGCTGGGGCTTCTCTCCTCAGTGGCCTATACCATCCTGTTGGGGTGGGCAGGCCCCAAGCTGCTGGTGCAGAAGCCCCGAGGGTCGGGTTTGAGAGGGCTTCATTCCCCCTAAGTGTCTGCTGTCCCTTCTCCCAGCACCGGCATCCTCGCCACAGATGAGGGCAGCGCAAGAGCAAGAGGGACTGCAGCAGGCACGTGGCGTGGGTTGGGGCACAGGCAGTGGTGGCCCCGGTCCCAGCCAGCGTCCTGGACCGTTCCTGATCCGTGGCCTCCTTGGGCGCCAGCAATGGCCGCCCTCGCCTGGTTCAGATGCTGTTCAGGGTCCAAGCCGGTTGCGTACCTCACAGCCTTGCGCTCCCCTGCACCGGGGCAGCCCTCACCCCGGCGGCGAGTCACACCGCGGAGCAAGAGAGGCCGGAGTGGGTGCTTTGCTCAGGCCAAGGGGCACGCTGGGGCAATTGGGAGAAACAAGCCAGAGCCCTGGGCAGTTGGGTGCAGGAGTCAGCAAGTGTGTGCACGCTTTTCACGCGTGTGGGCCGGGCTCCTTACTACCTCACCCCTGCCAGCCCCACTGCTTTTCAAACCAGTCAAGCGGACCTGCCTTCCTGATGTCAAACCCCAGGGCCGGGGCACCCAATGCGTGGTTCGCAGCACTCATCCCCAGGGAGGGTCCCTGAGCCCGGGTAACGCCCTCCCCTTCCGTGTCCCCTCCTAGGGGCATTAGGTCCCGACACGACCACTTCTCCCTTCCCACCTGACTCCACATGCATCTTTCTCTTGCCAGCCTCCAGCTCGTTTTCAGTGAGAACGGCTGCATATGTAGATGTCTCACTGATGTGTTTGTAGCGGGGAGGGGAGCTCCGCGCCCACCTACTCCCCCACCTTCGGGAACCGCCGCTTTGTTTCCGAGCGCCCGCCCCACAGGCTGTGGGCTGTGTCTGCACGCGAGCCGGCTGGCCTTGCTCCCAGCACACTCCTGGCTCGGTTTTCGTCTCAGCCCACCAGCATCGTCCCAATGCCATGTGCCTGCGCGGAGTGGGCTGCGGTGAGAGTCTTCCGTTCAAGCTGAAGGCGGGGCTGAACGTCACTGAGACAGGCTTAGCGCAGGGGGCTGCAGCCTCACGGAGCTCAAGGGCGCTGTCAGAACTCAGCCCTGCGCCTCCAGATTCAGAATCTTCAGTCCATGTGAGAAGTCAGGCCAGAGACGTGATTGTGTTTATTCCAAGTGCACGAGCGACATGGATTCCATCACTATTCTCACTAGTAACAATTTTATTTCATAGGTACTGAGTGTCACCTGGGTGACAGGTGAGCAACGTTAAGCAAAAAGATAGATAATTGGGGAAGATTCAGGAAAGTCGTGGTGGAGAAGCTTGTTAGACTAACCCTCCTCCAAATGACACTTGTAAACTCCGTAACAACAAATATTAAAACCCGCAACTAGTTGAAGGCAACAGAGATTGACTGAAGGCAGGACAAGAGTGTGTCCAGCCCTCACCAGAAGGAGTTTTACTGGGCATGATTTGCAGCTATTTGGCTTCTCACCTGCGGGAATTCTACCTTGTGTACAGTGTGGGGCCTCTGAGGCTCGAGGGAAAGCCACTGGCTTGCTGCTTTGAGGAGTCAGGAGCTGTATGAGCTGCTAAAAGGAAGGAGGGAATTCCCTGTAGGAGGGAACACTAAAAGGGAGTCCCCAAATCTGCATTTATCATGTGCAGACATTTGTGGCTTACACTCAAGTTCACAGGGATGAGGGACTCCAAACTTCCCAGAAAAAGAAACAGCTGCGAGATTGGAAGAAGTGAGTGGAGATATCGGCTGCCATCTGCTGAAAGGTGGACAAAATCTGGCTGTGAGCCCAACCAAGTAAAACACCTGCTAGAAAAAGTAGCATCAATCATCAGAGAAGGTAAAGAGTTCCACGTCTCCATCATGTATAATTCACAGTGTCCAGGATATGATAAAAAAGGTTGGACATGTGAAGAAACAGGAAATGTGATCGATACTCAAGAAGAAAGACAGGTTATGGAAATTAAAACCAGGGAGACTCAGACATTGGAATTAATAGTCAATGACTTTAAAATAACTGCTAAAGATATATTTTAGCGCTTACAGGAAAATGAATGAATCGGGGTATGGATGTAGAATCTCAGCAGAGAAACGGAACGTTAAAGAAAGAACGAAATTGAAAGGCCAGAACGGAGACATGTAACACTTAAGATGAAAAATTCACTGGATAGTTCTAGCAGCAACTGGAGGTGGCATAATCAGCTCTAGTGAACTTCAAGATAGATCAACGGGACACCTTCCCCCTGGAGAATAAGACACAGATATTACAAATAATGGATGTGGTCACCTGTGGAAACTATCAGCCAGTCTAACATATGTGTTACTGGATTCCCAGGAGAAGACACAGAGAATGAGAACATTTTTCTTCAAAACGATCAAAAATTATTGTAAATTTGGTTTTAAAATCCCCGTATAGGGCTTCCCTGGTGGCGCAGCGGTTGAGAGTCCGCCTGCCGATGCCGGGGACGCGGGTTCGTGCCCCGGTCCGGGAGGATCCCACGTGCCGCGGAGCGGCTGGGCCCGTGAGCCGTGGCCGTTGAGCCTGCGCGTCCGGAGCCTGTGCTCCGCAACGGGAGAGGCCACAACAGTGAGAAGCCCGTGCACTGCAAAAAAATAAAAAAATAAAAGTCCCGGTATACTTACAGATCCTAGAGCCTAGTGAATTTCAAGCAGCACAAATAGAAAGCCAATCAAGGCACGACCTCATCAAACTGCTGAAAACCAAAGAAGAAAAAAATCTTGAAAGCAGCCAGATTTAAAGGTACATGCGTTAGTTTCCTGCTGCTGCTGGCACGAGAATCACCATGGCATTAAACAGCAGCATTAAACACAAAAGTGTTTTCTTGTGGCTCCACATGTCAGTAGTCTGGCACAAACCTCACCTGGCTGAAATCAAGGTGTCTTCACCCGTGTTCCTGACTGAGGTGCTGGGGCAGACCTGTTTCCCTGCTCATTCGCGGGGCGGCAGAGCCCAGTTCCTGTGCTGGAGGACAGAGATCCCTTGTCGGCTGTCAGATGCAGACCTCTGCCCCCACCAGGGGCACCCGCACTCCTAGGCTCGTGGCAGGCCCTCAACGTCAAAGGCAGCAGTGGTGGGTCCAATCCTCCCCCGTTGAATCACTCCTCCTTCCTTCTCCATGCCATCTCTCAGACTCCTTCTTCTGTCTACCTTTTCCACTTTTAAAGACTCAGGTAATTAGATTGGACTGAACTAGAAAATCCAGGAAAATCTCCCTATTTTAAAGTTAGCTGATTAACCCCCTTAATTCCATCTGCAAACTGAATTCCCGCATGCTGCGTAGCGTGCATGTTCACAGGGTCTGGGGTTAGGATTAGGATACGGACATCTTTGGGGCACCTTTATTCTGCCTACTCCAATAAGTTACACACAGGGGAATAATGGTACTGTTGACACAAATAATAAACAATCTGTAGTGAGGAAAAGAAGGAGTTCAATTTGAGCCATGCTCAGGACTATAGGCTGGGAGTACAGTCTCTACCAAGGAAGAAAATGCTCTGGAGAAGTGTGGTTTTCAGTACTGACAGTTTTATACTTTGTCTGAACAAAGAAGTCATTCTCTCAAGGTTTCAGCAGAGATTAGCACACACACAGCGACTCAGCACAACTCTGGTGCCTGGGAAAGGATCCTTGTCTGTGGAGGCATCCTAGCATTGACCTCAGAGGAAGGGGGCTTATCGAGGCAAGACCCACAAGATTATGGTTAGTTACATGAGCTGTTTATCAAGAATTATAATGGGAGGTGGCAGGAGGTAAGGGTGCTTTTTAAGGAAGGATTGGTTGAAATGGTTGCATAGTTACAAGGGGAGACCTTGAGACCATAAAGGTCACAGCTGGCAGGTGCTGTTCTGAATACGGCGGGTGGTGTCTTTGGACCTGATACAGTTCAGAGAAAGTTCAGGTTCTCGGTGGGGCAGAGACCTGTCTGAGAACACATCCTCAATGGCTGCCCGACTCCACTTTTTGTATACCTGAACTGTGATCACTCCATTATAGTTTCGTTTTATCATTAATATAAAATGACAGCCAATTTCAAATCCAAAAAGGGAACCAGAAGACAATGGAACATTTTTTTGGTTCACAAAGTTAGCTTTCTATTCCCCACATCTTCATGAAAGAAACTGAGCTGTGTGACTTTCAGCAAGCTATTTTATTGATTTTTCTCTAAAATTTTTCTCTTTTTATTTTTATTGGTTTCTGCTCTTTATGATTTCATTCCTTATGCTTACTTTGAGTTTATTTTGCTTTTTTTAATCTAGGTTTTTGATGTGAGAGCTTACATTATTGACTTCAGACTTTTCTGATTATGTATTATTGCTATAAATTTTCCTCTTAGCACTGCTTTAACTGTTTTCCACAAATTTTGGTTATTTGTAATTTAGTTTTCATTTAGTTCAAGTTTTCAAAAATATTTACCTTTAGCACTTTGTGAAAAACATTATATAACATGACCAAGTGAGGTTTAACCCATACAAGGTTTGTTTTCAGTTAAGAACCAATTAATACTATTCACCATCTTAACAGAATAAAGGAGAACAACATATAATCTTCTCAATAGATACAGAAAGAATCAGAATTCAGCACCTATTCATGTAATAAACACCCAGCAAGCTGGGAGTAGAAAAGAAATTCCTCAGTCTGATGAAAGGCATCTGTAAAATAAAAACACATCATAATTAGTGGTGACACAGTAGTTGTCTCTGAAACTGGGAGCCAGGTGGAAGTGTCTGCTCTCACCACTGCTGATAATACTTGATTCCAAGCAATACAAGTCTGTGATAATCAGAAAGTATAGAATTAGTATAAGAATATAAAGTTGAATCAGTGAAGTAAAATAGTGAGTCCAGAAATAGATCCATACTTACAGAGTCAATTTATTTTCTGACAAAGGTGCTATAGCAACTGGATAGCAGTAGTCTAGGGCAATATCTGTAGTGATAAAAATGAAACTTGAATTTTTGTTTCACATCATACTACTATCTTAATTGGAGATTGATTGAAGACCTAAGGTATATAATTTCCAGAGGAAATCTTAGGGGAATATCTTCATGACCTGAGTGTATACAAAGATTTTCTAGAAAAGGCACCAAAAGCAAGAAGCATATAAGAAAATTATGCAAAAATTATAATACGTCAAAAATTTTAAAACCTAGCTTATCAAAATAAATCATAAAGAAAATCAATAGGCAAAGCAGAGACTGGGAAAATATTTGCATAACATACATCTGATAATAGATTGGGATCCATAACATAAGGAATTTCCACAACAGAATAAAATACAAGCAACACAATTTTAAAAAGACAAACTAATTGAAATGACATTGCAATAATCACTTGGCAAATAGTTACATGGAAAAATGTTTATTTTTTATCAGGTATGTGCAGCCATAAAAAGATAACACTACATGGACTTCATAATAGTGAAAATTAAGAGAAAAGAGACAAAACTAAATGAAGAAGCAACAGGAACCCTCATATGATGCTCTCGGCTGTGTTAAAATGTACAGCCTCCTGGAAAAAGTTTGGCAGGTCCTGGTAAAACTAACCATACAATTACCTATGACTTAGCAGTGACACTGCTAGATACTTACCCGAAAGAAATAAAAGTTTTTTTGACCAAAGGGCTTGCACAAAAATGTTTACACAGCTTTGTTCTTAACGGCCTCACACTGGAAACAGTCCCAATGTTCATAACAAGAAAAGTGGATAAATAGATTGTGTACATTCGTACAACGGAATAAATGAGCAAAGTACTTATACAAGTGATGGCGTGGGTGAAACTCACATTATGCTGAGTAGAAGGAGTCAGAGACAAAAAGCGCAGACTTTATGAAGCTACGGCATGAAGCTCTTGGACAGGAGCGCTAATCTGTGGCGACAGCAAAAGAAGTTTGTTTTGTGGTAAATGTGAGGCATATAAGGGAGTTTTTGGACATGATGGAATGTTCCATATTTTTATGGGTTGCATGGCACATGCATCTGTTAACCCCCATCACATTGTACACTTAAGATCTGTGCACGTCACTGTATGAAATTTAAGTAAAAACAAAGAAAACTCGCATTTATTGAACTCTGATTGCAGGCTTGTTTTTATCACTTTCATGAGTTAACATACCTGAAACTACTTTCTGTGTATCCCGGGGCTCAGCAAATAAGTACCTATTTTGGGAAAATGGGAGTCAGTGTTTCTCACCGCAGGAGAAGGAAGCTCCATGTATTGAAAAGGAAAGGCTAGAAAGTCCCCTGTGGGTTTGGATTGATTAGAGGTATTATCAGTAAACTCATAATTTCATTTTTACAGATGGAGAAATATAGATATATGTTTATGCACCTGTCTGTATCTATATCTGAATCTATTTCTTTCGTAAGTCTGTCTACTGAGAGAGTCTGAAAGTGATGATACATCAGTAGCAGTGAACACACCTACCACCCAGATATTGGTTTCTAATCACCTTTCTCCCCAAGAGGAAACAAGGCATCCAGAGGACTGACTGATCCAGGTTGGGGCAGGCAAAGCCCATCCTGTTTTCCAGAAAGTAAGAAATTTCCCCCACAGATCACTAGGACTCCTCCAGGCTTTCATCCCCGGCAAAGTGAAGCACCAAGATGCCAGCCTGCTGAGCGGGTCCCTGGACACT
This sequence comes from Kogia breviceps, assembly GCF_026419965.1. Lineage (NCBI taxonomy): Eukaryota > Metazoa > Chordata > Mammalia > Artiodactyla > Physeteridae > Kogia > Kogia breviceps. Next base: position 1,333,546 of record NC_081313.1, read on the forward strand.
GGCCGCCCCCTCCCGCCTTGGCCTCCTCCTGAGTTCACTCTGTACTCCATCCCAGACCTGGAACCCCCATCACGCTCCTCCTCAGAAAAAGAGCTTATCGTGCCAAATCAAAAGCAAGATCCAACTCTATGGTGTCTGTAATAAACATGCTTTTAATATAAAGACACTGATAGGTTGAAAATACATGGATAAAAAGATATATAAAATATGAAAGTACTAATTTGAAGGTAGATGGTGTGGTGATAGTAATACAACCCAAATTGTAATACAGGACAAGATAAAGATGAAAAGGAGAAACCACATAATAAAGGGGTCAGATCACTGAGAGGACAAAATAATCCTAAGTGTGGGGCTTCTCTGGTGGCGCAGTGGTTGAGAGTCCGCCTGCCGATGCGGGGGACGCGGGTTCGTGCCCCGGTCCGGGAGGATCCCACGTGCCGGGGCCCGTGAGCCGTGGCCGCTGAGCCTGCTGAGCCTGCACGTCTGTCCAGAGCCTGCGCTCTGCAAAGGGAGACACCACAGCGGCGAGAGGCCCGCGTACCGAAAAAAAATAAAAAATTCCCAAGTGTGTACACACTTAACCACAGAGCTTCAAGATGTACGAACCAAACTGACAGAGCTGCAGGAGAGAGAAACACGTACCCACTTGTATTTGGAGATTTCAGAGCCCTCTCCCAGGATTCAGTGCAACTTGCAGACTGAAGACGGACAAGCGTGGAATCCTTGCACTACTAACCAGCTGGACCACCTGACCGATGAGAACACTCCTCCCGGCAACAGTAGGATACATGCTCTCGTTAATAACTCGGAGAACATTTACCAAGAGAGACTGCATGCTGGCCTTACAACATGTGCCAGGATTAAATGTGTGAAAGGATTTTACAGCTACAGAATGTGCACTCTGACCACAACACCCATCAGTTAGAAATTCTTACAACTCATTGAGGTGACAAAAACCTCACCCAAATGGGCAAACATTTGCAAAGCATTTTATTAAAGAAGATGTCTGAAAGGCCAGCGTCCTCAGTCACTTGGAATGTAAATTAAAACCATAACGAGTTACCACTGCATACACAGTGAATCATGGAAAATAGAAGTGCCAGCAACACCGTGCTGCTGAGGGCCTGGAGCAGCTTTGGTTCTCAGAACTCCTAGTTGGATGTTAAAGGGTCCAGCTGCCCTCAAAACAGTTCCGCACTTCCTTCCATGTGTGAATATGTACTTACTGGACCATCTAGCGATTCTACTCATAGAGATTCATCTAAAACCAATGAAAACAAAGACTTATGCATGAATCTTCCTAGAAACTTTAGCTGTCATGATCAAAACCTGGGAACAACTCAGTGTTCTTCAAGAAATGAATTAACAAATTATGATGGAGACGAACAGTGAAATACTACTCAGAAATGAAAAGAGATGAACTGCTAATATAGGCAACAGAACAGTCTAATCTCAAAATTATTGTGTTGAGTGAAAGAAGCTGGCCACATGGCTACAGATAAAATTCTAGAAAATACAATGTAATATAGAGGTCGTCAATCAATCAATTGTTTCTTTGGGCCAAGAGAGGAGAGAAAACAGATGAACAGAGGACTCAGAGGAAGCTTTTGGAACAGTGGAAACATTGTATCACTTTATTGTAGCAGTGGATACAAAACAATGTGAACTGTGCACTTAAAATTGGTAACATTTCTTGTACATCAGTTATACCTCAACTAATTATAACTGCATTCCCGTTTTGTTTCAAATGTTAAAACGTCGGAATTAATAATGACAACGACAGAAGCCAGGTGGGCAGGTGGTCCTCGGCCTGAGGGGCTGTGGAATTGGCCGCCTTCCCCCGGCAACCAGGGTAGGTTAGGGAATGACCAGGGTTGGTGGACCTTCTCTGCAACTCGTCTGGGCTAACTGGTCCTTTTGGTGCAATTCTTGCAATACCTCAGAATTTGAATAGCCGGAAACCGAAAAGGAGTTTTCGATTCAGAATTTGAATAGCCGGAAACCGAAAAGGAGTTTTCAATTCATTTCTTTACATTTTTCTCCTAAGCAATATCAAGCCATCAAAACCAGCCAGCTCTCACTTCTTTCCTTGATTCCACAGCCCTGAGAGTGGGGACACCCCGGACTAGGAAGGACCTTCATCTCGGCACCGTTAGAAACACTGAGAATTACCAAGACTGTGGCTTCTCCCCAAACATAGAGCAGAAGGGGTAGGGCCTGTGGATTATTTCTTGCCTTGGTTTCTTTCTTTTGTAACCTTCCAAACTTTGGGGATACCCCGCTTGCCAAAAGCTATAAGAGTCTTTCAATCTTTAGGACGAAGGGCCAGCGTACAGTAAGTGGACGCATGTTCAGACTTTCCCGGGGCAGGCCAGTGCTGTGGGCTTCCCCTTGCTCCTGCCCCTGGAGGGGGAGAAGCGCCATCCAGACGGGTCCGGCCCTGACTGATGCGAGGATCCGCGTGCTGAGCAGACTTTGTCAGTGGGCTGAGGTCCTTGGGGCTCTGACTGCACAGAGCTGAGAAACTGGGGCCGACACCTCCTCCCTGCTCTCTGCCCGCCCACGGCCCCAGGCCACAGTGCCTCCAAATGAAGTCAGTGGACCTTCTAAAACTTGACATTCAAGGGCCGTGTTCCCAAGCGTTCTGGCCCAGCAGGCCTGCCGCAGTCTTCCTGGGATGGATGGCTGAGCCAGTGCTGGATCCAGGGGCGGCCACCCTGGACCCTCGGTGGTTTTGGATGTAAGGACTCATCTTTAACATCGAAAGTGGGAGGAACCCCAAATAACAGCTTACCTTTAATTTCCCCATGAAGAAGCCGGGTGAACTGCCCGTGGGACTTCTCTGATTACTTCTTACAACCGCAGGGTGAAGTTATAATTATGCCAATAGAAGAAGGACACACATCGCCCTTCCCAGGCCAGCCCTCGGTGCCTGGCATCTTCCCACATAGCGGCTCCACCTTCGGTGACCGTCCCAAGGAGAGGTCACTACCTGCCCCCCTTCCAGCCCTAGAGGAGGAAAGGAAAACTTGACCAAAGGGAGAGACGTTTAACCATAGAATTTGAACAGGTCACTTTGGACAAAGGTTATTTTTTTCCCTTGAGATCTCATCTCTTTAATTTTTCTGCGCTCTAACAATTTCAGTTCAGAAGCTCCCTTGGAAAAGTGATCCTGTGACCCTCTATTTCTATAATCGACCATCTTTATTTGACAAATATTCTTAAGTATTCTTGTCGCTCTCACCGCAGGTCAGGCTGCTGGCGGCTGCCTTGGTTAATATTCTCCTGAAAGCAGATGCATGGACACTCTCACAAGGTAGCCATGCGACCTCACGATTCCTTTAAGACTCGGAAGCTGGCTCAACCGGGCTTTGCCCTCGAGGGGACACCTGTGAGGAGCTGGGTGGATGTACTTTACGGGAACGTGACATTTTATCCTCTCAGACCCCAAGGATGACAGCAAAACAAAGGTCCCCCATCAGCACTGCTCGCTGGTGTTCGGAAAATGATGGTTCCCCGGAAGAAAGCTCCCGCCCGAAGCTGGGGTGTCCGCAGGGCAATCTCTCAACCCACCGGGACTCTCCACTTAGCATCCAGATGTAGCCCCCCTGACCCTGACCACGAGCCGATCTTTGGGGAGTCCCAAAGGCCCCCCCCCCAGCTGTTCCCTTTCCATGATTGATGGCCTCCGTCTGGCAGCCCAGAGGGCACCTTGTTAGGTCCCAGAGCTGAGCGGCTGCAGAGTGCAGAGACGGGGCGGCCCTGGGGTCACCGGGCATGACTGCCACATTTATCTCTCGGGCCCTGGACCTGTCGTGCAGTTGCCGTGGCATCAGGCATGTTCATGGAACCGACAGCATGTGACGAAGAGGGAATGAGGGGGCCCCACCCCGTCTCTGAGCCCAGCTCTGCCTGCTTCTGACACCGCCTCCCGTCTCTTGCTCAGCCCTGAATTCTTAAAGTACTGAGCCTGTCGCTTTGCTCACCAAGTCTGCTGAATGAGCACCTAGAGCTTAGAAGCAGGTGTTTTTATTTAGTGTGATTCTAGATCCTAATTTTTGGCCCGGACCACTCTTTGATGGTAATTGCATGATCTGACTTTTCCAGGTAGCTGGACAGATGCCCGTGCACGATGTGTCCTTATATTATCGAAACCCCCATGAGCCTTTACCACTGCTGATCTGTGAGCCCAGAGCAGCCGCTCCCCTCCGTGGGGTCTGGCCGCACCACTTCTCCGCCTGTCACCGCATGGAAAGGATTTGCCACCGTCCACTCCTCACGTTACTAGCCTAAGAGGAAGCTGGTTTTCTCAAAACGTGTATATTCTGGGGTTTCCAGAGGACAGAGGCCACGGGGCCAAAGGCAGAGGCGGGTCCCTCCTCTTGTCTGGGGACGAGTGGCCTGCCCGTCGGCGCACGCAAGGCGCGGCCCGTCCTGCGCATCACGGGCTGTGTCGTTGTGTCTTACTGATGTCTGGACGCCCGCTGCCTTCCCAGAGCAGGAGACGGACGCCCTTGAACGCGGCTGCTGCTGACTCCCTTCCACCAGGCAGCACCAGCGTGCCGGTCGAGCCGAGGTTCCGGGCCAGGCCATCCTGTCGACTCTTCGCTGAGAGACGTGGGTTAAGCTCTGTCCCCCTGCTTTCCGGCTACAGCCTTGGGAGAAGATACTTTCCGCCTCAGAGGGCTGTGAGGACCACGCGAGAAACTCAAAGTGCTTGAAACGACGCTAACGCGGAGTAAGTCGGCACTCTGAACGTTGCGATGAGTTTCGCTTTTTCCTCTGCAGGGTAGGACTTGCCCGGATGGAGGCGAACTTCGGCCTGTGGTTCATTTTCACTAAGCTTTCGTGTTATTTTCTTGCACAGTTCTTGCTTTTTATAGAAGATAGGTTTGCTGAGGTGCTGCTGGCCGCTCTGAGTCACCTGCTGCTGGGAGCCGCCCGAGAGGGTTTCTCCCGCTTGTAGGAAGTCGGGGTGCTGCTGTGTTAAAGGGGACGGAGGACCTATTTAGCTCCATAACCTGTCAAGGGGCCACGGCATGAGGTTCCAGGGGGTCCTGTGTGTGCGGCCAGGGCCCTTCACGTCGTCCCCTCTGTTCACTGCTGGGAAGGGCCCAGAGTCACCCTGAGCTGGGGTCCCGGCCTTACCTGCTTTAGCCTCACCTACTCCACCTACCCCTTTACCCAGGTGGGGCTCTCGTCGTGGCGATGTGTTTGTTGTGTGATTATGATGATGTAAACATGCTCTCAAAATAGAAATGAACAGAGTCCGCCCCCCCCGCCCCCCCAGCAGGAGGCTACAGCAGCATGGAGTGTGGGAGCCTCCTTCCCCCTGTCCCATCACAGACCTATGAACCCATGGGGTCTCGGTCAGAGCCCCACCTTCTGTCCCATCGATATTGGTGGGCGGGCACTGGGCCAAGACCAAGTCAGAGACCCCAAGGGGGCCAGCTGTCAGTGTGCCCCCGAAGGACCATCCGACCGTCCACAGGCTGGGAGTGTGGCCACTGCAGGGCACCACAGCATCCTGTGCTCAGATGTTACCCGTCCCTGTCTCCTGTCCTCCCAGCATCCAGGCGAGATGGGGCTCAGCCGTCTGGTGACACCCGGAGGTCTCACACGTACAATATATACATTTCTGTGTTAACAGTATGAAAGCAATTGCTTTCTAACCTGATCACCAGGGACGGCAAGGGTCAGCGCTTTGGCTGTCTGTCCTGCCCTCGCCTGCCTCCATCTGCCTGGGGTGCTGGTGGCAGGGAACCCATCCTTCTGGACCCCCAGCCTGATGCTGTGATGGCAGAAGCCTTGGGTCTGAGGCTCCGGGTGCATCTCACGGTGGGGGGTGCTGTGTACTTGCTGCATCTCAGCCCCACTGAACTGCCTCTGGCATCAGGCCCTACGAGCCCCTTCTCACCAGGACTCTGGGCTTGGACCTCCCTTGCTTTGGGCAGAGGGACACCAGCAAACACTAGGACGGGAGGGGCTGGTGAGCCCTGTGCCCTGGGCCTGTCCCCCATCCCCTCCACCGAGTGCGACCCTGAGCCTGCACATGTATAAACCTGGCCACCCCCAGGGGTAGAGAAGGCCCCACGGAGAGGGGCTGGCCATGCCCGACATCCCCCTGACCTTCCGGCTGAAAGACGCCCCACAGGCAGCCCGAGAGACCCCAGGAGGAGAAGAACGTGCTTCGATCTGAGCCCCTGAGCTCTGCTGTGTTTGTTACACGGTGATGGTGATGACACAGTCCATCAAAACCAAGTTAGTGAGTCTCAGTGAGGCCGATGGACGGAAGTTTCAGTGACGTGTCGGTGGCCACTAAATAGAAATGGTGCATTAAAACATCCTAATAACTTTGCAAAGGTTAATCTAAATTATAATTGAATTATGTCCACTTTAACTGGATTTTATTTGATTTTGGCTACAAATTATAATAATGGGCAAAGAAAATTTAGACTACGTCAGTGCTTGGGCATGCCTAGGTCAGTCCTTTTTTTCTTTAATCACCAAAAGCCAAAAGGATTCTGAAACTGTTACTGTCATCAAAAAGGCCGAGATCTCTCCAGTGTAGACAGGTTTTGATGGCAGGCTAGACTTGCAGCCAAAAGAATGAGAAAGTCTTTATTAATAATTATTGACAGCATCACTGCCTTAAAGACTTGATGATTTTTTGTGTGTGTTTCTCTCACAAAATTGTCTTAGCTAAAACCAAGAACACTAAAAATATCTTTTTGTCGTACCTGTCAATCTGCTACCAAGCTGAGGAACAGTGCGAAAACTCCTTAGTGTCTGGCAATTTTTAAGGCCTGGAGATTATGGCTCATCAGTTTTTATCTTCTAATTGATATAAATATTATACAATGAAGCTGCTAATTTATTTGCATTTCTAACTCTAACCCAATTAATTCAATTGAAACAAATGTCCACTGTGAGAGTAAATTGTCAGGATTTACATCATTAGCATTTTCTTGGAGTCATAACTGTACAGTGTGGTAACATGAGTGTGATGGGCTGGTGTTCGGGGATGCTGAGGGGCTGCAACTGTGGGCAGAGCAGTGGAGAGGTGCCCAGGGGATGGAACAGACATCGGAGTTTCTCCTGAGCCCTCCGCGGGGCCCCATCTGCAGCGTCCTGAGACTGGAGGAGATGTGCCTGGAATTCACCAGGACCAGAGAAAGCTTGTGTTCCCAGGAGCAAGGTAGGATGTCCTCGCAGTGGACTGGGTACCAGGAGGAGTCCTCAGATGGCATCACCCAGTAGAGATTAAAAACATGCTCTGAATGTTCAAGACACAGAATAAAATGTGTAACTTGCCTCAGGAGGTGGGACATAAGTTACATAATGAAAGTCATAGCAGAATGTCTAGATATAAAAAAAGCATGACATCTGAGGTGAAAAATGCACAGAATGGGATGAAAAGCAGAGTCCTATTAGAAGAAAAGTTTGAAGAAAATTTGAGTGAACTTGAAAACAGCAATAGGAAGTATTTTTACTGGAAAAACAGAGCATCAATAAGTGGGAAATATTAAATAGCTTAAATGCATGTATGTGATGATGTGGTGGGTCACAAAATATTTTATAAATTATGGCTTCAAATTTTCCAGACTTGACAAAAAAATGCAAACTCCCAGGTGAAGGAAACTCAGTAAACACCACACATGAACATGAAGAGGACTTCACCTCATGACTTCATAACCAGACTGCTGACCCCTGATAAGGAGAGTCTTTAAAGCAGCCAGAAGGAAGAGATGCATAGGGAGGGTGGGAGGGAGATGCAAGAGGGAGGAGATATGGGGATATGTGTACATGTATAGCTGATTCACTATGTTATAAAGCCGAAACTAACACACCATTGTAAAACAATTTTACTCCAATAAAGATGTTAAAAAAAAAAAGCAGTGGAAAACACAGCCAGCAGACAAAGGGTGATGCCCTCTCAGGTGTTCAAAGAAAAAGAAACTGTCAGCTGAGCACATTTATTTCAGAAGTGACAGTGATGAATTGCAACTGTGAGACCACTTCATGACAGAGGCAGGAGGAAAGGGGCTAACTGAGGAAACTTTGGAAGTGAGTTATCTGCAGGGCTAAGTGCAAAATAAACTACACAAACACTGTTGTCTAGTCAATATAGGTGTTTCCACAGGAGGGGAAGTTGACATTTGGGATGCTGCTGCATGTGCTGGAATTTAACAATCAATTAAATGGATGGCAGGTGCTGGGGCCAAGTCCTGCTGGGGTGGAGGCTACAGATGAAACTAACACAATATTGTAAATCAACTATACTTCAACTAAAAATTAAAAAAAAATGTAGTTTAGTTACCAACAATGTGTTAATATTGGTTCATTAATGATAACAAATATACCATACAATGGAAGATGTTATTAGTATGAGAACCTAGGTGTGAGCTATATGAGAACTCTCTCTACCATCTTCACAATTTTTTGTTGGTCTCAAATTATTCTAAAGTAAAACATTTATTTAAAAGTAAAAGGAAGTGGACTCCTACTTCCTACCAACCAGAAATGACATGGAGGGGCTTTACCCTTATACATGAAGAAAATACAGACAAGTTTTCAAAACACAGTGAAGCATGATGAAAAACACTGACCCCTGAGATACTGGAAAAAAGTGGGGTGAGCCCAGGATCGTGAGCTTACTGTCTAGACAGACTTTCTGTGTGCAGCACAGGGAGGGGAGCCCAGGCAGAGCTCACTGCACTTGTTGAGTGGAGGAGATGGACATGAGAGTTTGGCAGCTGGAGACCAGGCGACAGAGAGCAGAGAGGAGGGACAGAGAGAGTGTGAGGGAGAGAGCGGGAGAGAGCACTGTTCGGACATTGGGAGTCCTCCTTGAACAGCACAATGATAACAAAGGGAATAATGATACACGCACATGCCTAAGGAACTATCCCAGTGAAGACTGGGGATAAAAACACCCAAAGGATTAGAGGGAATGGTGATCCCTGAGATATGGGATGCTCCTGCCAGGCAGAGAAGAAAGTCTCCAACTCTACAAGACATGGAGCTGAGGCCTCAGTGCAGAACTCACACCAGCAGGGAACACGTAGACCCCAACCAAGCACTCCTCCAGTCCTGCCTAACACATCTTAACAGGAGACCCAAAGGATAAAGCTTTCAAAGGAATTTAATATGGTCCCACAACTAAGTGTAAGAGTATTTTTAGCAATACAGAAATACCCAGCACCTAACAAGCTAAAACTCACATTACTCAACATTCAATAAAACAAATTACCAGGCATGCAAAGAAGCAGGAAATTGCAACCCATAATGAGAAAAATTAATCATTTGAAACCAAAAGAGAACAAAGATGTGAGAATTAGCAGACGAGCCTATTAAGCATTCCAAGTTACAGTTGCAGTCTGGTGGTTCAAAAAGTCAAGGAGAGATATGGGTGATACAAAAATGACTCGAATGAACCTGCTAGATGGGAAAAATATGAAGTCTAAGATGAAAAACACACTGAGTGGGATCAACAACAGATTAGTTCTTTCAGAAGAAAATGTTAGTGAACTTGAAGACAGCAACTGAAACTATCAAAAATGAAACATAGACGATAAAAATAATTTTAAAATAGTGAGAGTAGCAGAGCATTAGTGAACCCTGGAACACATTTGAGCAGCCCGGTATACACGGAATACTAGCCTAACATGCAAGCCCGAGGTACTTGGAGCCCATGAAGGAGAAAGGAATTGGGGGTATAACAAGTATTTTAAGAAACTGTTCACCAAAATTTTCCAAATGTAAAGAAAAGTATAAACATGTACTTCTAACAAGCTCAGCAGACTACAATCACAAGAAACATGAGGGGAGCACAAAGGCAGATCAAAATCAAATCTCAACAGCAGTGATAAAGAGAAAACCTTAAAAGCAACCAACAAATAAGACAAATTGTGTACAAAGAAACCAAGATAAAGAGACTGCAAAGTTCTCACTGGAAACAATGTAAGTCAGAAGACAGTGAAGCAATACCTTTAAAGTTTTGAAAGAGAAACAAGTCAACCTAGAATTCTATACCAAGCAAAACTGTCTTTCAAAATGAAAGTGAAATAAAGCTTCAGACATACCAAAGTTGAAAAATTCACCACCAGTAGACTTGAAATGCAAAAATAAGTTAAAGAAAGGTCTTTAGACAGTAGAAAATTATACCAGATGGGAAGATGTGTCTACACTAAGGGTGAGGAACACTGGAAATGGTAACTATATTGTCAATATGTAAGATCTTTTCTTGTTATTTATATCTCTTGAAAAAGTAGTTGTCTATCAAAACCAAAATAATGGTAACGTGTGGGGTTAATGGGTAAGAGTAAAAGACATGAAAACAATAGAACAAAGTTTGGAAGGCGAGGAAGGAAAGGTTCTTATTTGTACAGTAAATGGCATAATATAATCTGAAAGTAGACTGTAATAAGATAAACTGCATCCTAAAAACTCTAATGACCAAAGCCAAAGTAAAATACTAAAAGATGTAGCTAATAAGCGAAAAAAAGTAGAATAGATAATAAAAATTTAATTAATCCAAAAAAAGGCATAAAAAGAAAAAAAGGAGCACATAACAGATGGGACAGATAAAAACCGATAGGAGATGATAGATATAAACCTAATTATATTGATAAACATCTTAAACATAAAGGGTCTAAATTCTCTAACTAAAATTTAATATTGTAAGATTAGATTAAAAAAGAAAGACTCAAGTATGTGCACCCTAGAAGAAACCATTTAAAATACAGAGACACATATAGATTAAAGCTTAAAGTGTGTAAAAACTATACCATGGGGCTTCCCTGGTGGCGCAGTGGTTGAGAGTCCGCCTGCCGATGCAGGGGATACGGGTTCGTGTCCCGGTACGGGAAGATCCCACATGCCGCGGAGCGGCTGGGCCCGTGAGCCATGGCCGCTGAGCCTGCGCGTCCGGAGCCTGTGCCCCGCAACGGGAGAGGCCACAACAGTGAGAGGCCCGCGTACCACAAAAAAAAAAAAAAAAAAAAAAAAAAAAAAAAAAAAAAAAAACTATACCATGATAAGAATTTGGAAAATTAACATTGCAGTGGCTAGCGTATATCAGACCAAGTAGATTTCAGAGCAAGAAACGTTGCTAATTTATAATGACAGAGGTATGATTTTATCAAAAGGGTGTAATACTCCTAAATGTGTGTATACAACAGTTCTTCAAAATAGCAATAATGAATAGTAACTGAAAAAGTAGACAAATCCACAAATATTGTACAAAGACTTCAGTGCACCTCTCTCAATAATTGGTAGTAGAAACAGACAGATTATTTGTAAGGATATAGAAGATCTGAAAATATACTATAATTTAAGTTCCCTAATTTACATTTATAGAGCATGTCACAAAACAATAGCAGAATATACATTCTTCTCAAACACACAAAGCATTTACCAAGATAGAACCACACTGTAGGCCATATAACAAGTCGTAATAATTTAAAAATCACTCAGATACAGAATATCTTCTCTGCTCACAATGGAATGAATTTGGAAATCTATAGCTGAATTAATTCTCGAAAATTCCCTATATTTAGATAGTAAATGACAGACGTCCACATAGCCCATGCACTAAAGAAGTAATCAAGAGGGAAATCAGGAAGTATTTTTAACTGGAAGAAAGTAAAACTGCAACATGACCACAGCAAATCTGAGGGACAAAGCAAAGTGGTAGTTAGAGGGTTATTAGATGAGATGCCCACGTGAAATAAAAGGAGGTCCCAAATCAATGAGATCAGACTTCACAGTAAGAAATGAGAAAAAGAACAAATTAAATCAAAAGTAAGTAGAAGAAATGAAATAAGCAAAGAGGCAATCAACATAATAAGAAACAGAAAAATAGTGGAGAAATTTAAATTAAACCAAGAGTGGTTCCTTGAGAAGATCAATAAAATTGACACATTTTTGCCTGATTGCTTAGGAAAAAAAAGACACACGTGCTTGTTATCAGGAATGAGAAAGGTTACATTACTATAGATCCTACGGATATTAACAGAGCAAGAAGGGAATATTATAAAACAATTTCTTCCAATAAAGTTTACAACTTAGATAAAATGGAAAAAAATCCTTGAAAGTCACAGACTACCAAATCTCATTCAAGAATAGACAACCTGAATAGCCCTAAGAAAAGTAAACTTGTGATCCAGATGGCTTCACACTTAAATTCTACCAGGGATTTAAGGAAGAAATAATACCAGTGCTACAAAAGCTCTTACAGAAAAAGGAAGAGGAAAGAATACTTTTGAACTTGTTCTATGAGACCAGCATTACTCTGACACAAAAATCTGACAAAGATATTATAAGCAAACAGAACTACAGACCCATAACCCTCATGAGGGTAGAGGCAAAAATTCTAAACATAATTTTAGCAAATTGAATCCAGCAATATATATAAAGAACAATACATTCCAAAAAAGTGATGCTTATGCCAGGAATTTGTTTGGCTTAACATTAAAAAATTAGTCGATGTAATTCATCATATTGACAAATCATGAAAGAAAAAAATGTGATCATCTCAATACATGCCAAACTTTTTTTTTTTTTTTTTTTTTTTTTTACAAAAACCAACAGCAATTCCTGATGAAAACTCTCAGCAAACCTAGGAATGACTGGAAACTACCGCAAACTGATAAAGGGTATAGGTGAAAATAAATTTAAAAAAACAGCCAAACAAAAAACTGTAATTAACATATTAAATGGTGTTATACTAAATGCTTTCTCCCTAAGATCAGTAAGGAGAAAAGGATGTTCTCTTTTGTTACTTCTATTCAACACTGTAGTGGACAATCTAGCCAGTGCGGTACATTTAAGGAAACAAACAAAACAGACAAAGGCATCCAGATTGGAAGTGATGAGGAAAACTGTTTTTATTCTCAAATGACATAGTCACCTATGTAAAAGATCTTATGAAATGTACAAATAAGCTACATAAACTCATAAATAACTTAGCAGATTGCAGGATACAACATCAATGTACAAATATCAACTGTTATTCTATATCCTTGCAATAAACTATTGGAAATTAAAGTAAAAAAAAATTATAAACGCATATGACCAAAATGTGTAAGACCTACTGAAAACTACAAAACATTGATCAGATAAATTAAGAAACACCTAAACAAATGGAGAGATATATTATGTTCATGGGTCCGAGGATCCAATATTGCTACTAGCAGGCTTTTACAATATTTTTGTACAAATTGACAAAATTATTCTAAAATTAATTTGCAATTCCCAAACGCTTTGAAACATCAAAACAACTTTGAAAGTGAAGGACAAAGAGAACTAACACTAACTTCAAGACCTAAAGCTACAATAATCAAGAGAGTGAGAGGCACCAAGTTAGACAAGATAAATGGAACGGAATAGAGTCCAGAAAATGACAATGACGCATGTGAAGAGCTGGGTTTCTACAAGCATGCAAAGGCAATGTAGCAGAGAAAGGAGAGACTGCTTAAGAAAGGGGGCTGGAGCACTTGGATATCCACATGCAAAAAATGAACTTTGATCCATACATCGTACAGAAGTGGATTATAGACTTAGATGTTAAGCCTAAAACTATAAACATTTTTAGAAGGAATCGTAGGAGAAAATCTTTGTGACTTTGAGTTACGCAAAGATTTCCTAACTGTGAGATCCAAAGCCTGGTCTATAAAAGTAAAAATTTGAAGAATTTGACTTCCTAAAAATTAAAAGATCTGTTCTTTGAAAGAAACGGATAGCCTAATGAAAAGGCAAGCCATTGACTGAGAAAAACATTTGCTAATCTTATACTGACAAAGGACTTATAACCAGAATATGTAAATAACTCTCAAAACTCAGGAGAAAACCACCTGATTAAAAAAAGGACAAAAGACTTGACTAGAGCTTCACCATAGAAGATGTATAAACAGCAGATAAGCACATGATCAGATGATCAGCATCATTAGATATTAAGGAAATGCAGCTTGAAACCACTATGAGATACCATTAAACCTCTGTTAGATGACTAGGGGTCAAAAGTCCCCTCTGCCATGTGCTGTCCGGGAAGAGGAGGATCAGTCAGAATGCGACATGTGACAGCCTGTCTGGAGTTACATCAGTGTGTATGAGGCACAAGGGGCTGTCCTCTGTGGCTGTCTTTTAGACTGTCTTTTAGAGGCAGTCCTTTCTGCCTCTATTTGCTTCACACGTTTCACACGTATTTAATATATAATTTGCCATTTTCCCCACTGACCTATCAAAGGGCAGCTGCATCTCAGCCTTCGGCACAAGCCACGTCACACGGGCGGCCAGCAGGCAGTGGTGTCCCTGGACGGCCCTGTCCAAAGCATATTTTTTAAAGAGAGCAACCACATCTCTCCTTGAACGAAAAGGGCAATGGCATTGCATCAGAGAAGACTGGAGAAAGAGAAACACATTTAACAGGTGTCTATGTGTTTCAAATTCATCTCATGCACAGCAGAACTTAGAGCTACCAAGCCCATCTCAGCCCATGAAAACGAACCTCTTAAGATGATGCTTCATAACTATTGGTAACGATTTGATATCAATGTTTTGTGCTTTTGTTGAATTTTAAATTTTATTATGTTTTGTTTTCTATCAACCAGGTGAGATTTCTTTGAAGGTCTGATACGGTTGTTTCCTTTTTTCATCTTATTTCACATAATCATTTATTAATTAATGAAATAATCAAATGAAGACAGTTCTTTTTCTATTGATTGAAATGCTTGGCCATGACGAGATAAAAAAATAAGTAGCTGAATTTATTTATCTAAGTGCATTTACGGATCCTCTAACTTTTATATACATCAGTCATAGATGCCAAGTTATAGCACAATGATGAGTCTAAGAAAGGTGACCCATTTTCATCACATTAATTCTTTTACCTGAAGAGTCACATTATTTTTTAAATTGTGGTTAAAAACACCTGACATAAAATACACAGTCTTAACCATTTTAAAGCATACAGTTCAGTAGTGTTAAGTATATTCACATTGCTGGGCAAATAGATGTTTTTAAGACACTGAACAAACACATGGCCATCATCTGATTCGGCCATTCTATTCCTGTGTACTTACCCAAGAGAAAAGACAACCTATGCTATTTATTACAAAGACTTGAACACAAGTGTTCATAGCAGCTTTATCTATGAGAGTTAATAATCAGAAACAACCTAATTGTCCTTCAACACGTGACTGGATAAACACTGGTACATCCGTTCCATGGAAAACTACTAAGGGGTAGAAAGGGGGAAAAACGAACTATTGAGACACGCAAGTGCAGGAATGGGTCTCAGAATTATCACGCCAGGTGAGCGAGTCCAGACAAAGGTGAATACGTAACGTACCGTCCTGTTTTATAAAATTAGAAAAAATGCAAACACATCTCTGGAGACAAAGCAGATTAGCGACAGCCTAGGAGCAAGGAAACTTACAAAGTACAATTTTGAGGTGATGGGTATGGTTATCATTTTGATAGATTTGGTGGTTACTTTCTTAATGGGGTACACGGTACACGGTAGAGAAACCATTAAAAAGAAACCAAAGTCTGATTCACAGACCACGTACAAAGCTAATGCAGATGTAATACACAAACACACGCACAGTGCGTTTGAGCAGGATTTCAGAGAAATTGCATCGTAAATGAAGAATTGATGGGATTCGTCAGCAGAATTTTCTCCTACGGCCGGGCCGACTGAGGGAGTCAGCCCACTTCCGCGTGAGACAGATTCCTGGGACATGGGACCATTACACTTGCTGCAACTTTGCACTTTTTTTTTATAGTCGTGCATCTGTTAACCCCCAACTCCTAATTCATCCCTCCCCCCTCTCCCCTTTGGTAACTATAAGATTGTTTTCTATGTCTCTGAGTCTGTTTCTGTTTTGTAAATAAGTTCATTTGTGTCATTTTTTTTAGATTCCACAAATAAGTGAAATCACATGTGATTTGTCTTTCTCTGTCTGACGACTCTGTGCCTTTTTAAATGGTAGAAAGCAAGCCTCTAGTGACTGAGCAAGTCCCACAATCCTGAGACTGAAGGAAGCTGGGTCCCCGGTGGTGACGTCACTGTGTCCGCTTGGTGACAAGCTCACATTTGCAGACAGGGGTGGTGGTGTCTGTGAGGTTCCTGGCCCGCTTTCTCTCCTTACGACTGCTTCCCTTGACACTTAGCGACACTGACTTCCGTGGCACGGCTAACGCACTCTTCTATTTTAATTGAGCTTATTCCTCCCTGCATGCTTGGTTATAGAATATGTTCTGTACAGTGTAACTGAACTTTGCTTCTGTCGTCCATCCAAGATGTTTCCACTCTGCTACGGGGTGTCTGTGGCCCACAGAACCCATGAGAACTGGTCTCTCTGGGATGGGGTGGAGGCACCCGGGGGCTGGGCCACGGGAACGCTACCATCTGCTGATGGTGCAAAAGAAACACGCGAGTCAGTGTGGCTCCGTCTCAGTCCGTGCTCCGCATCTCCGTTAGCGAGGGAGCTGTGGGGTGTCTGAGCTCCACGCCCTGGACCTGGTGGGGTGCGGAACCCCCCCAGACAGAGTCCCAGCGTGGCCACGGTCCCAGCCCGCCCGCGACTGGCATCCAGTTTCCAATGAGGTTGAGGTCCAGGGCAGGACTGTCCAGTCAGCAGTGTCACAATTTGCCCTAAGTCTCTGCATTCTGTGTCCCAGCAAGTGGCTTTTCAAAGAGGGCAGTGTGCCCTCGGCCACTTAGCTGTCCACTGCAGAGCTGATGCCAAGGTCTGCGGCCACAGGGCACTGAGCACATGTCCCCAGCCCTGGTGGGAGGGCTTCCCAGAGGGCTTTGGAAGTGGGGCCTGCCATTTGGGGATCCTGTCAGTCAAACAGGCAGTGATGCTCTCCAGGTCCTAGGGTACAGCATCTAAGGGGCCCCCTTCTCCTGCTACTGCAGCAGGTAACGATTATAAACGTAGCAGTTGTGCTAGTTTGTGTTTCTACAGCAAAAAGCCATAGACTGTGGCTTACACAGCAAATGTGGATTTCTCACAGTCCTGGATGCGGGGGAGGCCAAGACCAACTGCCGGCTTCTCCTCGTGTCCTCACAGGGCAGAGAGCAGAGAGCGGTAGTCAACTCTCTTCTTGTGAGAGCCCGTTCGTGTGGATCCACCCTTATCATCCCCAAAGACCCCAGCCCCCACCACATCCGGGCTAGGAGTTCAACATATACATCTGGGAGGACACAAACATTCAGTCCGTAACATGGATGTTTAAGACATTTATATATTGATAGCAGGACAAACTCGAGCGTATGAAAATATGACACTCAGCTGTGATAACTAAAAATCACATACAGCGATCATATTTTCAGACAGTTTGATGTTAGGAGTAGAAACACTGGCCACCCATGTTTTTATTGGGTACCCAACTCTTACCTGACGCTGTAACTCTATTCATGAGAAATGACCTATGGGAACGTTAAATTCTGTGACAGCTTCTAAAGAAGGAGATACAGCTCAGGAAGACAGACCGGGCTTGAGTGAAAGAATAAACACAGAATAAAAGGAGACTCTTTTCTGGGCCTCCGCGCAGCCCTCTGAACCTCGTCTGTGGGATCTCTGTCTGCGGTCCTCTGTCAGGATGACATTCACGTTCCGAGCCTGGGGGCCTTTGTGACATCACATGGTTCCCAGCATCACTGAGTTCATCGAGACCTGCCCAGCGTACAAATCAGGAACGTTGTCTGCTAAGTGTTAGAAAGAATTTTGAACGACAGGTAGAATCCTTTTTTTTTTTTAACATCTTTGTTGGAGTGTAATTGCTTTGCAATGGTGTGTTAGTTTCCGCTGTGTAACAAAGTGAAGCAGTTACGCATATACACATGTTCCCATATCCCCTCCCTCTTGCGTCTCCCTCCCTCCCACCCCTCTAGGTGGTCACAGAGCTGATCTCCCTGTGCTATGCGGCTGCTTCCCACTAGCTGTCTATTCTACGTTTGGTGGTGTATATACGTCCCTGCCACTCTCTCACTTCGTCCCAGCTTACCCTGCCCCCTCCCCGTGTCCTCAAGTCCATGCTCCATGTCTGCGTCTTTTTTCCCATCCTGCCCCTAGGTTCTTCAGAACCATTCGACGGGTCAAATGCAATTAGCAGACAGATTCCCTTCCCAGTCAATCTCACTCTGTGTTCAGATGTTTCTTTGGTGGGTGTTTTCCTCTCTTGAACACTGAGTGTCACTCAGTGGAGACTGAGCGGAGAGAGTCACTCCCCTGTCAGACAAAGAAGCAAACCCTCAGGAAGTGGCTCTGTTGGGTGAGAGAGGAGAATACCTTCAGGTAGACCGTCTTCGGAATGGAAAGTGGTACGGTAGTTACGCACTCTTCCAACTGAATGGCCACCGGAGTCGATTCAGCGACCTTCCTGTGACCCCTCAGCAGAAGCGTCTCCCGGGCTTCCAGGGGCGACAGATGACGGCGGTCTGCGCTGAGCCCGCGGAGTCCCTTCCTCACTCGGGATGTGCTCAGTGCATTTCCTACTGGATGCCCTTTGTTCTAATTTCTTAACCCTGCCCTGGTGGGAATTGAGAGCATTTCTTCCTTTAATAAAGCCGGTAACCGCCCCGAGGCCAGCAGGGGGACGTGCTGGTGTCTCCCCTCTGGCTCCCGGCTGCACAAGGCAGGTGTCCTGGCCGCCGCTCTGCGATTGCCGGAGACCGTGCACCTGGGCTGACGTCTCTATTCTTGTGTCTGACATATCTTTGCACTGGCTTGTAAAAAATCAATACTGTTTTTCCCTGGTACTTTCTGCACAGGTGAGTTGATGGATTATCTCGTCTTCCCCCGCACCCCCCAATTTTGTTATCACTTTGTTTCTCTCGCTTTAGGCTTGAGCATCTGATAACATCTCCAGTGGGATGACACCAAAAGAGTTTCCACGACCTTATCCCCTGGCGATCGTGTCCCCGGTGACTGAGTGCCGGCCGAGGCTATAATGCAGCGTCCATATCACCCGGGATCTCCCAGCCGATTGATGAGGCGTTTTCTGGAGCCAATAAGAGCAAGCAGCTGTCGCTGGGCTTTGCTGCCAAAGGTGACCCTGTGCACCGTTCTATTAGCTACGTTTAGGAAGACGTAGCTCTATTGTATCAAGCCGCCTTTGAAAGTGGTTTACGCCTCCTGTGATGGCATGGGGGGATGGGCTGCTGAAAGCAAAGAAGCTGCAAGAATCTATCACAGAAGGAGCCGCTTATCTGGCAGGGAGATCATATCAGTTAGAAAAATCGGGGCTTTCCCTGCTCTGGGTAACTTGTGACTGTCTGGTGGCATTCCTGTCCCCACACCTTTGGAGGCGGCGACCGATTTTGAGAGCAGACCACCCTGGGGCCC
This sequence comes from Kogia breviceps, assembly GCF_026419965.1. NCBI lineage: Eukaryota > Metazoa > Chordata > Mammalia > Artiodactyla > Physeteridae > Kogia > Kogia breviceps. The sequence continues at coordinate 1,352,904 of NC_081313.1, forward strand.
CGACGCCCGAGGACCCTTCACTGCAGAGGGAAAGCGCGCGGGGCTGTCCGAGCTGGAATGCAGCGTGCTGGTCTGAAGTGGGGTTCTTGCCTTCTCTTCCTGTCTCGAGATGGTGCAGTCCGTCCTCAGCTCCCGGGTTCCTGGGGACCGGTGGCTGGAGAAGCGAGGCCTCTGCCAGTTACGTCTGGGTCCTGCACTCACTCCTACGTAGGCTTCGGGTCAAATCAAAGCACAGCCACTGACCCTCCCGTGTCTCCCGCTGTCCCTGTCTCTCTGTCCCTCTGCCTCTGTCTGTCTGTCTCTCCCCGCCTCTCGCTGTCTTGCTGTGTCTCCTCCTAACTATAAACTCGCTTGTCTCCATCAGAGATTCAACCACCGACCCAACACCGAATTTTATGGGATACTCATTAGGAAGATGTTTGATGCTGGAAAATGACCACAGAGAAGTTTAGGATTCTTAGCAATTATAAACAATCTAGAGGTAAGAAGTACTTCTGAAGGTTTTAAATGGATTTGAAGTCGGACAGTTTTTTACCCAAGATGCTGGCTGCTCTTTCTGGCCACTCACCAACATTTGGTGACAGATGAGGGACTGTCCCTTGGGCTGGATAACCGATCGCAGGTGCTCAGCTCTGGGCCTCCATTAGGGGGGCGGCACCACGGGGGAGGGGGTCCACATGCACCCTGCACCCCTAATGGCTTCCGCTGTATTCCCGCAGCAGTTTCCACAAATGCGTCCCTTTGTTTAACAACATCTTTATTGGAGTATAATTGCTTTACAATGGTGTGTTCGTTTCTGCTGTCTAACAAAGTGAATGAGTTATACATATACACATGTTCCCATATCTCCTCCCTCTTGCATCTCCCTCCCTCCCACCCTCCCTATCCCACGCCTCTAGGGGGTCACAAAGCACCGAGCGTCCCTTTTAAAAGCAGCATCTTCAAGATTAATCTCATTAGGTGATTCGTTTATTAAAACCCCGGCATTTCCACCGTGCGCTCCTTGGGGAAGCTCCGGTGCCGCGGAAGCTCACCACCGCTTCTCTGCGGAGACACTCCATCGGGCATCCCTGAGCTGTGCTCCTTATTTTAACTGCGTGACATCTTAAATGCGGCTTACACTCACATTTAAAATTTGTACGGCATCTCAGATGATTTTAGTTGGGTTGCACGTCACACGACACCGGCATGTTTGCCCCAAATCAGCGGAGACAAGTTGACGGGCTCGCCCGCGGCGGCACTCACACCCCGCTTCTGGGCCCCAGCGGTCTGGGTGGGAGGGCGGATGCTGTGCTGCTTCCTGAACTGGCTTTGAGGACAATGGACATCTGAGCGCTCCCCAGGCGGCGGTGGGGGTGTCCCAGAGCGGAAGGGGGGCTCATTAGCCCTTGCTGAGCCCAGTGGATCGTGCGGAGTGTCGGCGAGTTAGGACGGCCTGACCGGTGCCCCCCGGAAAGGGCTCCACCTGCACTTCTCCTCCGAGGCGGCTGATTCTTAGCGGACGAGTGTGCGTCCAGCCCCAGCTCTAAGGGGAAGCCTGGCTTAGAGCAGCACTTACCAGTCAGAGCCAGACCAAGCCGTCAGCAGGCCAGGCTGGCTCCGTCCGTGTGCCTCTCCACCCGGACCAGCCACAGGGGCATGAATAACCCCGCGCCTCCTGGTCGCCGTCTCAGCCGCGCACCCCCATTTGCCCCCGCATAGTACTGTGGCATCCTCAGCCTGCAGGCACTGCTAAACCTTAGCTCCTAGAAGACGGCAAGAGTAGGCTTTCAAGGGAAGGTGCACATGGTGAAGAAGGAAAACCAATCTCTATCTTAGTAGAAGCAAGGGGCACAATAAAATTACTTGGAAATATTTTAAGAACTAGATGCTGAGGACGGGTAAGATCCAGACTATTGAATTATAGCTACGCAGTCCTTGCTGCAGGTCAGGTGTATATCAGAAATTGCAGACATAGTGACAAAAACATATGTCCTAAGGTTTATGGTCACTCTGGAGGTGGCGGCGGGCAGTACCTCTGAGCCCATTTTACAGCTGGGAAAACTGGAGCTCAAACGCTAAAACAGCTCATGTCTCCAGGATTTAAGCCCCGGCTCTCTTAACTCCAAAGCCAACCCCCTTCCTGGCGAAAGGACTTCTGTTGGGTCTGGAAGGACCTCCCCGGAGACCTTAGGGCAGAGCCTGCGAACCCATCACCCGACAGACAGCACCTCAGGGCCGCCGTGCATCGTCTGCCTGGGCTGGGGCTCCAGGGACTGGGTTTGGCTTGCTCGGGCAGGGCTCCTCTCCAGGTGCCTGGCCACTGCTCTGCATACAGCGAGCCTCCCATCCTTCCTCCAGCCTGGGCCCAACAGCACTGGGATTGTGACTCTTACCTCAGTAGATCTGTACGCTCAGAAGCCACTGGTGAAGGGGGAAGGTGACCTAGAAAACTCAGGGGAGCAGAGGAGGCTGCAAGAGGAAAAAGGAGCGACAAGAGAAAGGGAGTCTCACACACCAGTAAAGATGCCTCGGGGAAAGAGGTAAGTTAGATCATCCGCACGCTAGTTTGTCACTGAAAAAGCAGTCCACGCAAAGGCGAAACATCAAACAGCACAGACGTGGGTACCACGGCGAGGGAGCTGCTGCCTTATCGACCCCCTCTCCGTACCCCAAGATCTTGCTGTTGTAAGAGCAGGATCCCGATCCCGCAGGCTGTGTCGTTCACTGGAAGAGCCCAGGTCCTGCGAGGTGCAGCTCGAGGCTGAGTTTCCTCTAGGGAAGCAAGAGCAGCCCCTCGGAGCCTGGGTAGGGCCAGCTTCTCCAGCTTATTCTGTGTCCACGTGCAAGGGGAGTGTGTGAACCACCGGGCAGCTGAGGCCGCGGGATGGACGGGAACAGAGCCCTGACGTGCTGGTTTGCCACCTTCCTGGCCATCAAGCCCTGCTTCCTGAAGCTTTGGGGTTTAGCGTTGGCGGGATGATGGAGGGCCTCTGTCCCCGGGGCGTGTGCTACACATTCTGGTCCGAATTGCCACAGGACGTGGCTCATACACAGCTCACCGGAACCACGGTGAATCACTTGGGGCCAGGACCCGGCTCTCTTTACCTGCTCTGCCCTAATCACTGGTACAGCTCCTGGCTTACAGTCAGCACGCAATTAAAGCTTGTTGAGTAGATAAAGGACTTAATGAATAAGTGCATTTTAAAATTTAGCATAGACTGGACAGAAATAAATTATTGGGGTGCAGAAGCTAGGACTTTAAAATTCCACCAACATATTTCTGTGCTTAGTTAGTAGCTTTGACATATTCAAATGATCAATTCAGTGTCAAGATGTAATTTTTTAAAAAGCTCCTTTGGTAACTCTAGGTTGGAAACAGTTTTGTATTTTAAGCATCTCTGCAGTGTGAGACACAAAGGACAGCTTTCTTGGTTCCAACACTTTCACTGCAATATGTCAGTTTCAAGCAGGAAATCCGATCTGAGTTTGCATCCCCTTCTGTCTCTCTGAGAGTTGATAATTCACCATTTTAGGGCACTGGGCCCATTAACACTGAACAGCTGGAGAATATACTCTTCATTGATCAGATAAACAGGTCATGAGATATTTTATTACAAAACGGTGGACCAATTTAGCCATCTTTTCACCAACAGTGGACTTATATTGAATGTGAAATGGTAAGAGATTTGCTTCCTTGGGAAGCTATCATAAGAAATACAAAGGAAAACATCACTAAAATGGCTTATCTAAATGGATTTATATTGAATTCAGCCCAACTTTAAGCCAGACCTCTGATCAACAAAAGTTTAACAGAATGGTGATTGGTGTTTCTTTGTTACTCTAAATCATGTGCAATATTTTGTTTCATATTTATGTCATGATTTTAGCTTTTTCTGGATGTTTCTTATTGAAATACAGTAACTATATTGGTGACTTATATGAGCATTATTTGTCATAGTTCTGAATTAATTTTAGGGACATGGCTGAGACCATTTAAAATCCACCTATGAAGATTTTTAAATTGTTTTCTAACTTCTAAAAATATAACAGTTATTGGCTAGAGTACCTAAGCAAGATGTGTAGGGAGCTGGCTTGTGCATTTACATAAAATCAACTGCATTTGTGACTCACAAAAACTGAACAGAAAGCAGATGTGTAGTTGAAGCAGGGTGTTTGGGGGGCTGTGGGATTTCCCTTTCCAGCATGATTTCACACTGAATATTCAGAGAAATCCCTCTCACACAGACTCTCTAAAACTGTGGGGTGAAGTTGAAGTCTAGCTGAGAAAGCATCTGACAGCAGCAGTGACGAGAAAGCACGATGCTGCCCGGGGCGTCCACGTCCGTCCTGTGGTGTCTACCGGGGAAACGCTCCCATTACAGCGCATGGTGGCCACTCCCCGCAGAATGCACCATAAGTGACCTACAAGGATGTATATGGCTGTCCTGCTTCTACAGGTGAAAGCCCTCCTGGAGCTGGTGTTTTCCTGACTGTGTCTGCTGATGCCTGATGGTTTAGAACCTGGATGTGAAAGGGTCCGATGTGGGGCAGGAGATGAGGTCAAGGTCAGGGGAGAGATCATATCAGAGGCTCCTGCAAAGTCAGGACTTCTGAGGAGTGGTGTCCTCAAGGGCAGATGGGGGAAATGTGCATCTAGAACACACAGCCTGCCTCTAAATGTTGGCTCTAGGAGAGAAGACCAGAAGAAGTCCTATTCACTCCGCTGCTCAAGCAGAAGCAAACACAGGTCTTTTCTGGAGAAATACATTTACTTTTATTGTTTTTTGTGGTTACCATTATTTTCACTACTTCTTCCCCCTTCTTTTTCGAATTGAAGTGTTGTTGATTTACAATGTTGTGTTAATTACTGCTGTACAGCAAAGTGACTCAGTTATACATATGTATATTCTTTTTCATATTCTCTTCCATGATGGTTTATCCCAGGATATTGAATATAGTTCCCTGTGCTCTACAGTAGGACCTTGTTGTTTATTTCCATCCTATATATAAAAGCTTACATCTGCTAACTCCAAACCCCTACTCTATCCCTCCCCCAACCCCCCCCTTCCCCTTGGCAACCACAAGTCTGTTCTCTATGTCTGTGAGTCTGTTTCTGTTTCATAGATAGCTTCATTTGTGTCATATTTTAAATTCTGCATATAAGTGATATCATATGATATTTGTCTTTCTCTTTCTGACTTACTTCACTTAGTATGATCATCTCTAGTTGCATCCATGTTGCTGCAGATGGCATTGTTTCTTTCTTTTTATGGCTGAGTAGTATTCCATTGTGTATATGTACCATGTCTTCTATATCCATTCATCTGTAGATGGACATTTAGATTGTTTCCATGTCTTGGCTATTGTGAATAGTGTTACGATGAACATAGGGGTGCATGTATATTTTTGAATGATAGATATGTCTGGATATATGCCCAGGAGTGAGATTGCTAGATCATATGGTAGCTCCATTTTTAGTTTTTTAAGAAATCTCCATACTGTTTTCCATAGTGGCTGCACCAACTTACCTTCCCACCAACAGTGTAGGAAGGTTCGCTTTTGGACAAGTACACTTTAAACAAGAACAATGCCTTCAAAAGTTTCCCACAGATGAAATTCTATGAGACATGAGCTCAGAATAAAAATTTAATAAACAAAGGAGATGAGCTGCCACAACCAAGAGTAAATGGAAACCACATGCTACAAAATCAGAACCACACATGGTTCAGATATCAGAATCATAAGAAACAGAAAATGAAGTAAATATATGTAATACATTCAAAGAAACAAAAGAAGAAATTCATAGCATGAAGTAACAGAGATTATCAAAACTGGCATGTTGAATTGACAAAGAACCAATAGAATTTCTAGAAATGAGAAACACAATAATCAAAACAAAATCCATGGTTCTGTCACATAGAAGTTCAATGGAGCTTAAGATATTATATATAAAACTGGATTGGAGCTTAAGTTATTATATATATAATTGGGAGACAGAATTTAGGAAATGACTCAGAATGTGCGAGAGAGTTACAAAGAGATGGAAAATATGCCAGAGTTCAAAGCACACAGCACAAAGAGTAAGGATGGATGAAGAGGCAAATTCAAAGACTCAAAGACGTATACGAAGCATTTTCCAGAGTTGGTAGACAACAGATCTCAAATTCAGGAGATCTAGTGAATCCCAAGCAAGATAAATAAAATGAAATTATCTCCCAGATATGATAATGGTCCTGAAGAACACCAATGACAAGGACAAGATTTCTCTTGCTGAGACAGAAATGAAGATTTACTACAAAGGGGAGAACCTCAGACAGCAGTAGGCTGAGAAGTTCTCCAGGCTTATACAGATCTGGGAATAGCTTGTATTCCAACCAGCCAGGATAGGAAGCCCTGCAATGCCTGAGGCACCAGTTAGAGCCCACAGGGGCGGGGGGGTGGGGGCATCACTTCAGTAGTGGGGCTAAATGAGCCCCAGGCTGTGTGCCACTGTGACTTTCCCTTGCAAAGCTTCAAAGAACCCTCAAAAGATTGAACTACTTCCAAAAACGTAAATGTAAACAAGAAAAACAATAATCTTTAGAGGTATATAACAAAATTTAGCAACCAAAAATGCAACATCCAATAAAAACATATCAAGCATGTGTAGAAGTGGGCAGTATGATCCAGAGCCAGGAGAATAAGTAGTTTAATCAATAGCTGCTTCTCTTTAGGAGCCATGGAGGCCAGAAGAGGATGGACCAACATCTTTAAAGTGTTTGGAAGAAAATGACTGTTCAATCCTAAATATCATATGAAGTGAAAATATTCAAGAATGGAGGCAAAATAAAGACATTTTCAGATATAACTAAAATAACTCATCAGCAGCAGACCCTCTGCAGTACAGAAAGTGTTAAAGATAGTTCTTTAGGATGAAGAATGACACCAGAAGAAAGCCAGAATATCAGAAAAAAATAGAGTACCAGGAAAGGTGAATATGTGAATAAATTCAAAATACTCTTTTTCTTTTTGCTTGTTTTTCCTCTTGATTTTGTATAAGCCAAAAAGATGCTTAAAAAAAAACTATAACATTGTATCATGTGTTTATAAAGTATGTAGTTGTATTTTAGAATGTTATAACATAAGGGGCAGGGAAGAAATGTACACCTTAAAGTTTCAAGATTTTGATATTTTATAAGAAAAGTGGACCCATTAAAAGTTAAGAATGTATATTGTAATCCCTAGAACAACCATGAAAATAAATGGAATTTTATAAAATTTGTAGTAGTGTACCATATGGCAACAATTGCCCAAAGAACAGGAATGAAGGAGAGAGATTGATGATAGATAGGTAGATGGATGGATAGATGCATACATTATAGATAGATACCTATAGATAGATAGATGAGAGATAGATGTGAGATAATGAGAGACAGATAGATAATATCAATATATAGATTGATACATTATAGATAGATGAAGCTATTGAGTCAATAGAAGACATAAGATTAAATTGTAATAATATTAAGTTAATCAAAAATAAGGAAGGAAATGAGGAAAAAAGATTAAATAGAAAATATGGAAAGCAATTTGAAAAGAGTAGAAACACAATTGTCAGATGACTTCCCATTTTTTTCAAAATTCACATAATCAATAATGATTTTTAATGACCCAATAAAATACTTGGTCAGAATAGGAAAAGGGAAAAAAAAAAAAAGAAAATATGGAAAGCAATTTGAAAAATGGTAGATGTAAACCTAACTGTATCAATAATTACATTAATTGGAAGTAGTCTAAACATTGATTAAAACGAAGATATTGTTAAATTGGAAAAGAAAGCAAGACCTAACTATTGGTGCACAAGAAACTCACTTTAAATATAGAAAAAAACCACATATACATTAAAAGTAAAGTATGGATAAATACATATCATGCAGATACAAATCAAAAGAATGCTGAAGTGGCAGGGTTAGTATCAGAAGTGAATTTCAGAATAAGAAATATCATAAAGGATAAAGAGGCAAATTTACCAACAATAAAGGAGTTGTCTCATGAGGCGACCAAAACAATCCAAAATGTGTATGGATCCAACAACAGACTATCAAACTACATGGAGCAAAAACTGATAGAAATAAAAAGAAAAACGGAACAATTGACAATTATAATAAAATAATCTCAACACTCCTCTCTCAGAAATTGGTATAAAAAGATGATAGAAAATTGGTAAAAATAGAAAAGGTTTGAACAACACTTTCAACCAACCTGACTTTTTAAATAATACTTAATTACCAACAGTAAAGTATACTTTAATTCTGAAGGAACACAGACAGTTCACAAGATAGACCATATTCTGTGCTTTAAACTCATCTCCATAAATTCAAAAGGACTGAAATAATAAAAAGTATGTCTGGACATTAATGAAATTTACCTAGAAATCAATGACAAAAAGCTGTCTGAAATTTCCTCAAATTTTTGGAAGTTAAAACACTCACTTCTAAATAACTTATACATCTCACCCTCACCCCAACATAAGAAATTAGCAAATATGTTGAACTGAATGAAAATGAAAACACAACATCTCAAAAATGCAGCTAAAGCAGGGCATAGAGGTAAATTTATAGCATTAAGTGTTCATATTAGAACAAAAGAAAAGACTCATATTAATAATATAAGCTTTTTATAAAAACTAGGAAATGAAGAAAAACTTAAGCCTAAAATAAGCTGAAATAAAGGAATGGATATTTGAAAGAATAGAATAAATGAAAATCAATGAAATAAAAAACAAATTGCTTGGAAAGATCAATACAAGCAATAATCCTCTAGCTATGGAATGACATGTCATAGTATGTATGTAAGTATGAGTCTAGCTCTCTTTTCTTCTGTTATGCCTTTAATTTCTCCTCCATCCATTTTCTCTGTTGTCTTTCTGGAACTTGTATATGGACCATGTTTCTTAACTCATGTCTTCGTTATTTTTTCTCTGTGATCAGGGTGGGTTATTTGCCCTTTCCTCAGGTCTCTAACAGTTTTGAGCTCTTCTTTATATTTTATTTCAGCAATTCCATATTTAATATTCACCAGTTCTTAACAACGTCTTCTTTAAAACCTGTCAGTCTACTTCTATGAAGGCAGTATATTATTATACCTTTTTGGGATTCTAAAAAGAAATGTATATATTTTAACTTTTCTTCTATTCTTTAGATTACTTGCATTCTCTAGTATCAGTGGAAGAGTATTCAGCATCATTCTTTCCACCTGGGATTGCAATGGTATTTATAGTCATCCAAGTGCTCTTTCCTGTTCCTCTCCTGGCCTTGGACTCTCCCTGAGACCCTGAGTCCTTCCAGGAAGACTGCTCAGTATCCATGGAGACAGCTCTGTGCCCAGACTGTGGGCAATGCCATTGCCACCATCTTGTAGAGGCCATATTAACTGATGACCTGGATTCCTGTCCCAGGGGGCCCTCCCCTCCTCCCTCTTCCTAGGCCTCCCCCCACCCCTGCCACACGCACAGTGGTTAGACTTCTCAGGATTCTGGCTGGGAGGAATTTTCACCCTTAACCACACCCTTGCTGTCCCATTCTGTCCTGGGCTGGGACATCCCCATCAGGCTTCACCTGCCACAGAAATCCTAGGTCTGCAATGGTGCCCCATCCACTCTGCACAATTATGGTCGTGGCTTAGTGTTTGCAAATTCCCTGCCATGTCAGGATGCTCAGTGTGTGGGGGGAGCTTGCGAGCTCAGTCTATCATTTTAAATCACAAAGTTGTAAAATTGGCTAGTGATTGGTCACCAAGACTGTTGAAGGACTCTACCCGCTGTTGGAATGTGGGTGATTCACTGACAGTGCCTGCAGGACCACTTTACTAGCCACACTGTGAGGAAGTATCAGTACAATTTCCTTTGTTTAAGCATCTTTGTTCAACATACTCACATTGATAGCAAATGGATAAGCCCTCCTGGGGACCCTGCAGCTGACCTCAGAGCACAATCAGAGCGCCTGACCGGACCACTCCAGATGCTTCCCCTGGGGACCCATCACCCTTGGGAAGCTTTGAGGGCTTGTTTTCGATACTCTGAGAGTCAAGGCAGGTCTGCTCTTGATGTTTCTCTCTGTTGCTGGCTTCTGACGTCCCAGATCCCAGCTCTCCTGTGCTGGCATATCCTTGTGGCTGTGTTCTGCTCAGATGCTCCAGAACCCAGCACTGAGTGGCTCTTCCAGGACCTCTTGGATGGAGATGGCTCTCTAGGAGGCCACACGGTCCATAACAAGCATGTCATAGGCACTTGGCTCACGTCTGGGGACGGAATCAATGGGCTGGGTGCAGGTGAGGATAAAATCTGGATATTTTGGCCATTTCCAAGACCAATGGAGTCAGTTCCCTGCTCCAGTGGTTTGTAGGAGACATTTAGACTGTGCAAATGATCAAGTTATATGTCCTAAAAATTGCTCCAGATAAATACAACCTAAAGCAGCCTGCCTCAAGGACCGAACAGGAGAGGTGGGATGCAACATCTTATGCCTGCTTTAGATACAAAAATCAATAAGGTAATTCAGGGTCTAAGGAGAAATATTTCATTTGCCAAGTTTACTTATTTGTACTTGTATTCAAAATTGAATGAAACTCTGTGGATTTCTGGCAGAAGCCAATAATTGTCCTTAAATTAAAAAAAAAAATTCCAATTCATAAGTTAGCCAATTCATTAAGAGTTTTCAAAGTTTCAAGTGTAAATAGTTTTTAATGAGTAGAAGTTCGTCACCTTGGTGAAAATACATTGACTAGAGAAGTTGAATAAGTAGTATAAATATCATATCGTCACTAGTTTCCATTGGTTCCAAGAAGAAATAAGAAAAAAAAATTGCCCCTGTAATGACAAAAAATGCCAGTCTTGGGGTGACTCAAGCATCATGCTGCAACCTAGGCAGACCCTTGCCAGGAGGAAGCGAGGAGGTGAGCCAATGCTGGGAGGCAGAGGTTTTCCTAAGCGATTCTCCAAGGACCACTGTGTCATCTAGACGTCTGACCCTAGGGAGGCTTGTGGAAAATGCAGTTTCATCTCTCTCCGGTTGAGCTGCGTGGAGAGTGCAGCGTGGTGCCCGTGAACTTCCTGGGGGAGCCGCCCCGAGTGGACTGTCAGCAGACATGCTTGGTTTCGGGGAGAGAAGACCCCAAGCCCTCACAGTCCCAGCGAAGCCCCGCAGACTGCGTCCCCGAGAGCTCTTGGTGTCCTAGCCTGGGTGGCTCCTCGGTGGGATGCCTGACGTGGCGGGGCTCTGCCTGTCTCTGTGTGTCTGTGTCTGACGGGGTGCTCGGGAAAACACAAGGCTTTGCGCTCCCTGTTGGAGCCAAAACAGCAACAAGACAGACTGAATAATAGAGAAAGTGCCAGCCAGTGACGGGGAGATGAGGGTCCCCAGCTCTCCTTGGAGGTGGGTTCCAGGAGGATGGGGCCCTCGGGCTGTCATCTAGTTCCATCCTTGGCAGAGGGAACCGTCAAATCCACGCCCTTTGGGTCATTTGGCTGCAGCAATGCTAACGTGACACCAGGAACAGAAGCCACTAAGTGACGGTGCCCGGAAACCGAGGGCCTGGGGTGCCTGGTGTGGGTGGGAAGGAGGTCGGGGGCTCCCGCCTTGGCACCTGCCTCCTCTGGGGCTCCCTGTGCACGACCTTGCCCTTGACAGCTGGTCTTCGCCAGTTACCCACCCATCTCGCGCTCGAGCGTGTTGAGGAGAAGGTGGGCGGCGCAGCGCATGGGGGCGAGTACCGCTGGGCAGACGCTCAGCCCGTCGCGGGCGAGAGAGGGAGGGGGACGGAGGACGGAACCACAGCACCGGGACGGGGAGAGTCAGCCTTTCTAAGGAGCAGACGGGCACGCGAGGCCGCGCACGCACAGGGAATGAGCGGGCAGTGTGACACTCGAGGACTTGGAGCCGGGGCCTCTTCAGCCCAAGCCCGTCCCATTTGACCCCTCATCTTCCAGAGTGGACGGCCTCCCAGCTACGTGCACGACCGCAGGCGGCCGGGCTGTGCAGGACCAGCTTCCGGGCTCTGATCCTGGGAGGCTTGTCCTGTGTCTTTGGACCCCAGGAGACCTGGGCTGCTGCTGGGGACCCTTCCACGGGGGAGGGGGACAGCCTCTGGGAGAGAAGAATGTTCTGGAAAGCCAGCAGGGCTGCGTGGGGACCCAAGGCTCCCGCCCCCTGCATCTGCCTCCCCCTCCTTCTCTCCACGCCGGGAGCACCAGTAATGCAGCATCGCCTCACAAAGAAACGCCCACCTACTGATTTATTTACTTGTCCCAAATAATTTTGTTTAAAAAGTCAGGCAGCGGCGAGGGCTGACGGGTGCCGAGGGCCAGGAGCGGCCCCCTGCGGGTGGAGGCGGAGGCCGGTGGCACAGATCTGGCTCCGGTAATGAAGTCTAATCACAGCTCTGTCGCTGCCCGCCCGCCCATTGGCCTGGGCGCCCTCCAAATTAGCCACAAAGAAGCCAGCCTGTCAATATTAATTCCACCGCAGAGATTACTTGTTCTGGGAGAACAAAGGTGTTCTGGCTTGGGCAGAACAACTTAACTCCTGTCTCATAAAATTTAAGCTGCTATTGATCGCCTGCCTCTATTGTGGGGAGGATTAAACGCGCACACACGCGCGCACGCACACGCGCGCACGCAGCCGGGACGTGGCCCCGGCCCTGCTGCCCCATCACTCACGCGGCGCAGCCCCGCCTCCCCGCCAGCCCGGCATCATTCAGCAACACGAAGCAAATTAAATCAATGAATTCATCCTAGCAGATGGCCACTTTAACACTCGGTTAGCCTTTAGATAATTGAGCGTTGACTCCGGAATCATAAAATGGATGGCTCGTTTGTACATTTTACTGAAATAGATCGCGGAGGTTAAATAAATGAAATCCCATTTGTCAGGCGGTAATAAATGGTCTCCCTTTCTGCAAACAGCTCTGCTTGGCCTAATAAACACAGAGACATTACAGGGCCCCTCCCCTGATGGGGTTACAGCTTAATGAAATGGTCTCTTCCCTCCGCTTGTTTGTGCCCCCTCCTGCACTGTGTGATAAGTAGCAAACCAACGAAGCTTGTAATTACAATCTTACAGAAACCCGGCCAATCTGTATATAAATCTCACCCTCCAATTACAAGATGTAATAATTTTGCAGTCAAGCTGGTAATGAGGTCTAATACTCATGCCTGCGATAATCCCCCCCGGATGCTGACTCTATCAGATGTTAGCTTTGTAATTATACTGGCAGAAAATCATTATTTCATGTTCAGCAGAAAAATGAGGTTGGTGGGAAGTTAATTTTCTCTATGCTCTGTGAAGCGTAGACAAAATTTTAATGATTTAATCATTATGGTTATCCTTCTTACAATTGACCCGCGTTACTTGTGGAGAAACATTGGCGCATTTAAAAGTCCCTGTTACTCGATAAAGCTTGCCAGGTATGCAGCTTTTAATGTCAGAATAACTGTATACAATTAAACTATTACCCAGCCGATGGGGAAAATTCATTTTATTTTTAGTTTTCATTATTCGCATGCGCATGATTCATGGAAATATCCGTGCCTTGCCCATACTGTAATAAATGGCTGATTTTAAAAAATTGAATTGTGCTTTCCCGATGATATCAGCCCCAGAAAATATCATTATAAAAGAGCAATGCCAGCAGACGACTTTTGTGTGTGGGCCTGAGAAGTTATGCCCCCTGTGTCTCCTGTAAGAAATAAGGACAAAAAAGTTGGGGAGCTGCCAACGTGCCATTTTGTGAATGTGATTTCTCAAACGTGAGATTTCATATTTATAAATTTGGCACCCACACCCACACTGCACACTCGACACTTTCCAGACAGTTACAGGCTAAAGAAAGACAAGGATATTAACATGGCACTCTCTAGGGAGTGGGGTTTTAGTGACAGACTTTGGGAACATAAAGAGTACGTTCCTCCCAGTGCTATGTTTTGTGGTGAAACTTGCTTTGTCCTGAAACTCCAAAAATGTCACAAGGATGTTTCTGCCGGCCTGGTCGACTGCTGGAGGCAGCTTACACTCCTCTACCTGTGTCCATGCCGACTGGCTCCATGGTGACGAAGGTTACTGGTGACAATCGCACACACACGTGAACCGGCTCTCCCAGCAGATAGAGTAAGCGTGTTTGGGGAACACACGTCATGTTTCTGATTCTAGACGTACCTCTTTTCCTGTCTACGCTTTTCTGCCAGAATTAAATCTTCTGAATCAGACTTGGACCACCCACCTCCCGAGGACTGTAGCTTCCCCGGGATGGACACGGACACTCAGGGCTGCAGGAGCAGCGCCACACTCAAGTCTGGACCTGAAGGGCTTGCGTGTAGCTACACCAAAGGGGGAGACTCTGAGGAAGAAAACCAGGGTCATGTTTGGGGAGGAAAATTCCTCATTGGTAAATTAGCTTTTTGCTAAACCTCATCCATGTGGAGATATTGGCTGATACAATTCTACACACGTTACAATGATAGTTTCCACACTTAGCAGGATGAACTATACAAAGCCAGATGTGAGCGTATCAGTAACTCACAGAACCTGGCTTCTCTCCTCACAAAAATCCAGGCATCAAGACCGTTGAAGAATTTGCCTATTCAGGGTGAAAGTCAAAGTGACGGTTCTACAGGGACTTTTATGTCCCTCACTGGTATCGGGACCGCTAAGTGTCTTACGAAACATACAAGGGCGTTAGTCCCAAGATGGAGTTCACACCCATGAATAAATCAAGCCGTGAGGTGCCATCGTGATGAGGTTGGTCTCTCGTTGAAATTCCTGCCCCTATTGGCTTTCCCCAGGGAACAAGGAGGCCCCAAGTCTGCCCGATTCTTCCAAGCTTCCTCCCCAGGCTCCAGCTGTGCCTGCGGAGCATTGAGCTTCTTTCTTCTTGTGTCCGGAATTCTGGGGGTCTGGTTTCCTGCCATGCGGCTGGAGCTCAGGCTTTGTACCACTTTATCTAGGCCTAAACCTGCAATCGTGGAGGTGCTCAGGGAGGGCGTGCGAGCGTGGGGCTGTGCCAGGGGTGAGGGTGATGGACTCCACCCCAGCTGAGCGCAGAAAAGGCTGTCCTCCTTTCTCCACCAATCAGGCGCCAGATCTACAGACACATCCTACAGACAGCATCATCCCCTTTACTACTAAAATGTCCATCTGCCTTTTGCTTCTGTGTGCAGGGAGCAGAATGGCAGGACACATTTCATCAGCTTCATCAGAGTTTTTCTTAATATAAGAGAGCCTAGATTTTCCTACATATTGGAAAAATAAAGACATGATTATAGTCTATCTTGTCCCTAATATCCTGGCAGTCTTTAACTTTCTCTCAAGGCATCTTCTGGTGTGTGAGCTGATGGAGGAGTGATGAGGGCTCAGGGCCGTGTCCAGGTTCTCCTGGTCGGTGGACGGCAGGATGCCAGGATCCCTGAGTCCCCACTTCACAGCCTTTGGTTGGTCAACCCGCAGCAGTAAAAGCTTGCAGGTGGATAAAGCTCTGGGCCGCAGTGACCTGGGAGAATGACAGTCCCCCCAAGGCCAGCTTTCAGGACTTGAGCCGCGAGCTGGATTTTCCTGGGGGGAATTCTCTGTCTTGTAGTTGAATGAGGGTGGTTTTTCAGAATACAGATTTTGGAGTAAGAAAGACCAGGGTTTTTCTCTCCCATGTGCTGGTCTGTGCCTCAAGGAAAGTCACTTGAACTCTTTGAGACTCAGCACACTGGTCTCAAAAGTAGAGAGTTAACAACTGCTTCCTGTAACCGTTGGAAGAAGACATTGGTCACTTAGTAAAGTAGTTACCAGAGGACTTGGCGCCTGGAGCAGGATCATTGAGGATGCGGGCTTGAAGACAGACCAGGGCTGCGTGCTCTTCCCCAAATCCCACTTCACTGGGATGCTTGGACACACACACACACACACACACACACACACACACACACACACACACACACACATACTCCAGGACACCTGCAAAAGCAGTGCATTTCTTCTTGAAGAGAAATGGAACGTTGCTGAAATGCTCTGTTAGTGGTAGAGGCCAAAATTCTACCCCATGATGCATGAAGCATAGCTCTGAGCCTTTTCTGCTCCTGGTCCCAGGCTCCCACCTGCCCCCTCTGGAAACTTCTCCGGACTTGTTCTCCAACAGGGGCAATACCACACCGCCTCATGCAGAACAGTCTTCCGCCTTCTCCCACATCGAGTTCCACCCACCGATTCAAGAAGGAAAATGAAACAATCTGCACAGACCCATCCCGGGAGGAGAGGAAAGAGGGAACTCCAAGTGCTTTTCATATCTTCCTGCCTGATAATGTGAATATCACGATAAATACAAATGTGTTTACAGAATACTAATAACCAATGCCAATTTCTGATATATTTTTCTCATAATTTCCTGGGAGAAAATGCTGTGGCTTATCAACACCAAATTACACATCTTCATCTCTACGGGTCCGTTTGCTTTCTGGTTTGTTTTCCATCCAAGTGGACAAGCCCAGGACAGAGGACCCAGTTCCATGCCCAGGGGGACTCGGAATTCCCAGTTGTACACAGAGGACTTTCCTGAATTCCAGACCAAAAGATAAAACCTTAACATATGCAGTGGCAAATATTTTTTAAGTGATCCAAAAATCTCATTAGATATGAGGCTCATCTCCTTTAACATATGGTAATTCTTTATTTTGTTTGTAAAATCTTTCATTTTTGGCTACTGAGAAATAATAAGATTCCCCAGGGACAGGCAACTGTTTTTCGACATTTCCTGGTTCTTTAGAAAATCACAAATACTTAAGTTCTGTATCCGAATTGTACTTTTGATTCCTGATATATATGCCACAATATGTGTTATCAAATATTGATGGTAGAGTCATGCATGGCGCACCCAATCTAAGGAACACAAACTGTCAGTTTGTACACAGCTCCGGATGCAATTTTGCCAGTTAAGGGATTAGCCACGAGATTTAAAGGGGCCATTTGTTTATGATAAATATTTCAAGCGTCTGTCCTAAAATGTGGCCAGCGCTGTCTGTACTTTAATGACAGATCTCCATGTTTTATCCCCTTCCCCGTCCCAAGTGGTTTGCATACATTTTCTTGCCCTGAAATTCCTGAAGTTAGTATGGAGGAACTTTTTTGGGACACTGGAGTTGGAGTGAGTGGGTTGAAGAGGAACAGGGCTCCCCCAGCCGCTAGCTCGTTATTGGGGAAGTGAGAACAGTCCAGACACCTCACAGCAAGTCTACAAGATGGGCCATGACTGGGCCACACTGGGTCACCTCAGCTCTTGGTCAGGCCTTGCAATACTCTTCCTCATCATTCTGACAGGGGTAGTTCTTTTTTCCTTTAAGTGCCCCTGACTTGATTTTATGTCGTGGGTTTATTTAACCTTTCTAAGATTTACTTCCAGATAAAGCAGTTTCTTTTATACTTAGATAAGTATTGATTGCTATTCCTTTGGAGTCTTGTTTTTGGCAGATTGCTTTATTCCCCCAGAGGAGAGCATTTGCAATTTGGATTAGAGGAAGATTTTTGTCATATCTGAAGTCCTTTTAATCATAATAAAACATGTTGGAATGGTGTTGAACATGTTTATAAAAAATGCATGTATTTGCATTGGCGAGGAGCCTTCCGGAAAACGCCAAGAATTTCCAGGCACTTTTCAGATGCTCCAGATAATACATGATCATTTTGCTGTTTTCATAAGCACACTGAATTGCCTTAACTCATCTGTATCAAGAAATACAGGTAGAATAAAAGATTGCGTCGTGCTGCCATAGTTTCCTTTCATTGTGCTGACTTACTTTAAATGTTGTTAAGTGCTTATAGAATGACAGGCTATTGAGGGAAACATAGATACCATTTCTCCTCCTTCTAGGAAAAGCAATTCTAAACTTTTCCAGGATAATGAATAAAAACACATCCCACTTTTAAATACCATCACAATGAAAGAGATTCAGTAAAAACCTTGGGATAATAAATTTGCTAGTGACAAATTCTTCCAGTTTTCCTTCTTCTGAGAATGTCTTTATTCCCCCTTCATTCCCGAAGGATAGTTTCACTGCTTAGAGACGTCACAGTTCACAACTGTTCTTTAAACACCAGAAAGTTAGTGCTGTGCCACTTCCCTCTGGCCATACATGGTTTACTGTGGGAAGTCTGCCGTCATTCACGTTGGCATTCCTGGAGGTAAGTGTTAGTACTCTTTGACTGCTTTCAAGAGTTTTCCTTTGATTTTTGTTTTCAGAAGTTTAATTATGATATATTTGTGTGCTTTTCTTTTATCCTGTTTGGAGTTTGCTTATCTTGTTGTGTGTGTAGGTCTGTGTCTTTCACCAAATTCAGGGCATTCCCAGCCACGATTTCTTCCAACACTGTTTTAGCCTCTCTCTTCCTCCTCTCCCTCTAAGGCCCCAGTGAAATGGATGTTGGACCCTCTGTCATTATCCCACAGGTCCACGAGGCTATCCTCATTTTCTCCCCACTTTACTTTCTTTCTGTTGTTCAGGTTGCTAAATTCTATTGATCTTTCCTCAAGTTCACTGATGATTCCCTCTGTCAGCTCCACCCTCCTACTGAGCCCATCCAGACAGTGTCTCATTGATTGAATCTTTCAGGTCTACGATTTCCATTTGGCTATTTTTATAACTACTGTTTCTTTGTTGTGATTTTCTCTCACTTGTTTTCAGGCAACTTGTAATTGATTGTTGAAGAATTTTTGCGTCAGCTGCTTTAGAACCCTTGGTGGATAATTCCAACGTCTGATTCATTTCAGTTTTATCATCAGCTGATTGCCTCTTCTCATTCCAGGTGTGATTGTTTTGTTTCCTGGTATCACAGTGATTTTCTACTGGGTCCTGGACATTCTGTCAGCTCTATTAGGAGGTACTGTTTAATATTCTGTTATGACATGCAGGCACCCCATTCAGGGGTGGCACGTCGTTCCTGGCTTCCCTTTGTGGGCTGTGGCTCCAGTGATGGTTTAATAGTCAGGACTTTGTGGTGCCATTTGGTTGGCTTGGTGTAGCTGGAACGTCTGTGCTCCCGGTGGCCGCTGCTGGCATTACCTGAGAGGGTGGCATAGGCTCCAGCCAGAGCCCCTGACATCTCTTGTTGGCCAAGAGGACCCTCAGGCCCAGGAGAGTGAAGAGACTTCCCCAGATGGGCACTTCTTGTGAGGGGGTTTCTACAAACGTCTCCAGCTGCCCCAGGGTCTCTGAGCAGGGGAGGGGGCTCCAGACCCAGCTCAACGTTGAGGAAGGTGAGGACAGATGAGTCTGTAGGATGGGAAGTGAAAGGAAACTGTACCCATAGAAGGAAACAATTGCTGGGTGGGAACCTGAGCATACAAGCTGGAGGAGGGCATGGTGGGTGGCTGGGATGTTTCCAATGATGATGGGACATCCCTTGGGAGGTTGATAGGATGGCAGGTGCCAGGAAGGCAGAAAGACATGCTGACTGTGCGCTATCCTCTATGTCCTCTGTTGGTGCTTATTAACTGAAAAAACATTTGTGTAGGCAGGTAATATTTTAATGTATCTGCATTTTTTCTTTAATATAGATTTCAAAAGACACTGAAATCAAATTAAATTACATTGTTATGGTATTTTCCTCAATTTTTAAATTAACAGAATACCCACAGGGACCGAGGGCATATCTGACAGGGTAACTTTATTCATCTCTGGGCAGAAAATAGGTGGAAAGCCTAAAGGGCCATCCCCTGTCAATGCCTCATCTTTACCAGTGGGGCCATGCCTGAGGTGGCGACTGTCCCCATCTGCCTGTGGTTATGGAGGGGGCACAGGAGTAGGATCCTGTCCTGGTCTTCCTCCTGTTCATAAGGGAGAAGCAGAGGCACAGTGCAGGTCCCAGAAGTTAGTCCTGTTCTCCAGCAGTGAGAACTGAGGGCCCTTGGTTTTGTGCAAGAGACATTGGAGAGGGCTTCCCTGGTGGCGCAGTGGTTGGGAATCCGCCTGCCAGTGCAGGGGACGTGGATTCCAGCCCTAGTCTGGGAGGATCCCATATGCTGCAGGGCAACGAAGCCCATGCACCACAACTACTGAGCCTGCGCTCTGGAGCCTGTGAGCCACAACTACTGAGGCTGCATGCCTAGAGTCCGTTCTCCACAACAAGAGAAGCCACCGCAATGAGAAGCCCATGCGCTGCAACGAAGAGTAGCCCCCACTCGCTGCAACTAAAGAAAGCCCGTGTGCAGCAACAAAGACCAAACGCAACCAAAGAGAAAAACAAACACTGTATGCAGCCAAAAATAAAATTAAAAAAAAAATAAACAAATTTATTTAAAAAAAAAGAGAGAGACACTGGAGATGGGAGGAGAAGGAGCTGTGGGTGTGGGGACCCTATGTTGTGCTTTGAGTTGGGCTTTTCCTGGTTTTCAGGGAAAAGCTTAAGATCAATTCTGCATTAAAAAATTAATATATATATATATATATATATATATATATATATATATATATATATATATATTTGCGGTACGCAGGTCTCTCACTGTTGTGGCCTCTCCCGTCGTGGAGCACAGGCTCTGGATGTGCAGGCTCAGCGGCCACGGCTCACGGGCCCAGCCGCTCCGTGGCACGTGGGATCTTCCCGGACCAGGGCACGAACCCGTGTCCCCTGCATCAGCAGGCAGACTCTCAACCACTGCGCCACCAGGGAAGCCCCCTAAAAAATTAATTTTTTAGAATAGTTTCAGATTTTACAGAAAAACTTAACAGAAAGCACAGAGTGTTCTCATATTCCTTCACCCCCCAATCCCAACTTTTCCCTATTTTGAAATCCTGGTTTAGTGTGGTACAGTTGTCATAGTTACGAACCAATATTGATACATTAGCGTTCATCCTGGCTGTTTATATTCTATGGGTTTTGGCAAATGCGTAATGTCATATTTTTGCCCTAAAAATTCCGTCCTTCACCTATTCATCCCTCCCTCCCCCCAAACCCTGGAAACCACTGATCTTTTTACTGTATCCAGAGCTTTGCCTTTTCCAGAATATCATACAGGATGTAGCCTTTTCATGCTGGCTTCTTTCATTTTGTCATATGCATTTAGGTTTCCTCCATGTGCTTTTGTCACTTGAAAGCTCATTTCTTTTTAGCTGAATAATAGTCCATTCTCTGGGCGCTCCATAGCTCGTTCGTCCGTTCACCTCCTGAAGGGCACACGGCCTGCCTAGCCGACTTCTTCAGAGGAAAGGCATTAACGTTAAGAGAAATTGTGTATTTTGAGGGACACAGAGTTTGGTGCTATGAGCCTAAGTTTTCCAAGGTGCAAGTGAGCCATGCAGAAAAATCAGAAACTTAAAGGAGCAAATATTTATGAACTGCATTTAGCTCTGCTGATAACAAGTACTTACTAGAGTTGCTGGTTAGGTCAACAGCTGGTCAAATAAATACTAAATATTTTCCATTTTTAACAGACGCATGGTTTGGCTACTTTACGGCCATAATAAAAGTAAATTTAACATAAAATTTTAAACATTTGCCACATGAAGCGAACACAAAGACATGATGAAATTGAACAGGGATTTGCCTGAAGGCGCCCCTGTGTTTCCAGGCCTGCAACTGATCGTGCAGTGACCTCTGTTACGACCCGCCAAGGAGTGTGGGGGAAGAATGGGGTCTAAGACCCAGAAACATGGACAAGCAGAGGAGATGTACATTTTGCAAGGCACTACTTTGTGCTTTTCTTCTGTAGTACTTACTTTTTAAAATGTAAAACTTACCTTGTTTTTACGACAAAGACTGAGCATTATCTTGAAATACACAGGATTAAACAATGATCTCACTTATTAGTACAAACAATGATAACACTGCTCCTTTCTTCCGTGTGTAATTACACAGGGGTAGCGGGCTCAGTTGCTTCTGATGCAAAGCATGTCATCTGTTTTAGAGGCAGGAATTTTTTCCAGGAACATGGTTATTTAAAAAAACAAAAACAAAAAAACTAACAATTAGAACATAATCAGATCTAATGAATTCCCCCATTTTCGTCACGACTGTAGATGTTGCTTTCCTTCCATGCCTAAATAAAAGAAATGAAAGTTTTCTATACATGAGACCAGGGCCACTCTGCAAATAAGGACGTGGGCACGACATTTAGGAACATCAGAGCCCGGACTCCATCACCCACACTTCGATGTCGTCCATCAAAGTGGTTTGCATCTGGCGCCGATGCCACGCAAAATGCATTTATGGAAACTTCAGTCACACTTGGAAACTTTGGCAGATGGTGTCTCTTCTCGTTTAATTTTTTTTCCAATTTTTTCCCCTGAAACTCCAGCTCCAGGCCCTGGACCCCCCAGCTCGATACCTTTTTTGTTAATAGATCTAATCAACGGCGTGTTGAACAAGAGAGGCCCTTTATGTGTGCGCTGTTAGGACAAGAGGAGCGTCGCTGTAGATCACCAGAATAAACAACTTGGACCGATTCAATTACAAGGCTCGGCCCCGGCTTTTATCTGGCTGTGACATCATTTCAATCAAAATGTAAAATAATACAATCCAATAGTTGCAAGAGGAAGAGATAGGACACAGGCGGCTGCACTTAGTCATTTAATAAAAAGAGGAGAGGAAGGTGGGGCGGCCCTCCCCTGACAGCCAGCGAGGGCTCCCAGCTTCAAAACTCCATTACCTGCTGTAATAGTATTCAAGGACTTGAATGCAGGAAATTGTCTATTACTTTTTATTAGTGGAAGCTGTTATGTAGGATACAGCCTACTGCACTGTTTTCTCTCTCTCTCTCTCTCTCTTTTTTTTTTTCTTTGTTCGTTTAATTAACCAAAGCATGAAATCTCCCTATTGGCAGCTTTCTCCTGGAAGCTTCTATTGCTTTTCCCTCTCCAAACGGGGATTTTATTCATTTCCTTTGTCTCCTTTGAATTTTGTTTAACAGTGATGTTTTTCAAGTCCCGCAAATCATTGTGAAAAGAAAAATAGAATTCCAGGGCAAATACAGTGTCTCTAAACTGCTTGGGCTGTGAAAATCAGCACCAGCAGTGTTTCCTTCTCACGGCATTTTTTGTGTGAAAGTTTCCCTCTCCATTCTGAGACTCTTATGGCCCAGGGAAGGGGGCAGAGAGCGTCACCTGCTTTGTGGCAGGATGATAAAAACGATACTAACCAGTTCTACCCATCGTGCCTGAAAGCCGAGAGAGAAAAGAGGTAGAGTTTTAGAAGAAGGAGACCAAGCGTGACAGGAGGCCATTTCCCTGGGTCCTGGCCTATTTGGACACTGACTGCACCCCCAAATAGCCTGATCAGATAATCAATGAGTTCATTGTTTTTCCTTGAACTGTATTCAGTTTATAGCAACCAGTCATTTTCTTAAAGGGAAGAATCTGTTTTCCTTCAATATTTTTGATCATTCTGTACACGAGCAGGTCCATCAAAAAAAATCTGCCTTGAATGAGCTCTAAAATGAGGTCACTTTATGAGACGGCCCATCGATATTTATAGGCTCTGCCCGCGAGTATCTGGAGGGTCCTGATGCTCCAGCTTTGGGATGATTGGATTTGGTTTTCCCTGGCAGCAGAGAGATAGGTACATGTTTCCCCCCCTGGCCTCATGAGGAACAGGGTGTCGTTGGGAAGGTGGTATCTTAAGTTACATGACAGCTTGTTCCATTACAACCAGGAGCAAAGCAAGCACTCGGGAAGTGGGGCGACTTGCATAAGAGGAAGTTAAGTGGCTCCTCGCCTTACAGAGGCTCAGGCTCACCCACAGGCCTCACTCTAGAAACACAACCTTGGATCGACTGTTTCTCGCATCCAACCATGTCAGAGAACAGACACTTGGGTGGAGTTGGCGGCCTTTGTGTGCGTGGCGCGTGTGCTCCGGCTTTCTGTCCCATCCCTGCCTGTGGCGGAGGGCTGCTCCCTGACCCCTGGGCCAGACCGGTGGCCTCCAAGGAGACCCCTGGTGAGATGGGGGCGCCCACGGGGGAGACTTGGGCTGAGCCACGGGGTGGCAGGTCTCTGTGCTGCCCTGGGGCCTGAGGAGGATGTGCTGAGACGGCCTTGGAGAACCTGAAGTGCAACTCGAGACTTTGGGGGATGGGCTGGCACAGAGACTCTGCTCCCAAGAGGGCAGGTTGGCCAGGAGCAGAGGGCCCGGCAGCCCAGTCACAGCTTGGAGGGCCAGGCCGAGTGTCTCTGGCAGGGGCCGCAGGGCTGGGTGGCGGGCTGGAGCCATCTTGACGGGCAGCCCCTTCCTGTCTCGTAGATGAGCTGAGAAGTGTCAGGGTTACTCTCAGAATTGTCTACCATCATACCCACCTTTCTATCCACGCCGTTTACAATGGGACTTCGCAGCTCCCCGCTGAGAGAGGAAGGGCGTGTCCCACCCCCAAATCTGGGCTGGCCTTGCTGGGGTGCGTTTTGCCCAATAGGACGTGGCAGAGATGAAAACGTGACAGTCCTCAGCCCAGGACTCCGGCCACTGTCTCCAGACCCTGAGAACATCACGTGAAGGCCAGTCGTGGCCACCGGCACAGCTGACAGCGGCTGACATGGGACCGAGGCCAGCCCAGGCCCGGCTGCCGGCAGATGTGAGAGTGTGTGCCCAGCTTGCCCCAGCCCGCAGGCCCACGGAGCTGGCCAGCCACCTCGTGAGCAGTCCTGAACCTCCCGCTGGAGCCACAGAGCACACGGTACTTGTGACCGTGCACAGGGACTTCACAGAAGGGGGGGCCCTGTGGAGATGCTCAGCCCACGAGCAGCCCCGCCAGAGAAGCCTGATGCGGTGAAGACAGCTGGCCGGCTGGTATGCCTGGAGGGCCGGCCCCACAGGCACTGAAGGCTGACCCCGTCCACCCAGCCTGGACTCGGGAGGGCACATGTCAAGAGCGAGGCCCCCACCTGGAGCCCTCCCCGCCCCAGGGCTCTGAACGAGAAGGAGGAGGAAGCGGATTTCAGTGGAGGGACTGGTAATAAGCTTCCCAATATGCGTTTGGATCTGGTTGTGAGCCCTTTGAGCTCGGGCCTCCTTCGGGAACCCTGGAGAGCACTGGGAGGTCTGTGAGAGCAAAGAGGCAGGATAAAATCGCATCCTGAGATCACGCATCCGCGCGGTGCCCCGTGTGTCAGCGCAAACCACTAAGGAGCCACAGGGTGGCAGGTCCTGGACGGAACGGAGGGCGGGAGGCCGGTGGGGCGGGCAGCTGTGAGGACTCAGAGCTACGCCCGCTGCCTCTGTCCTCTGTCTTCCTTCTTGGAGGAAACACGGCTCCCCGGCGGAGAAGCAGCAGGGCAATAGGAAGCGGGGCACAGTCTTGTTTCATGTCCCCCCAGAATTACTCAGATTGTGCTGTTTCCAGGTCAAAATGTCTGCAATCTGCTGACTTACATACCGTCCAGCTTCCGGAAGAAACTGGACAGCGGACGTCCGGACATTGCCGTGTTCGGGCGACAGTGCAGTTTAGGGGAAAATAACAGTCATGCAACAGAAGCAGAGCAAGAAGAGCTAAAACTGAGTGCTGAGTGACCCCAGGCAAGACGGCCGGCCAGGTGAGCCCTGCTGGCGCTTTGACACCTGTCGTTTCACGGGGCCCTCGGGACAGCCCAGTGGGGAGGCAAGTGGCACCCCCTCTCAGGGGTGCGACGGGGAGACGCCCCATGGCCTCAGGCAGACGGCCCCGAGCTGACAGAAGCGCCCACCTGGCACCCTCTCGCCTGGGCCCCTGTGCTGTGTAATGAGATCTGGAATGTCCATTTATTTACCAAGTACGTAGTAGACGTTCAGTCTCTTTTCTGCTTCAAAAAATGGTCTTAAAAGGGGTCAGGCTCTGAGTAAAAATAATAGATCACACTGGGGTTTGAATACTTGAAGACCTTGTGCGGCACAGTTAAACTCTTTCTCCTTCTGTCTGTAGTTACACGTTTCAGATCAGGGTTTCCCAACTCGCGGTACCTGCAGGGGTGGGGGCAGGAAAGGCAGATGGACAGGCCGCCGAAGCAGCTAAAAACCACACGACGGGGGACGTGTGGTCGTCACGCGATGTGCAGTGGTGCTTGTGGTCACAGGATGCATCGTGGCAGAATGTGCAGCAGTCACGTGATGAGGTGTGGTGGTCACGTGACGAGGTGTGGTGGTCACGTGATGCATCTCGTGATGCTTAAACACCACAAACCACACACCGGAGGTGCCTGTTCTTGAAAGAGTTTCCCTCCTCCAGCCCCAGACCTTCCTCTGACACAGAGCCCGGCTTTTTACCTTTTCCCTTGTACTTAGGGGCAGAGCCACCGGCCACTTCCTTGATCCCACGTACTCCTCCTCCGGGGCTTCTGTCCCAGCAAGGTGCCGGGGTCCCCACTGCTCTCCGTCCCTCTTGAGCCTCCCGGTCAGGCTCACCCCCGCCGATGCTCAGGTGGGCGCTCCTGTCTCGGGCCCCAGCCCTGCCACGGTGCTGGATCCACTGGCTGCCGAGTCTGCGCTTGTCCACAGCGGCCGCAGCACTTCCGACAGGGCGGGCGCTTCCCGTTTGCAGGCTTCCTCCAGAAGCCCCATCACCGCTGATGTGTGCGGTGGTGTTTGCTGAACTCCCATCTGTGCACCCACACCGTGCAGGAAACAAACCCACACGTCCACCCTCTGGGCTCTGGTTCCAGGTGGGAAGACAGATCCCAGGTCAGACGAGGAAATTGTCCAGTGTGTTAGGAGGAGACTGAGGGGGGTAGATGTGGCGCCGGGGGCAGGGCTGTCTCACCCCTGCTTTCTTTTCCCATCACTGGCCGCGTCAATGGCTTCCTGATTCTGGAAGCTCCTGTCCCCGCCTGAGATGGTTTCAGCCTCTCTCAGGAAACTCAGATCTCCTTTATATGTGGAGGACTCCCGACCTGCACCTCCAGAAGCAGACACCCTCCCCCAACTGCAGACCATCCATCCCCCCGTGCCCGGGACAGCTCCTCTTCCACGTGTACTCAGCACCACCATCCCACCTGTGCTGATGTGATGTCCTTCTTCCCGCACCTGCTCCTGCGCCCCGACGGCCCCTCTCAGCACAGGCAGAGCTGTCCTCCCAGTGGCTCACGTCGCAGCCCTGGAATTAGACTGGGTTTTTCTCCATCTCCAGAGCCTACATCTAATCCGACAGCACACCTGCCGGGTCCACCTTTCCTGCCACTCGCCTGGAGCACTGCAGAGTGTGACAGCTGGTCCTCTGGGTCTGCCTGTTCCTGGCAGTCTGTCCATCCAGCAGTCAGGGTGACCCTGTCACGTCCAGAAAAGATCCCTGCCCCTCAGGGTGAGAGCCAGCTCCCTTGCTCCGTTCCTCTAGAGCCTCCAGTCTGTAGCTGCCCTCACCTGTCTAGCTTCTGTTCGGCTTTGCCCTCCTTCTTGGCCTCTGCTCTGGCCACACTGAGCCTTGGTGATTTTGGACTCTTCCCAGCACACTCCCGTGCACAGGCCCTGCCTCTCCCCTCCATGCAGGGGCTGTTCTCTCCCCATCCTTTTTCTACTCCCTCAGCTCCCTCATGTCTGCTCAAATGTCACCTCCTCAGTGAGGCCCTTTGTGACTACTTCATTCCATGGCTACTCCATCCGTGGCTACTTGATGCTGAGGTTACTCCATCCTCTGACTACTCCATCCTGAGACAACTCCATCCTGAGGCTACTCCATCCCTTGGAGACTCCATCCTGAGGCTACTCCATCCTGAGGCTACTCCATCCTGAGGCTACTCCATCCTGTGACTACTCCATCTTGAGACAACTCCATCCTGAGGCTACTCCATCCTCTGACTACTCCATCCTGAGACAACTCCATCCTGAGGCTACTCCATCCTGAGGCTACTCCATCCCTTGGAGACTCCATCCTGAGGCTACTCCATCCTGAGGCTACTCCGTCCTCTGACTACTCCATCTTGAGACAACTCCATCCTGAGGCTACTCCATCCTCTGACTACTCCATCCTGAGACAACTCCATCCTGAGGCTACTCCATCCTGAGGCTACTCCATCCCTTGGAGACTCCATCCTGAGGCTACTCCATCCTGAGGCTACTCCATCCTCTGACTACTCCGTCTTGAGACAACTCCATCCTGAGGCTACTCCATCCTGAGGCTACTCCATACCTTGACTACTCCATCCCGAGGCTACTCCATCCTGAGGCTACTCCATCCTCTGACTACTCCGTCTTGAGACAACTCCATCCTGAGGCTACTCCATCCTGAGGCTACTCCATACCTTGACTACTCCATCCCGAGGCTACTCCATCCTGAGGCTACTCCATCCTCTGACTACTCCATCTTGAGACAACTCCATCCTGAGACAACTCCATCCTGAGGCTACTCCATCCTCTGACTATTCCATCCCGAGGCTACTCCACCCCGTGGCTGCTCCCCACACCCTGCCCCCCTTCCCGGCTTGGTGCTTCTCCTTGGCCTTTATCGTCACTTTATATATACACGTCACCCAGATTCATTCCTTTGATTCTCCCCTGCAACCCCAGCTAACTGTGTGCCCAGCGATTTGGACCGCAGTCATCCACTCTGCTGTCTATTCTCTAGCACCCGTGAACTGTTCCCTGAATGCAGCTGTGGCTCATTCGATATGTCGGGTGAGTGGACGAAAGCCATTCTTGTCCACTTTCTCTTCTTTTCAGTAGGAAAACTTTAAAACAATCTCATTTTCATACGGTTGTTTCTGCAGTAAGGGCTCTTTGGGTTGTCTGTGTTAAGTGTTTATAGCTATGCCTCAGGGCTCACTCTTCACCCCAAGGGCTTAACCATGTTTTTCCACAAAAGGACAGTCTATTCACTATGAGGTTTTCCGGGTGGGCTCCCGAGAAAACGCACAGATCCTCCCCTCCGTTTAGACGCGCAAGCTGATGGGTTTTTCTCGGGAGCTGCCCCGTGTCCTTGGAGTGTTAAACGTGAGCTGCTCCGCTGCACAGAGAAGCTGAGGGCGCCATCCGGGCACGGGTCTGTCCTGGCCGCCCGCGTGTGTGGACTCCGCTGCCGCGGCATCTCCTGCTCACGTTTCAGCCCGAGCAGCCCCTTTAGGGCTCGCCTGCCCTGGGGCCTGGTGCCATGGGCCATTTTAACCCGGTCTCTCCTCCACTGTTGGCGGGCAGCCGAGGGAACGCAGAGCACGTGGGTGACGGCAAGTCCCCAGGGCGGTCGGGCAGCCTTCTGGGGCTTGGTACTCACGGCCGGGGAGGCCTTGGAAATGCGTGAGGTCAGCGTGAATGGGAAGAAGCCTGTGAGCTCCACGAAAGCAGCGTCTCCTTCACTTGGGGAGCTCGGCTACACGTGGGGTGGGGTCACCTGCCTGGGACTGTGAGCCAGGGTGTCACCCCCCGGGAGGGGTGGGACGGGTACCCGCCCGGGGCCCCGGCGCCCGCGTCCCCTGAGCAGCCGCCGTGCCCAGCGCGGCCCCACTCACGTGATCCACGAACGTCTGGGGGCGCTGCTGACGTGGGGGCCTCACCTCGGCGAGCCTTGGGGATGAAGGGACTTTTCAAAGCCGCCGTGGGAGCCGCAGTCCCGGGGCGCCGGCCGGGCGTGGGCTTGGTGACGGGCCAAGGGCGTGGGGCATCTCGGGGCGACCGCAGGGCAGCGGGTCAGCAGAGCTCCCCAGACCCACACGGGGGCAGACCTGGCTGCAGTGGCGTTTCCTTGTTGGGGACTCACGGCCTGAGGGGGTCAGCTGTGCCTTCCCTGTGTCTCGAGGCCCAGCTGGCACAGGGCAGCTGCTGGGCGGGCGGGCACCTCGGGCTCTCTCCCCTCCGCCTGTGGTCCTGGTCTCCTGAGCTGAGTCAAAGGTCGGCTCCTCTCAGCTGTCTCCCGGTCCCGAGGGGGAACCCGCCCCCCTACACTGTGTGTCCCTGCCGTGCCGATGGAGGGGTCGCCTCTGTCCTGGGCCACTGGTCTCCAGGAGAGGTGAGCTTCCAAAGGGCACCTTCACACCTCAGAGTGTCCTGTTAAATGCCCTGCGCGCAGTAAACGGTCAGTGTGCGTATCAGGGGGTTACTATGCAGATCTCTAAGCCTCTCCTTCGCAGAACTGGGGCCCCGCGCCGGCTCTGGCTGCGCAGACACCACGGCGAGTGGGCTGGCCTGAGGAGGACACTGCCCGGAGCGGGGCCCCGCAGCCAGGGCCAGCGGCCCCAGGGGACACGGGCAGGGGTGGGCCCTTCCCTGCCCTGGGGTCCTGCCCATGGTGCCTCCTGCTGGGGGCCCCCCGCGGGGCGCAGCCCACCCTGAGTTGCTCGCAGCAGCGGCCATCAGGGGGGGCGTGGTGGCCCTAACGCGGCTTCACCCGCCAGGGTCCCGGCCGTGGGAGCCTCGCTCGCAGGCCACGTCCCCACGGAAATCAGAAAAACGCCCACCTTCCTCCTCAGATAGGAAGGGTTCCTTCGACTTGCGTTTGGGTTGGTACATGACGTGGAGGAGAAGCAGGAGAGCTGGTGTCCCTGGAAGTTGTGATTCTGTCAACACCGAGCCTCTGGGTGGTGCGGATGGACAGGGTGGTGCGGGGGGACGAGGGGCTGGTACCCAGGCGCCCGCAGAGTCTCCCTCGTGCAGGTGCCAGGGCGGCACCGCCATCCATCAGTGAGATGATTCGATCGATATCTCTCTGCAGGTGTTTAACTGATCTCGGATTGTTTTCCTTAAGACATTTTTACCTTTTCGTAGAAACGGTAAAGCATTATTATCCGTGAATTGCTTTCATCTCTCATTTCATGGAGACAAACTCTGACTGGATGCCTTTGCTCCCTGCCGGGCGCTGCCGGACGTGTGGGAAAACCAAGGGCACGGCTGACCCCTGCCCTCCGCTTGGCCTCAGACACGCACCTTCAAGTAAGCATCGTCTCTAAGGTGCCTGTTTATTTACACGCCAACTAAGCGATGTCCACGCGCCCTTGGCGGAGCCCATGCTGCCCCGGAGGGCCGTCTGGCTGGCCTGTCCCCCGCCATCGGGACGGGTGTGCTCCACCCCCGGCGCGTGCAGCGGACCCGGTGTCGGCGTGTCTGCGTTCATCGGCTCCCCGCCGGGGCCTTTGCTCCACCCCGCCGGCGCCGGCCTGACCCGGTGACACTCACGTCCAGCGGGCCTCCCTCCCGGCCCCCCCCCCCCCCCCGAGAGCGCGGCCCGGGCAGCAGTGAGCTCTCAGGCTCTGTTTGCAGGGGCAGCCCTTTCATTGACGCAGAGACAGAAATGTGAAACATAGCGACCGCACCTTGGGATGGTCTCTGCACCAGGAATAGGTACTCGGTGTCGACAGAATCCCGGAGGAGACCACGAGGCTTCCAGAGATGTGTGGTAGCACCCAGGGGGTGACGGGTGAGCCATGGCCTCCGGGGGGCCTCGCGGGGGTGGGTGTCCTGTGCGGGGTGGCACACAGCGGGCAGGATGCCGCCTCTGCCGGGACCCCGTACCCGAGGCTTGAATCCGCATGACCGGGGCTTGTCACCCCGAGAGGCGCACATTTTAGAAGCAAACGCACTGCGTCTTGAATGGGGGGGGTCCTCCCGGCAACGGGGACCACGTCGCGTGGAGGGGCCCCGTCCAGGAAGGAGGTCTCCGTGTAGGACGCGCGCCCCCTTCGGCGGGGCCGACGCACGGTGAACGCCCGGCGCCCCTCCTCCCCCCTCCCTCGTCTTTCCCAAACAAGCCAGGAGTTTTACAATTCATCACCTGGCTGACAGATGAGTTCTGCTAGAGAATATTAGAAAATGTCTCAAATCTCATATATATGCTAATGGTATGCCGAGGCCGGTCGGCGGTGTGCGGGGTTTTAATCTGTCTCGGCCGGGGTGCGGAGTGGGAGAGACACGGCGACACTCGACAATTTATGATCAAAGGGCCGAGTCGTGAGGGGGAAGGACACGCAGAGAAAGGGAGACTCGTCTTCTGATTCAACGGCGTTGCTACTACAAATAAAGAAATCTTGATTTTGGCTGCACTCGACGTTAAATGAGTTTCCTGTGCCCGGTGCTGGATTTTTCATTTGCAGATTCGTAGCAAGAGCCCCGCTTAGATACAAGCGGCAGATAAGGAAACGATTGCGTATGGAAATCAAATGTGTGTAATAAAGGCATCTTCTGCTTATTAAATAAACACATGTAGATGACTGCTGTGCAGGGTGCGGTGATAATTCCTCACGAGGTTTCTCTGTTTCTGTAAGTCACAGAGAATCTTATTTAACACCCACGCCTGCTAGATCTGGGCTCTTCTGTTTATTACCTTCCTACCGTCCAGGGGTCTGGCACCTGGGATTTATAGCGAACACTTGGTTTTGGCCCTGCGGTCCCCACTTCTGGGCCTGATTTCAGTACTTCGCCGTGAGTACCACAGTCATCTTGGAGGAGGCGCCATTAAGTTGCGTCTTGCTAATGTTTCCATTATAGAAATGGCGGGGACGGAGCGGGAGGGGAAGCCCCAGGGACATTATTCCGAAAAGCGAGGGGTGCCCCACAGGGCCTGGCATGGCACACCCGCTTCTAGAAAGGCGAGAGCCAGAGACACTATGTCCAGTCAGACCTGGGATCCCGGGGCTGGACCACCCCCAGCTCCGAACGCACCAGGGGCTGGCTGAGGTGTGTCCTCAAAACCGAAGGAGGGACTCGGGGTGTGGGCACAGCCGAGGCCAGAGAGGCAGGTCCCGACCTCGAGAAGTGCGGAGGCTCCCGTGTTTGCTGGGAAGGACACCCCGTCAGGCTGGAGTCTGCGGACAAGACCTCGGGACTCAGGCGCGGTTTGCAAGGCACCTGGGCGGTAGGACGCAAGGCGCTGCTGAACCCGGCACCCTCACATTCTCCCACGAGGTCCCCGGGGTTAACGGTCTGGCCACGCAAATGACAGGTTATTCTGCCTGATGGAGAAGGGAAGGGAGGAGCCCTTGCAGCTGCGGGGACCAGAAGAAGCAGGTTTTTTGAAGCATTGAAGAAATGAGGCTGGAGATGGAGGAGGCCAGCCCTGCTCTTTTGCCTCCCAGGAGACCTTGTGTCAGGAGAAAAGGGCTGTGTTCCTGTACTCCCAGATTTTCTAAGTGACACTTTCTAGAAGTTTCCAGCTTTTTGGAAGTTAGGGTACAATTCAGTGCCAAAATGAGGCATAAAAGTACAAAGTCCTTCCATTTTATTCAAGTTTCAATATAAACCCAGATTCCCGAATATACTTTGATTTCTTTTTACACCATTATCAGCTTTAAGTTTTTCAACTATCTATCTATCTATCCATCATCTATCTATCTATCACCTATCAATCATCTACTTTGCTTAGCTCACTTTATATTTCTTATCTTGAATACACACTATCTAGTTTATACTCGATCTCGATGCAATTTGATAAGGAAAATGTCAGGTTATATGTTGATTGACGTGGGAATCTCCTCCATCATCACGGGTCTAGTCTTAGTTCAGATGAGTCTGATGCAGTCGTTCTCATCTGGATGTGACTTTGCCCTCGGCCCCGCCCCCCCAGGGGACATCTAGAAATATCTGGAGACATTTCTGATTGTCAAAACTGGAGCTTGGTGGGAGACAGGGGAGGGATGTTACTGGTATCTAGTGGGTCAAGGCCAGGGATTCTGCTAAATGCCCACAATGCACGGACAGCCCCCACCAAGGATGTGTCCGGCCCCAACTGGCACTGGCGTTGAGGTTGAGAGACCCTGGCCTGATGTACCAGCCAGTGCATCCAGTGGAGGAAAGTTGCAGGATGTGGGCAAACGAGAGGCGGACGAGGCCAGCCTGGGACCCAGAGGCTGAGTTCTGGCCGCCGTGTGAGGCGGGCCTGTGTTTCCACGTCACTCCCCAGCTTAGCGTGTCCATGAACACATGGTCAGCTTTCCGTCTTGCTCCCCCTTCAGGTAACACGTGTCCTTCAGTTGGTCCTGGAATGTTAAATGGGGCCTTGGAGACGCGCACAGCCGGCCTGTGCTGGCCGGTGGACACAGACACGGGAAGGTGTGTTGAGCAGGCTGTTTGCCACCCTGGGTGCCTAGCGTTGAGCCCGTTCATCCGAGTCAGTTTGGAACACTGCCCTGGAAGGTTCAGGAGCCCCATTTTGCCACGCGACAGAGAGCGTTTTCAGAAGATGCTGTGATTTTAATTTACATTACATTACTGCTCCGCGTGGAACTTAATTTCACATCTCTTTTGTAAGCTATTTATTCCAGGAAACACTGTTCTTATTGTACAGCTCTAATGAGGTGTTAGAGGCATTTACAGTGTCAGCTTTTATTTCTGAAGAAAGAAGAAATCGCCACTTTAATCTACTACAAAGTGAAAGGACGACGACCTGCTGGAACGGATACCCAGAGCACGTCTTGTACCGTGTGTCGGGTTCTGTGAGCGCGTGCAGGCTTATTTGAGAAACACTTCTTTGTTTCTGAGCTGCAGCAACACAGCTGAGAGGCTGACGGATGTTTCCGGTTTGCTGTTTGGGGCTAGGAGGACATGGTTTCTCTCCTGAACGTTCCTACGTGGCGGTGGCAGGTGGCAGGGGACACGCGGGACTGGACACAGGGAAACTCCACGGCAGGCAGCGCTCCCCGCAGACTGTCCAGCTTTTGGTTTAACAAGCCTTCTGGAGCCCCTCGACGTCGTAGAATGTGGATCAGCCCAGAAGTCTGGACACCCCCGATGATCGCCTTCTTGCTGGCACCGTGCTTAATGCAATCAGCTCCCCTGGGATGCAGCCAGAAGCCCACTCTGGGGGCGCCCTGGTTCCACGGAGACAGCGCTCGGCTCTGAGACGGTAACTTTAGAAAGCGATGCCAACGGTTTCCCTGCCTGAGTGTTCAGACCGTCATCCGATCAACCCAGAACCCAGCAAGTTCCCCTTCAGCTCAGTCCGACGCTCAGGACAGGAGGAAGCAGTAGCTGCACCTGCGACCAGGAACCCGTGCCGGCAGCTCCTGCTTCTAGCGCAAACAGCTCAGCTGGTTTTCTGCCTCCCTGAGGCTCTTCCAGAAGTGGAGAACCGCATCGTCCCCCGTAGCACGTTCTGGGCTCGTCCGCAGACTGTTCCCTCCACGCCCATTTCCTCCTGCAGCGCCGTCCAGGGCTAGAGAGAGACCTCAGCCCAGGGCCTCCGGGACCCCCGGGGGCTGCCCCCGGATCACGCACATACACACCTTTAAACCAGCTACCTCCCGGCGCGTGGGACACAGCGGTGGAGTCACCACACCTACAGGCTTCTTCTCCTTTGTCTTCCTCGTTTCCTTCCTTAGAGCACACAACTTCTTGGGGTTTGTTTCAAAAATAGCCTTTCTTGACTATTTAGATATCAGAGAAAAGCATAAAGATAAAGATAAGAAAACATTAATTGCTCTATTTCCATCAGGGTAAATACTAATACATTTTTTCCTATTCTTTTCTCTATAAAATAAAAATGTAAACATTATAGAAGTTAGAACAGGCTGAAGTTAACGTTCTTCTATCACACTTACTTCATTTAACACTATACTAGTGGCGTTTTCCTGTTTTATCGTTGTGTTCGAAAGTATGATTTAAAAAGAATTATGTATCATTTAATTCCCTGAATGTTCCATAATTTATTTAGCTGCCTCGACATTTTTAGATTTAGTTTCTTGTCAGTTTTATTGAATGATGAAATTCGGTGATGACCGCTGGTGCACGTTCACCAGCCTCCTGTCTCTCCCAGGTGCCTCGGATCTGAAACGCTGGACGGCTCTAGGGGCCCCGGTGCTGTGCAATTGGTGACCACCTTTGCCAGGACAATAGTGATTGTGATGTGAATAACAGGTAGATATGTCTGGCTTCCCACCGTGTGCCAGGCCGTTTTCTAAGTACTTTACACGGGCCGGTTAATTTTCACAACAGCCCAGGGGGGCAGGTACCGGGTACAGTAATATCCCCGTAGCTACAGGTGTGAAGACGGACCCAAGAATAGGGAAGGAAACCCACCTGCCCTGCTGCTCAGGGCCGGGAAGCCCCTTCCTCACCACAGCCCTCTCCTTCCTGTCACCTACACACCTGAGCACTTAGCTGCTGTTTTTCGTTTTCACCTGAAACTACATTTATTTAGTCTATCAATTTCTCTCTCAGTATAAAATGGGGGAGGAGGAGAGGGTGTTATTTTTTTAAATTAATTTTTATTGAAATATAGTTGATTTATGATGTTGTGTTAGTTTCTGCTGTACAGCAAAGTGAATCAGTTATACCCATACATATATCCCTTCTTTTTTAGATTCGATTCCTATATAGGTCATTATAGAGTATTCCGTAGTTTGTTTCTATCTGTTACCTACACGTGAACATTCCAGAATGCCAGGGTCATTGCAGAGGGAGGTGCATGTTCTAGCTTCTCCGGGTCCAGCCTCTGGCCCAAGGAGCCAATCCCGATCCTTTTCGAGCGCCTGCCCAGCTGCGTCCTGCCCTGGCAAGGACACCTGCCTGGAGGCACTCAGGGTCGTCTCCCACGGGCCGCGCTCAGCACCCTGCAGCCCGGCCTCCCCGGCACGTCTGCAGCTGCTGGAGCCTCAGCCACCAGGGAAGCATTGCTCCCAAGCAGTCCGGGCCTGGGCTGTGCTCTTGTTCAGTCCACACAGATGATTCTTTCTTTGGTATTAGCAGAGGGACTTCTAGGAAGGGTCCAGAACTGGACGTGTTCTGTGTGTGGAAGTAATGAAGAGATGCCACCAACGGGCTGTGGGTGGACCCGCCCCCACCCCAACCCCAGAGGAGGTGGGCCTGTGAACCAAGGGCCTCACACGGTCACTGCTAACTGCAGGGCCGTCCTCCCTCCTCCCTTCACCAACTGCCCGCAGGCAGAGGGGAGGAGCTGGGGACCACCTTAAGAAAAGCAGCCAGTGGGTGTGCCTTTTGTTTTTTTTTTACTGTGTAGAGAGACGTGGAGTGTGTGCAAGTAGACAGTTAGGATTTGGTTTGAGCAACACGCTTCCTTCACGGGCCACCCGGGTGGGCGTGATGTTCTAAGCCCGCAGGTCTGAGCCCGCCCTCGCCACCTGCCCGCGTGCTTCCCTCCGTACTCATGTGCTCCTTTGCACGTCCCAGAAAGAATCCATTCACCTGGATCGTGAGTGATCGTGATGACTTTACCCTGCGGGGGAGACACAGGAGGGTTTCAACCTCAAACTCACATCATCCAAGACACCGGACACATCCCGTCTCCCAAATCTGTCTCCTTGGTGTTTTCCTTTTCTACCCTCCCTGGCGTGGCTGCCTGCAGTGTTGCACCTACGCCCTTCAAATCTCCACTTCTTTTTATGTGGAGAAGTTAATGGGATCCTAGCTTGCATTTGCACACCCAGGCCTTCAGTAAAAACAAAAGCACCAACAAAATCTGACAAACCGAGAAACCGTCTGCTGAGACACCTCTCGTTAGAAGGCTCTGTGTGGGCAGAGATACTATATTGCTTCTATGACTGATGTCTCGCGCTCTCTCTCTGAGAGAGAGCGAGAGATTTTAACAAATTAACTTACGCGGTGATGGAGGCTAAGTCCAAAGTCTGCAGGGAGGGCCGGCAGGCTGGAGATTCAGGGCAGAGTTTCAGTTCAAGTCCACAGGCCGTCTGCTGGCAGAATTCCTACATCTTCTGGGAGGTCAGCCTTTGCTCTATCCAGGCCTTCAACGGATTGGCTGTGGCCTGGGACAGGGAGGGTAACCTGCTTTACTCAAAGTCCGCCAATTTAAATGTTAATCTCATTCAGAAAACACTTCTACAGAAGCATCCATAAAAGCACTTGAGCCGATACCTGGGCACTGAGGCCCAGCCAAGTTGACGCGTCAGATGAACCATCGCAGGGAGACTGGAGCTGAAGGCAGCTGCACAGTGCCTGTGCTCACACGGGACTCCTCTGCTGGGGTGGGGGCTGTTCGCACGCCCATCTGGGGCACTGCGCTCACAGCCCTCTGTGCGTCCAGCCCACAGCCCTGGCACCCCGTCAGCAGCCAGCACACCTGGTCTCAAAGGTGAGCATTGCATGTGGGGGAGGATAGTGGCCTTTGCATCTGAAGCATCGCTGAACGACCTTCCGAAGCCCTTGGAATTCAGGAAGGATGCTGCTGGATCTTGAAACAATTTGTGTTGTGCAATGAGGCCTTCAGCTCTATAACTTGCCATCCAGGATTTTCCAGAGACTTTGTCTTTTTACGGCATTTTTAAAAAGCTTGATTTTAACGGATTTAAGAGGCACGCGTGGAGAAAGAACCCAGGCTTGATGCATATTGCAAAGCGGTGACTGCTCTTCTCCTAACACAGCTTGGAAGATGGGCTCAGACACGTGCCCCCA
Organism: Kogia breviceps; assembly: GCF_026419965.1. Lineage (NCBI taxonomy): Eukaryota > Metazoa > Chordata > Mammalia > Artiodactyla > Physeteridae > Kogia > Kogia breviceps. The sequence goes on from NC_081313.1 coordinate 1,391,126, forward strand.
TTGGGCTGGTTCCATCTCCCGTGGAATCGCTGTCCTCCTTTCCTGGGCTGGCTGCTGTGTGTTCAGGTCACGGGTCCTCGCTGGGCCCGTCACAGAAGGCGGGACGCTTCCCCAGCACCTCAGGAGCGGCTGAGATGCCCTGGGTTAAGTGTCATTGATTTCAGAGCAGCAGGTTGATTTCTTGCAGTGTGATCGAGTTTCAAGCTAGCTCCCGTTGAATTAATTTTTGCTGTTCCACGTTTGAAGTTCAGACGGGAATAACTGGCCTGCGAAGGACTCCTTGCGTTCCCGCTGCGTGATGAAGCTAGAGGCGGGTATTTCGCCCGTCTCCAGGGAGAGGTTTGACTCTGAAGCCTCCGGTGGTTTCTAGGAGACCGTTCTGACTCTGCCTGCAGCCAGTGGCGGATGAGGAGGACGAGTAGGTGGACCCAGGGCTTCTGACTCCCCCATTTGCTCGTGGCGCGTGAGGAGGCGGCTCTGGGAGACCCTCTGCCCTGCACGGGGGAGGTTTGACGCCTTTGATTCCCAGCGAGATCCAGGGCCTTTGGGTTTGCAGTGTGAGCTGCAGGGGAGGGGATACGGCCGGGGCTTCACAAAATCCTACTTTTCAGACCTCACAGCCTCCTCGGCCTGCAAACCCGCCCAACCATCCCTATACAGACTAGGCTTCAAAGCAGCGGGCCCGTCTGACCCCTCCCTGTTTCGTTTGGCTTTGTTTTCATTCTTTGCTTCTTTTAGATTATGTACTGGTTTTGCCTGTGTTCAGAGATGTAGGGGACTGTTTTTCTGTCCTCACGTGAAATGAGGATGCCTTCCTCAGGGACTTGTGGGCACCTCCTTGTGGGGGGGGGCAGCCTTTCACCACTCTCAGGGCCAGCCAGAGGGACAGTCCCTGGCAAGCTTGGTGGTCAACGGGACAGTTGGTAGTTTTGTGACTGAAATTCAATGCACCTCGCATGCAAGGCCTTTGAAGAAATGAAGGAGGGCTCTCCGAAAGCCATAAAGGGCTGCACAAATGCTAACCGTTCTCGTCGTCACTAATAAAGTGCATAGAGCCGGTGGTGAGTCAGGCACTGCTTTTTGCGAGGGGTCTGCTTTCCACCCGAGTTCAAGGCACCAGGTGCCTAACAGAATGGAGAAAGCCAAATAAGCATCTACCAGAGTCCCCTGGCTTATCCTCGGCCCTGCTCCTCTCTATTTGCAGAGGTTAAAGGAGAAGCAGCAAACTTTTCAAAACATTCATTGGGCTGTGAGTTTAGACATTGATCGTTAGTTCTAATTGGAGATGGAGTGATCTCTCTCTACAGGAAGGGTCCTTGCTGGAGAGTGGGATGTGACACTGTCTTATCTGGACCCCAAGTTTAAATCAGTCATTGGTTTCTTTCCTTTTTTTAAAAGATTTATTTATTTGTGGCTGTGTTGGGTCCTCGTTTCTGTGCGAGGGCTTTCTCTAGTTGAGGCGAGCGGGGGCCTCTCTTCATCACGGTGCGCGGGCCTCTCACTGCTGTGGCCTCTCCCGTTGCGGAGCACAGGCTCCGGACGCGCAGGCTCAGTAGTTGCGGCTCACGGGCCCAGTTGCTCCGCGGCATGTGGGATCTTCCCGGACCAGAGCTCGAACCCGTGTCCCCTGCATCGGCAGGCGGACTCTTAACCACTGCGCCACCAGGGAAGCCCAGCCTTTGGTTTCTTGATACCAGTGAATTCTCCTGGGCAGTGTCTGCAGGGTCGGGGGCGGGGAGCGGGAAGGAGAGCTGAGGGGTCGGTGAGCCGCCCCTCCCATCGCAATGGAGCAGGCGTGTGCAGCTGATGCAGATGAAACGCAGGGAGCCTCAGTGCGAGAGGGGTCCTAGCCAGAGAAGGCTGCTCTGGGGAGACGGACGGATCACTGCCTGCCTGTGTGTCCTGAATAGCTAAGGAGGTAAGAGGTAGGTTTCAGCCCCCGTGAATCTTGTGTGTTTTGGTAACTGGAAATTTAATTCATTGTAAATATCTGCAATGTATGCCTATTTTATTGCTCTTTTAATCCAATTATGATTTTGCTAAACTTTTGTGCAGTCGACCCTGTCTTCCCTCCAGCGCTTAGAAAACCATGTGAAGTGACTTCTAGCAAAAAACTCATTTTGGTTTCAGGGAAGAACAGGGTCAGCAAAAGGGAGAAGTTAGTGAGGTGCTAGCCTTCTGTTTCCTGACTGTCCTTATCTCAGGGTGCTGCCTCACCTGCAGGAGGACGGGGGATCCCAACGAATGCAGATGCTCCCGCCCACTTCTGGTCCACGCCCCCAACCCTGCATCTGAAGAGTGGGAACCCCCTGTTCTGCTGTCAGAATGAACGAGGGTGACATCTAGTGGCGACATCATTGAACTACAGACAAGTGTTCCCAGGGCCCCAGAATCGGATTCACTGATTCATTCATTCATTCGTTCATTCAATAGATGCTGTTCTGAGACTTTAATCCTGGAAAGCTAAAGCTCATGCAGATTTATTATTATTAAGCTCTTAAAATCTAGAAATTTATAAATGTTTCTGATAGAAACATCCAGTCCAGCACCTCATCCAAAATTTGAATCTCTGCTTCAGCATCCCTGCTGGGCAGCCAACCGATCTCTCTGTGGACCCCTCCAGTGGCAGAAAACTCACCTGATCAGTTCATTCCCTTTTCAAAGAATCATGTTGCAGCTGGGCAGGCTCTAGAGGCCATTTGGTCGACACCCTCAATGTACAGGTGGGAGAAAGAACAGATGAGAAGAAGCTTGGAGGACACACTCAGGTGGTGAGTCAGTGGCTGAGTCAGACTAAACCTGAGTTCTCCTTTTGTGACCCCGCAGGTTTTTCTCTAGCAAACACTTAGTAGACTTTCCCTTCCTTCTTTCCTCCCTTTTCCCCTCCTTTCCTTCATCCCTTTCTCCTGTCCTCTTTCTTCCTTTCCTCAACAAATAGTTTTCAACTACTCATTTTATTTACCCAGACACCATGCAGAGTAAATGCAAACCATCTCAGGGATTTGGGAGCGGACATTCTTGTGGGGAATATAGTCAGTGGACAGGCAGTTCCAGGATCCTCTAAAAGTAAAGAGGACAGGCAGTGAGGAAAGTGGTCTAATCATTATGCTGATGGTTGACGGGGACAAAACAACAAAAAATGCCTTAAACAAGGAGAAAAGGCTGGCTCACAGCCAGGGGAGCCAAGACGGACAGTCCAGGAGCTGAGACTATGTCAACAGGACCCTTTATCTTTGTCTCTTGGGTCTGCTTCCCTCTCTGTGTTGGTCACTTTCTCTCCCACTGAGGATGGCTGCTCACAGCAGTGTGTGTGTGTGTGTGTGTGTGTGTGTGTGTGTGGAGGCGGGGGGATGGGTACCACCCCAGGAAGCCAGGGCCACAGACAGAGCAAGACGCGGCTGGAGGAAGAGAGCTCATCTCTCCTAAATCTGCATTTCAAATCCCAAGAAAGCACCGGCAGAACGGACTGGCCTTCCAGGTCCACCCAGAAACAAGACTGTGGAAGGTTTCTAGGGGGGTCTTGGTCACTGCCCGTCTCTGCAGCCAGGAGGGAAGGTCGCTATGCCTGGTAACCCTGCCAGAACACCAAGATGGGGTGGGGAAGGCAACTCATTGAAAGTGAGGACGTTGGCAGATGTACAGACGGGGGCTGCCTTTGGGACTCCGAGAAAACTTCTAGGACCGAAGAAGGTCAGACTCAGGATGGGACTGAGATTGTCTCAGCCGAGAGAAATGGGTGTGAGGGTGGAACAGCACGCACCAGGGCCAGGAGTGCGGAGGGGACAACTGGAGCACTTAGGGGGCGTCTAGCAGGACTGGGGCGCGCCGCCAGAGCTCAGGCTGAATGGAAACGGGGGCTCTGTAGTCCGGTTTATGCCTTTGAGACTTTATTCACAGGGTACTCTGGAGCCACAGGCAGTTTTTAAGTACAAAAGCGATCTGTTCAGACTTTGATCTTATACAGATAATTGTGGTTGCAATAAGAATTGAGCAGATGCCTGGCAGCAAAGAAAACAGTCAAGAGGTCATCAGTCTGAAATGGAAAGGATGCGGGTGCACCGGGGTGTTGCCTGAAGTTAAAGTCCATAATATGCTCACTTTACTTTCCACACATTTCTGGGCCAGAGAACTCAGGATGCAAGTGGCTCAGGGCCTCTGGAGGTATTCCACCTCGTGGCCTCAGTTTCCTCATGTGAAAGGAGGGAATTAGAATCAAGAACTTCAAAGACTCCTTTCTGTTCTAAAATTCTGTATTCCATACTGTATAATGAAAAACTAGGCAAGGATCCCTGATAGGGATCCTATACCTGACAAAAAGACGGAAGAGGACATGTGATTAGAAATCGGGCCTCTCTTCTGATCTCTCTGAAAAACCACTGAAATGCTGTTTCCATACTATTACTTTCACATCAATTCCTTTGTATTAAAACCTGATTAAATATAATCAGCGCTTGAACTTCACTCTGTACTTCTCAAAGCACCTCGTCGTGCAGAAACACCCGAGCATCTCCCTGTGAGTTGGGGTTGTAGATACGCAGACCCTGGGCTCCCCTCAAGACCCCCATTACTCCTTAGCTGTTGCCATTTGCTGACGGGAAAACGGTTTCCGGCAGTTGGTCAATATTTGCCCAGCCCTGGAATATTCAATGGAGACATGAACCCACTGCTTAGGAGGTAAATGGCACATGATTAATTTTGAATGAGTGAGGGGGGACCCAGCCACCTTTTTTGGATCTGCATTTACTTATGAGCTTTGGCAATGCAAGACAAATTTCTGGGTTCTAAGTTCTGAGATTAAAGGTTGTCTTTTTAAATCAAAAGTAAGCAAATCTTCTGTAATATGCCTGACATATACTTATTACAATGTTCTTTAGAAACAATTTCCATTCTGATATGCCATTGCCTGGATTATTATTAAAGAGTTAAGAAAAATTGAGAGAAAGAGATCAAGATTATATTTTTCAGAGGTGTAGCTACAAAATGAATGGGGCATTATAAGAACATTGCAAAAGGAATAGAGTTTAAACTAGTAAACAGATCGACGTCAATTAATGGATGCTGCAGAGTTTGTTTTCTTAACACTCCCATCATCAGAATTATGAAGCTGGAGTCTTACAGACTGTGGTTTTAAAGCATCTGTATGGAAAGGTTTTTCTATGCTGTAGGGAAATGAATCCGTTTGGAAGTAATGCACAATTATTATTTTTATTATTCTTATAATTTAAAAACTACAATAAAATCAAAATATAATATAATAAACAAAAATGAACCTTTCGCCTTAAATGAGCTAATACAAGCATTCGCATTGGCCTTTTAACTTTATTTGTACAGATGGATATAGGTCCACCAGATCCCTCCTTAGAACCAGTGCTAACCCCCCCCCCCCCGCATGAGACCCTCCCCAGCATATGGCATGTGTACAGCCCGTGTTCTTATACTTTTATCATATGTATGCTTTGACTCTGCACATACATTCTTCATTTGAATAACTTGCATATTTGAACGTGGAGAGTATGTTCTGGGCTTTGCTTTTTCTACAATTCTGATGAGGCACAGAACGTAGGAAAACACCCAGGTGAGTTTAGCCAGCCTCATACTGATGAATATTAATACGAAACAGTTTCCTGGGCCACTCTGACAACTTGCCACAAACCAGGAAACTTAAAACAAGAAGTTACTGTCTCAGAGTCTGGAGGGGAGAAGTCAGACACCAAGATGTCGCAGGGCCACCCTCCCTCCCGAGGCTCCGGGGTGGGTCCTTCCTGCCTCTTCCGGCTTCCGGGGGTTCCAGGAGTGCCTGGGCTGTAGCCGCATCACGCCATCTGCCTCTGTCGTCACACGTCCCTTCTACGTGGGGCTGTCCCCAAACGGCCTTTGCCTCCCTCTTATAAGGACACACGTGACTGCCCTCAGGGTCCACCGTGATCATTCAGAATATCCTCCTCTTCTCAAGATCTTTACTTTGATCTCTTTTCCTTAGCTGGCAATATGACCTTTTTCCATATAAAGTAGTGCTCCCAGGCTCCAGGAAGTGAGTCTGTCTGGGGAGGAGGGTGCATTTCTCAGCCACCTCAGGGTGTTTCTTTCTTGGGACCTGACGACGCTATTGCCGGTGGGGCGTGCATATGAGTGTTCACGGGGGGCTACCTGGAATCGGGACGCCGAGCCTGTGCCCTCCCACCCCCAGCGGTGTCAGGGGCCTGTCCCCCATGTGCCCACCCACATCCACTTGACAAACTTGCAAGTGTTTCCCAATATCGGGGCTCAGATGACAATTCATTTGAAAAGGGTTGTTTCCCCTTAGAGTCAGTCAGATGCAGTGGGTTTTCCTGTTTAGGGCTGGGTTGTTGGCATTTTTCTTATTGATTTGTGAAGAGCTCTTTACATATTTTGGGGATTAATCTGTTTCTTTCTGTTATATAGGATGAAACTTCTCTCAGGATATCACTGGTTTAAACCTTTGCTTAAGGGGATATTTTGGTCATGGAGACGTTTTCAAATTTAAAGAAGTCAATTTAATTCGTTTTTCCCTTCATATATCTATATTTTGCATCTCAAAGTATCCTTCCATAGCACCTAATTTTGTCTTATAGTTTTTTTTTTTCCTGCATTTGGTTTAAGATCCACCTGGAATATATTTCTGTGTATAGTGTGGGGTAAAGATCTAATTTTATTTTATTTTGCCACATGTGAGGCTTCTATGATGAGATCTACCATTTTCTCACTGATTTCTAATGCTTCCTCTACTTATTAACCTTTTTCATTTGATTGATTTCATTTGATTCTAGGTTTTCTTCTTCTTTGTTTCATCAACATATTTCTTGCTATGCACCAACATCACACTGACTTCATTACTATGTATTAAAAATAAGTTTTGATTAGTGGCCAAGGAAAACCTTCGCCCTTTTCTTTTTAATTCTTTTGATTATTCTTATATCTTTCTTTTTATAATTGAATTTTAGAATCCCTTTATTGAATGTATGCTTAAATCCCTGTAGGGTTTTGTTTTTTCAACTGCATTAAACTGATGCCAGATTTAGGGAAAACTTGACTTTTCAGGCCTATTGAGTCCTCCATGTCATGGATGGAATATATTTCACTATATTTATTATTATCTTTTTTTTTTTTTGTAGTTCTTGAAAAATGCTGGATAGTATTCTTCACAGTGGTGTTTTATACCTTCTGTTAGGTTTATTTGATGCATTTTAGTTTTAGATCTTACTTTTTTATTACCTTTCCTAAAACCCACTGCTGCTAATCTATAGGAAGACTACTGATTTTTGAGTGTTTGTGTGGTGTCCAGACAACTTGCTGAAATCTTTCATGAGTTCTACTCGTTGTCTATATATTTTATTGGGTTTTCCTTGAAAACAGCTCCATCGTGTACATTCTAGTATCTCCAGCCCTGGCTCCCCAGTGTGATCTGTCTATTCCTGCATGATAAATAACCACATGCTTAGAGGCTGAAAACCACACACATTTATCTCCTGACAGTTCAGCGAGTCAGGAGTCTGGGTGCAGCTGGGCTGGCAACCGCCCACTCTCTTTTCAGTCTGCAGAGACCAGTCACTCCAGGTCCCCGCAGGCCCCGAGCTCACCCTCCCGTGAAGCACCCTCAGTGGCTCCTTGAAGTATGAGGGTGCCCTTGTGGGGGTGGTGAGGAGATCTCACATACGAAGTATATTTATTTTGGAGTTCCAATCTCCCTGCGTCGCTGGATACTTTCCTCTGTAGTGTATCAAAGAAGTTCTCGAATCTCAGCTCCATTCATTGTAGAAGACCTTTGGGTCCAAGATTTGGTAACTGATGGAGCAAAGTGTTGGAGCCGCTCCCAGGGACATAAGTTAACACCACAAACTCAGAATTTCTGCTTGGTGCACCCGTATCAATTAATTTTTTCAATTCTTGCATTATATTCCTTCTACCTGGATGCAACATCTGGAGATCAGTTTCCAATCCTATTCTATAGGTTTCTGTTAAGATAAAATCAGCAAATCTTGCAATCCTTTGGGTGTGTAGGGTTCATCTTAAGGGGTCACACTTAGTGCTCACTCCTTGTACATCCAGCTCATCTTCCTGAACCCTGTCCTGCTGTCCAGCAGTAGCCCTGGGAACACTGAGAAGGGTGGACATGGGTCTTGAGGAGGATCTGTGTTCCCTACATGTCAAGGTCTCAGGAGAGGTCCTAATGAGCTCTTCAGGCAAGAGAGGACTGACGTCCTCAGATAGGGGAAGAAGGGCTACCTCTAGTGTCAAGGGAATTTTGGCAGAATTTGGGGCACTGAGGTTTACAGCCTCTTTGGCTCCCACCCCAATGTCCCTATTCCACGTTGCAGGGTCCCTGTCCCTCCCAGTCGATGTCCTAACTGTAATATGACACCTTCACAAGTTGTGCATTCAACTTGTGTTGTAATTTTTCCATTTGCAGAATTAGAGTTTAGGCTTGGTTAGCAGAAGTTTTGACTTCATAGTTACAAAGGATGCACGTTTATTTCATTCGCAGAAGCTTTCAGACTACTCACCTGGTCTTTATACCGGACATTGAAAGCCATGGGCTTATGATGCTCTCCCTCCAAGCTCTCCAGCAGGTGTAAGAAGCTTCCAAGCCACCCCACGAGTCTTATTTCCCCCAAATTGTTCTGACAGAGCTGGGTCCACACCCAAGTGTCCAGTGGTGGCCCTGGGGCAGTGTTGGTTGTCAGGACACAGTCGAAAGACAAGACGGTACACAGGGGAGCAGGAGGAGAAGCTGGACGTCCTCTGAGTTACTTGTCTGAATGTTGCTGCTAAGTAGCAAATAGCTTTTCTTGCTAAGTCGGACAACCAGTTTTAAAAAATAGACTGCAAGAAAAGAGTTTGCCAGTAGGCTCTCGCAAACCAGTTCACTCTCAAATGTGTCCTTTTCTTTTGCGTCTCCCTCCATTTTACTTGGAGCATCTTACAACCTCTCAGCCAAACAAAGGTTCTGAAGTTAACAAAATGCTTAAAAATATATTGCCTTGCTCAGGAGAGAAAGCTTAGCAATTCTTCTAATGAACCATGTAGGAAACTTAAAGGATATTTTTCAAGTTAAAAATGTACTGCACACTAGAATGTTTGATTGAGCTTTTCTGATTCATCTTCATTCGAATTCTAGGTGAAATGCTTTCCCAACTGTCCCGATAGAGGTAGTGCCTTGTATTCTCTCGACTACTGGGCAGCAGTGCTTACACAGCTAATATTCTCCTTGGCGATTACTCACATAACATCCCATACAGAGCAGGCTGCTGGATCTGAGGCAGGAAGAGCGGAGGGCATCTCCTCACCTACCTGAGAACTTGTCAAGGTGACTCTCAGATCTTCAAGTACGTGTTTTTTTAAATTTTAATAAAAAAAGACCCCAACTCAAAGCCTCAATGGGGGTGGCAAGCAATGGAAACTGAGTGTGTGGATTTGTAAATGGTAGCTCATTTCTGGAAACACCATGAGGTCCTCAGCTGTGTTCTTCCAATTCCCGAACAGACACGGGCACATCACACCTCCGGGTGGAGCTTGGTCAGTAAAGTCATCATGCAGTTATCATCAACTGGCCTTTAATTATTAATTGTCACTTCTGGGGCTGTCTGTGGACTGAGTGCTGTATCTCATCCGAAAGTGGGACCCAGATTTGACAGGTAGGAGGGAGTGCAGAGAAAATAATCAGCACTGCCATGAATAATTGAGCTTTAATAATTTTTGTTGCATTTAGAAATCATTTCCCACACTTGTTACGTGACCAAAGTGCCTGAAGCCAAAAAGTTGATTAGACTCATCTCATACTTGGTGAAACTCTGTGGCCTGAATGAGAGCGAGGTGCAGATTTTGCAGAAGAAAGCTTGTGGAAGAGGAGTCTGTAAGGAATGTCTGAGTGGCGCTGCCTATCTGTGGCGTCACCCAGCAAGGAAGCTCTTCAGATACTGAGACGGACAGCAGGTTGAGGACAGACCTGTTTCTTTTATAACCACTTTATTATTGTTGATTTTAATTAAAAAGGCAACATTTTAATTACAAAGACAATACTTATTCACTGTAAACCAATTTAAAAACTAAGTAAAAAAAGTATGTCACAAGAACGGTAAATACCTACTTTCTCTCCTGTTGTGGCCACCCTAGAGAAACAGAAGGGACCACCACTCAAAATAGGGCTTGGATGTCAAGATTGATTACACCACACGACTAGCAGGGCAGGGAAAGGTTTGTTTGTTACATAATGAGGCCTTTGGGAGGGAGCAGGGCAGAATCCCCAGATGGTGCGAAAATAGCTCGAGAGAGCAGAGCACAGGGTTTGCAGTATGGTTGAAGGAGGGAGGCTGAGGGGTTCCCACACGTGCGCTGGGGCTTAGTGGCTTCAGTCGCCCACTGGTGCTGAGCAGGGCACACCCATGCTGTCTTATCAGCTTGACCAGATGTGGGGCAAAAGGAAAAAACAGAGAGGTGGGGCTGAAAGCTGTCAGCAGTCAACCATCAAAAATGGGGTCGTACTATTTATTCCATTTCTTTAGATCTCTCACTCCAGGTAAACCATTGTTTAGTTTTCTTAGTATGCATCCAGATATTTTCTATGTATGGATAAAAATATTCTTAAATGTAATCTATATCTCCATCATCCACCCCCTCATCCATCCACTCATCCATCCATCATGCACTCAAACATCTACCCATCCGTCCACCTACCCACTCACCCATCCATCCATCCATCCATCCATCCATCCATCCATCCATCCATCCATCCTCTTATAATGCAAAAATGGCATCACATTACACATTCCTTTCTGAATTTGTTTTTCCACTTGACAATGAGTCTGGAAAGTACATTGTCCTAGTTCTTCTGATGGCTTCCTGGTGTCCCATGTCCCTAATGGTGGCCACTTGGGGTGTTTCGGTTTTCTCCCATCACAAACAATCCTTGTACCACATGCTGGTGGGATATTCTCTCAGAAGTGTGATCGTTAGGTCACAGGGCATACACATCATACGTTTTGATGGATAATGTCAAATTGCCTTCCCAAACTCTGCTCTGGAACACGCTGTGACCACAGGCTAAAAGAACTTCTTGTTCTATCAACTGTGTTGATTGGGGTGGGGAGGGGTACTGGAAAGAATCTACCCACTTGAGTGTAAGAAAGTGTTACAGAATTGGTTTCCATCTTCCCAGATACTTATTGCCTTTTTATTTCTTATTACTCTGAACTGCCAGTTTTTCTCAAGCCAATCATTCCTTTCTTATTAATTTGTAAGAAATCCTTTCTGGTTTTGCAAATATGGCTTCTGGTTTGTCATTTGACTGTTTATACAATGTTTTGCTCAAGAAAACTTTTTCATTATTGTGAAATAAAAGTGAGCAGTTTCATCTTTTAAGAAACCACTTGTTTTGTTATATTTAGAAAGTCCTCCTCTGATGAAAGATTAGCTATTTTCTTATTACTTATGATCTTGTTCTAATAGTTTTTAATTTGTATATGCAAATTGATGCACCAAGAAAAATTTCTTTAGTTGTGAGGCATGAAACAGAATCCCTCGCTTTATCTAATTGCTGACATCTTGTCTCAATACCATTTAGAAGTTATTAATCTTTTACTTGGTGATTTGAAACATTACCTCTATCATACTAATCATTCTGAATTTTGTTTCACTTCTGGAATTTATATGTTTTATTTGATCTATATGCTGATTTCTCTCCCATTTTATGGTTTTATTTATTGTGCTTGATAATATATTTCAATGTCAAATAAGGCAGCTTCTCTGAATTAGTCCTTATTCAAAACTTTCTTGACTATTTAAAACTGTTTATATTTCTGAAAGATCATTATGTCCTTTTATACAGATCCTCTCTCTACCAGAAAACTTTGAAGATTCTGTTATTATTCAAACTGGAAATGCATTAAAAATATAGAGTAATTTGGGTAGAAATCATATCTTTATATAGTTGTCTTTTTAGCTAAGAACATGATTTGTTGCCATTTATTCAATATTCTTTTATGTCTTTACATAATGTTTTAATGTTTTTAAAATATAAGTCCTGCCTTTTCCTTAAATTTATAATTATTTTAATAATTATTTTATTGTAAACTGAATTGTTTCTTCCTTGGTATTTCTAATTGGTCATTGGTATTTTTTTTTAAACATCTTTATTGGAGTATAATTGCCTTACAATGGTATGTTAGTTTCTGCTTTATTACAAAGTGAATCAGTTATACATATACATATGTTCCCATATCTCTTCCCTCTTGCGTCTCCCTCCCTCCCTCCCTATCCCACCCTGCTAGGTGGTCACAAAGCACCAAGTTGATTTCCCTGTACTATGCAGCTGCTTCCCACTCACTATCTATTATACGTTTGGTAGTGTATATATGTCCATGTCACTCTCTCACTTTGTCACAGATTACCCTTCCTCCTCTCCATACCCTCAAGTCCATTCTCTAGTAGGTCTGTCTTTATTCCCATCTTACCCCTAGTTTCTTCATGACATTTTTTTTTCTCTTAGATTCCATATATATGTGTTAGCATACGGTATTCGTCTTTCTCTTTCTGACTTACTTCACTCTGTATGACAGACTTTAGGTCCATCCATCTCACTGAAAATAACTCAATTTCGTTTCTTTTTATGGCTGAGTAATATTCCATTGTATATATGGGCCACATCTTCTTTATCCATTCATCTGTCAATGGACACTTAGCTTGCTTCCATGTCGTTGCTATTGTAAACAGTGCTGCAATGAACATTGTGGTACATGACTCTTTTTGAATTATGCTTTTCTCAGGGTATATGCCCAGTAGTTGGATTTCTGGGTCATACGGTAGTTCTATTTGTAGTTTTTTAAGGAACCTCCATACTGTTCTCCATAGTGGCTGTACCAATTCACATTCCCATCAGCAGTGCAAGAGTGTTCCCTTTTCTCCACACCTTCTCCAGCATTTATTGTTTCTAGATTTTTTGATGATGGCCATTCTGACCGGTGTGAGATGATATCTCATTGTAGTTTTGAGTTGCATTTCTCTAATGATTAATGGTGTCGAGTATTCTTTCATGTGTTTGTTGGCAATCTGTATATCTTGTTGGAGAAATGTCTATTTAGGTCTTTGGCCCATTTTTAGATTGGGTTGTTTGTTTTTTTGTTATTGAGCTGCATGAGCTGCTTGTAAATTTTGGAGATTAATCCTTTGTCAGTTGCTTCATTTGCAACTATTTTCTCCCATTCTGAGGGTTGTCTTGTTTATGGTATCCTTTGCTGTGCAAAAGCTTTTAAGTTTCATTAGGTCCCATTTGTTGATTTTCGTTTTTATTTCCATTTCTCTAGGAGGTGGGTCAAAAAGGATCTTGCTGTGATTTATGACATAGAGTGTTCTGCCTACGTTTTCCTCTAAGTGTTTGATAGTGTCTGGCCTTACATTAGGTCTTTAGTCCATTTTGAGCTTATTTTTATGTATGGTGTTAGGGAGTGTTCTAATCTCATACTTTTACATGTACCTGTCCAGTTTTCCCAGCACCACTTATTGAATAGGCTGTCTTTTCTCCACTGTACATTCCTGCCTCCTTTATCAAAGATAAGGTGACCATATGTGCATGGGTTTATCTCTGGGCTTTCTATCCTATTCCATTGATCTATATTTCTGTTTTTCTGCCAGTACCATACGGTCTTGATTACTGTAGCTTTGTAGTATAGTCTGAATTCAGGGAGCCTGATTCCTCCAGCTCTGTTTTTCTTTCTCAGGATTGCTTTGGCTATTCGGGGTCTTTTGTGTTTCTATACAAATTGTGAAATTTTTTGTTCTAGTTCTGTGAAAAATGCCAGTGGTAGTTTGATAGGGATTTCATTGAATCTGTAGATTGCTTTAGGTAGTAGAGTCATTTTCACAATGTTGATTCTTCCAATCCAAGAACATGGTATATCTCTCCATTTAATTATATCATCTTTAATTTCTTTCATCAGTGTCTTATAATTTTCTGCATACAGGTCTTTTGTCTCCTTAGATAGGTTTATTCCTAGATATTTTATTCTTTATGTTGCAATGATAAATGGGAGTGTTTTCTTAATTTCACTTTCAGATTTTTCATCATTAGTGTATAGGAATGCCAGAGATTTCTGTGCATCAATTTTGTATCCTGCTACTTTACCAAATTCATTGATTAGCTCTCGTAGTGTTCTGGTCACATCTTTAGGATTCTCCATGTATAGTATCATGTCGTCTGCAAACAGTGACAGCTTTACTTCTTCTTCTCTGATTTGGATTACTTTTATATCCTTTTCTTCTCAGATTGCTGTGGCTAAAACTTCTAAAACTATGTTGAATAAGAGTGGTGAGAGTGGGCAACCTTGTCTTGTTCCTGATCTTAGTGGAAATGGTTTCATTTTTTCACCATTGAGAACGATGTTGGCTGTGAGTTTGTCATATAAGGCCTTTATTATGTTGAGGAAATTTCCCTCTATGCCTACTTCCTGAAGGGTTTTTATCATAAACTGGTGTTGAATTTTGTCGAAAGCTTTCTCTGCATCTATTGAGATGATCATATGGTTTTTCCTCCTTCAATTTGTTAATATGGTGTATCACATTGATTGATTTGCGTATATTGAAGAATCCTTGCATTCCGTGAATAAACCCACTTGATCATGGTGTATGATCCTTTTAATGTGCTGTGGATTCTGTTTGCTAGTATTTTGTTGAGGATTTTTGCATCTATGTTCATCAGTGATATTGGCCTGTAGTTTTCTTTCTTTGTGACATCTTTGCCTGGTTTTGTATCAGGGTGATGGTGGCCTCATAGAATGAGTTTGGGAGTGTTCCTCCCTCTGCTATATTTTGGAAGAGTTTGAGAAGGATGGGTGTTAGCTCTTCTCTAAATGTTTGATAGAATTCGCCTGTGAAGCCATCTGGTCCTGGGCTTTTGTTTGTTGGAAGATTTTTAATCAAAGTTTCAATTTCAGTGCTTGTGATTGGTCTGTTCAAGTTTTCTATTTCTTCCTGATTCAGTCTTGGCACGTTGTGCTTTTCTAAGAATTTGTCCATTTCTTCCAGGTTGTCCATTTTATTGGCATAGAGTTGATTGTAGTAATCTCTCATGATCATTTGTATTTCTGCAGTGTCAGTTGTTACTTCTCCTTTTTCATTTCTAATTCTATTGATTTGAGTCTTCTCCCTTTTTTTCTTGATGAGCCTGGCTAATGGTTTATCCATTTAGTTTATCCTCTCAAAGAACTAGCTTTTAGTTTTATTGATCTTTGCTATCATTTCCTTCATTTCTTTTTCATTTATTTCTTATCTGATCTTTCTTTCCTTCTGCTAACTCTGAGGTTTTTTTTTTTTTGTTGTTGTTGTTGTTGTTCTTCTTCTTCTTCTTTCTCTAATTGCTTTAGGTGCAAGTTTAGGTTGTTTATTCGAGATGTTTCCTTCTTCTTAAGGTATGATTTTATTGCTATAAACTTCCCTCTTAGAACTGCTTTTGCTGTATCCCATAGGTTTTGGGTCATTGTGTCTCCATTGTCATTTGTTTCTAGGTATTTTTTGATTTCATCTTTGATTTCTTCAGTGATCACTTCGTTATTAAGTAGTGTATTGTTTAACCTCCATGTGTTTGTATTTTTACAGATCTTTTCCTGTAATTGATATCTAGTCTCATAGCATTGTGGTCGGAAAAGATACTTGATACGATTTCAAGTTTCTTAAATTTACCAAGGCTAGATTTGTGACCCAAGATATGATCTATCCATGAGCACTTGAGAAAAATGTGTATTCTGTTGTTTTTGGATGGAATGTCCTATAAATATCAATTAAGTCCATCTTGTTTAATGTATCATTTAAAACTTGTGTTTCTTATTTATTTTCATTTTGGATGATCTGTCCATTGGTGAAAGTGGGGTGTTAATATCCCTTGCTATGATTGTGTTTCTGTCTATTTCCCCTTTTATGGCTGTTAGTATTTGCCTTATGTATGGAGGTGCTCCTATGTTGGGTGCATAAATATTTACAATTGTTATATCTTCTTCTTGGATTGATCCCTTGATCATTATGTAGTGTCCTTCTTTGTCTCTTGTAATAGTCTTTATTTTAAAGTCTATTTTGTCTGATTTGAGAATTGCTACTCCAGCTTTCTTTAGATTTCCTTTTGCATGGAATATCTTTTTCCATCCCCTCACTTTCAGTCTGTATGTGTCCCTAGGTCTGAAGTGGGTCTCTTGTAGACAGCATATATATGGGTCTTGTTTTTGTATCCTTTCAGCCAGTCTGTGTCTTTTGGTGGGAGCATTTAATCCATTTACATCAGGTAGTTATCGATATGTATTTCCTATTCCCATTTTCTTAATTGTTTTGGGTTTGTTATTGTAGGTCTCTTCCTTCTCTTGTATTTCTTGCCTAGAGAAGTTCCTTTAGCATTTGTTGTAAAGCTGGTTTGGTGGTGCTGAGCTCTCTCAGCTTTTGCTTGTCTGTAAAGGTTTTAATTTCTCCATCAAATCTGAATGAGATCCTTGCTGGGTAGAGTAATCTTGGTTGTAGGGTTTTCTCCTTCATCACTTTAAATATGTCCTGCCACTCCCTTCTGGCTTGCAGGGTTTCTGCTGAAAGATCAGCTGTTAACCTTCTGGGTATTCCCTTGTGTGTTATTTGTTGTCTTTCCCTTGCTGCTTTTAATATGTTTTCATTGTATTTAATTTTTGATAGTTTGATTAATATGTGTCTTGGCATGTTTCTCCTTGGATTTATCCTGTATGGGACTCTGTGCTTCCTGGACTTGATTGACTATTTCCTTTCCTATATTAGGGAAGTTTTCAACTATAATCTCTTCAAATATTTTCTCAGTCCCTTTCTTTTTCTCTTCTTCTTCTGGGACCCCTATAATTCGAATGTTGGTGTGTTTAATGTTGTCCCAGAGGTCTGTGAGACTGTCCTCAATTCTTTTCATTCTTATTTCTTTATTCTGCTCTGTGGTAGTTATTTCCACTATTTTATCTTCCAGGTCACTTAGCTATTCTTCTGCCTCAGTTATTCTGCTATTAATTACTTCTAGAGTATTTTAAATTTCATTTATTGTGTTGTTCATCATTGCTTGTTTCCTCTTTAGTTCTTCTAGGTCCTTGTTAAGTGTTTCTTGCATTTTCTCTATTCTATTTCCACAATTGGATCATCTTTACTATCATTATTCTGAATTATTTTTCAGGTAGACTGCCGATTTCCTCTTCATTTGTTAGGTCTGGTGGGTTTTTATCTTGCTCCTTCATCTGCTGTGTGCTTTTCTGTCTTCTCATTCTGCTTATCTTACTGTGTTTGGGGTCTCCTTTTTGCAGGCTGTAGGTTCGTAGTTCCCAGTGTTTTTGGTGTCTGCCCCCTGTGGCTAACGTTGTTTCAGTGCATTGTGTAGGCTTCCTGGTGGAGGGGACTAGTGCCTGTGTTCTGGTGGATGAGGCTGGATCTTGTCTTTCTGGTGGGCAGGTCCATGTCTGGTGGTGTGTTTTGGAGTGTCTGTGGCCTTATTATGATTTTAGGCAGCCTCTCTGCTATGGGTGGGGTTGTGTTCCTGTCTTGCTAGTTGTTTGGCATAGGGTGTCCAGCACTGTAGCTTGCTGGTCGTTGAGTGAAGCTGGGTGTTAGTGTTGAGATGGAGATCTCTGGGAGATTTTCCCCATTTGATTACATGGAGCTGGGAGGTCTCTTATGGGCCAGTGTCCTAAAGTTGGCTCTCCCACGTCAGAGGCACAGCACTGACTGCTGGCTGCTGCACCAAGAGCCTTTCATCCATACGGCTCAGAATAAAAGGGAAAAAAAGTAGAAAGAACAAAAGAGGATAAAATAAAATAAAGTAAGATAAAATAAAAAAAATAAAAAATAATTATTAGGAAAAAAATTTTTTAAAGTACAAAACAAACAAACAAAAACAGATGGACAGAACCCCAGGACAAATGGTGAAAGCAAAGCTATAGAGACAAAATCTCACACAGAAGCACACACATACACTCTCATAAATAAAGAACAGGGGACAAAAAATATATATCTTGCTCCCAAAGTCCCCCTCCTCAATTTGGGCGGATTTGTCTATGCAGGTATTCCACAGATGCAGGGTACATCACATTGACTGTGGAGATTTAATCCGCTGCTCCTGAGGCTGCTGGGAGAGATTTCCCATGTCTCTTCTTCGTTCGCACAGCTCCTGGGGTTCAGCTTAGGACTTGGCCCCGCCTCTGAGCGTAGGTCGTCCGAGGGCGTCTGCTCTTCACTCAGACAGGATGGGGTTAAAGGAGCAGCTGATTCGGGGCTCCGCCTCACTCAGGCTGGTGGGAGGGAGGGGTACGGATGTGGGGCGAGCCTGCAGCAGCAGAGGCTGACGTGACGCTGCACCGGCCCGAGGCGCGCCGCGCGTTCTCCCGGGGAAGCTGTCCCTGGATCCCGGGACCCCGGCGGTGGCGGGCTGCACAGGCTCTTGGGAGGGGCGGCGTGGAGCGTGACCTGCGCTCGCACACAGGCCTCTTGGTGGCGGCAGCAGCGGCCTTAGCATCTCATGCCCGTCTCCGGGGTCCGCGCTGATAGCCACGGCTCGCGCCCGTCTCTGGAGCTCCTTTACGCGGTGCCTTTAATCCCCTCACCTCACACCCCAGGAAACAACGAGGGAAGAAGAGGTCTCTTGCCTCTTCGGCAGCTCCAGACCTTTTCCCGGACTCCCTCCCGGCCCGCCGTGGCGCGCTAACCCCTTCAGGCTGTGTTCGCGCCGCCAACCCCAGTCCTCTCCCTGGGATCCGCCCGAGGCTCAGCTCCCGGCCCCGCCCGCCCCGGCGGGTGAGCAGACAAGACTCTTGGGCTGGTGAGTGCCGGTCGGCACCGATC
This sequence comes from Kogia breviceps, assembly GCF_026419965.1. Taxonomy (NCBI): domain Eukaryota; kingdom Metazoa; phylum Chordata; class Mammalia; order Artiodactyla; family Physeteridae; genus Kogia; species Kogia breviceps. The sequence continues at coordinate 1,409,954 of NC_081313.1, forward strand.
CTCTGCGGGAATCTCTCCGCTTTGCCCTCTGCACCCTGTGACTGTGCTGTCCTCCGTGGCCCCTAAGCTCCCCCCTCTGCCACCCACAGTCTCCGCCCGCGAAGGGGCTTCTAGTGTGTGGGAACCTTTCCTCCTTCACGGCTCCCTCCCGCTGGTGCGGGTCCCGTCCCTATTCTTTTGTCTCTGTTTATTCTTTTTTGTTTCACCCTACCCAGGTACGTGGGGAGTTTCTTGCCTTTTGGGAGGTCTGAGGTCTTCTGCCAGCGTTCGGTGGGTGTTCTGTAGGAGCAGTTCCACGTGTAGATGTATTTCTGATGTATCTGTGGGGAGGGAGGTGATCCCCGCGTCTCACTCTTCCGCCATCTTCCCCCTCCCCCTCTGGTCATTGGTTTTTAAATGGGAAAAGTATTGCTTTTTTATTTTAAATGTTTTTATATTTTGATGCTATTAAATTTCTAGATGAAATTTAATTATTTAATAATTATATAGTTATAATTTAATATAAATATATAAATAATAATTTACTTTAAAATTTCCAGATTTTATTTAATTATTTTGACATTATATAATTATGCAATCTACAGAGTAATAATTTTTTCCTTTTTCTGATGCTGCCATTCTCAGCATGTGACCAGGGCAAGCCTTCCTCTGTGCTGAGACTGCATCCTTGTCTTTAACGTGTGAACGGTGTCTGCCTAAAGCATACTCGAGGTGGGAGTCTTGGCTCAGCTAAAAGAGCTACGTGGACACTCAGCCTTCCTGGGAGAGGAGACCTGGTGCTCCTGGACACCCACACCTTCCAGAAGCTCAGGCTGCTTCCTAGGAAGAGGTGTGGCTGTGTACCCAGCCTCAGGACCAGGAAGTGGGGGGGCAGTGAGGAGACACCTGCTGTGTTGGGGCTTCACACACACGTCTGTTTTTACGGGGGATTCAAGGTGGCGGGAGCCAGGTGGCACAAGGAGTATCCCCTGAGGAAGGGGGCGAGTTAAGGGTCCCCGTTTCCTTTAGGGGGCATAAGGGTGTGGCCTCTTGTGGGGGCCACGTTCATATTTACTGAAGAGAAGTGATGAAGAAACAGCTGGTTAACTATTCGGGCATGTGAATTCACTGCAGACCCAGGGAGACAATCGACCTCACTCAAGGCGGCTGGGGCAGCTCTGGCGGAGTCCCGGGGGCTGGCCATCGTCCCCGCCCTCCATCACAGGGAAGACCTACTGATCATCGTCCTCCTGGGGGGGATCCCGTCAGGGCACATTTCTGTTCCCCCCGACTGCTGCCCCGTCCCTTGTGGATGGGGAGGTGGTGCCCTCAGGCCTGATGGAGGCTCCGGAATAGCCCCTGGAGCTGGAGCTTGGTTACATGAGCCGGCATTTCAGGTGGGTCCTGGGTTGCTTGCAGCCTTGTCTTTAAAACCACAGGCAGTTCAAGGGCGAGATTCCCATCCTCTTCCCCTCTGCCCTGACCTTTGCTTCCCGCCCAGCCCGGTCTCCGTACTCCATCCAGGGGACAGCGTGACAGGACGAGTGTCGTGTTTAGGGCTCCTGCTCCGTGCGGCCCCTCCCACTCCTCAGCACCTACAGCCCACCCATCGGCCAGCCCCCTTGACTCCACCTCCACACGCACGGGACACCTGTCCCTCTTCATCTGCCCACCTCAGCCCCTGGTCCAGCCACAGCAGCCTTCTCAACAGCCCCTGACACCCAGCCTCTCACTCACACGGGCACGCCTGTATTTAGCACTTAGACCTCAGTGCTCTTCAGGTAAAGCCCTCCAGTCGATGTCCATCGCAAGCAGAAAGCATTCCTGGACCCACCCCTCGACGGCAAGCCCCCCCCACCCCCGTCTGCCCGGCCTGCAGCTCCGGCCTCACCTGGTGCCTCGTGCGTCCTCACCTGGCCCTCCAGCATGCACACCTGCCCTCCCAGCCCGTGGTGCTCTGCCCGGGACCCTCCTGCCCGCACTGTCCCACTGGCCTCTGCTCGCCTGCTTGTCAGAAGCTGTAAGTAAGCCCTGGAGAGCGTCTCCGCTGTGGGTGCAGGGCCCTGCACATAGCAGATGACTCCGTATTCGGTGGCTGAGAGCTCGGATGTGCATTGCCCAAAGCTTTAGTTTCCTTCCACCCTCCCTTTCTGGTGTGATTTCAGTGCCATCTTCAGTGACTGGTTTTACCGAAGTTCTAGACTCTTCTTTGCAAAGGGTCCTGGTTACACGCAGGTTTCTGGTGAGTTTATTTGGTTTTCCATGCTCCCGCGTTCTGCCATCAAATCCACAGGAGGCCGTTCAAGAACTTAAATTCTCAGTTGTTTGTAAAACACAGGGCATCACAGAAGAAACACCTCATTCTGGTATCAGCCCCGGGCAGCTGATCCAGATCAGAGGTTAAGGCTGGGCCAGAGATAAGCCCATTCAGGCTTGAGCCCGGAACTATAGCAGCATCTCACGGAGCCCGTGACACAGCACGAGGGGACCAAACGGCATGCCTTTAACGAGCAGGCACAGCGGCTGGACGTTGTGTCACTCGCGTAGGACAGAACACTTCATCATGACGTTTTACCCCGGAATCACCCCACTTAAAGGTTTTTTTTTTCCCTGATTAATTAAAAAGTTAATGAGCTTGATTAAGTGCCCACTATTTTTTGGTAAAGATTAAAAAGAGCATAAATACCTCTTTCTACTTCCAATGCACAAGTAAAGATTCTGCAACCCACTTTCTGTTTCTGTAAATAAACGTGTCCATAAAACTTACTTTATAATTTTGTAATTTATACTCTTTGTGGACTTGCTACTCCCTACTCCTTGGTCTATAATTTTTTCACGAAAGTATACCAAACGATAATATCATGCCATACAAAATATTACGTGCCAGGAAAGATGAAAATGTCAGAGTCAATTTATTTAATTTCTTCAAAGAGTGGTTGATGTGGGATAGAGACAGATCTGGTGGTGTTGCATTTCTCTTGCATGTGTGCACATGTATGTGTGTGAGTGCACGCGTGTGTGTGTGTGTGCGCATGTGCACGTGCATGTACAGATGCATCCACTTGCATGTGCGTGTGCCTATGTGTGTAGCAAGGCTGAGATCTGGAGCTGGAGGAGCCTGGCCTGTGACTTGGGCCAGTGGCTCCGGACCTGTGCGTGGGTTTGAACACAGAGGGCTGTTCCAGGCAGATTCCTGGGATGCCCCGCCCTCCTGAGGTTCTGATGGAGCAGGGTCTGGGTGGGGCCCCAAACATGCATTTCTAATAACTTCCCAGATGACTCTGCTGCTGCCGGCTGGGGCCCCCGTAGAAAACCCTGGTCCACATCCTATATATTTTTGATCTGTGACGTTAGAGGCAGCAGCCCCCCGTCCCTCCCCCACACTCACCTCAGGCTCTGGCATGAGAATCACCAGAGTGGATTGTTGGGTGAGATGTTATGAGCATAAAGTACTGCATGGAGCTTTCTGTCCTGGGAATGGCTTGCTTAAAGGACTCACTGCAGGTGGATAAGCTCACCTTATCATTCTTCTCCTGGACCTTTGGGGGAAAATATATGCTGACCCCCAAACAGGTGCTGCATCCCCTGCCCTGGTGCCCAGTGGTTTTTACTCAGTAGATGCTCAATAAATATCACCCACCTCCACTTCTGTGGCGGCTTGTGCTTCTACCAGCTCATCTGCAGGATGCTGACTGAGCAGGATGGTCTGAACGTGACCCTCCTTTGGGCCCCCTTGGTGCCGTCAGACACAGTAGCATGTTCAACTGGGTAGCCCAGGGTGGGGCAGCCCTCATGGGCAAGGCTGACCTCTGGTTGATGGGAGATGATGCAGATCCTACAACCAAGCTCATTAGAAATCCCATCTTAAATGCATGGGGGAGGTAGGGGTTTATATGGAAATAGCTAATTCTGCAGTTGGCAGGCAGACCCTAGGATGACCCCATGACCCCTGCCTCCTGGTGTTGGTGCCCTTGTGTGACCCTTGGCCCTTGAGTCTGGTGGGCCCTGTGATTTGCTTCCATACCCATAGACTGGTGAAGGGGATAGGAGGTCCCTCTGGGGATTATGTTCCTTTACAGGAGGCTCCATCTGCACAGACTGGAGGGAGACTTCCCTTGCAGGCCTGATAAAGTATTGGGGTGACCTCACATGGGGAGGTGCTGGGGGGTCCCTAGGACCTGAGGGCAGCCCCCAGCCCAGGCCAGCAAAACTGCGGCCCTCAGTCAGACAGCCACAGGGAAACGCATTCTGCCAGCATCCAAAGGGACCTTGGAAAAGAGGTCTCCCCCGATCCATCCTCCAGATGAGAATGCAGCCCAGTGATGCCTGGATCACTGCCTGGTGAGACCTGAGCTGAGGGCCCAGCTAAGCCCAGACTCCCGACCCACAGAACCAGGGCATGACAAAAGCATCTTGTTTTAAGCTGCTATGCTTGTGGTCATTTATGCAGCAATTTAAAAAGAGTACAATTACGGATGCTTAGCACTTCACGATTTATGAGCACGCGGGGATGGTGATAAATGAGAGTGATGCGGGCAGCGCTTCAATACTTTAAAGTCACTTTCATCCTCTCTGTTATCCATCTCATCCCTGTCCTGAGTGGGCTGGGGTTGAGTTAGCAGCTGGTGGACAGTGGACGGGCCCAGGGGAGGAGGCTTCGTGTGGGCTTCCCCTGTTGGAACCCAGTGTGGACTGTCTACCATCATTCTGGGGAGAAAGGAGGAAGATTAATGTAAGTACGTAATGACTCAGCATTTGTTGAAAGGCTGTTGCACTTACTTCTGAAGTAGGAAGTTCAATGTGCTTCACTTTGGGCTGGCCGAACGGGTCTGAACACGGACGGCTGCCCTTGGGGTCCACACAGTGAGGATGTGAGTTCACCCCGAAGTCTCCCTCCCAGAATGAGACAAACTGCTCCACGCCAGGTTGGCTGGGGGGAAAGTGCTATTTTTAGGATCCGTGCAGACATGAAAGTGGCTTCCCAGGCAACATGGCTCACTTTCCAGACACAAGGGCTGCCCAGACAGTGGGGACGAGGGTGGGATTGAACCCGGAGCCCCGCCCAGGGGCTCAGGGAAGAGGAGGTTATTCTGAAGTGGTCACAGATGCGGCAGAGGACCTGGTCCCACCACTTGGGGCCACTGGGAAAGTGAGCTGGGGGGAGTGGGGGGCGGTGTCAGGGTTCAGCCCACGGGGTCTGTCTGGAGTGATTGGTCTGCCCGTATTCTGGGGCAGGATAGGGCCACGCTGCTTTTGTGCCATTTTCTCCAAGAAGATAGACGAACTAAATTAATCAGTAACAAACCCAGCTGTACTTCCTTTCAGCTCAAGAGAAGAGGAGGTGGACACGTTTGTGACCGTCTTAGGGTGGCATTTACTGATTTCCAGTACGCAGCACATTCTGGAGAAAACAGCAGATGTTCAAGCCAAACTCTTGTTTTTTCTTCTTTACAGATGTGCTGTGCCTTTTCCCCCTTCATTCAGGGCAAACTGAGACGAGGCATGTCTTTGCCTGTCACATGGGGATGGTTTTTAGTAAGAAAGCACCCTCCCCGGCTCGCCTGCTGTTTCCCGCGCTCACAAAGGGCCGGGGCTCCCGTGGTTGGACCTGTGGGCTGGAGGCTTCTCACGAGACGAAAGGGGAAGCAAACGCAACCGGCGTCTGGTGGGCTCTCCACCCCCAGCCCACCCCGCTGAGCCAGCTCTCACCGCCCCTCCCCTGTCCTTCGCAGTGATGTCCTCGTTACCTTCTCTACCTGCAGAGGCCTGTCCGTCCTTTCTCCCTTTCCACCCTCATCCCTACCTGGCCCTTCGAACGGCAGCCCGTGGAAACGGCCACCGTGCCGTGCTTCTCGGGGACACGCGGCCGGGGATTAGGGCGCCTCCGCGCGCTGTCTCTGGCCCGCACGGCCCCTCCCCGCCAGCGAGAGGCTGATGAAAACCGTCTGTTCCACTTACGCTTCTCTCTCCCACTTTCTCCTGTACGAGGAACAATTTATGTTCTTTCTTTGCAGGAAAAAAAAAAAATCCCGTTTGAAATATGTAAGAAGCAAGTTAGCAGGTAATAAAAATAGGAAGAAAAGTCACTCTTCCTTGTCTTTTTTGCGTATGCTTCTCCCAGCAAAGTATTGCAAAAAATCTGTGCCCTAAACTCTCTTAAACCTCAAGTGCGTGTAGCATGGGGAAACTTTTATTTAAGGTCTCTAGGAAGTGTCCCCATTTCTGGAAAGCACAGGCGGCCCAGGACTGGCCGCCAGGACCCGGCCCTGGACCCACCTTCCCACCACACGCCCGCCTGCCCGCCAGGACCAGCCTCCATTTTTCCACAGCTGCCTCTCGCGCCTGTGTGACTCCATCAAATAACCATTTGTCTTGAGGTCTTGTCTGAAATAATTTGAACTGCCAGATACTGAAATGAATAGGTTTCGTTAACACAAAAGGCTAAGGGACTGGTTGGAAATTTTAAAGAGCTCCCCGGCCTGAGTCTTAACGGATCATATTGTTTGGCTCCCGGGCGTTCTTTTGTCAGCATCCCCGGGCCTCCGTGGGTGCGGGATGATGGATGGTGTGGCGGCCGGAGGAGGAGAGAGGGGCACGCGGGCGGGGCTGGGGATTGGCTAAGTACTCCTGGGCACTTCACCCTCCCCGTGGCACGCAGCGAGCCGGCCCCCGTGATTTATAAACCGGGGCGCTGATGGATGATCTCCGGAGGGACGCAGCAGGCCGAGGCCTCGCCGACCGCGGCACTCAGACACGACGGCCACGCGCGGCGGTGTCACGGCCCACTCACGCCTATCAGCCCCGGAGGACCCCCGTTTTGGACATGGGTCCCCGGGCAGAGGCTCCCGGTCCGTGGTGAGGGAGGCCGCTACCTCCTGCACGGCCGGGGTAGCTGTGGATGGGGCCAGATGGGAGGAGCCCTTGCCGGGCCTGGATCCGGGCAGCCCGCCCGGGCTTTGTTCCTGCTTCACGACCCCTCGAGCCCTCCGAGGACCCTAGTCTGCTGCTGAGGGCGCCCGGCTGAGCTCCCGCCCCGGACTCCTGGCCGCCTAACTTCGTTCCCCTCCGGTCCTTCCTTCTGAGCTGAAGGTGAAGCCACAAGCGTGGGGTCCCCGAGACCTCCGGGCCTCCATCCAGGCGCCCCTGCCCTGGGCCCGCTCCTGCTCCAGGGACGGCGAGGGCAGGCGGAGGCCCGGACTCCTCAGTGGCCAGAGCCCGACCGGGCGGATGCCTGGAGGTTTCGGTATTTGTCAAAGTGACGATTAAGCTGGAGTCGGCCCTGCTGCCGACGCAGAGATAAACACGGGGGCCGGGGCCCTGTGGCTGTAGGTGAGCAGTGAGCAGAGCAACAGCGGAAAACGACTCCCGAGAAAAGAGCTCTCCCGTCTCCCCGGAGGGAAATTCCAAACTCACTTCGATCTGTTCTGAACTCCGGGGAAGACTTCAGTGTGGCTAAAGGAGGAAAGAGCGGGGAGAAATCTCAAAGGCAGACTTTGTGTGCGTCAGTTATGATGAACTGAGCCCTTTGCTCTGAGACGTGTAATGTCTTCCTCAAATGCCTTTTGCAAGGCAAGGGAGTGCAACTAATGAATTATCCTGTGGCTCGGGATATCCGTGGGTAATTAACATCACTCCCTTTTAGGCATTACTGTGGCCGCTGCCTTTTGCAAAAGGCAAACTCGAAACAGGGAAACCACTTGGTGGAGGGAGAGGTTTGAAGGGTGAGCTAAAAACTTCATTCCAGAATTCTGCGGGAGGAAACATGCAGGCGGAGACCTCAGGAAAGATATTACTTATGCAAATAGATTTCTGTACAGAGGGTAAAGGTAGAAATGGGCGAGCAGGAAGATCTGTCTCTACTTATGATGACGTTCCTTTTTCCGGAAGAAATGAATTTTCATTTTCTGTGGCTGGTTTTTGAAGTCAACAGAAGAGACTATCAGTTCAGAATGGCGTTTAATTTGTGACTCAAAAAGCCTATGATTATCTCACTTTACTTCTACTATAAAGAATTTCATCCCGCTGGCCCAGGACCCTGCAGGAAGGCCTGAAAAGGGGTATCCCAGGGGCTTTCTCTACGAGTTGGGGTGTTTCTTCTTTCCTTGGCCTTTGAACATGTTTCGTCTCTATTTTCTTTGTTTTTCCCCCACATCTTTAACGCATGTATTAACTTTACTACAGAAAATTTGATTTAAACAGTCGATGAATTTCACCTTGTTCCTTTTGAAGGAACAGGGGCTGGGGGCTAAAAAGGACAGTGTGCAGCTGCATTCGGCTCTGCTCTTCAGAAGCCTCCTCAGTCCTCAAAAGAATTCAAAATGTCACTGACCCCACAAGCCATGTTAACAATAAGCTCAAGCCAAGGCACTCTTTCACCTTCTTTCCGCTTCCAGAAACAATGGGAAGCGTATGGAGTTCAGAGTCTAAATGATGTGGTCAGGCTCTTTTTGCTGCATCCTTTGTGTATCAATTCAAGTAAGGGACCCGGTCTTTCTGGGATAACAAGTAAATAACGAAGATTTCCGTAGCTCATGGCGTAACCCAAGCACCACTCTAAGCCCTACCGCACATCGTACTTTGTGAATTCTCATGACAACCCCAGGAGAGAGGTACTATTCTTATGGAAGAGGAGACAGTCACAGAGATGGCAAGCGACTTGCTCAGGGCTGCACGACTATCAGGAGGGAAAGACGGGTACCGGGACACCATATACATGAGCTAATCTAGATCAGCTCCGAAGGTTATTATAAGAATTAAGAAAACTATGATAAGACTCCTTTCCTTTCAGCCAATCAGGTGGTCCAGATAGCCTAAGTTAAATTCTACAACAGGTGATCCCAGAGTCTGCCAAGCAATAGTCATTTGCAGTGGTAATGCTTCTCTCACTGAAGCCCAATCATGTACCATCTTGGATTCACTTCTCTGTGATCTGTGGCCCTTCAAACAGCTGAACACTCCAGTGCTTCTGATGAGCAAGTGATATAACCTCCTTCGTTTCTTCAACCCGTGATGCTGGAACACTTTGTAAGGAGCAGTAGACTGAACTTTAACAACAGAGTCAATTGATGCTGCCGGCTCAACTCGGCTTTCCAAAGGTAAGTTAAATTTTAAAAAAAAAAAAACCTCAACCAAAAACCAAAACCAGAAAAAGAAAACAACCGCCGCCCCAAGCCACGTTGGATTTATGAACAGCCCATAGGAAAAACCTGAATTTTCCTCATCACTCATAAATCATGAACATCTGAAGCTATTTCTTTCAGTCTATTTGCAACCACCAAATTGTAGACCCATTTGCTGGACCTAATGGGAAAAAGAAGACCAAGTTGTCAGCGTTTGGAGGCCAAAGAGTGTATTTATAACACAAGTGTCACACAACGTAAAATGGTTCGGGTAATTGACCTTTGCAGTGGGATGATTTGGGCAGAGGAAGCAACATTTATTTAGACCCCACATTTCCACATCTGCAGCAGATACTCTGCGCCTGCAGAAACTGCTGAAGCATCCCTGAAAAGTTTATTTTGCTATGGGTTGTTTCATCTTCAACCAGCTGTAGTATTGATTTCTCTCAGTGGATTAATTATCAGAGGCAGTTTCAGACTTCCCTGAGCTGGACGGAAGGAAAAACGATGTTTTCATTTCAGTGAAGCCTGTTGGCGATTGTGCTTGTGTTTCTCTGGAGCCCTGGCTTCGACGAATGGCAGAGAAGGCCCGTAAACAGGAGTTTTCATCTCCTCTGTGCTCGCGGAGTCTCAGCACGATCTGGGGACTCGGTGAAAGGGGCTTCCCGTGGTCCTCTGACCCTATGTGTAGAAGGGGTGCTCAGACCCAGAGAGAAAGGAGGACAAATCCTGGAACTGCACAAATGTGGAAGCCGGGGTTATTTACAGCACAGCCGTGGCCGGACAGAGGGAGATGTAGACGGTTCTCCAAGACAGAGGGCTCTAACGTGGGCTCCAGGAGACTCTTCTCCACGGGACCTGGATTCAAAGCTACCTCCAAGCACCAGGCCCGTGAAGAGCTCTCTGAGAATCACATCTGGAGACTCCAAGGATCTAGATGATATGGATGAACAGAACAATTAAACCCAAAGTCCGTCTCGGCAATGTTTCATGTGAATTCTCTGAGCTACACCTTATACTTGAATGGTCAGCGTTAGCCTTTCAAGGTGTCCAGGCATTTCTCATCTTCTGGAACACCTCTGAGTGGTAGACAGAGCAGGGTTATGAATTTCTGCAGTGTTTCAACCATCAAACATCTGGTTGGAGCAGGGGTGCAGGGAGAAGGCTGAGTTTCAGGGAAGTGGCAGGTTTTTCCTGGTGTCTGGGACGCATTTTCTGCGATGGCGTCATCCTACAGATAACTTAAATAGAACTTCCAGACGTCCTTTTCTTTTCTTAGAAACTTTATTATTTTCTTTAAAAATGTATTAAGGTAACTATAAAACGTCACCATGTCTTCAAATAGAAATCAGATAAAAGACAGAAATAAAAATTAAATAAAATAAATAAAATAATAATAAATAATAAATAAATAAATAAAAATAAATAAAATAAATAAATAAATAAATAAATAAAATAATAAATAATAAATAATTAAATTAAATAAAAATTACCACCTAGATGTAATCATGTTAATAATTATATGTTCTCTATATTTTTGCAGATATACAATAGCAAGAAGTAGCACTTTTTACATTGCTTTGTGATCTTTTTTCCACCAGAAAAAAATACATTGAATTTATTCCCTATACTTTTCTATAACAGCATTTCTCAGGGCTGCAAAGTGTGCTTAGATGTCATTGTTTTATTTTTTCCTTCGACCTCTCTTCTAAGCTGATACACTTATGAGTGTCTCCTATTTTTCACTTCAAACCCCTGCACTGAACATTTCTGGAGCTGTGCTTCGAGCTCATGTTCGTCTGGGCTCAGCCCCAGGCGGGGTGGTTTGTCAGAGGTCAGCGTCCCTCCGTCCAGTGAAGGGGAGCCCTATGTCCCCCAGGACAGGCTGGAACCCTCTGGTCTGGCCGTGCCGGTGAAGCGCACACTCTGGCCTCCGTTATGATGCAGTTTCCAGAGCCGTGTGGGGCGGATGGGCATTTGTCCAATAGAAATGCCTGTTAGGATTTTCTTAACATTTTGTTGTGGACTGACTTTCATTATACCCTTGCCTGGCGTTTGCTGCAAGTTTCCGCTTGTCTTTAAGAGACATCTCAGCCCTTTCCCGCCGTGTGTAACGAAAGTGCTTCTGCACCTTTGTCTTTCACTTGATTGACTGTGTCGTTCTGTGTGCTCAGCATTTCGTTTTTAGTTCGTCAAACCCATCAGATCGGTTTTTCAACAGGGTCTGCCTTTGACATGCTTAGAAATAGCTCCCCTATTCTAAGTTCACATAAATCTTCAGGTATATTTTTTCTAGTATTTTATACCCTTATTGGTCGCATTTAAAACTTTAAATTATCTGGAAAGAATGTTGATAGATGTCGTGTGAGACACGGTGGGGACTGGTCAGATTCCTGCGTGAGGCGGTCACTGGCCCCTGGGGAGGGTCGGGGTCCATTCTCCCGCTGTCCTGGGGCTGGAAACTCGACGACTGAATCATGGTGACTTTACCGCATTCAGTGTCCCAAGAGCCCTCATTATATGCTTCTCAAGGTTTATCCTTTTAGAATCAATTCACCAGATTATCTAAAAGCACCTTTCATGCTACTCACAGCTCCTAATTATTTTATTTACTTTCAGAATACTTCTACGACAATTTCATCACTGTTAATGTTATTTTATTTGTTATTAAGTTACTTAGCATAATGGCTTCCATTTCTAGATTAATTTGGGAGGGAAGAGCATTTGGGTGGACTGTTTGCTCTGGGCCTTCTCTTGTCCTTGCGGGCGACCTCTCTGGGTCACTGGTGGCACTGCCTCCGACCACGTCGCAGAAATCCAGCAAAGCGGGGACACTGCAGGGACCGGCGGGCAGTCTGCCCAGGAATCTGCATGCCAGACCCTCCCCCGGGTGGTTGGAAGGCAGGTGTTGGATGGACGGCCTTCAGGAGGACCCCAGTGTTTGTCTGTTTGCATTTTCCGGTCAGGTGCAGTTCCTCCTCGGCCGTACAGAGCAGCCCAGAGCATGACCACCGCGGGGTGCGCGGTCCTCTCTTCGGGGACTCCTGCCCCGGCACGTGGCCTCCTGACTGTCTGAGGGGGGGATGGCCTGCAGCCTTGTCCTACCTCTGGGAGGGTGGCCAGGACAGCCGCTCTCCCCCCGGCCACACCTCAGGCTGGGCCACCTCCTTCTGGACCCCACGGGGCCTGGCAGTAAAGGAGGGCCGGCGATCAGGGGCAGGGCTGCAAGCCGGGCAGTGACGCTCCCACTGTCTTGAAGGCTGTTTACCCAGTTTGCTGGGCCTCACCTCCAGGAACTTAGATTTACGGAGTCTGCCGGAATTTGCATTTCAACAGGTTTCCAGGTGATGCAGCTGTGATGCTGGTCTGGGAACTGCCTTACAGGGAACCGGTCTCTCTTGTCTCCCTCTGTTGTTAATCATATTTAAGATACCGGTTAATTGTTCTTGCATTTTCCTTCTACTATTTAAAAACGGTGAAGCAGATAGTAGAAATATTCTTTTAAATTCCTTCAGGGAGAAGATTTTTGTCTGTTAATCAATTTTCTTAATTATTTAAACTGAGTATTACCATCTACTTCCTTCCTGACTGATTTTCTTGGAAGGTAAATCCGCACCGGTGCTACTGTGACTTGGGGAGTTGCCCAGGAAACAGAAAAGAAGACATCACCAAACCGTACAGGCGACGGACGTGAACCAGTGGGGGACTCTCTCCACCGCCCTTTGTTCCCTGGAACCAGTAGGTGAACTGGGCAGAGAATCACGGGAGCAGGGCTCTGACTTGCATGCGGCAGGGGCTGGTTCCCCCCAAACACACCGAAGTGGCTGTGGCGTCCCTGAGACATTTTGAACGTACGCTGGGTACGCAGATGGATTCTGGATAAAAAAGTGAGTCAGACGTCAACGGCCAATTTATCATTTGATCACTTGCTGGGAAAATGCCTGATTTATTTGTAAGTCAGTGCCTGTCATTTCCCCTAATCATAATTAGTGTGATCTGTAATGCATACAGCATATGATTTATTTAAAGGTAAATTTATTTCAGATAACTGAATCTGAGTGTGAATGAAATACAGGCTCTGAGTGAATGATTTAAAAGCTCGCCGTGCAGGAAGCTTGGAGAGATATGGGCTAACCTCCACCGGCAGCCGGCAGAAGAATGGGTTGGAAAATACCAGTGTCTCTCACGCAGTTCTAAGCACGTGGAAGGCGAGAGCACCTTCTCCTCCGAACTCTGAAGTGTGAACTCAGGGCTGCTGGGGCCTAGCAAGGAGCAGCCGTCCAGGTCCCGGGCCCAACCCCCCTTTCCCGTCTCTCCTCGTCTTTCCCGTGGACGGCAGCCTCTCTCTTTGGATTTGTGGCCCCAAGGCTGTCTTTGCGCAACCAGCCCCCAGCTCCAGCGCACGTGTCCCCTTGGTGCCCCGTGCCCAGTGGTGACCTCGGGTGGGCTTTCCGCGCGGGGAGGCGGGGAAGGCCCCGCAGGCATCCGTCCATGCCACCCAGTCCTAAGAGTCCTCACCCTGTCTCACGGCCGCCGGCCTGGCGTCGGGCCAGGGGCGGCCCCGTGAGCCTCCGGGAGCGTCCATGGAGGGGCTGGGCCTGCCCCCCCACTGCCCGGTCAGCCACCGCAGCTCTTACCCCTCCGTTCTTTAGGCTCCCGGACTCCCGGCAGGTCCCTAAACTCCGTGTTGAAATGCAGAGTCCACTGGAGTGAGGACCCCCCAGCCGCCCGACCACGACGGTCGGCGGGGCGGTGGGTTGGCTGGGGAGTCCGTGAGGGTGGGAAGGAGCCAGGCTTCGGGCCTGACAGGCGGGTCTGCGAGGCTGGACGCGACCGACGGGGGCCGGCCGCCTGCGTAAGGCTGACCACACGTTGTCTCCCCGCATAAGGTGCCCGAGAGCAGGAGCTGCTGGGTAGGGAGCCCTGGGCTGCGTGGGCCCCGCTGAGCCCAGCTGGTTCAGCTCTCCTGCCGGACCCGACGCTGAGGGCACCTTAGTTATCACTGGCCGGGCAGGCCTCCCCGCAGGGCGACTGCAAACAGCCTCCATGGTGTCCCCAAAGGCAGCGGGTTCAGAACTGAGCCAGGGAGGGGCCCACAGGGGAGGCTGCGAGCAGGGCCTGGAGGGCGGGGCCCTTCCTCAGCCACGCCTGCCGGGCCTTCCGCCGTCCGTGTGGAGTCGCAGAGCCACTGACCGCCCTTGGCCGCCTGTTACCTGTGGACGTGGCTCAAGTGCCCGCAGGGGGCGGATGTCCCCTCTGAGGTCCATCTGTCCGCTTCTGTCCCTCATGTCGCCCCTGCTGATGGACGCTCGCCAAGAGCCTCCTGTGCCTGACGGGCGGATGGTCTCATCGCATCGGCCTCCCGGGGCCCCGTGCCAGCAAAGCCGATCGCACGGGCCGGGCGCGACGCCCGCGAGCGGACTCGGGGCGGTGCGGGCCCACGTCTCCAGCCAGGAGCAGAGCACAGCGACCGCGTCGTCACAGGCGACAAGCGCGCACGTCCACGCGTTTGTTGCGCCTGCTTATAGGACGCCGGGGAGCGTAAGGGGATAAAGCGAGGGTTGCAGAGTCGCGGCGCGTGCCTGGGAGGGTCACAGAGCACAGGCCAGTGGGTGGAAGGCTCCTGCAGCTTCCAGAGGCTCACCCTGCCGGGGAGTTCACGGCGAGGTCCGGTGGCCAGAGACGCTCAGGGAAGCTGGCACGTGGACCTGGAGGTGTTATTTTACACACTCAATCCCGACGAATAGGGGGGACATTTCCTGAGAGCTTTGTAAGGCTGGGTGGGAGGGACCCGCACAGGCTGGAGGACACCCCAGCTGCAGACAACCCGTGTCCCTCCGGCCAGGACGCTGGGCGAGGTGCCGGGTCAGAGACAGGAGCTGCGCCGGTCCGGCCGTGTTAGTAGCCGTCCCACACTTCAGTTCAGTAACACTGCTTTAATAGTCACTTGTGAATTCTCCGTTCTGTTGCCAATTATAGGATACAAATCATCTGTTTATGGTGATCATTTAAGGCTTTAGTGATGCTCTGCCTGGAATTGGACCTCTGGGTGCACTTTTCTTTTTTTAATTGGATCACCAGCTGTATTTATTTATTTATTTATTTATTTATTTATTTATTTATTTATTTATTTATTTATTTATTTATTTAACATCTTTATTGGAGGATAATTGCTTTACAATGGTGCGTTAGTTTCTGCTTTACAACACAGTGAATCAGTTATACATATACATATGTTCCCATATCTCTTCCCTCTTGCGTCTCCCTCCCTCCACCCTCCCTATCCCACCCCTCTAGGTGGTCACAAAGCACCAAGCTGATCTCCCTGTGCTACGTGGCTGCTTCCCACTAGCTATCCACCCTACGTTTGGTAGTGTATATATGTCCGTGCCACTCTCTCACTTCGTCACAGCTTACCCTTGCCCCTCCCCGTGTCCTCAAGTCCACTCTCTATGTCTGTGTCTTTATTCCTGTCCTGCTCCTAGGTTCTTCAGAATCATTTTTTTTTTTTTTTTTTAGATTCCATATATATGTGTTAGCATATGGTATTTGTTTTTCTCTTTCTGACTTACTTCACTCTGTGTGACAGACTCTAGGTCCATCCATCTCACTGCAAATAACTCAACTTCGTTTCTTTTTATGGCTGAGTAATATTCCATTGTATATATGGGCCGCATCTTCTTTATCCATTCATCTGTCAATGGACACTTAGCTTGCTTCCATGTCCTGGCTATTGTAAATAGAGCTGCAATGAACATTTTGGTACATGACTCTTTTTGAATCATGCTTTTCTCAGGGTATATGCCCAGTAGTTGGATTTCTGGGTCATATGGTAGTTCTATTTTTAGTTTTTTAAGGAACCTCCATACTGTTCTTCATAGTGGCTGTATCAATTTATATTCCCACCAACAGTGCAAGAGTGTTCCCTTTTCTCCACACCCTCTCCAGCATTTACTGTTTCTAGATTTTTTGATGATGGCCATTCTGACCGGTGTGAGATGATATCTCATTGTAGTTTTGAGTTGCATTTCTCTAATGATTAATGATGTTGAGCATTCTTTCACGTGTTTGTTGGCAATCTGTATATCTTCTTTGGAGAAATGTCTATTTAGGTCTTCTGCCCATTTTTGGATTGGGTTGTTTGTTTATTTTGTTATTGAGCTGCATGAGCTGCTTGTAAATTTTCAAGATTAATCTTTTGTCACTTGCTTCATTTGCAACTATTTTCTCCCATTCTGAGGGTTGTCTTTTGGTCTTGTTTATGGTATCCTTTGCTGTGCAAAAGCTTTTAGGTTTAATTAGGTCCCATTTGTTGATTTTCGTTTTTATTTCTATTTCTCTAGGAGGTGGGTCAAAAAGGATCTTGCTGTGATTTATGTCATGGAGTGTTCTGCCTTTGTTTTCCTCTAAGAGTTTGATAGTGTCTGGCCTTACATTTGGGTCTTTAACCCATTTTGAGTTTAGTTTTGTGTATGGTGTTAGGGAGCATTCTAATTTCATACTTTTACATGTACCTGTCCAGTTTTCCCAGCACCACTTATTGAAGAGGCTGTCTTTTCTCCACTATATATCCTTGCCTTCTTTATCAAAGATAAGGTGACCATATGTGCGTGGGTTTATCTCTGATGAAAGAAATTAAAGATTATACAAATAGATGGAGAGACATACCATGTTCTTGGATTGAAATAATCAACATTGTAAAAATGATTCTACTGCCTAAAGCAATCTACAGTTTCAATGCAATCCTTATCAATCTACCACTGGCATTTTTCACAGAACTAGAACAAAACATTTCACAATTTGTATGGAAACACAAAAGACCCCGAATAGCCAAAGCAATCTTGAGAAAGAAAAATGGAGCTGGAAGAATCAGGCTCCCTGAATTCAGACTATACTATAAAGCTACAGTAATCAAGACAGTATGGTACTGGCACAAAAACAGAAATATAGATCAATGGGTGCACTTTAATTGCTGTTTTCTCGGGCTAACCAGTCGGCCCAGAGCAGAGACCCCAGAGTCATTTAAGGCCTATCTTCCCGAGTGTTTGCATCTCTGTAAACCAGCCTGCCCACGAGAGGACTGGCAACATGTTTGGTTTCCTCTGAAGCCCACAGGTCCCAGTGCCTCCTGCTGAGATGGGTCAGTCCCCCAGCTTACTGTGAACTTGGGGCGCCGAGCACCCCCTCTCACCTGTCGGCTGCAGGGCTGCCCAGCCCACCTCCCTGCTCTTAGCTGTGACTCACAGGACAAGAGGTGAGGCCCCTCCCTCTGAGCCTGGCCATGAAGTCTGGCACCTGGATAAGGCGTGTCCCTGCCAAAGGGAATGCTCACTCAGGTTCCACTCAGCTCTGATCCTGGACGGGAAGTGTCTGGAGCTGGGGGCCCTCCCTCCCGGAGGTGAACAGGCAAGGAAAGGGACTTCACACCAACATCTACAAGTGTAAACGCATGAGTCCCTTACTGTAAGAGGTCCAAGGAGATTTCCCTACCCCCTCCCCTCATTCCATTCGAATAGATTTCTATGTAAATAGTATTCCAAGTGTGAACCAGGTGAGAGACATTGCTGAGGAGTTATTCAGAAGAGACCTTTCATCTTTCCCTCACACCAAGTTGTCCGTTTTGGCTACTTCAAAATATTAAGAGGAAGGTCATGCCAACATTTACTTCTAATGGCTTATGTTTGCTAATTTGACCCTCAAAACGTCTCTGTGAAGTAGGCAGAGTTGTTGCCCCTTTTTATATTTGGGAACTAATGCCCAGAGAGGGTAATACATTTCCCAAGATCACACAGCTGTAAGCAGCAGGGTCTGAGTGCACTGTGCCATCTCTCAATGCAGGCGATAGTCCTTTTGCATCTTAACACTCTTTCTGACCTGGCTTTTGAACCACCACCAAGTACTGGGGTTTCTTCTCCATCCAATGTTTGTGCTGTTTTGAAATGTCTTCCGCTGTATGAGTTTCCTGGGGCTGCTGTAGAAAGTTACCACAAATGGGGAGCTTAAAACAACAGACATTTTTCCCCTTCTGGTTCTGGAGGCCAAATGTCTGAAATCATGAGTCACAGGGCCTTGTGCCCTCAGGAGGCTCCAGGTGAGTGTCCTTCCTGCCTCTTCCAGCTTCTGGGGATTCCAGATGTTTCTGGGCTTGTGGACACACCCCTCCAGACTCTGCCTCTGTCTTCATCTATTCACAGCCCTCTGTGAATACTTAAAGCAGAGCAATCATAAAATGCAACACTGGAAAATCAGAATTTTTTTTTAAGAGGCAACATTCAAGTAATAAAGAGAAAAGGCAGAAGTAAATATAAGGAAACCTTTTTTTTGAGAAATAAATGTAATGGAACACAAAATTCACCTGTATTGGTGAGGAATACTTATAAGAATACTTGTCGTTGGATCTAGGGCCTACGTGGATGATCCCAGGATGAACTCGTCTCAAAATCCTTAGCTCAGTCTGCAGAGATGCTTTTTTCCAAACAAGGTCACATTCACAGATTCCTGGAACAGGACATGGAGCTCTTCTTGGGGTGACACTTCAACCCACTACAAACCCAAATATAGCTATCACCTCTAGACAGAGGGTGCCATACATGCATTTGTTTGTTCAGTGATCAGTTCTCTAGTGCCTGCCCAGCCCCTGCACACTGCTGGGTGCAGCAAACGCATGGGAGAGGAGGGTGGACCCAACCCTGGCCTGGCGTCCACCACCCCAGTGGGGCCCCTTGCCCGTGAGAGAGCATGGGAGAGGGAATCCCGCAGGGGCCTTGTCTACCCACGTGCGTGGCCTCTGCCTATGAATCTGCCTGGGCCCCAGCTCTGAGGGACTTCTTGAAGGGAGACCCTGACGCTGGGCATGTGAACCCCCAGCCATGACCCCTGTGTGGGTGCCAGACACAAGCTATGCCATGGAGGGAGCCAGAATCCAGAGGCAGCCACCAAGGCCCCAGAGCTGGAGAGGTGGCCTATCGAGAGGGGATGGGCCTAGTGAGGTCAAGGCCATGGGGCCAAAGGTCATGGGTTGGCCTCACCTGTTGTGTGCCTGTGCAGCCCCTCCTGCAGAGGGAACAGTGTCCACCTGGCGTTGTGTTTGATGCCCCTTCCCTGGGGATCTAAGTGGTAAGTGTGTCTTGGTATTTTGCATCTTCTCGTAAAAGACGTGGAACACCTCTGTCTCTCCTTGTACCTCAGCTTCCAGGATGCCCAGACATGATGCCACCAGCCTGCTGCCTTGCCAACATGACCCGTTCTTGCTCAAGGTACCCTGTGCCCAGCCTGAGCCCATGCACCATGGCTAGAATTTTCCCGTCCTGCCCCCAGGTTTCTCAGCCTCCCTCTCAGCAAGCAGTGGACAAGCTACCTGGACTCTGAGACCCAAGGTGAAAGATTGTGATTGCCTGATGAAGGGGACAGGCAAGGCTGGAACAATGCCTGGAGCTGCAGCATCTATCCTGTGACCATGAGGCCACAAGCGTGGAGATGACAGTCAGGATTGGGGGACAGGGGATGGTAAGAGATGGAGAGTCCACAAGGGACCCCTCTCTGTGGACTTTGTGTCGCTGAAAAATAATTGCTCCTTGTTAAACCACTGTTGGGGTTTTTGTGACTTTCAGGTAAACTGATTCCTCTCCAGTACAGGTGAATTTTGTGTTCAATTACATTTACTTCTCAAAAAACCTTTCCTTATATTTACTTCTGCCTTTTCTCTTTATTACTTGAATGTTGCCTCTTAAAAAAAAATTCTGATTTTCCAGTTTTGCATTTTATGATTGCTCTGCTTTAATTAATACATGCCATATCAATCCTTTTATAAATATGTGTAAATAAATGTGATGTTTATATTATAAATTTTTATATATTTATATGTTATAAGTACATTTATATATTATAAATATATGAATTTATGTTATGGTCCAGAATATGGTGTATCTTGGTAAGTATTTTGTGTGCCCTTGAAAGGAATGAGTATTCTGCACTTGAAAATAATATTTATCTGCAGTGTTCTATAAATGTAGCATAGGTCAAATGAGTTTAAAGAGTGCTTCAAGTTTTCTTTATTCTTACTGATTTTCTCTCTACTTGCTCTATAAGTTATTGATGGAAAAGTGTTTAAATCTCTCACTATAATTGTTTACTTTTTTCTAATACTAACGAAACTCCTTTAGTTTTATCAGTTTGTACTTCATTTTATTAAATGCATAAGTTTTTAATATTTTTTGTGGTTTCTTGATAGATTGAACACTTTATTATTATGAGATAATCTTCATCCCAGGTAATACTCTTTGCTTCACTTTGATATTAATATAAGCAGTCCAGCTTTCTTTGATTAGTGTTAGCATGGTATATATTTTGCATTCTTTATATTTCAAGTGGGTTATTATGGTTAATTTTTTTAAGTGATGGCTTTAGGGAATATAATCTAAATATTTAACTTATCACTGTCTATTATTTAGTAATATTATACCACTTCATGTATAGTATAAGAACCCTATAAAAGTATACTTACAATCTCAGTTCTTGTGTTATTGTTGTTAAGTTATATTTCTACATATGCTGTAAATACTTAAATACACTGCTATTGTTTTTCTTCAAATAGTTATCTTTTAAGAGATTTTTTTAAAGAAAAAATGTCATTTTATATTTATCTTTCTCGAGGCTCTTTATTTTGATATTTTATTCTAGATTTCCACCTGGTGTCATTTTCCTTCTTAAAAGACAGGTCTACTGGCTATGGATTTTTTTTTTCCAGCTTTTGTATGCCTGAAATTTATTTTGCCTTTATTTTTGAAAGTTAGTTTTGCTGGATATAATTTGTTTTATTTTGTGTTTTTTTTCAGAACTTTAAAGATGTTACTTCACTGTCTTCTGATTTGAATGGTTTTCAATGAGAAATCTACTTATGTCTGTTCCATATTCATACTATACATCTGTATTATTTTCCCTGGCTAATTTAAAGATTGTTTATCACTGGCTTAAAGAAAATTGATTACAACACACCTTGTGTTACTTTTCTTCAAGTTTCTTGGGCTAGAGTTTTGCTGGGTTTGGGAATCTGTCTAAATTCATCAACTTCAGACAATTTTAGGTTACTTCTTCAAATATTCTTTCCCTTCCCTACTTTCAGGATCTCAAATTACACACATACTACATCCCCACTGCTGTCAGTACCACTTACATCATCACCATCAGCAGCAGCAGCATAAACCACCACCATTACCGCCATCACCACCAACTTGTCATCACCAACATTATCATCGTTACGACCATCATCGTTGTTAATAGCACCACCACCATCACCTTCATTATCACCACCCTCGACACCAGCATGCACTTATTTCTGCAAAGCTCTTCTTCCTAGTTTGGATATTCAACACCTTTATTACCATCTTCAGAGGACCAGTTGAGTGACATGGACTTCCATCCAGGGGAGGAAATGAGAACTCTGTAAGCTGGGTGCCAAGTTAATCCTTCCATTATGAAGAGTGAACGGAACCTTGATTTCAGACTCTAAGAAATGACTCCTTCCTACAGACAGTACTTGTTAAACAGAACCCCTACTGTTTCGAATTCCACCCTTAAATTCATAGGTAGAAGTGATTGCACAAGGCACCAGAGTGGAGTGAATTTCAATTTCAATCATTTTATTGGCATGACAAAATGTACAGGAATTGCCAATGTTAATACATCAAATCCCAGTGTCTCAGAGGTGGTCATTGATCATGTGTCTCTATATCTCATTACTGTCTTTCCAAGTCTGTGTCAGGCTCTAGCTACTTTAAGGTTGCTCCTGCCAAAATTTAGGCTTATTTCAATTTTATAGTTTTTCTTTTTACACCTGCCTTGACAGTACTTCTTCATCATTTTCAAAAATTCGAGAGGAATATTGTCTACATTTCTGCATCTCATAAGGAGGAGTAAGCAACATTTTTAGTCTAATTTACTGCTTTCTTATGACAATTATTGAGTTATATTCCAATTACATTTTCTGGTTAGTAAGATCAATAGCACAGAAGATAAGCCTAGATTATTATTTCAATTATCGTGTCTGTCAGGCAAAAATTACAATGTTCAGGTATAGTCAGAGCTGGTCAGTTATTGAATACTTAGGAAATATAATTCATACAGTTTAGTGGTTACATCAGAATCATTTTAGCAATTCTTTTCCTATCTTGAGATAAAATTACTGACTTGAGGTGCGATAATTTGGCCAACAATCCAACAGTGCTTCGGAGAATTTTTTCTCACAGCATCCAGGAGCATTACATTATCAACTTTGTTCTTTTTTGAGTCTCTATCGTGGAGCACTGTCATGGGTAGGGAGGGCTTCAGCCAGGATATATAGTATATTTTGTATAGTGATAAAGTATGGTCTTTAGCCTGATCTTTCTTTCCCTTTTTTTTTAAAAATCCAACATAGGAGCTGTAGAAATCCAAGGGATCCTCTATGTTTTCCTCATACCCCCTAATTCTTCCTCCCAGACCCCCACTCCAGACCGCTATAGAGTAAATGAGTATCAGACATATAGAAATGATATGTCCCAGTACCATAGATTAGAAAATTGTAGGTAAGTTTAAGTGTATCCTGACCCAATTCCAATGTCCTGAGCCCTACCATAAAATGTAATCTTTTCGGTAAATTGAGGCTTTTCTGATATTTCCTAAAAATCAGTCATTTTATACGTCTGAAAAATTGTGGCTTAAAATGTTCTGTGTTACAGTCCCCCACTGCTCCTCTCCTGTGGCAAAACAAGTCCCCGCCTGGTGAGGTTTTATTTTGGGGAGTCTATTTCTGCAACTGTTTCCTAATACTCCCTGTTTAATATTTTGTGATTGTCTCCCTGGTGGTTAAAATGCTTTGAGCTGGGGCTGCATTTCAAACAGGTTTGCCTTTCCAAAGCCCGGAGGTGCCCAACTCACGGTGTGCCAAAGAAAATGGATAATGAAGCATTTTAATTACTGTGAATATTATGAAATTTTAACTGCGGTTGATGGGCTCCAGTTAAGAATCAATCACTGTCTCTTACTTCTCTGATGAGTCTGAGAATCTGTGAAATGAAACGGCACCCAGGTACTCACGTAAGAAGAGCCAGTTGGATGGAAAGACTTTTGATTTATTGGAAGCCAGATAGGACGGGTCTGATACAGCATCCTGGGGCTTTATGAGCCTATAATACTTGTGTAATGAAGGTTATTCCTGCACTCATAACATTTCATACTCTGGTCTGTACTCAATCATCACCCTACACTGAGAGGCTTGGATGTATAAACATATTAATTATAGAAAGAATCCCTCCGCGGATGAGTGGTGATGCACAGTGTTCCAGGGCAAAAGCCGTATTACGGAAAGGAGAAAAATCTCTGTGAGGGTCCTGGCAGACCCCCACGGGCGGTAAGAAGCTCCTTGGCAATTCCCTCTAGGGTGCAATTTTCTGAAAGTTGGAAACTGAGGGTTCCTTTGGGGTCTCAATAACCCATAGTTCTAAATAAAGTCAAATTTACAGTTACACTGAAATCTTGTTAACAGCTGAACCTTCACTCCGGAAGGATTCTAGTCTTTTCCACCGTCCCCAATATGTTCGTGAGCTGCTGGAGGTCTTCCTGGCGCATGAGCCAGTGCCCTTCCCCATCTTTGTTACCAGAGCTGCCTGGGATGCAGTCCCTCCACCTGGGATCTGCCCTGCTGAGCTGGGGAGCACTGACGGGTCCCAGCCGCCCGTCTCTGAGCCTGGTTGATGCTGAGAAGGCGATGCTCCATCTTTCCTCACAGGGTCCAGTCTGTCAGGTTCCTTGGCCTACAGGGTCAGGGGGCTGGGAGGGCCTTGCTGGAATGGCGAGGTGGGGATGGGCACCCGTCCTGCCTGCCCCTGGACACCCAGACCCGCTGGCTGCCCTGGGCTTGGGCCCACACCACAGCCAGCCCCAGCACATCTCGTCTGTGAGCTCTCTCCATGGAATTTAGTACATGTGGTTTTGAAGGGCTGAAAACATTTCTGATCATATTACTTTTTAGAAAGCTTGTAGTTGAAAAATATTGAACCTTTTTCAATGAATTGCTGCTAATCTAGGTCACTACCTTCTTGGGTCCTGAAGCTGGCTTTTTAAGCCTCAGTCACACTTGACGTGTACCCCTGCAGAATGATACTAGATTGGTTTGCAGCATATCTGGAGGGGGCCCTCTGTGCCTGTGTCATCAGTGTTGAGGGTTTTGAACAGGTCAGTGCAGGCGGTTCCTCTACAGGCCGTCCACACGGACACCCACCCGTGGGATGGACCAGACCTCGTCCCCACCAGGTGTGCCTCCACCCAGGCGTGTTCTGTCTCACCTGCCAGCCGGTGTGTCCCTGATGAGCTCAGTGGACCACCTGACCCCAGCGTTTCCCTTCCTGTAAACCTGGAAACTTACTGGACCAGAAGATAACACCTTGGTCTGAAGGCTTCAAGCTTCCGTGCCTATGGCCCCAGGGTCCCTCTTATTTTGAACCCTAACTCAGTCCACACAAGTGTCCGGTGAGCCTTTGACCCAGGGTAGGGCCCTATTTGGCCACTTATGGACGGACTGCGCTATCAACAAATGTGTACGTTTCAGGACAGGTGGGCTTGAAAAGAAGAGATACATCCTTCCAGAGTATAATGTGCTCTAGTAGCTAGAGTAGCTGACCTGTGTCTGGTGTTTTGGGTTCACGTGCTGATTTCACAAACATCAGCTTCCTGTTCCCATGGTACCATTTGAGAAATTAGGCATCGCAGCATCATGGGCTCAGCAGTGAGAGTTTAGCAGGTGCCCCGATACCGGGTCCTGATCTCAGGTTAGCACAGCCAGGACCCCAGATTCTACCCTCTTCAATCTTATCCGATTGCCTGAGGTTACCATGTCACCAGAGCCCCTGGGGCGTGATGACCTCGCCGGCATCAAGCTGCTGAGAGCATTTTAGGGCTACGCCTGTTTGTTATCTTCTGTGCAAGTGACACGCTCCTTGCAGCTGATTTTGTGTGTCTCCCCCCCAACCCAGGCTGGAGATGGCCGAGCTTTCCCACTGTCTCAGACAGGTCCTGTCCATTAGCTATCGCGTCCAATTTCCCTGTATATAATCCCGTGGCCGCTCAGCATCAGTGATCCCTGGCCTCACTCCCTGTCCCCCAGAAGATGGATGGCCTGCGTCCTCACTCACAGGAAGGCATTTCAATGAAAATCACACTCTGTCTGCATCCCATTTTCCCTCTGAGCGGGGGAAGCAACCTTATTAAATCAAATTAGATGTGACTTTTAAACTTCCTCTTGCAGCAGTCAATTGAAAATCTGAATCCTATCATAACACATTGCCTGTTTATGAGTGCATTGACGCTACTTGGTCCCTTGGGGGTTTCCGACCTCCTTTCCATATTAGGGGAGAAACGGCTCCCCTCCAGCATGGGTCGCAGAGCCCGGTGCCGCCCTTGCTGGACCTGGGGACCCACTCCTGGTCCCAGCTCGCCTGTGACCCGGGCTCCTCAGCTTCAGAGTTTGGCTCTGGGGCACCTGTCAGAAACAGAGGCAAGTCAGTGGGCCTCGGGGCCCAAGGTTCTGTAGCACAGGCTGCTCCTGGGAGTTAGGTGGTGGCTAGTCTCATGGGAGCCTCTTCTCCTTGAGGCCCTGTGGCTGTGAGCAGGGGCCAGCGTGCGGCCAGGGTAGACATCTCCCCACCCACCGAGGCCATGGAGCCCACTCATGCTGGGGAGATTCTGGAAGGTGCCCTCAGCGACTGTGTCTGCAACTCTGAGTCTGGAGGAACCAAATCCAGGGCTGGTGGAGGCTTCAGGGCACCTGCTCTCTGCTCAAAGGCGTGGCTGGGTCTGCGGGGAGGGGACGTCGGTGGCACCACCTCGTCTGTGCCAGATGCAGCCTGTGCCCTTTGCTTTTCTGTCCGTGAGCAGGTGTGCTTGCTTCACAGATGAGGAATCAGGAGGTCAGGGGGTTCGGGGAATGCCCGTGCCCAGAACTGTGTAACTTGGTGCCTGCCATTTACCTGCCACGCCAGAGGGGCCACACTCCTCACTCAGCGCTGGCTAGATCCTAGCAGTAAGGATGGCTCTGGGACCACTCATGACTCTGTTGATGGGGGCACATGCAGAGTCTGCCCGCCTGGCTGTCCCTCCCGCTGTTCTTTACGGGTCCTAATGATGGTCCCAAAGAGATTTTATACCAGGGCACGGAATTATTTGTTGGCTAGAAATAGCAAGCATCTTAAGAAAACCTGGAAAAATACCCGATGTACGTGTGCTCTATACAGATACAGAGGTAGAACTAGATGTACATTTATATATGGATGTAGATGTAGATATACATAGAGGTTAGATATAGACTAGATATATGGACGATATATATATATGTAGATACAGAAGTAGGAGCCCTAGATGTAGATTGTGTGGATAGAGATATAGATGATACAGATGTAGATGTGGGTATAGATAGAGGTTAGATTTAGATATAGATTAGATATATATATGATATATATGTATATGTAGTTACAGAAGTAGGCGCTCTAGATGTAGATTGTGTGGATACAGGTGTAGATGTAGGTGATCCAGGTGTAGATGAGGGTATAGAGATCAGATTTAGGTATGGATACAGATTAGATATAGGTATAGAAGATATAGATCAGATATGAATAGAGATGATATATACATACATAGATATAGATAACACAGATATAGCTGTATATGCACAGATTAGATATAGGTATAGAAGATATAGATCAGATATGAATATAGATGATATATACATACATAGATATAGATAACACAGATATAGCTGTAGATATAGATGTATATGCACAGATTAGATATAGGTATAGAAGATATAGATCAGATATGAATATAGATGATATATACATACATAGATATAGATGATACAGATATAACTATAGATATAGATGTATATGCACAGATTAGATATAGGTATAGAAGATATAGATCAGATATGAATAGACATGATATATACATACATAGATATAGATGATACAGATATAGCTGTAGATATAGATGTATATGCACAGATTAGATACAGACATAGATTAGATATAGGTGTAGAAGATATAGATCAGATATGAACATAGATGATATATACATACATAGATATAGATGATACAGATATAGCTGTAGATATAGATGTATATGCACAGGTTAGATACAGACATAGATTAGATATAGGTATAGAAGATATAGAGCAGATATGAATATAGATGATATATACATACATAGATATAGATGATACAGATATAGCTGTAGATATAGATGTAGATGCACAGGTTAGATATAGGTATAGAAGATATAGATCAGATATGAATAGAGATGATATATACATACATAGATATAGATGACACAGATATAGCTGTAGATATAGATGTATATGCACAGGTTAGATATAGGTATAGAAGATATAGATCAGATATGAATAGAGATGATATATACATACATAGATATAGATGACACAGATATAACTGTAGATATAGATGTATATGCACAGATTAGATATAGGTATAGAAGATATAGATCAGATATGAACATAGATGATATATACATACATAGATATAGATGACACAGATATAGCTGTAGATATAGATGTATATGCACAGGTTAGATATAGGTATAGAAGATATAGATCAGATATGAACATAGATGATATATACATACATAGATATAGATGACACAGATATAACTGTAGATATAGATGTATATGCACAGATTAGATATAGGTATAGAAGCTATAGATCAGATATGAACATAGATGATATATACATACATAGATATAGATGACACAGATATAGCTGTAGATATAGATGTATATGCACAGAGTAGATATAGGTATAGAAGATATAGATCAGATATGAACATAGATGATATATACATACATAGATACAGTTGACACAGATATAGCTGTAGATATAGACATAGATGCACAGGTTAGATACAGACATAGATTAGGTGTGGATTTAGGTAGTTGTTCCTTTGCCCGCTTTGACAAAAGAAAGGCTCACTTTGTTAAGGACACTTGAACTTGGAGTCTTGGTGAGCACAGATGCTTGGCATCAAAGCAGACCCTTTGAAGAAAGACAAGACCTAATCTCAACATTGGAGGTTATTTCTAGTAACTCTTAGGAGGGAAGTCATCCTGATCCCAGCCAGTGACACGCCAACGAACCCACGTGGGTGAGGCCGGCGGCGCCCGGAGGCTGGCTCTGTCCCTCCATCTCCCGAGACCTGGGGTCTGGGACCCGAGGGGAATTGCCAAAGTGCTACTGCCCTTTCCTTGTGGAAAGGGCGCAGTGAGCTGTGGGGTGAACTGAGGGCGGGGCTCCTGGAGAGCGTGCCCTATAGGGGAGCTGGAGCTCGGAGGTGAAGGAGGGCAGAGCAGACGTGTCTTCTGGCAGGACCCAGGGTGATTCCTGGCCCAGGGGACATTTGTGGAGGTTCCCAGAGACTGAGAACAGCTGGGGTAGCACAGGGCCCGAGGGCCCGAGGCCCCGCACAGGGCCCAGTCACGCAGCGCGGCTCAGCCCCGCTCCACGATGGGCTCCCAGAGCCCAGAGGGGCTCAACAGCTGCCCAGGTCACATGGCCGGCGGGCAGCAGAACAGCCCCTGCCCCAGCCCTGCAGGCCCCGTGGAGCCAGGAGTTGTGGTGGGTGAGTGTGTGTCCTGACCTCGCCGGCCACGCAGGGCTGTGGAGAGACCCACAACGTCCCCGTGGAGGATGGAAATGCTGAACAAACCCACACACCACAGAGGAAGTTAACAAAAGTTAGAAAATAATAAACAGAATTCAGAAATTTTAGAGAACAATGGCATGCCCAGAGATTCTAAGGGGAACTGGATCAAGAGGAAACCTCACACCTAACATGTAAAATTCCACCGAGACTACAACCTTTCTAAAGGAGAATACAGGCAAAAGAAATGACAAGATTGCTTCTGGTAATGAAGCTCCACTTCATCCTAAAGTAAGATTTTATAATCGGTGTGTACCGTCAGGGCATCCTAAACAACTGGAAAGACCTCTTAACATAGGAGGCATCCATAGAAAAATCCTGCCATAAAGGTATTTGCTCATTCATTGCACCTGTAATAGATCAGCACCTGATGTGGGACGGGGCTGTTCCAGGTTCCAGGAAGCATTAATGAGTGATCAGAGAAAGCTCTGTCGCCAGTTGGTTTTTACTGTAGTGGGATGGACAGAGAGCAGTGTGCCAACACATGTGTAGACACACACGCACACACGCACATGGGAACACTGCCGCGGGGTAATTGACGAGGGGACGTTGGAGAGAAGGGGAGGCCCCGAGCCTGGCTGCCGGGAATCTGGTCCCAGCCAGTGCCCCAGAGGGGAGGCTGTACGGGACCCCGCAGGCCAGTTTCCAAGGCCCTGAGGCCGGTAGGGCTCATGTTCCAGGAGTAGCAGGAAGCCACGTGGGTTCGGTCTGTCTGTTTGTCTGAGTAGGAACTGGGTGGAGGGAGGAGATGAGCTTGGAGAGGGGGCAGGAGGCGGGATAAGGTAGCCAGTGAGGAAATGGTTGTATTCCCAAGACAAGGGGCGGGTCTAGAGTCTGGTGAGCCGGGGCAGCCGGTGGGTCATGGGGCTGCTGTGGGAACCGGGGGAGATGCAGGTGGTGTGGACCAGGGCGGCTCTGAGGACAGTGAGGTCTGCTTAGATTCCAGACACTTTCTGAGGCCACGCTGACAGGGCTGCTGGTGGATGGGGGCATGGGTGCGAGTGGGAGGGACCCGGTGGAGGATACTTGGAGTTTCTGGTCCCTGACAGCCAGCCCACTGGTTGTTTCATATTTACCGAGATGTGGGGAGCCTGGACTTCCACGTGGAGGTGAGGTTGGCTGGGAGGTGAGTCCAGAGCTCTGAGGAGGAGGCAGGGCTGAGCCATGAGTGCGGGCATCACCCGGGGACCGGCCGGCTGCAGAAAAGTGGGTGTGACTCAGACACAGTTCACAGGAAAAATATGCAGAAGATTTAAAAAGACTATTTAAATGTTCCCTTTTCTTAGAAAAAACTGAGGAGCTGAATGAAAAGAAAGAGGCTTGTAGTTTTGTTTACTGAATGATCCAAGACAAAAATAATACCGGTGTTGGAAGGAACGCCCTCTGAATGCAGGTACTCGAGACGTTCACGAGAAGAAACTTGTCAGTAGGTGAAGGGGTTTCACATTCCAACCTTGCCTCTGTTTTTTCCCTTCTAGTCATCCAAATTATGGGAAAAGACTGAAAAACTCATAGATGTTTAGATATAAAAATGTATTTGGGGACTTCCCTGGTGATCCAGTGTTTAAGACTCCTCTCTACCACTGCAGGTGACATGGGTTCTATACCTGTCAGGGAACTACGGTCTTGCATGCCATGAGCACTGCCGAAAAAAATAAAGGAAAAAAAAATTAAAAATGTATTTTGAACTGATAGTGATGATATTGAAAACTGAAATAGGCTACAAGTTTAACAGTGAAAGATTATCTTTAAAGTGGTCTTTCCATAAGATGAGCTATTATAAGATTAAGAGATATTATTGAGAAGAATTTCATAACGGTGAGAACTCGTCACAATATTTTAGTTGAAACAATGTGCATTTTAAAAATTAAGTACACACATTCTATATGCAGAGAAGAGAGACTGGAAGGACGTGTATTAACATGTTAAGAACAGTTGTTTCTGGTGGAGAATTTCAGGTGGTGATAACTTTCTCCTTTCTCCTGTGCCATGCTGTGGGTTGTGGTTTTTCTTCTTTGCTTTACTTATATTTGTTGTTCTATTTTTCCTCTAGTGATTTAGAAGTTATGATTCTATTTCAGTTCTTCTAGTAATTGCCTTTTGATGTGTAATACGAATATATAAACTAATGATTTTCTATTACTGTCCAGAGTGAACTTGTATATCTCGTCCTCGAGACAAACAGGGCCTTCAAACCCTGTACCATCCCTAACTTGGGAGCTTTCTCTTTCCGACTTGTGCACACTTTTATTACACCTTGATAATTATTTAGGCTTAATTATATGCTTTTTGGTTCTGTTGCTCATCCATGTTTTAACTCCTGTGTATTTCTCTTTTCAAATACAATTTTCCTTTTAGAAGGTTACATCCTCAGATAATTATTTCAGAAATCCTGATTATTCAAAGACACTTATTGAGCACTTACTGTGTTTCAGGCAGTATTGCAGAAGCTTGGGGGGACACAGTGAACAAGTACGGGAGCTGTGTGTCTTAGATTCCTGTGAGCTGGGCTTCTGAGTCCTGGAGCGGTGGCTGGTTTGCCAGGGCACGGCACGTATCACAAATTCTTTCTTTCCTGTGTCAGAGCACTTACGACATTACAGCATTGTCTTCTTAAATTCACTGGTACTGTGGCGGAATGTCACACCAATATTATTTCTGTTTCTTTGTGGATACAAATAGTTGCTTTTCTTCCTTTGCATCTTTAAAAGCTTTTCAAATTTTTCATTTATTCTTGGCAATCTAAGATTTCACCAGGGAGTGCCAAAGTATGAGTCTTCTGACGGATCTTTAAACCTAAATGCGTTCTTCCTTTTTTGAGCTTTGAGAAGTTTTCTGGCATCAGTTCTCTTTCTGGAGCCTCACTCTGCTGGTGTCCTGGTTTGATGTTCTCACTCACAGATCCAAGCTCTGACTGTGCTATTGAGTTGTTTAGCTTCCCATTTCGTTATTTGTTTCTTCTTCTGTTTTTTGTTTTAGGGCAGGTATTTCTTGAAGGAGAACTCTTACTTTTAAGAGGTTTTCCATTCTGCATAGTTTTGGTCTGCAGTTTTCTCTCCTCTGATTCTTCGTTATTTCTAGCCTGTGCTTCTTTTAATTCCATTAATTTATCAACATAAAAATTCATTACTCTATCTTGTTTTCCAGTTCTGTGATGGAATGCACACACATGCATGCTGTTCTGGACTGAATGTTTGTGTCCTCCCTTCCCAGATTCATCAAGGCCCTAACCCCCACTGAGATGGTGTTAGGAGGTGGGGCCCTTGGGAGGCGATTAGATTTAGATGAGTTTGTGAGGGTGGGGCCCTCATGATGGGATTCGTGCCCTTAGAAGAAGAAAAGAAAATCAGAGCTCTCTCTCCACCCGGTGAGGACACATCAAGAAGGTGGCCATCGGCAGTCCAAGAAGCGGGACCAGTCAGACAGCACATCTGCCCACACCTTGCTCTTGGGCTCTCGGCCTCCAGAACTGTGGGCATACATGCTTGTTGTTTAAGTGCCCCCCATGCCCCCATCTGTGGTGCTTTGTTTTAGCAGCTTGAACAGACGGAGGCATGCAAACTATTCTGAAGGATCAAGGTTTTCAACATATGTCTCTGATCAATTGTGGAACCCGGTAGAGCTGACAGCTTTGGAAATGGTGAACTGCGGTGATTTTGTAAAAAAGAGAGTGGGCATGGGAACCACGAAGGCTACATAATACTGATTAGTGTACAACT
The DNA here is from genome assembly GCF_026419965.1 of Kogia breviceps. Lineage (NCBI taxonomy): Eukaryota > Metazoa > Chordata > Mammalia > Artiodactyla > Physeteridae > Kogia > Kogia breviceps. Next base: position 1,442,508 of record NC_081313.1, read on the forward strand.
AATCAGATGATTTGGAGGTTGTTACAACGAGCAAGGAGTCAGCTGTACAAGGAATAAGGGCTGAATAAGAAGCTATGCTAAAACAGTGAATCCTTTCTTGGTAGGATTACAAGAGGGCCATGTGCCACAGATGGTGGGCCTTCATTTTTAGAGACATGTAAGAAAGCTTCTCATGGCATTTTGAGGACCAGGAGCAGTGAAATGATTATGTAAATGATATTAGATTTAGGTGATTAAAAACTGAATTAATTGCTGTATTTGTGGAATATCAGTTTAAAATTTTTCTTTACTTAAACAACTTTTTAATTTTAATTTTTTCCCCAATTTTATTGAGACACAGCTGACATGTAACGTTATGTAAGTTTCAGAGGCTATTAAATGAAGTACTGATGGAGTTGTGGCGACTTTCCCGTGTCACCCCCTGTGGAGTGCTGAAGGTCGCTGAATGATCAGATGTCACAGCTGTTTGGGGAGGGACGGGGATGCTGGAGAAGGGAGTCAAAACTCGAGGTGGTAAAGTGAATATTTTAAAATGAATGAGAAGAAATGAACAAAATCAATGTTAGTAATAGCAAACATATGTCTTGCCTGAGATTTAAAAAAAACAGGACTAGATTTAAATCTAGATTTACAGAAGTCAGGTCCAGTGAAGGTGTTGTGTTGACCACAAGTTAAGCACAAGCCAGCATCACAAGGTGGTGAAAACAGCTTCAAAGTCATGGTCCAGGGTGAGATTTTGCATCCGGAAAGGAGAACAAATGCATGTTCTTTGAGTACTTGAGGTAAGCTTGTGATTAAGTCAATGAATCCATGCATTATTTCCTTAAAGAAAAATGACGTTGGTCATTTCTGTTGCATGGAAAATGTTAGTAGTCAAAATTTGGGGTTACAAATAAAAATCTGGTTTGTTGGCAAAAGCTGTTGAAGAGACCTTTGAGTTACCGTGTTGCCTGTGTGGTAAGAACACAGGGTTCTCGGTGCTGGTGCCCTCCCAGCATGGTTGGGACTGAGATGCTCACTCAGCTGAGGCTTTGCCTCGACTTTGATGCACCTGCCCCCATGGGCATAGCCTTGGGAGGACCTGCACTCTACCCGAATCCCACACCTGGTTTCTGGAAGGTGGGTTTCCAAACGTCTTGACAACAGGGTCTCACTGCTGTCTGTCACCTGTGCTGTGGGGACTGGAAGACAAAGCCGATACTTGGGGTCAAGGAGCTTGGAATCTGTGCCCTAGGTCCACCACTGACTACTGGAGCGGCTGGTGGAAATCAGAGCCTGTCCTGGGCTGCCCCACCCCAATCATAAAATGAGGAAAGTAAAGCCTGCATCTTAGGATGGAGGACCGGCAGGTTAAGTTAACCCCATACCTGGAACATGGATTTGAGTTTAAAACTGGCTTCATTTCCTCATCTCTCTCACGAGGCTGCTGCCTTCCAGGAGCTCCTCCGGGTCGCACCGCAGGCAGATGGTTCTGGGCTCAGGTCTCTTGCTTGTGCACAGACCTGCAGCTCCTCCTTCTGCTGGACACACCCCCCATTCTCTTCCTGTGCTTTGGTCGTTCTAGGGGATCCATTCCACATTCTGTGACACCCACCTTCCCCTTGTACCTATTCAAATCCACAGGCACCCTGCTGAGTTCCTTTTTGTAAATTGCATTTGTGATTTGAAATGATGGACATGGATGTTTTGACATTTGTAATGAGCATGAGTTGGTTTGTATATTTCTAAGGCGCTTCCCCAGATACAATCTATTCGTGGTCACCTCTTGCCAGGTAATCCATCTGTAATGACCCCATGGTCAGGTGATCAATTATCCTTTATCATTAGCATGATAGCATAATCATATAATGAGAAAACTGATGCCATGTAATTCTTCCTGGTGGAATGGATTGTGTGAGCGTCTGCCCAGCCACCTGGCGGTCAGGTGGCGGTGAGGACGCACATGCCACTTCATGGCTAGCAGTACAGAGGGGCTCTGTTCTCTACTCTTAGCAGGTTTGGGCTCACGCACCTAGTTTCACTCATCTGCCTTGAAAATATAACTCATGCTCTTTCCCACACTTTCTGTGTTTCCATTCATTGCATATGATTTCACTTCACTCTCTTGACTGGTTCAGTTGGAATCCCATCCTCGGCTATTGTTTCACCAGAAGGGAACCGAGGGTCCCGGTGGCCCAGGTGCGTGTTCACCTGTGTCATGCAGTGGCTGTGGGTGCCAGGGGCTCAGCTGCCCACACCTGTGCACCTTCGGAGCTGAGGAAAACCAGCTAAAGTCCACCCGAATGTCAGGGCTAGTCGCCAGGGTCTGCTCACACAAACCAGGTGAGCTTCCAAGGCCAAGAGGACATTAAAATACCCTCAAGGCCCTATGGCTCCATGCGGGACGTGTCTTCCTCTTTGATGAATAGCGGGACCAGGGTCCACAGGGCACTGCTACCTGCTCAGAGAGCCACCTGTGCCCTCGTCCCGGGGTCCCTTGGACGCGGCACGCTGTCCCCAACAGTCAGTGTGCAGAAGTGTCTATTCTGTCTTCCACTGGGTTGAACAACGGTAAGGGGGACGTTTGGGTGCACGAGTCTTCCTGTGTCTGTCAGAGGTCTCCCACGTTCAAAATGTCAGAGTCCGCACTCGTAACACCAACTAAATCCAATGCCAGTATCCCCGAAACATTGACACAAAGGAGGGTGTGGTTACAGTGAAGCCCTGAGGCTGATAATCCCAGGGCATCTAGAATTTTCTATTGAAAAACATGTATCGTTCCCCTTGCTCACTTAAATTGTTATTCTAATTAACAGTTAATTGAAATGATTTCAGGACTAACTAACGCGCCCGATGTAAGTTAAGTGATCAGAGCTCTTCCACCTCGACCTGACGGTCCACAGGGTGTCCCTACATCCCCTTCATCTCCTGCTCCCGCCGCTGAGAACGCGGAGGTTGGACGCGGGGTCTGTGCTCCCTTCCCCCGCATGTCTATTCAGTAGCAGCTTTCTTCTCCCCTCTGTCTCTTGAGGTCACACGTTTTAGTTCAAAAAGTGTGACTTTTGGTACAAAGCCATCCTGCCCGTTTGGACGCAGGATTCTTGACCCCGCTGTTTCTCGGGAGCCGACGCGCCCTTCAGCAGGGCCTCCACTGGCTGTTTCTTTGACATGCTTCACTAAACCTAATAGCTCCCTATTACCAGCTACAATTTAGCATCTGAGCCAGGAACTGGATGAGAAAAGGGGAGAAAAGAGTATAAATTATACGGAGTAGTGGGGAACAAAGGTTTTATTTCTCCTGAGCACAACCCTTTGATAGGAAAACGGGGAGACAACGGTGTCACTAATTTAATTAAGTAGTATGAGATTTCAGGGCCCGCAGATGCCATTTAGAACGGGATTAATCAAGAGCGGGTGACAAAAAGGAATAGTCACACACAATGTTCGCGTTTTTAACAATCCGACACAGTCGACTGGAATCAAGGGCTCTTAGAACAGGACACAGTTTTGCTTGCTAATCCAAATCTGCCTCTGCTTCCTCCGCACAATGCGTGGCTTGTCCTCATGGGGCAGAAACCTTTTCATATTTTCCTGCTGAAATCCAGGCCCCCAGAGTAAGAGGACAAGGGAGCCGGTTCACCTACGGACGGTCTGTTTATTCCCCTTTCCCTGAGCGCCCTCTCCAAGAAGGAAGGGATGCCCCCGGGGAATCGTAGAGCATCCTTTGAGAGAACCTGAGTGCATGTTAAATATCAAATACGTTACAACTCAGGTGTACGGCTGAACACACAGCTGCGGCCCCGTGGAGGGGGAGCGCCCACCGTGTGCTCAGGCGGGGTGTAAGGAGGGCCGCAAGGGATGGGGTTGACACTGGCCACCCAAACGCACCCACCCCCTGTGCAGAGGCTGCCTGAGGGTGCCTGTAACAGGCTCTCGGACGTAGCAGAGAAAACACCCATTTCATAAACTGGACAGAAAGGAGCAAAGAGGGCCCCCGGCCCTGCGCTGCCCGACACAGGCCTCAGGACATCACAACCGAAAACGTCTCAGGGTTTGGAAAGCCTTGGGGAGACCTGACTCACGTCCAAATCAATCTGCTGATCTGAATATGTTTGGCATATGGATCATTTATGCATAAATGGACTTTTCTCAAATTCTTGGGAGTACTTGAAAATTACTTTCCAGCCTCGTAAGAGTTTAAGCAGCATTCTGAAAATTCTACTTAGCCTCACTGACTGCTTTATTTCACATACTTTGGAAATGGTGAAAAAAGTTTAGGTTGACCATCAAAGGTTTTCAGAAATTCTAAATTATTAGCGACTGCGATAGGGAGGTTTTGGTGGTCAAGAGATTCCTGAGCTCCATGGGAGTCAGGCGGGGGCGTGCTTTGCATCTCTGCACACCTGGTTGTCAGCCGTTCTGGCATGTGTAGCAACTCCATCTAGAGATCCTTCCCTGTGGCTAAAAACCACAACCAAACCAAACCACAGACAAAGTCCTTTCTGAACTCCAGAGGTTTGTAATGGCCTGTAGTGGCTTTCCCGGGGAAACATTTGAAACTGTTAAATATTTATTAAATGTATTTGAGGAATATCTAGGGACTTCAGATAAACTTTTTACTCCTGCTTCAATGCCACAAATAATTAAAATTGGTTACATTATCTCCCAAATCTGAAGAATAAAACATGATATCAGAAAAGTGTTTGTTGTCAGAACAACCTCCTTCTTCCATGCTCACGAGGAAATGACAGAAGCCCTCCTTCCTCGGATGAACGAGATCCGGCTCTGAGACTGTCTGAGAATGCCCTTGGGAGTCCAACATGCCTCACGGCCCTGCCAGCCCCGGATGGGCGGCCCCCTGGCAAAGGGCCTCCAAGCAGGACGGCCAAGCACACAAACCTAATGAAGACCAGGGCCCAGAACTCTCTATCTGGCCGCCTGCAGCCGCGTTCCCTGCATCCCTGCAATTTTGTCTCGAAGCTGGTGGATCCCAGACACTGGAAGGGGTGGCCAGGTCTGGCCTTGGTTCAAAGAACGGCGGAAACGTAGCAGGACTTGGTCTGTAATCGTGTCTCCACAGTGGAAGGGTGATGTTTTAGGAGAGGCTGGGAGGCACGTGGGCACCAGCCAGGGCATGGTTTCCAGGCCCGGCTCCCTCGAGAGACGTGTCTCGTTCAAGTTCCTGGACGTCCCCGGCCCACGGCTGCCTCCTCACAGACACAGACCAGGTCCTCCCAAGATGCTCTCCGGCCTGGAGATCTGGGAGCTGTAACCACAGGGGCTCTGCTGCCGACAGTGACAGAGCAGAGAGAAGGGGACCGAAGCCTCGGGGTTGACCTGGCGTTTGGACCCGGGGGACTCGTCCAAGGACGTGTGAAGAGGAGACGAGGCACTGCGTCGGACTGGCTGAGCTCAAGCCCAGGTTCAGCACTGGGGCCGTCTCTACCTGGCGGGAGGCTCAGACCGGAAGGACTCTGGGAACCTCAGCCCGACGTGGCTGACGTCGGCTTCCGGGGTGGTCGGGGCGCCTCGGGGAGCAGGAATGCTCCCCTGCCTTCGTGCCAGACGTCGGGTCCCTCCCGCATCTGCGCAGGAGCTGGAAGCGTAGGGGCAGGGCTCCTCCTTTCCCAACAGGAACCCTGGCCTCTCACTGAGATGGAAGGGGGGGCGTCAGGCCTGCCGGCGAACAGCCCCAGAAACCTCTGTACGTCTCTTTCCTCTTGGTCCTCCCGGGTGCCCAGGTGCCTGTTTGCTGGGAGACGCCCACCAGAAAACTCACAGCTAAAACAGAACGTCAGGGGCCGTGACAGGTCTGCAGAGGACGCCTCTGAAGCTGGCTTTGGCCATTTTCAACCACCCTTGAGCTGTCTTCCGCTAACTGGACCACATATTTATTTTTTGTAGGTGAGATTTCATTTTCATTAATTCCGGGTCTGTTTTCTGCTATGTCGGCAACAGCACAAGGCAGAGAAGACCTGCCTGAGCTCAGACATCCGCTCACACTTACCCTGAAAACCAGGGAGGAGCCCCTCGGCCCCTTGGGCTCTGCTTCCTGCGCTTGGGGAGCTGGCGGCGAGCATTTCAGGGCCAGTGACTGCGCCCAGGCCACACCCTCCAGATCGAGGAGGCCCCGTGCCCTCCAACCACGCCTCCCGATTCCCTCTCTCCAGCAGGAGTTGCCGTGAAGTACTGGATCCCTAGATAGAGAGGATCTGGAATGAAAATTCAGGGCATTTTGTTATAAACAATGTATAGACTTGAAAACTAGTAGGACTTTTACAGATTTTCTCCATCATTCAAAACTCATTCCTTGGCAGATTTTTGGTTGTTGTTTTGCATAGACTTAGAGCCCCTGTTTTCTTTCTGACATTATGTGTGCGATTACGATTACGCACAACCTGGAAACTTTTGCTTCACTTTAAATGGACATTTGCTGGCCAGTTTCTTTAGGAATGATCAGTTGTTGATTTCAACTCAGACAAAATAGCTCTTGTAGACGGCCCAGCCCGAGAGTGCATCAGACGTACGACACGCGGGTCTGGATCCGGCAGGAGCCTTTCTTTTTTCCACCATCAGGCATTTGGCCGACCTGGGCACCTCTCCCATCTTTCTAATAATGCCTCAGTGCAGGAAGGTCTCAGGGATTCCAGGGGTGGCCCAGTTTCTCATTGCAAAGAGGGGTGTAATGACCGGGTCCCACCCCACTGCACCCCGGAGGTGAAATGGGGGAGGGACTGCCCCGTGTTTGTCTGCACACCCTCAGGGTACAGCTGGGTACACAGTGGGTGTCCTTGCCAGGAGCTGGGGTTCATCTGGCCAGTCTGACCAGGGCACCTGGAGTGGGGGAGGTGCTTAAGAAATCAGGCCTGATGTTCATCTTAGTCAGTAAGGCCAACACACTCAATAAATCAACCTCCCCCTTCTAGATGTACTTTAAAGATTTTTTAAAAATATATATATATATTTTAAAATTTATTTATTTTATTTATTCTTTTTTTTTTCTTGGCTGTGTTGGGGGTCTCCGTTGCTGTGCGTGGGCTTTCTCTAGTTGCAGCAAGCGGGGGCTACTCTTCGCTGCGGTGCACGGGCTTCTCATTGCAGTGGCTCCTCCTGTTGCAGAGCACGGGCTCCAGGTGCACGGGCCTCAGCAGTTGTGGCGTGTGGGCTTCAGTAGTTGTGGCTCATGGGCTCTAGAGCGCAGGCTCAGTAGTTGCGGCACACGGGCTTAGTTGCTCCAGGGCACGTGGGATCTTCCCGGACCAGGGATGGAACCCGTGTCCCCTGTACTGGCAGGCAGATTCTTAACCACTGCACCACCAGGGAAGTCCTAGATGCATTTTAGAGAAGCACAATCTCCATCAGTAGAATACTTGAAGTAGAAAATATGTTGATACCTGTTCCATGATTTTATTTTGAAATGTCTCAAACTTGAAAGGTCCATGGAATCAGGGTTCAGTAGACAGAGGAGCGAGCTGAGAACCTATAGGCGAGATGCTTCATCAGGTAAACGTGAGGTCCTCAAACACACAACACAATCACAGCAAAGGTGCTTTTCATAGACAGAAAAAAATAAAAGCTTTTGTGCAATCCCTTTCAAAATTGTTATAATTTTAAGACTTAATTAATGTGGTTTTACATTACAACTCAGTGCAAGACTCAATATTAAATATCTGAGCTCATCTGTAGTCTGGGAATATTGAAACGTTCCCCTTCTTCCATTGTCGGCTGAACAGTCCTAAGAGAAAAGCAAGGAGGGAAGATACAAGGTGGGCATCAGAAGTGGTCAAACCAAGCACGGGGGCAGGGAGACTATCAGAGGCGAAGAGACGTGATCAGGCACAAGTGTATCAGACAGAGAAGCTGCTATAAGTAGCCCTAAAGTACAAAGGGAGAAGTATAGATTCTTAAAAAAAAAAAAAATACACACAGTGTGTTAATGCTGGATGGGACATGAATGCGAACCTTTAGAATTAGGCTAATAAACCATTTGATTAAAAAGTGAGCCAGACAAGCTTCAATACGATGAGAATGATGAAGTCGGTAAAAATCGTCTTGAATTAGCTGAGTTAGTATTCTTTTTCCAAACCTGTTCAACAGGAAAAATCTAAAGGCAAATGTCTGGGCAGTTATGAAGCAGCGCAGGTGTCATGGGCATGGCTGACGGGGAGCAGACCAGAGACCCCCGGGAAGCAGGTGCCCTCAGGGGAGACAGGTGTCCTCAGGATCCCCGAACCCTAAATGTGCACCAAGGAGAGAAGGTGAAGGGTTCCTAGTGGGAACAGACACACAAGCTGTGGATGTGAACGTGTCACCGTGATGCAGTGTCAGGCGACCCAGACAGGAAGATGGCACGGGGTCAGATTACTCAGATGCAGTTTAAAGTCGTATTTTCTTGACTGGGAGACAAGATTTAGTTTGTTCTTTAGCCAAATGTGGTTGTGACTTTTTGTCCTTTTGCACAAATAGAATTTACTGTGGCTACGGATACCTTGCCCAGGTCAGAATTGGGATTCAAGGCAACTGACAGGTGTGCAGAGGGTGTGGTAGGTGAGGGGACAGAGAGCGGGCTGGGGTCCGGCACAGCTTGGGTCTGAGCTTCCTCTCCACCGCCCCCAGGGCACGAGTCCCTCCCCGCACCCCCCGCAGGCGTTCCAGGGGCCCCCCGGGCTGATGGCACCCACGGCCTGTCCTCAGCCACCGCAAGGGGCCATCCCAACACCCCGTCCAGGGACCCGCTGCTGAGACGGACGCTGGCCAGGGAGCTGCGAGCACTGGAGAAGGAGAGGACGTGAGCACCGCGCCCTGCCCTGCCGAGGCTTCCAGCCCAGGCCTGAGACAGAACGCGAGCCCGGGTGAGCAGAGGCTCCCCTGCGGCGGGCGGCGGCGGCGACACACAGGGGAGAGGGAACCGAGCAGGGGAGCAGGGAGCCACGGCAGGGCAGGAACCCGAGTCTGGAAAGAGAGCCTCAAGAAGCAGGAAGCTGGGCTGGTGGTTCCCCGGGAGCCTCGCTCCAGGCACAGGGAAATGGGGCTGCAAAGGGTCCGAGGGGTCCCAGAGGGGCCAGTGGTCCAGGGAGATGAGGAATGCAGCTGGAGAGGCGGGGGAGGGCCTGGGGGCTTCCCACACCCAGTGGTGCTCGACCACCCGGAAGTCTGGAGACAGAGAGATGTGCCCTGACACCTGGGAAGGTGGAGGAGGGGCCATAGGGGCTGGGGGGGGCCGGGACCCCAGAGGAGTCTTGTTCCTGAGCCCCGTGCCGAGAGGATGGAGGCCTGGGTGGGGTGCGGGCAGCAGGGATGTGGCCGGAAGAGGCTGAGTTGCATAGCTGTCTCACACTTTGAATGGAGGGACGGGGCCCTGAGGTTTCAATTGTGGCCGCTGACCAGAGAGTAACTTACCAGAGGCCCCGCTGCAGGCTGTGCGGGGGGGGGGGGGGGGGGGGGGGCAGGGTAGGGGGAGCTGGGTAGACGCAGGGACGGGCTGCCCTTAACCAAGCAGGACCGGGACTAGTCGGAAGGGGTCTCCCTAGTTTGGGACCTGAAGTACCTCTGAGAGAAAAAAGAAAGACGAACATGAAAAGGCTGATATAAACCGTGTTAAAACCAACCTGCCTTCCGAGATGGTGCTTGTTTCTTCCAAAGGGAAAGACGGGCCAACAGGAGGGGCCCCCTGTCAAGGGGCCAGCCGCACCCCCTTGGCCGGGACCCCTCCCTCCCTCCCTCCCTCCCCCGGCGCATCTCACGGGGAAGGCGCTGGGCGAGGGGGGACCTGACAAGTGCCGGGGCGGGGCTTCCGCTCAGAACCCCAGATGTGGGAGATGTGGTTCCCCCCCCGCCGCACCCCCATATGCCGCACTGCGGCCTCCCTAATCCGCGGGGCATCGCAGAGACGGCCGCGGCTGCCCTGCCGCAAGTGCAAGTCCGAGGTGACGCGGCCGCGGGTACATTCACGCAGATGAAATGGGAATTGAGCAGTATCTCTGGGTGAATATGCCTGCTGCCCTTTTCTCGAAGTGGGTCACGTGATCTCGCTGCGTGACGTCGCCCAGCTCCGGCCTGGCTTTGTGGGCCTCTACGCATGAAGAATTTTCCCAGTGCTCGTTTTTGGCGGAGCCGGGGAAGGAGCGCGTCGTGGGCATGCAACCCCTTGTTGTGGGCTCTCAGCATTCTGCGGGCCTGAGCCGCTTACAACAGTGTAAAGGCGCCAGTGGCATGTGTTATAATATATGAGGCATTGTCCCTCTGAAGAACACACGAAAGAAAGAACATTGTTCTACGAGGGAGCAATTCATCGGGTTTTTCCCAGAGACTCTTGGGTCAAGTTTTTATAGGCCTATTTGATTTTCAAATTCTTTCTACTCTCTTTCCTCTCAGCAAGCGCAGTGCCCAAACCTGTCTACATTCACTTCCCATGTTCTGTGGATGCTAGATGTCCTTTAAAAAGAGTATCTCAAATAAGTCTTTATTCTTGTTTTGTTGGCTCTTATTCTGTGTTTTCATGAACTCTGGCCCCAGCCATGGCAACGGCAGGAAAAATGTTAGCAGTGATGGACAGGATGAGAAGAAGCAGGGTTCCCGTCCGCATTTCAAACACTTTGCGAACAATGGTGTTTGCTGTGATTGAATTAATGAGATACCGTGGGCTGTCAAAAGAGCACACACACTTTACATAAACCTGATTATCTTTGCATGGCAGAAATGGAGAAAAATAGAGGAGGGAGCCGGGCTCGGCTTTGGGTCCACCTCCAGAGGAGCCCGGCTGCTGGCCCTGCTTGCAGAGGGGCCCGGGCGGCCGCTGCCCTCCCCGCCTGCCCACTCAGCATCCATCAGCCATGGTATTTAACAAGTCTATTCAGGAAACCAGGCTCCCAAACGCCACTCTTTTCACAGCTCGGCACCTCTGTGGGGTGTTTTATTTTCTCTGGGAGCCATTGTTTCACGTGAACTAAGCACACATTTCAACAATTAGACCAGAGCGGGCGGCCGCGGCCCCAACCCAGCCCTGAGAAGTGACAACGGGCATGGTGGTGACACGTCCGTAAGGACCCGGTCCAGGCGGTGCTGACTGTAAACCCCCAGCGAGGGCAGCGGGAACCCATCTCTCCAGTGGTTGGGGTCAGGCTCAGCTCCTGGACGCTTTGGCTGGAGCCTCATAATTTTAGTGGCGAAGCGGGATTAGCAGCTGGAGCTATCGGAGTCCTTCCCGAGAGAAGAGCTGCTTTGACTGCAACGGCGTGCAGGGAATGGGGCTCCGCGTAAAGGCGAGCGAGCCGGGGCTCCCAGCGCAGCATGTGGAGAGTGGGAACACCGCCCCCTTGTCGTGTCCGTGTCACCCTCCTGCTTCCAAACCCCCTCCCCCCAGCGGCTTGGCCAGCGGAGATCCAAAAGCTCCATCCAATGACCCCAGGGTTTGGGAAGCAGAGCTCTGCACCTCCTCAGGCATGGTTACCCCTTGGGAGGAAGAAAGCCCCATCAAAGTGACAAATCAATGAAATAAAGCGAGCAAACAGCTGTGCCCTCAGTCGGCGCCCAGACCTGAGTTTCTAAGCAGGTTTGCTCTGGGAGCTGCCGGTGTGACTCAGAATCAGTACTAAAATCAGCAAGAAATCAGAGGCCGCAAGGCCGCTCCTGCTGTGTGCCGGCAGGTCACAGGTGATGGAGACCAGACGGAGGAAGGGCCGGAAGCAGAGCTGCTTCCCCAAAGCGGGTGTGAGCTTTAGCCCACCACCCTTGTCCCTGGCGGGTTCCACCTGAGATGCACGGCTCAGCCCAGACCCTGCACGCACGAGGCAATTCCAGACTCTCTGGTGGCTTGTGCCTGCGCTTTGTCTGTGAGCTAAATGCACACGCACAGAAATAAAACAAGAGCAGGTCCAATCTGGTCATCACCCCGGTGGGCTCTGTGTGCTGGTCCCCAGGGACGCTGGCACAGCGACGCCCTCCGCTCCTGCAGCGCAGCTTCTGGGGAAACACGTTCTGTTCTGCAGATTTCAGAGCAGCCTATGTGCGAGGAACTCCGCGTCAGGCTCCCCTTCAAGGCTGAGGACGACCCAGAAGCGCCTGATCGGCGGGGGCGGGGAGCATGGCGCTGGGCCTGGGGCTCGGCCAGCAGGTGTCTCTGTTTCACGCTGCTGGGCGTCTTCTCCCTGTGGCTGTTCCGGTCGCCCTGCCCGCTGGGCGGGGCCGGAGGGAGGTGCGCTCCTGCGCGCGCTCTGCAACGCAAGTAGGACGGGCGGCGCTGGAGAACATTTCTGGAGGAACACGGTTGCCCCACTTAAAAACACTGGTGAGAAACTCCCCAGACCTGACTCCAGCGTAACCTACAAGTGCATCCCCTCCTCCCTGGGCCTAAGAATCTGGAATTTTCCCCTTTAGTTCCCAATCAGGAAAACTCCAAAGTGACAGCAGCGGCGCTGGAGGTGGAGAGAGGCATAGATATTCATTGGATTTTAGATTCACATTTTCACCGTTTTGCTCGGCAAAATTACAGTCCACACGTAACTAAAAGGACGTTCCTGTGTCGTCCGTCCCTGGCTTTTACTCTATTTGTGGTCCTTTAATTTTCAGCTTAAAGTTTGGTTGTCGTTTTCTTAAGGAAAAGATCTTTTTTTTCTCACGGTAAATAAGAAAGCTTGATAGTGGAAATTTTTGAAAAAGATGTTGTAATATTTAAGTTCTACTTTAAAATGTCACACTCTTGCAAGGTAAAATACACACTTGAATTTGCTTTCACATCTTTAGAGAACCGTTTCATTTCTTTCTTTCTTCCTTCCTTCCTCTCTCTCTCTCTCTCTCTCTCTCTCTCTCTCTCTCTCTCTCTCTTTCTTCCTTCCTTTTTCTTACCAATTTAGGTTTATTGGGACTATGTAAGTGACTTTACAATGTTCAAACCTAGAAGTAAACGAAAGTCAGTAGTCTCATTGGTCCCTCCTATGGTGTGAACATTTGTGTCTCTTCAATTTTCTTTTTTAAAAATTTAATAATTATTTATTTACAATTAAATGACATATACAACACTATGATATATTATAAAAGAGAATTAATATCATTAGATTCATGGATTAAAAATCAGAAGATTTGGGTTCTGCTAACATTTGTTTTTTGCCTCTAGCTACTAGCCTTTTTTTTAAAAAAAAAATTATTGGAGTATAACTGATTTATCCATTTCATTTTCTTAAGACCACAAGATACTGCTGTTAATCACATGACAGACTTGTAAATCAGGAACCTGGCAAACAGGTGTGATGAGTTCCTGCTGTGAGCTCTTTGGTTGAAGTTATTTCAGACACTTGCTGGCACTTGAGCCCTGGAAACATGCCTGGCCCAGAGAAGAGCCTCAAAAACTTAACGTTGGTGATGGTCAAACAACGAAGTTTCCAAAACTGGAACAAAAATGTCCTGGAAATAAGAGCTTTGCTTCAGTTTTATCAAGTGAATCTCTCTTAGGGTTTTTATAAATTTAGGTCATGTTTGGGGGCTAACTGAAAGCAATCACATTTCAATACAATACTATTTGACTGGGTTTGAGCCCCTTTTCTTAGAGAATCCCCCTTCTTTCTGTGGGATTTTCTGGCTTCACTTTTGATGGTCTGCACACTGAGATATAAATCATTTCCATGGCACAGAGTGCTCTGGGGGAAAGAAATCTGTATTTGTATGTGGGTCCCTGGGACCCACTTGCATTGCTTGGTTCCCCACATTGGAGCCCAGTGCTGTTTACATAGGGTGGCTCTGCTCCTGCACAGTAGGCTCCCTTGAGCCTGGTACATTTTAGTTAAAAAAAAAAAAAAGCTTTGGATGATCATAAAACCTTTTAAACAGACATTTCAAAGACTTTGCAATCAAGTTTGAAACCCCTCGTAAAGTTCAGTAAAGGAGCGACGTGCCTGGTGTCTCTTTCCTCTGGCCAGGGGATAAAGGCTCCCTGGGGCAGCTGTTTTCCAATTGCCTGTCCAGCACCCCCTCAGCACCCCTTCCACGCTTGGCATCTGCCAGGAGCTTCAAGAGGCTGCTTCCTGTAGGGTTCGGCCAGTGAGGGGGCAGGAGAGATCGGAGGAGAGAGAGGCTGATGTTCACCGTTCACGGCAGGGTTGTTCAGGCTGGTCCACGCCACGGGCCAGATGCCATCGGGGGGTGCCAGACGCCAGATGCTATCACTGGCTCGCCTGTGCTCCGTGCTGTTCTGGCACTGACTCTCCCTGTCCTCTGGCCTGGGATCTGTGGGCAGCACGACCCACCCTGCCTGACCTCTCATAAACCCTCCTCGACGCCTCCGCCAGGGTGCCGTCTGACGCCTCCTTTCCCAGTGGCAGAGAGCCCTGCAGTGGTGATCCTACTCCGTGGTGGGGCGGGAAGCTTGGGGCAGGCGCACCCGGGGGAGAAGGGAAGGTGTTCTAGGAGTGTCATCCCCGCGTCCCCAAGTCAGTGTCCCTGGCCGTGCTGTTCTCGCCGGCTACGCCTCAGCGCTTGGCCTCCTTTCCTGGGAGGTGGAAACGCACGGGTGCGTCCTCTCTACACATCATCACTCAGATGGCTGCCCGGCCCCCTCCCCCGGCTCAGCATAGACTCTGCCCTAGTGCTGGGGACCAACAAGGTGACAAGGGCAGGACGCGGAGGTTACCCTCAGAGAGCAGCCCGGGATGGACCCGATGAGCCGGTTCGGATGCCTGGGGCGAGTTGTCAGCCAGATAGAATGTCCTCGTCCTCGGGAGGTGGAGCCAGGATGCAGGCCCGGCTGAGGGGCTCCTGAGACGTCTCTGGGCAGGAGGCCGCGGCTCCCAGGCCAGGCACTCGTATGCTCTCGCTGCCCTGCTTGGGCTTTGCCGTGGTCACAGGAGAAGCTCTCTGTATCACTGAAAACTCCTGAGTCTTGGGGAGAACAGCAGGGGAGGTCATACATGGGGTTATGTGTGCCCAGCGTGAAACGTCTGGTCACCATTTCTCAATCCCAGTGAGCGGCCCGGGGGACGGCCGGGCCTGGGGTCGCCAAGCATCACAGTGTTTCCAAGGGCCTGCTGCTCCAGCAAGTTCAAGGCCCTGGGGGTAGGTGAACACGTCCAGGAGAAGCATCAGGTGGCGTCGACGGTGGACCCACGGGAGCCACACCCCTGCGGAGGGCCAGTTTCGGGGCTGGACGCTCCGTGTCCCTGTGTGCACACGGAGGGGCTCCCGGGAGGCAGGCGAGCGTGCAGCCACAGCGCTCGGAACCAGTGGGCAGGGCTCAGGGCGTCCCCCTCTTGAAATAAGTGAACCCTCCAGTTTCCACAGGCACGTGTATTTTGTTTCTAAAGGACAGCCACTGATTTTAAATAACTGGTTATTGTGGGCAAACGAGATAAAGTGGAATCACTTTAAATTGTTGGTTAACAAACATTTTTATAGGATCTGCTCCGAAGCAGAGATTAAGTCAACAGATGCTTTCAAGATCACGTACAGTGTTTTCTTTTGTTTTAGACTCTCACCAAGAAGTGTGCTCTGTTTAATAACCCAAACACCGCTCTGCGATTGTCATATTGAAATAGTTTGCGCCAGGCAAGGACGCTGCAGCCCAGGGGGACCTCGGTTAACAGCTGAAGAGAGAGAATAAATCCCCTTCAGGGGCCCCTTCAAAACTTCATAGCTATGGTTTTAGGTCTATTTTTCCCCTCGGGGAATGGGGGCTGGAAATGAATTTCTTTTCAACCTGATTTTGGGAAGAACATTTTTGAGCCATAGATTTGGTGTTTTTAGGTCACTGGAAATCATCAACACATAATTACCATTAGAACAAGGGCAGGAAGTCTGCGGTCTGTCCAACAGTGAGGCAAGATGTGCTACTGGACGGGAAGGTCACGGAGATTAACACGGAGATGACAGATCCAGGGTCCTGGCTGGCTCTTTATTTCAGGGGAGCGTAAATATTCTTCTTAACCCTGACAGACACCTGCGATCACGAACACCCATGATCCAGACATGCTGAGGAAGAGGAGAGACCCCAACCTCATGCCCGGGGCTGTGATGAGGACACCCCCCTTTGTGAGTCACCCCTGCCCCGAGTGACTTGCCCCGGCCAGCGTCCCCAGGGCCGGGGACAGGCGCGAACCGCCACCAGCTTCCGGCCTCATCCAGGTCAGAGCAGAGAGCAGCACACCGGTTTCCGGGTCTCTGATGGCGCTGAAGTTCTGTGCCTGCCGGGACGTCAGGGTCGACCCGTGACCTCAAGGTCTCTGAGTATTTTAAAATAAAGCCCACGTTCAATTTCAGAGTCTTTCTCTTAATATCTAGAAGGCTCTGTCTCAGTCTCCGTCATCTAATAAAACCACAGTGGCTCAATGCTCCGGCCAAGCGTGCGGAAGCAGAGCCCAAGGCTGGCCGGACAGGGAAGGGTTAACAGCTGCCTGGGCCGCAATTTCTCCATCAGCCTCGGGAAGCCTCAGGTCAACTCTGCTCATAAAACTCTGCACAAATATTTCTCTTTCTGTCAGAGGAATTCTAATTCTGCACACAGACCAGGGCCACTCAGATTATTACACATTATTAAAAATTAATTTAAAAAGTGGTCCGGTTCTTGAAATGTGCTGTAGAGATGTGTGTCCAAGTTTGAAATTATAGCAGGAAAAAACCGAAAGGAAAGATGTACGTCGTGCGAGCAGAAAAAAAAAGCCTGGAAAATGGCTCCTTTTGCTTTGACGATCGGGAGCCACTGGGTTTGGTTGGCTCCCTTTACCGTAATGACTGAGTTATTACACCCGACCTTAAAATACAACTTTTCATCCAGCGCCCAAGCCTCTGCGGTTTCTGAGTGAGTTAGCTTTGTCCCCTGGATGGGGAGTCCGGGTCAGGCCAGGCGATGCCCTCACACCGCACCGGGTGACGCTGTCCCCTGAGGTCCGTGTGGACACATCGCGGGGACACAGGCGCTGATTTTACATTTTCCCCTGAGGACGGCTGTGGGTGCCCTCAGTAAAGAGCCTGGACTCCAGGCCCTGAAGGAAACACTAAACAGAGGCTTCTTGTTGTTTCATCCCCACGGCGGGCGTCAAGCCTGTGAGTCCTGAAGACGGGAGGCCCGCGTGCCTAGTTGTGCTTTTGATATTTTCCTTTCTGCTCATTTAAGGAAAGAAATGATTTGGTCCCAGTGAAACACAATAAGAAACAGATTCCACGTATATATGTATAACTGAATCACGTTGCTATACACCTGAAACTAACACCATATTGATAATATAAAATCAAAGTCAAAACCAAAAAGAAATAATTCTACAGTTACTAGACCTAAAGCATCTCTGGATACAGGACATGGTATTTAAAATACAGTTCCCACTGTCGGGCGGCCTCCTCAGCCCCAGATACCTCACGTTAGGATCTAGTGGGCGGTGGGTTCAGCCCCTGACGCCGGAAGCTCCGCTCCAGCCTCGGCACCGCTGCACCTGCTCTGCTGAAGGGGTGCAGGGAACCCCTCGCTGCAGCCCCTCCTCCTTCCGGGCAAGGCCCACCCCATCAGCTCCAGCTGGGGCGCAGGCGAGTGTGTTTCCAGGAAGGAGGGGATGGTGGCTGGGGAAGGGGCTGGGCAAGGCTAGAGACGGGGCAGGGTCAGCCAACAAGGACACAGAATGGACCTCGTCCTGCTGCCCAGACAGGGCAGACCCAGGGGAGGGGCTTTCCTTAGAAAGTGGCTCTTGGGGCTTCTGTGAGCCGGCCAGGGAGACAGGCTAACCTGAGATCATGAACGAAAACCACCCTGTTAATAGGGGTGCACAGCACACATCTTCACCCTTGAATGTCAGTGAGAAGACGGGGACCCAGAAGTGGATCACCATCCTGGTCACTGCCACGTCCCACATTCACATTCAGTAAGACCAGCCTTCCCGGCCCCAGCGCGGCGACCGGCTGACCATCCGGTGGCCAGAGTGGTGCAGCTAGCAAATCTTCCTTTGCCACCGTGGCCCCCGGGCCGGGGTTTTCACTCTGACACGTCCAGTTTCTTTCTGGCTGGAGTTTTGAGTCTGGAAAGATACACCTTTCCCTTTATGGAGGAGGGGTTACAGGGTTCAGGAGGTGAGTGGGCTCCCGTGTCCTTCAGAGGACGGTGTACGTGCCTGGCTCTGTGAGTTCTGTGGAAGGTGACACCGCCAGCTATGCTTCCAGGAGGGATGGGGCAACGTTTCCTGGAACTGTGGTTTCTTCGGAGGAACAGTCACAGCCACGCTTTTGTCTGTAGCCTCTACAGCGCTAAGTGCTGGTACTTTTCCTAAGAGCACATCTCCTCAACTAAAATAAATAGATGACGTGAAAGGTAAGAGCTGGCCTTCCACTCCACGCAGACGGAGCCCTGGAATCTACCTGGTGGCGGTGCCCCGGCACCTGCTTGGCAGGACACCCCTGAGCAGGGGGTCCCAGCTGCGTGTCTCACCCTGGGCCCCTGGAATAGGGTCTTTTGGCTGATAGCCTATATATTAGTCTGCCTGGGCTGCCGTAATACCACAGACGGAGCGGCTTAGACAACAGGAATGCGTTTTCTTACAGTTCTGGAAGCTGGAAGCCTGAGATCAAGGTGTCGGCAGGGTTGGTTTCTTCTGAGGTCTCTCTCCTTGGCTTGCAGACGGCCGTCTTTTCTTTCTGTCCTCACCTAGCTGTCCCTCTGGCATGCCTGTGTCCTAATCTCTTCTTATAAGGACACCAGTCAGATTGGATTTGGGCCCCATCCAGATTAAGTTAAAAGTCTCATTTTAACTTAATCATCTCTTTAAAGACTGAATCTCCAAGTACAGTCACATTCTGGGATGCTGCGGGTTAGGATTCCAACAGAAGAATTCTGGGGTGCACAATTCTGCCACGAACCCTATGTAATCCCCCTCCCAGTGCAGCTTTTTTTTTTTTTTTTTTTTTTTTGCGGTACGCGGGCCTCTCACTGCTGTGGCCTCTCCCGTTGCGGAGCACAGGCTCCGGACGCGCAGGCTCAGTGGCCATGGGTCACGGGCCCAGCTGCTCCGCGGCACGCGGGATCCTCCCGGACCGGGGCACGAACCCATGTCCCCTGCATCGGCAGGCAGACTCTCAACCCCTGCGCCACCAGGGAAGCCCCCAGTGCAGCTGTTTGTTACAGAGAAAACTCGTACACACAAGCCAGGCCCGGGCCCTATAACTCAGACTCAGAGACCCCAGGGCTTTCCCTTCCAGGCGCTCCTGCCCTTCTGGCATCTCACGATCAGAACAAAATTAGTACATTCTAGTTGTGTTTTAATCTGCAGTTAAAGATGGATCATGGAAGGAGGGGAAGAGGGGGAAGTGAAGAGGGGAGCAGAGGGGAGGAGAGGGGAGGAGAGGGGAGGAGAGGGGAGGAGAGGGGAGGAGAGGGGAGGAGAGGGCTGGCAGAGGGGTGGCTGGATTCCCTCCACTACCAGCACTACCCTAAGGGCTTACATCTGTGATCTTGTTTCATCCCAATAACAGCACCGTGAGCTGGGTAGTACCGTTGCCACTTTACAGACAAGAGAGCTGAACCTCCGCCAGTGAAGCTCAGGGTGCAAGGAGGTGCTGGGTAACGGTCCCGCCTCTGTCAGGCTCACCTCCAGGAGAAGGGGGAGGCCCAGGTCCAGCTCCGCGGGTGGTCCATGGACCGGGCCAGCCCCGCTCTGCACACAGGAGCCCGACCTTGCACTTATCCGGTAGCTCCGCAGCAGTTCCTCCCTGAAACGAGGCCGGCTTCTAAGAGTGGTCGTTGCCGATAAGGTCATGCTGATGGTGGTAACAGTAAACGTCCACTTGCTCTGAGCAAGGGGGTCTCTGCGTATCCTGCTGCGCCTCCCGCTGCTCCAGGGCCTCTTCGTCCACGGCCCGGGAGTTAGTCACATGGAGAAGCCCGCAGCCCTTTTCCTTAATCACACCTTGGGACTGGCCAGGGTCTGAGCGGGGCGTGTGTGTGTGTGTGTGTGTGTGTGTGTGTGTGTGTGTGTGTGTGTGTGGAGTCTGCTGGGAGGCTCTGAAGGCTTCTGATGGGACGTGGTACCTGCCCCAGTTAGAGCGCGAGGCCAGGGCTGTGCCCCGAAACCACGTCACTTCAGGAACCCCCGGAATCCAGAGCTCCCGGGATCCCAGAGACATGGGTCACGCCCATGGGCGAGGCAGCTCTGCGTTGGAAATGTTCTGTCTGCGTTTCTAGAAGAGATGCTGCCTCATAAGCTCCTCAAGTGAGTAATATCTGCTCAGTGCAGTTCGGCCGCCGTTCATATAACATGTGATCTGACATTTAATTTTGACATAAAAATATGACTTGGACCCAGACTGAATTGAGTCTTCTCTGCCCAGACTTGGTGGATCTGTCAAGGATCCCGCCAGGAGGACAGAAGCCAGCGTGTGCGTCTAGAATGCAAGGTCTCAGTGCAGGAAACTGGGGGGCCCGGGAGCCCCAGGCAGCAAAGCAGCACCAGGATTTCAGCTGACAGGCTGGCAGCGTCCTGTCCCCTGGGCACCTCCCCCGGCTGCCACTCTGGGCTGGGCCGGGCTTCCGGGGCCCCACCTGGAGAGGCTCCGCCCCACCCTGCTGTAGGCAGGAGCCCCCTTTCCTGTCTGGGGTCCCACTTTATTCTGTGACGGAGGCGGCCTTGGAGAGGTGCGGTGACACTGAGAAGACGCCAGAGGATCCTGCGCTGGATTCACCTGGTCTGGATCAACCCAGGGGCGTCAGAGCAGCTCAGGTTTGTCGCGGATGGTGGCAGGTCCCCTCCCAGAGCTGCAGCCGCTGGACGCTGTCACCTTGAGGCGTCAGGAGGCCCTGCACAGTTTCCCGCTAGAGGCCCTGCCGGCTCCCTCCAGGGGTCCTCCTGCAGGTGTGGTGACTGACAGCGGAGCCCTGAGGGTGGGAGGGCCTTCTAGGTGTCAGCATCTTGCACATACCAGCTAAAGGGTTTACGTTTATTAATACTGGAATCTATTTCCAGTGACAAGTGGGAACCAAGTCATCTTTGGCCTCCTTGGGTATCCAGGGTACCATGGCCTGAAAGAGTCAGGCTGGCTGCAGCCCTTTCAAACTGGCCACTGCCCGCTGTGGGGTTTTCGTGTCTGAGGTCAGGTCCCAGGTGGGGAGAACTCCACCCCCAGCACGGCCGCCCCTCGCCTCCTACTCCTCTGAGGGCTCCTTCTCAGCAGGGCCTGTCGTGTGCCGACGCACGACATCCCAACAGCCGCCAGGCTCCTCAGCCGTGCTGTTCCGGACACACCCCAGCCCGGGCTCTCCGCCGCCAGTGGACGTGCTGGCCCGGGAGGCAGCTCCGGGGTTAATCCTCAGCAGTCACTACAAGAAAGCAAGTAATCCGATCGGGGTGCTGGTTTGTAAGATGAATCTGCAATGTGTAGTCCACAGATGACCATTGATTGTGGCCAGTAAATACAGACAGCCCTGACGTTTGTTGCTGTTGGGAGTAATTGTAATCGGCGGCTGACGCTGTGTGGCTGAAAGCCTCTCTTGTGGCCGGCGTGGGCAGACCCGTCAGCCTCTGCCGGCTCCTTTCATGGGGTGCTGTTACTCACGGGGGTGATCAATATTTCACCTGCACAACATGCGGACTGAAGGTGTCTGGGTGCTATGTTGGCCCGCTGATAGTGACCCCTTTTTTCAAGCCAGCTTGTAGGAACAAGAGGATAAAGAAAAGGGGAGAGAACTAAAGCATATGCTCAGGAAAGTGTTGTGAAGGTTATAAGCAGAAAACGAGGAAAATGACAGAACAGGGGGAAATCAAGGAAGAAAGTGCAGACGTTTCTAAAGTCGTATGGAAAAGAAAAGGAGATGTTCCACAGATTTTTCTTAGCGTGCTAAAAGGCTCAGTAAGCTTTCATCAATCTTTTTGAAACTCATTCTCTTGCAAAAGATTGATTTTATGAAACTGAAGTTTAACAGCCAAGTGTTTTTCTCATATTCTGAATAATTTCAGTATCTCCTTATAAATAAGAATTTATCACTCTTTCCCCCAAACCCGACCCCATTTGTTTTCTATTAGACAAAGCTCCAGGATCTGACTTCTCGACTTTTCTAATTTCTCACTTCAAACACACTCCTCGCCAATGATCTCCGTCTACTTCTCTGAGACCCCACCTTCTGTATTTGCCACAGAATTGAACGAAAAGTGAGTTAGGCATGCTGTGTAGACTGCTGACATCAAAAGGCTATGCTTATGCGTTGGAAGAGAAATCAGGACGACCCCAGCCTTGCAAGAGCTACCTGGCTCTTCTCAAACAGTTGTGTTTCCCAGTATTCACCACGGACAAGGGCGGTGTCCCAACAGCCAGGGGGAGGGGCACTGCTGGGGTCAGCATTTTACGAATTAGAAGATGAGGTACAGAGGCTGGATGGACCCTGGGTCAGGGCCCTGGTCACATGGTGGGTGGTGGTGTGCAGGGCTTGAATTCTGATAGTCTGATTCTGGAGTCCAGAGTCTTACAAAACCAGCCATGATCTCTATGATCAGCACCCAGGGAATTCCCAGGTCTCTCTGTCCATGTGTGGGATCATTTTATGGTGCCGGGAGGTCCCCACCTCCTAAATGACGGGGCCACCCTGCCTCCCGAGCCCACCCTGCCTCCCGAGCCCCAGTCTGCTTGGCATGAAGTTACCGGCTAAAATGTCTTCTGTTGTTATTAAGGGCCCAGTGGTTTGGTGTGGTTTGATTTTGCTCTAGTTTGTGATGTAATGGGTGGGCAGATGACAAAATGCAGAAGAGCGTTGAGAAGATGCTGGACCCTGTAGACTCTTGATCCAAACATGCTCCAGGTCAATTCTTCTAACAGGCTCATCGTGGATTCCCAAGGTGAACTTGAAAGATGATGTAATCACCTCCTCTGCACATCAGGAAACCTTGCACTTCTGAGCCCTTCCTCCAGATAGCACCCCACGTGCAGAGACTCTGCTCTGTCTGAAGGGGACGGGGTTTGCTCTCTGTGGCTCTGAGGAGCAACCTCTGTGGACAGTGCTTAGGGAGGGGCATGGAGGGCTGGATAGAGAAAAGGGGATGGAGCTTGATGAAGTGTAAAAAAACAAGCAGAGGACTGTAAAGTGGATATTCATCAGTCTCTGAGTGAACAGGATCACCCCACCTTTAAAAGCAACTGGAGAACATACCCAGATGGACTACATTAAACTTTGAAAAATCTACGTTTGTAAAACATCTTAATATTAAAAGGCTAGTGTCACCAACATATTTATTTTTTTAAGCAATGTGACAGAGAAAAGGTTAATTCATTTAGTATGAGGAGTTCTCTTATATATATATTTAAAACTAACAAAAAGCAATAGAAAATATGAGGAAAAAAAATCAATAGGCCACTGACAAAGAACCAAAAGTATGAAAAAGAAAATGCCTTTCATCTCATTAGCAACCAAAAACATTGCGACTTAAATAGAATATTCTGACCCATTCCTCAAAGCGTTGCAAGGGAGTTTTGCAGCATGGCAGATGCTACACACACCCTGCAGGTGGGAATGAAAAGAGAACCACCTGTCTGGAGACATGAGTAGAAATAGGGCTCAAGAACTTGAAAGATATGGAAATAAGGTGAGCCATTCACTGCGAGTCTAGGAATGTGCCAGAGAGAAAGAAATAGATGTGGACAGAAATTTAATTATAACAGATGTGGGCGTAAATTCATTTAGTGTCATTTTCATAGCTAAAAATTAAAAATTACTTAATGTCTGAGAATACAATGCCCTTCTTTGATTCCTTAATAGTGGTCCCAAAGGACAATGGGACTTTAAAAATCTTAAATACTATTTGACAACATGGGACAATAATAAAAATACACAATTAGATTAAACTCAAGCACCATAATCTCTAATATGCTTGAAATACACAAATGTGGCACATAGAAAATACCTCCGGAAGCAGCAAAGTATCTCAGCCCAGAAAAAGCATGGCGTAGCTTCCTGAGTGGAATACTTGGGGAGAGGGTCATTTAATCCCGAAATCTCTCTTTCTGTACATAAAATGGAGATTAAAATGAGCAACTGCCTCCCAGAATTGTGGGGAGGAAGCATGAGCCGAGTGCACAGCCCCGAGTCTGCCAGAGTCTGCACTGGCCCAGGTCACAAGCACCTTCAGCTCTTGGGGCTGCAGGGTCTCCGTCACCAGTTAACTCTGCAGTTGCCGCTCAAAAGCAGCCACAGGCAAACTGAAAGCAAATGTGGAGACTGTACCAAGAAAACTTATTTATGAACACTAAAATTTAAATTTAATTGTTGCATGTCATGAAATATTCTTATTTTGACTTTTTTTTCCAACCATTTAAAAATGTAGAAATCATTCCTAGCTTGGGGCTGTACAAATGCAAACACAGCCTGAAATGGTCCAGGCACTACAGTCTGTTGACCTAGATTTAAGATGTTGCCTGGAATTTATATTAGTTACTAAAATGATTATTCCATTGTTACTTGAAAAAAGGGAAGAAAACACAACATAAATCTTGATATTCTCTAACTGTAGTTGATTTTTACTTTCTTCTTTTTCTAGATTTTCCCATTTTTCTAAAGTAAATGTCACAAGTAATCATTTTTAATTTTAAAAAGTAAACTATGAAAGTTATGTAAACCAAGAACATCAAAATCTCTGTAAGAAAAGCAGAAAAAGAAAACACCCAATATCCCTGAGACCCACTTCGTCTCAGTGTTGACGATGCTAAGAGATCTTCGAATGTATGGGAAACAGCTCAGAGACTAAATGCAAATACCACAGGAGATGCAGCAAAGGAGCCGTGTTTCCTTCAGTGGTTGAAGAAAAAATATTTATTCTTCTGTTGGACCTTATCACAGGGGTGCAGTTGAGGCTGAAGCCCTTGAACCACATTTGTGATCTCAGTACAGGGTCAAAATTTGTATTCACCAAGGAGAAATCTTCTTGCTGGAGGATACGTGACAGTAGAAAAAGAAGCAGGTTTGAGATGGAAGATCTTTTTTGTTTGCTTGTTGCTTATTTATAGGTCTGAATGTCCTTGTTTGAGATTTCTTCTAAACTGGACTTACAAGTCACAGAATTTGTTGCTGAAATGAATGGATACACTGAGTACCTGGGAGCAGAGTAGTGCAGCCTTTCTCTTATGTTATGGACCTGATCTTTTTTGCAAGAGGAGTTCAGAGATTAATTAAACTCTCCTTTTTTTTTTTTCCAATTTAGTGACAGGGTAAGACAGACCTGGGAAGATGGTGGCTACGGTTGTGGAATAGCTTTTGAATCTCTCAGTCTACACCTACAACAGGCAGGGCAACCAGGTAGCAAAATAAAAACTGATGAGCAACTTTTGGAACAAAACTAGGGGACGTGGCACATGTGTGCCCGAAGTGCCTGTGGGTGAGGATGAACCCGCAGTTCCCACAAGAGCTGCTGGGTGTGAGCACCCACGTGGAGGAAAGCAGAGGATGTAACAGGGTGTCTATGAACCCTGGGAAGGGCCTGTCCACCCCCTCCAGGCTTCCTCCTGGGACAGGGCACTTCTGGGGAGACTAAAGGAAGTTGGGCAGGACAGACGGAGAGGGGTAAATGGGGGAGGGGTGGGAGCTCCAGAGAAAAGAAGGACAGAGCTGTGGGCCTTTGTGAGCAACAGCAGGTTCTGTTACTGAAGAAAAGCAGCAGCAGAAGGAATTCCATGAAGTCAGAACTGCCCCGAGCCACACCACCTTCTCCAGTTAAAGAGAACTGAGTTCACATAAATGAGCAGCAAAAAGATACCAAGGCCAAATCCCAAACAAAGCTTTCATAAAAAAGGAAGGAGGAACAGAATTAAAAGTCCCTACAATGACAGGCGAGGAGACAGACTAGCAGGCCAAATAGACCTCTAACACGCTCATTCAAAGTAAGATAAAAGACACTAAGAAATGATACGGCAGGAAAAAACAACAACGTAAACCAGAATTGTAAACGCACAGAAATGAGGTGAAAAAAAGAAATAATTATAAGAAACGTATCAGAAATAAAGCGTAAACTAAAAAAAAGTATAAAGATGAATAAACAACAGAAATAGAACGTAAAAGTAAAAAAAAAATATTTACTAATAAACAATGTGAGATCAAAGGATTTGAAAATGACAAAAACTGTAGTTAAGCAAAGAAAATTCAACCTATAAATAACAGGTGCCCAGCAAAGAAAAACCAGAGTGACAGGAAACAGGAGAAATACTAAAAACTATAACTCAAGAAAACATTCTGATTTTTTTATAAGAGACTACTTTACATATTCAAAGAACACAGCATGTGTCTGATAATTTGGACCCCAAAGGCCACTATCAAGACATGTTTTAGTAAATTCCCCGAGCTTAACAAAAAAAAGGACAAAAACTCTTTTGGGGTCCAGGCAAAAATTACAAGTAATTCATAAGGGAAACAAATTATATTTTTATCATACTTTTCAACTATGACATTTATGCCAGGAGTAAATGGAGGAACATATCTGATAAATAGGAAAATAAAATATAAGCCAATGATTCTGTAACCAGAGAGACTTTCTGTTAGCTACCTATTCTTTGATATCAACATGCAAATATCACAAGGAATACTATCTCTGAGTCCTTTCTGAGAGATCTACTAGAAAACCAATAACAGACAACAAAAACCCCAGAGAGAATGTGACTTGGGACTTTGCCACGGTGTGGCAAACATCAGCGTGGAGCAGAGCCCCCAGAAAGCTGATCAGAGCTGAAGAGAGGAAGTTTGCAGACACGTCACAGCTTTCCTCACGGATTCCCCAAGGTGGTGTCACTATTACTGACAGCCTGAGGCTGGTCGTCTTTAATGTGGGACAAGTAAGTGAGTAATCGTGAGGTATCTAATTACACGATGCCCTCTCTGTCTGACGAATCCAACACGATGCACCTTCCCGTGGTCCTGAGTCTAGGGTGGAAATATCAGTATGAAATCCAGAGGTGACTTGTCTTTCTGGTAAACATCGTAACACTGTTCTCTCTAGAAGCCTGGAAACACCGACTGTCAGCTGTGAGCTCCTCCAGCCCTGAGAATGGTGGTTCTGAAGTACCCCTTCCTGCTAAAAGGAACCTGGGCTTCTTGGGGAAATGTCTGATTTCCAGCCTGGAGAAGAAAATGAACTGGAGCCTGGAATATACTGCTCTGGAGGATACGAAGGGACCCATCAACGGCTCCTGGTCATGTCAGAAGGACGCAAGGGCCAATTCAGACCGACCCCCCTGCCAAAGATGGGGCCATGTGACTTTGAAAAAGATAGCAATTTCAGTTAATGATTGCCTATCAATTATGTTTAAATCCCTGAGTTCTTAACACTATTCAAAAATGACTTTCAGGGGATGATATGGAA
Source organism: Kogia breviceps (assembly GCF_026419965.1). Classification (NCBI taxonomy): domain Eukaryota; kingdom Metazoa; phylum Chordata; class Mammalia; order Artiodactyla; family Physeteridae; genus Kogia; species Kogia breviceps. The sequence continues at coordinate 1,469,771 of NC_081313.1, forward strand.
CCAACTGGCTATCTTGAAAACTCCTGGGTAGTGACTAGCTATCTATCCCGCATTCCCTACATAAAGTGTTTTGGGGGACCAAGCAATGTGTAAGGAGAAGAATCTTGTCATCGAATTTATACCAGTGAAAAAGTGAAAAATAAGTTGGAGAAAGAACCAACAGATGAAATAAGACTTAGATGACCTAAGGAATTCAAAAGCAGGGAGGCCTGAGCTACAGCACTAGGGATGTGCACTGGGTGATAAAGTGTCAAGAAACACAGAAGTGGTTTCTATGACAACCAAGGGGAGGAGACTCCCAAGGGACAGGGTGCTGTGTTGGGGTGGGGCTTCCAGGGCAGCTGGACCAGGGCTGTTGTTATAGGATGTTTCCCTTGAAAGACTCGCGACACGATATATTTATTTTAGAAGGTTTGCTCTATCAGTGTTTTATTTTATAATGAAAAGTTTAAAAATAACTTTGCAAGGCATCATTGTAGTGTCATTATGTAATTATTTACTTCCCAATATCGTAAAAAAATTTCAACGGTTAAGAGAAAATGAGTTCTGTTTTGAGCAGACACAGTCACTGCTCTGCCATGGCCCTCAGCGGCCGGCACAGAATGAGGTGGTGGCAACCCTGGAGAGACGTGTGGACCTCCATATGCAGCAAACCCAGGGATGTTTAGAGCTCACATGTGGAAGACTGCACTTTCTCAACTGCTGGATATTTTGTGCTTTAAATGAGGTGTCATGACTAAATTCCTAGGGATTTAACGTTTTGAAAGGGTCGTTTTTGTTTCTTTGTTTATGACCTTTCCCTACTTTGCTGTCAGGTTTTCAATCTGTTCCTTCCTGATTCCCAGGGCTTTCTGTGTGCAAGTTATATTAACCCTTGTCTCTGATAGGAATTTAAAAACCCTTTTCTCGATTTGCCATTTGAGTTTGTTTCTGATGTTTGTGTGTTCTGTTCCTTTTGGCCATGCAGAAGTTTATTTTTTGAAGGGGTTGGTAGCGGAGATATTCTGGGTGGTTGGGTGGAGGCCAGGGAAGCTCTCCAAGTGTCCACCATCAAGGATCTCTTTTTTGTCCCTTTAAAATTTGGCCTGTGCATAGTGTGCCCTGGTGCAGAGGAGCCTGATGCCACCTGGGCTCCTAGAGCTCCTCAGAGCCCTGGATATCTGAAGCCACACACATGGGCTTCCAAGTTTGATTTTGCTCTCTCTTTCTGGGACGTGTTACCTCTCAACCCCTCTGAGATGCCCTGCAAGCTCCTCCCTCTTGCCCTAATAACTATCACACGCCCAGGACTGGACCTCTCCTTCTGGACATTTCTGAGTTCCCCATGCATACCTCCATCCACCCCTGTCCTTCCCAGGACAGCTTGTCTGTGGCTCCTCTGCCTTGAAAGCTTTGAAACCCTTTATGAGCATCTCAGGTCGTGCAAGTTCTCTCTCTCCAAAGCCACTGAAGTGTAGTTTGGGGGATTTCTTTCTAATTTCATGCTCCTTGTTGGTGCTGTTTCTTAAAGGAGAAGGAGAAACATTCAGAGCACAGTTCCCACCACGTTCCCATCAGAACAGACCTCAAAGTCTTCATATGTAATATTTTCTTATTACTTAGCTCCAAGTTGTTTTCCAATTTTCATTGTAATTTTGTTTTCAACATTGGCTACTTAGAAGTACATTTTTTTATTTAAAAATTGTGGAGATAATATTCTTATTATCTTTTGGTTTTAATATCTGGTTGGATGTTAGACAACATACCCACTGTGATTTCAGTTCCTTGAAATGTGTTGAGACTTGTTTATGGTCCAGAATTATATCAACTTATGAAATCAGTCATATCTACACCTGAAAAGAATGCCTATTGTGTCATGTTCACCATGTTCCATGTTTCTAGCAATTAAATGCTTTAACCATATTTTAAAACACTTCTACATAGTGAATTTTTGTTGGTTCTATCCATCACTAAGAGTAGGGTGTTAGGTGTTAAAATCTTCCACTCTGCTTGTGGATTCATGCATTTCTCCATATAGTTTTGACAGATTTTGCATCATAAATTTTGAGATCATGTTATGTGGTACATATTAATTACTGCTAGTATGTTTACCTGATGAATTGAAACTTTGATCACTAGAAGTGACCATCTTTATATGTACAAATGTTTGTGAACATAGAATTCTGATATTATTATAGTTATTATGGCTTTAAAAAAAAGAACAGCCTCTTTTGTTGTTTATGAGGAATGTTATCACCAAACTTCCAATTCCTTTTTTACCTCTGATGTAGCATTTTATTTGTTTGCTTTTTTCAGCCTTTAACAAGATCCGTTGATCCATTTACCTTTGCTGCAATTACTCATTATTCTTGTTTAAATCTATTATTGTATAATGTACTAGTCTGTTCCATGTCCTCTTTTTTTTTCTTATCTTCTTTGGAATATAGTGACATGTTTATCATTTTACCTTCTCCACTTTTTTCCTCTTCTTTCATTATATTTTAAAATTTCTATTCTTCTGTTCTAGAAATTACATCTGCAATATATAATATAACAAAGCCTAAAGTTAATCAACACTTTTATGTTTCTCCCAGATTCTATAAAGAGCTTAGACATTTTATTTCCATTTACCTTTCTCACAACTAATACATAATTGTCGTTGAGTATTTAATTTTACATATTTTTAAACCCTGAAGACATTATTATTATTTTACATAGTCTATAGTCATTTAGATTTTCCACAGATTTAATACTTTATTTACTCTTTATTCCTTCTTGAATCTCAGCATTCTAATATGGAATTATTTTCAGCCTGCCTGAGATGGATCCTTTAGAATGATCTTTAGTGGGTAATTTTCTCACTGTCTTTTCTTTTTTATTTTCTCTCTCATCCCTGAAACTTTACCCTGGGTACAGAATTCAAGGTAGGAGGTAAATTTCCCTTGGCATATTTTACGACACTCTTCCATCATGGCATTGGGAACTGTGGCTCCTTTGAAGGTATTCTGTGCTTTCACACCCTCCTTGGGCTGATTTTAGAATTTGCTACTTGGTTCAGGAAGCAGTGAGTTTCTTTATACTTATTTTGTTTGGGATTCACTAGCCTTCTTGAGTCTACTGATTACACTGATTTTCATCAGTTCTAGAAAGCCCTTGGTCATTACCACTTTTGAAAATTGTTTTCCCTGATCTGCTCTTCTTCTTCTGGGATTCTGATTAAATCCATGTAGATTTCCTCTTTCACCTTTTCTGTGTCCATCCTTTGGAAACTCCATGTTGTGTTCTGGTTGACTTTTCTTAATTTAGCTACCCTTCACTAATTCTCTCTCTGGCTGTATATAATTAGCTGGGAAGATCTTTATTGGATGTGTAATTTAGGTTCATTTCTAGAAGCTCTATTTTGGATATAACCTGCTTAGTCATTTTTATAATCCTTTTTTTTGTCACTCATAGTGGAAATTCCTTTTCTATTTTAATTTTTCCAAACATATTCTTTCAAACTTCTAGACCAAATAATTTCATTGTCTAAAGCCTTCCTTTCACACCTTTCTGTCTTCAGCTCTCTTGTTGTTGCTTTTTTTTTTTTTTTTTTTTTTTTTTTTTTTGTATTTATGTGTTTTTTCACAGATCCTTGTTTCCCTGGGTGACCAGTTTCCTTTGAAGGATGGAGCCTCACCTTCCCACAGTCCAGGGCGGCCTCTGCAGTGGGTCTCCTTCTGAGGGGTGGTGTGGGACCCCTGGCCTCACCTACCGCTGCATCTGCAGCTGGGGCTCTTTCAGGGGGGAGCCCGGTGCAGAGAAGGGGCCAAGTGCAGGATGTGTTCTCTGGACTGGTCTTAGCCAGCTTGTGCTCCAGGTGTCGGGCAGGGTTGTGCACCTGACCTTTCCTAGGTTTCTTGAGCCTCACCTCATCCATATCATGCCATCTGCTAGTCCCTCGGCCCAGCGAGAGGCTGCTTCCTGTGGCAGCTTCCTTCCTCCCTCGGACTCCAGAGCCCCCGCTCTGCCCTCACCAGGGGTGTGGTCCAGGGATCCCTGGACACAGGCTCACGTCCCCCCCACAGCAGCATCCGTCCGCAGTCCACTAGCAGACCGGCTCTCTGGCCTTGCCTCATGCTCGTTGAGTTTATCAAATGAGTCAGCCCCTGTCTGCATTCTCCCTGATGCTGAGACTTGGAGCGTGCATCAGACTCCGGGGATGCTCGTTAGGGGCCATGGGGACGGGTGGGGAGTGAGCCCCCCACTAGGGGTGGGGATGGCGCCATGGCCCCGTCGGGAATCTCCGAACATCCTCCTCAGAGTCCTGGGGTCTCCAGACCCTGGCTTCCCTTCTACCTCACTGTGGCCCTGCCCTGCAAGCCTTCATCTGCTCTGGTGCATTTGTGTTAAAGTCTCCCCAATCCCCTATAAGATCTGTCCCGAGATCCCCATGGAATTTCCTAGCAATCACATCTGACGCCCCAGCTGAAACTGTTAATTCCACTGTTGTTACAGGTTTGTGGGCTTACCTGCCCTGCTCACAACCAGTGCCCCTGGATGCTCCCTCCTACATTTGGGCCAAGCTCATTGCCAGGGTCCTCGGCCACCTGAGGCTCAGACTGGCCAAGAGGTCCCAGCACCAGTGGACAGTGTGAGGGGCTCTCACGGAGGCCAGTGGGAGGTGGGGACCCACCGTCCAACTGGGAACCTGGAACAGCTCGTGTTTAACACCGTGGTGTCTATTCAGCAAAAATATTCTCCCATAATTGTACCTTAAAATGAATAATAATAATGGTAGTATAGAAGTGCAGAAAGTGAAATTTTTCTTGAACATTTTATATTTAATCATGTCAGTAAAACATAAATAAATAAAATATTGTGGTACATGAAAAGAAAAATAATGGAATCATGCTTTTTAATTACATTAATACATTTTTTGGAAAAGGGAAAATACACCTACATATTGGTCTGCCATTATAATGAATAATATAATTTTCGTGATTAGCCTTAACTTCTGCAATTTTTAATGATGTTATAAGAATTGATCTTTTCAGCATATTAACTTTTAATATATGTAGCCAGATGTGTCACCATCTTCACCCTTAGTTGATCAAATAATATTTTTCTTAATTTTAATTTTGAAAAGTTTCTTTCATATGAAGCAACATATACAAAATAGTTAAGAAAGTCTTAAACATGAGGACAAGTTTGGCAGACTTTTATTTAAAAAACATTTTTAATGCATTCTAGAAATCTCAATCCTGCCCATGATTTTGGTTTATGAAATTGACTCTAGCAGTTTACAAATATCTCTACAGCAGAGTAATTTCCACCAAAATAACTTCATCTGCAAAGTCACCGTAAGGTCCTCTGAAACTGGTTAATTGTAAGAAGGGTTTTTTTTGTTGTTGTTGTGTTTTCCTGGCAAGAAGCAGATTGACTGAGAGCAAACTGGCAGGATTGCATTAGGAGCCTGAGAACCAGTGACAGATTCCAGTTCTCTATCTTGTCTCTAGGCTTCCCGTGCTGTCACTGCCACTCTGAGTTCCACGATTAAACATGCACACACGAAGCCCCAGCGGGGCCTGGGCCAGAGCTGCCCAAGCAGAGCCGAGGGCCCCGAACCCCCAGACTGAGCCTTGGAGTGATTCCAGGCGAGGAGTCCACGGTGCCAACACCGCGACTGGATTTCTCAGAACTCCCCTCCACAGAGAACGTGCGGCTGATCACAGCATAAATAATGCAAACATGCTCATTTGAAGCTCACAGGCCCAACGGTAACCAAAGCTACTCTTTAGAAATTAGACCCACCAAAGACGTTTTTCAGGCAAGATCCTTTTTATCACTGGTACTGTTTAGATCTGTGCGTGGCGAAAATGGAAATCCATGACCCTGGGTTGCTTTATGGTTCTTTTCAAGTTCTCTGCAGATAAGGCACCTTATTTCCTGCCCCTAAGATGGACCATCACACCCCCCAACCTACCCTCGGCGGGGCTCCTAAAATTCAGGTAAACTAAGGATTATTGTGTGCTGACTGGGTGCAGGCGTGCTGCCGGGAGGCCTGATGCCACACCTGGCATACTCTCCACACAACCTCTGTGATGTGATCGTCGCACAGTAAAGAGGATGAGGTGAGCAGAAGACAGTCACCCCCCGGGGCACAGACACGCCCGCCCATGCTTAGGGAAGGACCCCGGTCACGGGGCCCAAGCGCACACGTGCCGTCGGCATTCTGGGCCCAAAATCAGGAGCACAAGATGCGCCTTCCTGACGCATTTTCCGACCGGCTTCCGCAAAAGAGCCTTTCAGCAGGACACGTGTGGAAACACACTGATCATTTCGTGTTCTAATAATTTAGAGAAATTCTGAGTTAAAAGCGTATCGTTAGAGAAACTAAGCCCTGTGCTCTTCCTGACCAAGAGGAAACTGGTGAATCAGAGAAAGGTTAGTCTGTATAGTTGGGGCCAGTTGTATTCCTCCAGGAGCTAGGATGGAGCTATTTGGGGAACGGGGCACATTTCCAAGGTCGCAGCCTTAAGGGACAGTCTCTGAGACTCCTCAGCACAAAACCTGGACTCAAAGTCATAGCGGATAAAGAAAGTTCATTTCATATGCAGGAATAGGGTGTTTTCAAAAGACAATTCAAATGTGTTCTAAAGAAATTCTAAAGTAACTCATTGAGGGCAACTTGGAAAACAGAAAAAACAAAAAGTGGAAAGAAAAAATAACTCAAAATATCACCGGTAAGCTGTCACTGCAGGTGTGCCAACCTTACTACTTGGTGTTTACCGTCAAACTGTGTGGTTCCCGCGTGCCTGGGTCAAACCAACCTGCAACGGCTTGTAGGCAATTAGGGGTCAGAAAATCAGTAGAAGGCAGTTGGGGACATTTCTCACACACAGAGATTCTAGAATATTGGAAGTGGTCACGTGGATATCAAATTAACAACAAATGCTCATTCTACTTTTTTAGTTGAAACAAAATAAATACATCAGGGCTGTTTCAAGTAGATGCTGTTTACACGTTGAGGGTCTCCAGGGTTAAAAACAGCAAGAACTGGAACACAAAGAGAAGCCACCATAAAGCTGGTGGTGGCCTCTGCCCAAGTCATTTTAGATGTCCCTTTTGTACCTCCACCGGGCCGGGTGGGTGATGCGGGCAGGGCTTGGAGGGTGGATGAGGTGGGAGTCTCTGCCCAGAGGCGGGTCCCTAATAGCCCAGGTAAGAAACAATTTTGCCAGCCAAGATTTCCCTGTCCTGCAATGTGAAGGCCACAGACAGCACCTTCCTGCTGAGCTGGGAGCCCGCTGACCACTGCAGGTGGTCCTGTAATCTTCTTGGTGTTTTCAACATGAGGGCACGGAGCTCGTGTGTCCTTAGCATCCTAGCCTAAAACCCAGTAGAAATGAAAGATGTAGTGCCAGGTCAGTATGAGGTGTTTTCTCTATTGATTCATGATTTAAATACACCCAGTTAACCCTAGTGTAAAACGTGCAAGGGCTCCCAGAAGCCAAGCATAATTTGAAAGCAAGGCAAAAACATGGACTTGCAAATAATTCAAGGACCAGTGAGCTGAGGTGGTTTTCTCTCTTTTTGGCTTCGTGTTTGCACACTGCTGTCTTTTTCTTGATCATTGATCAGCAGAGAGTGTGTAACTAGACCTTTAATGAACGTGCCGTGCACATGACGGGGCGGTGCGGGATGCACGTACAGCACAAACGGGACGACAGGAAAGCCAGGCTCTGCGTCCTGGAAGCGGGATATGTGAGTGCCCTGGGTTTGATGTGCTTGCACTGCCCTGATTTAAGTGGGGTTCCCTGATTTAACCTTTAGCCCCCATCACCGTGCAGAGGAGAGCCAGGTCCTGGTTTTGCCTAAAGCAGTTGAACAAAGTGTGTGCAGTGGACTTCTTTCAGATGAACAGCAATGGAAAATGGTCCTGATCGCTCCCAGAGGCTAAGTGTCCTCCTGCCGTCGGGCCTCAGCACGTAGACCTGCAGGCCTCTCTCCAGGTCCTGGCCCTCATCCCGTTCTCATTCGGGGCTGGTTTGCAGCCCACTGCCAGGGCTGGCCTGGGGCGTGGAAGGTGGACCCCTCACTGAGGGGCGATCGTCAGGTTCCCAGGGAGTGTGCCTCGGGGAGCTGCTTGGAGCCGGGAGATGTCACGGGGTCCACTGACCCAGCCCCACAGCCATGCCCTGTCATTCATCCTGCCCTTCGTGAGTATCTGGAGGGGGAGAAAGGACCCCGGGTCTGTGCCACTGGGGGCCGTCCCTGCCAACACGGCCGCTGACTCGGAATAACTTAAGAAAAGGGAAAGGCACTTGGGCTGGGTCTAAGCTCACCCTCGGGATCCACCTGAGACTGGAGAGACACCTAGAGGCTCAGACGAGGTGAAGCCACAGGGCTCCCCGAGTTAGGGCAGGTCTGCTGGTCAGGCCCCCAGGACGCTTGGCACTTGGTTCTTGACTCAGAAGGGACCTCAGTGGTTAGTGCCCGAGGGTCCCGGTGGCCAAGCCCCACCCCCCCAAGACAGGGACTCGGGAGCAGACACACCTGGCTGACGCCTGCGCCGGCTGCCCCTCCGCCCCGGGAGGCCACCCCACACCCTCCAGCTCCTGCGATGCGGGTGGAGGTCTGCTTCCCCTTGCCCCGCCTGCACCTCGAATGGGAAGGGGCTTCGGCCTCTCCTACCGCAGCCTGAGCAGCATACATCTTCTTCATAAAGCCCCCGATGCTTCGCTTATTTACTTTAACGGCAGTAAGACCCAGACTTGTGGCTTCCAGTTGGCATGCAGGACCCTGGAAGTCACCGTGCCCATCCTTACTAGTAGAAGAAAGCTGAACACACTGAAAATCAGCGAGTCTTCTCAGGTCCCTGAGAGAAGTGAGGTCGCAGGGCAAACCACCGCCTTCAGATTCGAGAGACGGGCGGGCAGGTGCAGCGAATCAGAACTTGCTGGAGCGGGAGCCTGCAGGGCAGCGGGGCAGCCAGAGTTGCGACTGTGGGGCAGCTGGAGGCCCAGTGCGCATAACTGGCTGGAGAAGCTCAGGGCTCCGGCACGGGGAGGGCACCCCGCTTCTGTGAGGTTTCCCTCCAGGGGCTCCACCTGGTCCTCACAGGGCAGGTCAGACCACAAGGTCCTCCAGATTCTGGGAGCTGGAAGGGAAGGGGATCATTTTGAAATAGGACCACAGTGCTCCGTCTCCATCAGAGGGCTGGCCTTGGGAGGGGGTGTTTAACCAGAGCCTAGCCTGCTGGGATTCATCAGAGCCCAGATGGCCCTGGGAGGGAAGTGCCACCTCCAGCCCCTCCAACTCTCCTGTCCCTGCTAAGGGGAAAACAAAACAAATCACACACAACCTAAAGCACTTTGTGAAGCTGCAGCTGGGGACTCGACTCACTGGAAGGCTGAGACCAATCCCAGGACTAGAACACCCCCAACCACCACCAGGGCAGCAGGGCTCCTGTGCAGAACAGGATGGGGATGAGGGCTGCCAGCACAGACCTTACGCACGACAGCAAGATTCTGCACTTCTTATTGATGGAAAGTTCAAAATATCAGACTTTGTTTTTCAGTGAATAGTCTTATTTAGCAATTTTATCTGATGTGTTTAAATGTTCCTGATTTTATGTCTTTCTTACATCGTTCCCTGAATGAGAAAGAGTATAAGTTACTGCCACCTTTCCAGGGACAATTATGAGCTGATACCATCAAAATCATTATTTATGCTTTACCCATATACTAGGAAAGTCTATGACCATATCCCATAAATGGCTAAAGTAGGTAGGATTTTTTGCCTCTTTGCCAGAAGGGAAAACATAATCAAATAGATCTGGTTATTGACAGAAGATTACTTAAGCATTGCTTAAGCTGTGGGTACGTGTGTTCATGTAAGTGACTTAATGAATTGTCATTTCGGAATCAATTTATGGAGTGGAGGAGCGCTGACCTGGAACAGCCTCCCTCTTTGCCCCCACCTCCCCTGGGGGACCCGCCAACCATGCCTCTCTCATGGCTTCAGCCTCCTTTGTTCTGTGAGAGGCGTTTATGGATGATAAATAGCAAACAGAGGTTGACTCTGCACCCCCAGCCTGGACTCCAGCTACAGGAGCTGGTGAGGAGATGGATTAAGGGAAGCTGTTACCTGGGCCCCCATGAGTTGGTCCACTTTCTGAAGGGCGGATGCACCCCTGTGGGGGGTTGCTCACATGGCACCTGGGGCTCCAGGACCACAGTCACGGGACTGAGGACATGTTTCAGACCAGGATGCAGATTCCCTGATTCCGATGTGCACTGTAGTCTTCAGCTCCAGGGAGTGGATCTCTACTTGGGGTGTTCATTATCTTTGCAGATTTAGGGGCTCCACCCCCAAGCCTATATAATTGGGCAGGTTTTCTAGGGTTGGGGCCAAGTATTTTCAGCAATTCTTACAATTGTTAGCATTTAAGAACAACTCCAAGAAGAGCTTCTATCTCCCAAACCTTCCCTGACATCTGTTGGAGATGTCTGAATTTCAGGTAAGCTCACGTTCCAGAGGCAGCTACCCACAGGCTCCCTGTGATGGAGGTGGGGGGAGGCAAACCACTGGGAATAGTGCTCCCAACACTCAGTAGTCCCTCCTTCTGCTCCAGGACCTCGGAGCCCCAATCTCTGTCTCTCCTGAGCAAGGGTAAAATTTCTTGAATCTACTGAATGTGAAATCTCAACTACATCCTTACTGATCTTGGATCTGTGGTTTCATGTCTGTCAACAGTAGAATGTTCTTGGCCATTATTATTTCAAATATTTATTCTGCTCCATTCTCTCTTTCTTCTCCTTCTGGTATTCCAGTTATAGATGTTATGCCATTTGAAAATTTCCCTCAGTTTCTGGATGTTGTGTATTGTGTGTGTGTGATTTTCTTTTCCCTGTTCTTTATTTCTTTTGCATTTCAGTTTGGGAAGTTTCTATTTGCCACTCTTCAAGTTCACCAATTCTTTCTTCAACAATGTCAAATGTACTGATGAGCTTTCTTAATTTCTATGACAATATTTTGGATGTCTATCATTTTCTTTTGGGTTTTTCTCAGAATCTCAATCACTCTGCTTACATTACCCATTTGTTTTCCATGCTTTCTATCTTTCCCATTAGAGCTCTTAGGTTATTATGAATAGTTATTTAAATTTCCTGCCTGAAGTGTCCATCATTTGTGTTATATCTGAGTCTGGTTCTGATCCTTGATTTGTCTTTTCAGAGTAGGATTTTTCTCACCTTTTGGAATTCCTTGTAATTTTTGGTTTAAAGCCAGACATCTTACTACATCTGAAGAAGTAGACTCTAGAGTGGATCCAGTTAATGTGGCTGGAGTTTGTCTGTATGTAAGGTCATCTCCAGCCATGGGTACCAGGGAGTTCACATTTATCTTGTCCTTGCTTTGTCCCTCGTGACCTTGGAATCCCCTGGAGCTCTTCCCTGGAGAACTTCTGCAGTTCCTTTGGTGCAGCCGTGGTTGTACTTGGACCATGTTGAGGCTGGTAAGACTTGGAGAGAGAAGTGTTTTCCTGTGGACTGGGGTCCCTGGGTGTGGTATTCACAGAGGTTTCCTCTTGGATTGCTTCTTTTTCCCCCATTGGTGGAGACCAGAAGACTCAAGGGGACAGGAGAAGAGGAGCACTGTCCTGTTGGCTTGGGACAGACGCTGGGGAAAGGCTTCCTCTTTGTTGTAGAGAACTGGGCATATTTCACATCAGCTGCCCTTCCCCTCACACTGCTGGAGCTATGAGCACATCTTTCTCAGATCTTCACCTGCAAATAAAGCCAGTGGAAGTGTGGGGGTCCGCTAAGCCCCCAGCCCCCAGGAGTTTCTCCCTGTCACATGGCTCATACTCAGCTGCCAGCAGCTGATCAAATTCATTCTCTAATTGTTCCCACCAGCTTGTGGCTCCAGCATCTTCTGCCCCAGGTAAGCAGGTCCTGACGTTATCTCTGTGGACTTCCGTGTCCCTCAAGATTTCAGAACTGCCAACTCAGATCCCTAAAGGATCTAAGAAAAGTCATTGATTTTCAGGCTTTCCAGCCTTTTCTGGCCGTAAGGACAGGGGTGAAAACTTCCATGCTTTTTACATGTCAGAGCTAAATTTAGAAGCCCCTCCACCCAGCACGTTAGTTGCTTTCTGTGGGAGACTTGAGCTATTCCACCATCACAAAAAGCTGAAACTTCTGATCACTCCACCTAATAACTAGTAATACCAGGATATAGAATAAAATATTTTCCTTAACCAAGAAAGGAAGAAATGTCATCTGCTATGAATCACCATTCTTAAAACCTTCTCTGGTTAATATTTGATTCTGAGATCCCACTGATGAGGATAAGCTGCCCTTGGAGAGGAGGAATCTTAACACAGATCTTGAGTTTGGTGCCCATATCCTGTGCCAAAGTGTGTGTGAGGTCCACACAGGCTTCTGGAAGTCCATACCTACAATGCCTGATGGAGCCCTTGCTTCTTCATTACCTGAACCACTTCATCATTATTCTGGGGGAGGCTAAGCTTGCTGGGTTCACAATCAGGTGAGGAATAGGAGTGTTTATTTATCAGAAATGGAAAGAAGGTTGTCAGACATTGATTTACTTGGACATGCGCTGACATAGATAATAAACACAATAATGCCTTGTATTTGTGCATGATTGGAGAATTGAATGAGCATTTCTACCTGCCTTATGTCACTTGAGTCTTAAAAGAACCCAACAAGATTGGATATCCCGAGGCCGAGGTGGCCGTGTGTTTTGCTCACTGACTTGCACCTGGCCTGGCGGGAGGTCCAGCCCGGAGACAGCAGGTCCCAGTTTGAAATCAACCTGCTCTATGAGCGAGGAAACAGCTCCATTCTGTGGCCTCTTCCCCCAGGGGCGACACAGGCAGCATGCGGGCCTCCAATGGGTGAGAAGCCCCTCTCAGCCCCTCCCAACAACTAACAAGAATGAGATGGAGGTTGGAGGGGTGGGGGAATTTCTGGGTAGATGGGAACTCTTGCCCCTCCTACCCTACCTGAGTGGAGCCTCATTGTTCCTTTGAGAACAGGCTGGCTCTGGGGTCTCAGCAACCTGGAGTGGTGGGCAGGTGTGCTGTCCTATGGAGCCCAGGCTCTTTCTTGAACCACCTTCTACCACAGGAGGAGCTGGTGACGAGCCCCTGGGGAGACTTCTTTGGAGCTGGACCCTCCAGCTTCACCGTCGAAGGTAGATGCAGCCAGACTGACTTCCAGCGCTGGGCCTGAGAGAGGAAAACTCTGTGAGACTCACAGTGACCTAGGAAAAGCCTGTCTCAGGGGTGCACTGGCTGGTGGAGAAGCAACCCCATGGCAGAGGTGTCACCCAACCCTAGCTGAGCCAAGACGGTGATGGCAGAAGGTGTGGACCACCCCCCGCCCCGCCCGGAACAACAGCTCAGGGTTGGCACCGCTCCCCTCAGTGCAGGGCCTCCTGAGGATCCTGACCACTGCACTTCTCATTGCCCCCCATGCCTGGATGGGCAGGAAGAGGAGTCCCCGCCGTGGCCTTGACTCTGCCTGAGTCCCCTCGGGGCATCCAGAACAGCTGCCCTGAGCAGTCTCCATGTCACCAGAAGGTGCCCATAGGGAGAAGGTGCTTGGGTTCTAGGGGAAACACCGCTGAATAATTCTAGCTAAGGTGCAGGATTGCCAGAGCCTGAAGAACTTAGGCTTTCACCCACAATCAGTCCCTTGAGTTTCTTTTCAAAATGAGACCTCTTTTCACTCACAGAGATTTGCATTTTTAGCATATAACTGGTTTCCAGCTGCATGGCTACTGTGGGCGGCTTCGGGGCGGAAACCCAAGGAGACAAGTTGGAGTGCCACTGGCAATGTCCCTGGACTCTGTTTCCTACAGACACGTCTGAAAGACAGTCACAGGGCGTCAACAAGTGCCTGCGCATTTAAAGAAAATAGGATGATTTTTCTTTAAATATTTAATAAACACATCATGATATACTTGAAAGTAATTGAAGAGACCCAAGGACATGACCAAGTTTCCAAGATTTCATATGCTATGAATCAATACTCTGAAAATAAAGTCTCCTTGTTATAAAGAAGGACAATAAACTATCAACAACAACACCCGAACCTAAGCTTGCCCTTACTTTTCCGGTGAGCAGTATTTGACATTGATGAGCAGGAAAACCTCGAACGCCCAAAGCAACATCCACTGCCAGGTAGGAGCTGAGCTGGGGAGATGCAGGGAATATAAACAGAGGTAATAGCCAAGCACAGGGGCTTCTGTTGAGTCCGTCACTGCGGGGAATCCATCAGGTGCAGCCACCCTAGGAACTCAAGGGCCGGGACTCCAGCCCGGGCTGGCGACGGAGTCAGACGTCTCCTCCTCCGTATGTTGGTCCATCTGCCGTTGGCATTTTCTTCCCCAGCCTCCCTCCTCCGCCTCCTGCAGCCTCCGTGGTATCCGTTCGGCCCACCTTCTTATCTCTCTAAGGATGACATTTTGGGAATTGAGTTTCTGGGGCCACCAGTGCAGGGAGAGGCAGGTAGAGCCGTGGTCTTTGCGGAGGATCCTGCCCCCTCCCTGGGCCCCGGGTGTCCGGCATGAGGGGACCAGAGGCCCAGGGCTGGCCAAAGTCACCACACATTTCCTCTGGCTGGAGAAGACGGAGTCGGGGTGCCTGTGCTTTGCTTTCTTCTACAATTGAAATGATTGCTGACGAGCTCACAGTAAATAAACCTCAGCAACATGTGCAACAAATTAGTAAAATAAATGTGTACTTAAGTATTAATGAAATAAATATTCAGCAGGTTATTTGGGATCTTTGTTCTAGCCTCAAATGTATACAAAATAATGAGAGGTTTATTAAAACTTTAAACTATGACTCAGTATAAGTGTTCTCACAATATACCTTTCTTCCTAAGTTCAGAAAGAAGGGATTTGTGTTCTAAAGATGGGTGAGCCAACCGACAGAATGGAAGCTGGGGCTGGAGGTCCTGGATAGGGTGGGGGAGATGCCCAGATCTGCCAGGACCCACCGCGCAGCCACAGTTGGGTCCCTGGCTCAGAAAGCGCTCCAGCTAGGAGACAAAGGATTTGGAACAGGGAACGGGGGCCCATACAATCGCTGGATCAGAATCGAATCCGATCCCAGAGCAACACGGCAGAAACTGCCCTTGAGGGGCTGCCTCTCTGCACAGCGGGGGACTGCAGGAGACCCTCCCCAGCCCTGTAGAAGGGCCCCTGCCAGCCCCTGGCGACAGGAGAGCCGCAGCCCAGCGCCCGCGGCTGCTGATGACCCAAGCCCAAGGGGCTGCACCCACACGCAGACAGACCACCCCTCAGCCTCACCCGCCCTGCCTGAGTCTGAGGCAGCCGTGGCCCGGGTCCCGCTCAGACACAGCTCCTTGCAGAGCCTGGAGGAGCCCCCAGAGGCTCCTGGACCAGTCCCCACAGCCCGTGGTCCCAAGGGGGCAGCTCGCTGGCCCCGGGGGCTGACACGGGGCCTTTTCACACTGGCACGGCTACATCTAGTTTATGTCCCGGCCGTGACCCACCTGGGGAACGAGGTAGCGTCTGCTCACACCAGGAGGAGACCCTCAGCTCCACCTGTGAACCCTGCCCTGGTCTGAGCCGGACGCTATGGCCACAGGTGCCCCTTCGCGGCCCGTGACTACCTGTCAGCCACCACACCTGCCAGCCTTCCCATGTCCCGGACGGTGGCAGAGAGCGAGGTGCTCGGATGGGACGCTCCCCTCAGCCCTGGGAGGCCAGAGCGGGAAGACGTTCACGCATGTTCCTGCTGCCATGGGGCTCCCAGGCCCCCCCGAGAACCCAAGAGCCCAGGCAGTCAGGGCAGCCGGCTCCTTATCGGTTTGAAAACTGCTTTTCTCAGTCACGGAAAGCAAGCCCCCAGCGGGCACATGCAGTAACGCCTGGCTGTCACCTTACTGGACAGAAGCACGCACACGCGTGCACACACATGCACACACATGCTCACACAAGGCAACACACATGCACACACACGCGCACACAAGGCAACACACATGCATACACATGCACGCACACATGCACACACAGTCACACACCCTTTGTGCTGTTCACTTATTCAAAAGTAAATTGTGCTCTGCTGATGTGTGAGCATTCTTCTTTTCTTTTTCTTCCTTCTCTCTCTTTTTCTTGGGGGGGGGGGCGTGAAGTGTTTCCATCCATTTAAAAACCAATGAAGTGAGAGGGGAAATTCAGAAAGGCACAGTACACCCCCCAAGGCAACAGCTGCGTCAGGGCAAGCCTCCTGTAGCAGCTTTAAATGGTGTTAAATGTTTTAAAATGGATTCTGTGGGCTATAAGATTATTATTTTTTGTTTGGGGAAACATTGTAGAGGCAACATGTGTCTGTTACGCTGGCGTGAAACCTTCAGACAAGACTTTCAAAAACATTCTGCGAACATAGGAGACCCGTTTTTCTGGTTTTCTGTCTAAAAAAATAAGAAAGAAAACAGTGAAATAGGATGAAAAGTGGCATTCATGTCCCTAACCTTCAGCATCCCCACTCACCTGGAGAGCTCCTCTACCCATAATGCACTAAGTGGATGATTAAAAAGAAATGGGGGTTTAACTGTGGGTAAGCGTGTGGTCCCCAGAGCTTTGCAGAGCATTGAACCGTGCGTCTACAGCTGTCTCCACACAAGCCCGACATTCTTTATTTATTTGTTATGAAATATTTATGGGTGTTATGAAAGGTTTAAAATAATGTGTCTGTCGCTCTCTCCCCTCTCTCTTTCCCTCTTGCCCGCGCACGGCTTCTAATGCATAAATCATTCGGGGCTCTGGTCAGTGGGGCTTCACATTAGGTGGGTGTATCTGCTGTATCACATTTTTTCTGCCTGAGAGAAAATATCATTCCTAGTAATTTTCTACACTTATACAATCAGCGTTGACAGTAAATAATTGATGTATGAATTTAGGACTAAACTCCAACACAATATGACTTTATGTCAAGGGTGACTCCCAGCAGGTTTTGAGCTAAATCATCTTGCAAAATGGGTTCTTTCACTGGGAGAAAAAAAGGGGTTTGAAATTATTTTAATGGAAAACGGGACCTCTGTGCAGCTCTTCTTTTGATGAGGTCTTGCTTTGCATGGCTGGTAATAAAACTGAGCAACCCACCCATTATGAGATTGGAAACGTTTCATTTGTGATCACAAATGGATTTTTTTTAAGACTGACACAGCTGTTTTTATTCTGTTTATCCTTTCCCCTTTTCCCTTTTTCTCTCCTTTTTTTGGTGTGTGTGTGTGTGTGTGTGTGTGTGATTGCATTTGTATGTGGTAGGCTGCCCTCTGCTTTTCATTCTAGTATCTTCCGTAGAAAGTACAATTATGATTTACATTACAAGCTGGGTATATTTGTGACTTAAAGATACATAACTAGCAGAAAGACCTCAGATAAAGGATTTTACATTCCCTCCCATCCCTGCAATTAAAATCCTTTACATCATGAAAAGAAAATGGTTACTGCAGACCAGGAGCGGGGATAGTGGGTGCCTGGGAGAGAAAACTTTCACGAGATTGTCAGGAGAGAAATGCTTGATAGCTTTACAGCTTCCACTGAATCCAGACAAGGAGATCAAAGAAAACAAATCAGGTGAGAGACCCGAAGTGAGATTCTCTATTTGTTTTATTCTACTCTGTGGCAATGAAGATTTGAAACTACTGAAAATCTTTCTTCATGTGATGCCATTTTTGCTGAAACCACTATTCAAAGACTAGGGTTCAAAGCAAGGCCCTCTTGTCTTTGAAAGAAAATAATTATTTTCTCTAGTATTCACATTTGTATAAAATTTTATTTATTTATTTTTAGACCCATTGTTTCTTTAAAAAATATTCAGATCGTTCATATACTAAATTTAATTACATTTATTATATAAATGAAGAGATATGATAAAATTCAAAGCCTGCTGAAAAAAAAATCCCATGATACAGCAAGACCTGCTCTGAGTCAAAAGCTGGAAAACTCTTTCCTTCCAGAATTCACCTTCCATGTCTCTTCCTCTTCCACTGTCTTCCTGTTTCTCCCTGGATTCTCACTCAGAGGACACGGCTCTCCCTTCATTCTATAGGTGGCACTCATGTCTCTGTGCATGAAGTTCTGAAGAAATTCCAGGCCAAAAAGTGGTTCATAAAAAAGTCTTGCTCTCAGGGAAGTGTATTGATTTCTGCAAAATGTAACAGATTTCTTTTAAAACAAATTTTAGATAAGCATTCTTAACTGGGTTTATTTGATCTGTACCTTTCTTTATAGGTGCTGGTGAGTGATTTGAAGATTGCCAACAAATGGGTTTTATGTAACAGACACTCTGGGCCATACTCTTAGGTTCGTGTGTGCATATGTGTGTGCATGTTTGGTGTGTGAATGCATGTGTGTACTGTGCACATGTATGTTGGTGGGTTTTCCAGCATTCAGGAAGCAGCTCTTCCTTAAGCAGCCTCGCTGGGGATGGCTGGGTGGGTGGGCAGGGCTCCTGGTGTGGGGTGGCCCCAGGCACGCGGCGGCCCTCTGCTCCTCCCATGTGTATGCGGGCATCTATGTGTGTCTGCACATGTGCACACATGCTTGTGTGGGGGTGAGGGCTGTTAGAGCTGCAGGCAACTGGGAAGTCTGTCCACGTGAAGATGCGGACTGTCGTGATGCTGTAACGGTTTCCTTGTCCAGCGGGAAATAGACTCTGAACCTCGGAGCTCAGTAACCCACAGAGACCATCTTGTCCAAAGGCTTTGTTTTCTACAGGAAGAACCCCTCAGATTCAGGCTGCTTGCTCTCCACTACAGGCTGGTACACGGAGAGCACACGTGACACCTCAGGTCTCCGACTCCAGGACGTCACCCCCACAGTTCGGGGGCTCTTCTCCAAGAGTCGAGCTCAGGAACGTCTTCCCAAGAAAGCCCTGGGTTTGGTAGAGCTGCGGGGTCGGCACTGCCCCGTCCCACCACCAGGGCTCGGGGCGGGGCTGGAGCACCCACCCCAGGGGTCCTGCTGGCCGGTGAGGTTCTCATCCGGGGCGGGAGGGGGAAGGTCAGATGCAGGGTCGCAGGGTTACATTTTCCTCTCCCCGTGTCATCATCGACAGAGGCGAGGGTCGGGGAGGGAGGGAGGGAGGGGGGGAGTGGGAAGGGGGGCCGGGGTGGGACTGCTGACCCAGAGCCCGTCTTGAGCCCCGGGGCAGCCAGGGCGCCCGGCAGAAGGCACTCCACGGTCCACAGCCAAGCGTCTGTCTTCACAGCCTCAGCTGGTGAGGCTGGTGTTTCACTGAGAAGAAGACTGATTCTTTTCTGAGGTTTGGTCCTTGATGCCACCCAGGGGGGCTTCCGACGCCCAGGCCGGGGCCTCCACGCTCACCATGCTCTCCAAGGCAGCAGAGGCCACGTGCACCGCGGCAGGAAGGGAACCGGGGTTAGGGTCGGAGCCCGCGCATGCGTGGTGGTTGACGCTCGGGACATCGGCAGGACAGCCGCCCCCAAGGGGCCTGCCAGCGAGGGACAGGTGTGGCTGAGACCCCAGGGCTGTCTTGTTGCCAAGCCTGCGTCACCGAGGGCCCCAAGCTGGACAAGTCGGCTTGGCCTCATCGGGAGACACGGGGGCCCTGGAGCGGAGAGTGGTCTCCCCTTGGGCCCTGTGTCCCGAGGAAGAGACAGCCTCATTCTCAGAAGGACCAAGTTGCACCCTCCCCTAGACCACCCTTGGCTGTTGTCACCCCCGCCATGGTGGGTCCTCCCTGAGGGTTGTGGGTCCTGCCCTCAGACAAAGGTCGCCTGGATTTGCTCATCGTGCGGGAGCTCCTTACGGGCACCGGGGCCCTTCTGGGAGCTCGGCCTTAATGGACAGAGCGCCTCAGGCAGGGTTGGGGTGGAGGGCAGGTGCCGCAGGCCAGTGTGTCCTCCACCTTCCCGCGCCCTGCTTGCGATCCAGACTCCGGAGTCTGCTGGCCCCGCCGAGGGCGTCTGTGTCCTGCTGGGGACCCTTGATCCCCTTCGCTGACCAGCAGCCCCAGGGCTGGGCTTGGTCCCCATCTGTGTTTCCTCCCCTGCACACCCGGGATGTAGGTGAGAGCCACCGGGCCGAGTGCTGGTGGGATGAATGTGTGGGTGTATGTCTGTGAGTATGTCGGTGTGTATAAGTGTGTATGTGTGTGTGCATGCATGCGTGCATGTGTGTGTAGTGCATGCGAACGTGTGTCTGGTAGGTGAATGTGTGTGCATATATGTAAGCGTGTTTGTGACATATGTGTATATATGAGTGTGTGTCTAGTCTGGGCATATGTATATGTACGGGCACATGTGCTTGCATGTATATTTGCACATCTCTATTTTGTGCATGTGTGTGTATATATGTGCATGTGCATGCGACTGCACATATGTGTGTACATGCACGTGTGAATATGCATGCCATGTGTATATGTGTGCGGACATGCATGCATATCTATGTGTGTATGTGTATAGGTACACATATGTGTATATGTACAGCTATGTGTGTATGCCTGTGTCCGGTATGCATGCACACGTGTGTTTGTATGCATGTATGTGTGTACATGTATGTGTGTGAGTGTGTATATGTATGTGTAATGTGCACAGCTGCAGGCCTGGGCGGCTCTGCGGCGCAGGGGTCATGCCCAGGAGACTGGCTGGCCGCCTGGGCTATTCTCCCCTTTCCCTCAGGTCCTCCTGGGTGTCTTGGTGCTCTAGACCCTCTGGACCAGCACCCACAGGAGCAATGGGGTCCCTGGACCTCAGGGATGCTCGGGGTCGCCTTCACTGTGATGAAGACAGAAGGGGGGGCTGTGACCCTAGCTCTCAGCTCCTCGCACAGGAAGAGTGGATGGACAGGGTCTGATTCATGAATTCCAGACTCACAGTTATTTTGTAGGAAGATCTCCCTCAAGGCCCCATTCGTGTGGGAACAGTCCTGTCTCGGCAGGGGGCAGGCTGGAGGCTAGGGCTCTGTGGGAGGGGGCTCCATCACATCCTGTGTTTCTGCTCAGAGGAGCTGGATGGGGATGAGTTGGACGGGAAACCTACAGCCGGGCTGAGCCACCCGGTCTCCTAAGCAGGGAGTGGGTGTTCCACAGGGCACGGGGACTGTGCGTGGGTCGGTAGAAACGGAGCATCACGTGTGAGAGTCACAGTAACGGGAAGCACACTGCCCAGCGCCTCCACAGAAGTCTCAGCCAGGGGATCACACTGGGCGATGGCCAAAGTTTATTCTGCTGCTGCGCAGATGGAAAGTTTCTAGATATAGCGCTGAAGGGTGACGCCTGAGGGAAAGATCATCAGCAAGCCATCCCGCCAAGTTTGAAAACCATAGGTATAGTCTCCGTCTTCCCTAATCTGGCACGTCGCTGACATTCAGCAGAGGGTAAGTGAGCAGCGCTGAGGGGTTTGCGGGCTGGGGGCAGGCATCTCTCTGCAGACCCGGTCCTGGTACTCCTGCATCACCCGCGGCCCCTTAGCAAACGCTGCTCCCGCACACGTGATGGCCTGGCCCGCGCAGCTCGGGGCAGCCGGGGAAACACACGAGAGCGGCACCGAGGCAACGCAGCAATTTTTAATTCTTTGGAGAACCAATTCAAATAGAAAATGTAATTAAAAATGTGTAAATAGAACCCCCGAAAGCACTCCCCCTGACGCCTATATGCATATCTTTGATATTTGCTTAACAAACTATCAAGTAGCCACTTTGTAGGTAAAGCGTCTCAACTCCCACGCATTCGCAGCTTGGCGGCCTGTGAAGCTGTCATCCGTGTACCTCCCTGAGCGGGACCCCGTGCCCAGGTCTTCATCTTGATCACTTACAGAGTGAACCAAGGTCTCCTGGCAGAGCGATCCTTGCTCCACGACCTGCCGCCCTGGCCGCAGGCCTAGCGCCCCCTGCGAGGGCATCCCTCCGGAGCCATGTTCTCAGGTGATCTTGGGGGCAGGGGTCCCCCATGGGTGGTGGTCGTGGGGTTTGCAGAGTGAATCACTGACCTAAGAGACAGGTCAGATTAGGGTTCTGGCAATCAGGGGCTCAAGCAGTGAGGACCCCCAGGCCACGTGGGGGACTGAATCTTGGGTCTGGTATAACTCTGTCTGCGGGGTCACCTCTGGCTCCGAGAAAGGCGCCTGGGGCCACCAGTGGCCACTTGGAGCTCACCCTTCCACAGAGACCCTCACCCGTCCTGGGCACCACCAGCAGGTGCTACACGTTGGCTCTTGATGCACAATGAGCAGGAAAGGCCCGTGGAGGAGAAGTGGGGAAGGTGTGCGTGTGTGTGTGCACTTGTGAACGTGTGAGGCTGCGTCAGCCCGTGACGGTTTACTAACAATGTACGGTCTAGATCCCTGAAGCTTCTCTTTTTTTTTTTCTGTACGCGGGCCTCTCACTGCTGTGGCCTCTCCCGTTGCGGAGCACAGGCTCCGGACGTGCAGGCTCAGCGGCCATGGCTCACGGGCTTAGCCGCTCCGCGGCACGTGGGATCCTCCCGGACCGGGGCACGAACCCGTGTCTCCTGCATCGGCAGGCGGACTCTCAACCACTGCGCCATCAGGGAAGCCCCTGAAGCTTCTCTTTAGCTGAAAGGACGTTTGAGGTGGGGCCTCAGAGGAGCAGAGAGTGAGACTTCTGGTTCACCAAGCACCCCCCCCGCCAGGGCTGCAAACTGCCCCACCCCGCTGGAAGCTCCATCCTTTCCCGCTCAGAACATGGGCTTTCCCAGGGAGCCCACCTGGGTCAGCCTGCGGTTGAGCCCGGACCCCGAGCTGCTCAGTTGGGCGTCGGGTCAGCTGGGGGTGTTCAGTGGAAGAGATAGTTAAAAAAAGCGCAAAACGTCCAAAGCCCAAACCCAAATCATCTCAGGCAGTGCCTGGGGCACAGCCGGTGCTCAGCGCAAGCTGCCCTGCCTCTTTCTGCGAGGCTGGACCCTTCCCCGTGCCTCCGTGCTGTGCTCAGAGCAGCTCGGAGGCTGCGGGGAGACCTCGGTACGCGGAAAGCTGGCGGGTGATCGCGGGTGCAGCCGCCCTTGAGAGGGCCAGCGGGCTGCCCTGGGAGGTCGCGAAGCGTCCCGCCCCAGGTCAGGGGGGCAGCTGGGCCAGGCTGCGGGGTCTAGCACAGAGCTGCAGGTGGGTCTTTGGGGGCCACATCAGCTCATCAGGAGCCAGGAGTCCCTTCCAGCCTCCTCGTAGGATACATTTAGATCAGACCCTGACGACCACATTTAAAAAGAGAAACAGAGGTATAGACAAAATAGAAAAAGCTTGAACATATCCTCAGCTGGGTTTTTTTGTCTAACGCTTATTTCTAAATGAACACAACCTCCTCCAGAACTCTTTAATGTAATAAAAATATAGCTCAGGGTCAGGTAAGAAATTAATGATACAAATTCAAAGTAGTAAATGCTCAGTGGGATGAAACAACTTCAATGAAGAAATAATCAGGCTCTGCGACCAGACCCGAGAGGAGCAAGACAGAAGCGTAGGAACAATTCCAACAGCAATCTGTTACGAAGGAGTTACGGAAACATGTATAAAATATTTATTTTTAATAAGATGAATGTCCTATTTCTTAAAACTAAAATAACGTTAGACTCTTAACTTATCAAAGCTTAGCGATGATTGCAAATGCCACCTCTCCGTGTGGCTGGAAATGCTAATTTTATTATCTTAATTTGTGCAGTTCTGTCTCTTGTCTATTTCATCCTTTTTTAAAGTTAAATAAGCAGCAATACGAAAGCTTTGAGGTTTCATTTATATGAAGTGAAATCTATGGTACCAAACATCCAACTAGGAAATTTGACAGATCCAATAATTCTAGGGCCAGAACAATTTCCTACATCACAAGACTCCTGAAAAGACCAGCTAAAACCCGACGGAGGCTTAAAAGGTGCAGATGTGGGAGGACACCCTTCACGATGTGAAAGGCATGTGTCGCGATGTCACTTGTAGGTGACACCCTCCAGGAAAGGGAAACTGACCATTGCATTACCCTGGAGGTGGGTCATCTGAAGGAGAAGGAAAACTGGCATCGTGGTTGCAAAGTCCTGTCCTCGGGTGTGGCATCAACAGCTCAGTGAACAGCCCAGGCGGGGGGCGGGGGGTCAAAGAGGTCAACTGCACGTCCTTGTCACCCATGGCTCTTCGGGGACCCTCGGCAGCTCAGTCTCTGAACCCAGGCAGTGGGAATGGGCCGGCTCAGCCAGAGGCTCCTGGTTCCAGGAAGCTCTCCAGGAACTGACCCTACAGTGGAAATGGGCCATTACCGTCAAGCGGAGGAGACAGCAGGCAGTGGTGAGAGATGTGCAGACGGGGTGGGTTTAAAGTCCTGTCCTGCAGCATAACCTGCAGTAGTGAAAGGTCTAAAAGAGCCCAAACAGACAATGTGAAGGAGGGATAATTAAAATGTGCTCACAAAATAGGACAGTGTGAAGCCATTAATGGCATACGTTTGAGGATATTTAAATACATGGCAAAAGTGGTAATTACATGCTAAGTAAAGAAGGCAAAATAAAAACAGTATATCTAGTATGCCTCTGTTTGCTGTAGGAATACATTTCCATCTGTGCAGAGAATATATGTGAACATATAAGTGTATTACGTGTTATATGTATTTATTCTTGAATATAAATGTGAAAACACACACTCACATTTACACTCACACTCACACCAAAATGCCTGGTAGGAAAAGTAAATATAAATAGTCCACCTGTGATTTATTTTTATGTTTTTCTTCTTACCTTTTTCCTAAGGAAAATTTCTACGACAACTGTAGCTCCATTGCATAATTTGAAAAATTATTATCTTAATAGATACTATGAAAATGTTACAACAGTTTGGAAGCAGAATGAGGGGGGCATCTTAGCACTCTCCGGGCTCACCAATATTTTAATTTTTTAAAAAAAGTTCACAGATTTGGTAGATAAGGAATGTTATTTCCTGATTATTTTTTTATTAACTTATCAGTACTTACAAATCCGTGCTTGCTGTTCTCTTGAGTAATCTTTCTCTGAACTGTCTGTCCATGCTTTTTACACTCTGGTTGAAGTATTAGTATTTTTTCTCACTGATTTATCAGAGATTTAAAAAATCATATCTGTTGCAATATTTTCTTTATGTGTCTGCCACTTTTTTATATTTAAATGCACAAATGTGTTAATTGCTTATACTGTCAGAAGTGTCAGTGAACGTTTGCACATTTCTTCAAAGAGTCATATATTTGGAAAGTCCTGATGCATCTATAGATTTATTAACTCCATTTTTTCTAGTATTCATGTGGTTGCATTTTTACGTTTAGCTTTTTAATCGTGTCATCATTACTAAAACCCCACTTGTTTGCAAACCTAATGCCTATATATTAAATGCTAATATTCATATCCTGGTGGGTGTATCTGTTTTCTTCATTTGTATACTTTGGCACCAAAACCAAACTTTAATAATTAAAATATATTTAACAATCTTCCAGATTAAATAATCTTTCTTTACAAAAAAGAGGGTAGGGGAGAGGAAGGGAGGGAAGGAAAAGCTATTTGCAGTTATTTTGTTATTTCAGATACATTTTTAGAAACATCGTGTCACATTTACCTCCAAAGTTGCTCTCAGGCTAATGCCTTGAATTCAAACAACCTGTGTACTTTCAGATTCTCCTTTGACCCAAACTCTTCTATATCCTTCCATTTATAAAAATACCTTTCCTTGCATGGGTCCTATTCGTTTATTAATTGTTTTCTGTTTGATAAACTGAATTACCTTCTCCTCGTCACATACTCTAAATGATCATTTCCGTTCAACATAAACGTCAGTGATCTGGTAACATTATATACATACGTCTCCATCCAATGTCCCCCTATGGCATTTACTCTATTTTTTAGTTGATTCTTTGGCAGAGTCAAACAAATGGCCAAAAATCAGCAAATGATGATCACTTTATTTCCTGCTTTGCCTCAGTTCTGATTCATGGCAGTGTGTCGGTAGAAATGTATGTATTTAGTTCCTAAACTTTATGACAGCACAGGCTCATAAACTTCACATGTATTTTCTGATTTAACCCTCAGATTCCTCCAAAAGAAATAAACACAAGCCCACTCCAATCGCAGGGCTGTTTGATGGCAAAGCAGGAAGGACTTGGACCTGTGGGTTCCCTGAGTCCAGGAGGAGCTCGCGGCCTGTCCTTTCCTTTCTCAGACTTTCCGGGAGACGCCTGGGAGTTTTGCTGTGGTGATATTGATTGTTGGGTCGAGGCAAATATCCCTCATCAGGTTAAATGCTTGTTTTTCAATAGTGTTTGAAAATTAATACATATACTGACTGAATATTACTACTCACTAATATTAACATATTATTATTACATACAACTAATACATAGAGATGCTAATGAGTTTGTCATTTGAGCATCCATTTGTGTGATGATGTGGATTCCTAATACTTAACCTATTAATGTGATATCACATATTCATAGATATATTATTCAATTAAGCTATCTCATTTTTCCTTTTTTAATTTTTTTAGTTTTTTCTTCCAGTTTTATTGAGACATAATTGACACACAGCACTGTATAATTTTAAGGCGTACAGTAAAATGTTTTGACTTACATACCTCATGAAGTAAGCCACCTTGCTTTTCTTTGATAAGCCAATTTTGATTTGGGTTGAATTTGATATACTAGTATTTTATGCGGTTGTGTGCTGGCAAATATCTAGCTCTCTGAAAAATTATATACATACACATATGTACGTTTTAAGATAAATTTTACTGATAGAAAGGATGTGCTGCACATAAGCGACAAATGATAATAAAATACGCAATACTCTTTGTTGTAAACGCCGTATGAGCAATCGACTCTCAGATTGTCTTCTTGAATTTGCCAAACTCTTGACTCTGTAGCCAAACCGACGGTTGCAGCTGGTCATCGGCCTCAACCTTGACTTTGTCTCGGAAGCTCGCCGTCCTGCCAGTGATGTGAGCAAAGCTTCGCTGAATCTCACAGACTGGAAGGATCTTTCCGCACTGTGATGCTGTTCACAGCAAAATGGCTAAAGACCTGACACACTTTTTATATGCATTTTTAACTTTTTCTCCATCTCTTTTATCAGTCTAGTCAGTCAACCAAACAAAACGGTAAACCAAAGCCCGATTCGTAGCATAGCCAGTGTCTGTGGTGCAAAGGTCCCCAGGAGGGCAGCCAACCTCACGCTACCGACAGGGGTGTGTAGAATATGGAGTTCGGTGGGGGGGTCACAACAGTCACCTCCATGCGGAGTACCCACTGCACGGGTACAAAGGGCAGAACATACATGACAGCAGAATAATCAAGAAGGGAGAGGTTTTCAGGATGTCCTCTTAAAATATAATTTATTTGATTTCAAGTTGACATAATTTAATTTTTAATAATGGCATTTTGACAAACCGGCTTGCAAAGTTCCTGACAATTTCACCGCTAGCTCTCATGGGTGGCACGTAAAGTCAAACGTGAGGCAGAGCTATGATTTCTTTGTCACGTTCCCACAGCCAGATTTCGCTTATTTTCAAGAATTGAATTGAGCAGCTTTTCTGTGTTCTTTTTCAGCTTTCTTGGAATTGATATGGTATTGGAATAAAATGCGTCTTGAAATTTTGATAGAATTAGCGAATAAATTCACCTTGCCCTAGAAGCCACTATGGAAAAGACGCTTTGATTTTTTAACTTCCGACTGTCATTACTAGTCCCCTCAAAGTTCCTTCAACTTGACTTAATTTGGAGCATTTTTTTTTTTTTTTTTTTTTTTGCGGCACGCGGGCCTCTCACCATTGCGGCCCCTCCCGCTGCAGAGCACAGGCTCCGGATGCACAGGCCCATGGCTAACGGGCCCAGCCGCTCCGCGGCATGTGGGATCCTCCCGGACCGGGGCACGAACCCGCGTCCCCTGCATCGGCAGGCGGACTCTCAACCACTGCGCCACCAGGGAAGCCAATTTGGAGCATTTTTATGTGCCAGAGAATTGAAGCAGTACTGATGTGTCCAGAGTATTATGTGAAAAGCCTGCCCTTGGAACCCTTTTCATCCTTCACAGCACCCTGGGCGCCCTCAGACTGGCCACCCCAGCCCACCCTGACCTCAGCCATCGCCCGCGGTCTCCCGGCCCCGTGAACCGGGAACGCGCCTCCATCCCCTCCCCCCGGCACAGCCTTCCTTCCGGTCACCTTGCTGATGCAGCTCGCGATGGCCTGGAGCTTGGTTTGTTTGAAACTCCTAAGCGTTGGTCCTTCAGAAAGACGTCTCCCCAGAGTTCAGCCCAGCCCGTGCTCTGCCCACGTTCTCTAGCAGAGAGAAGAGTCCGCACTAGCTCTGTTCCCGGGACCCACATGTGCTTGGCCTTCGAGCCACACGTGCCAATCCACATGTTTACTGCCGTCCTACTATGTGCCCAGCCAAGTGGGCCAGGCCCTCCTGTAGGGCCCGCTGCCGAGAATGGGGCTGACGGGGCAGGGATACACCCAGGGATGGAGGCCACCCGAGAGCCGGCTGCAGATCGTGGGCGCTGCTCCAGGACTTGGCGGGGGGCGGGGGGGGTGAGGGAGCAGGTGAGGGCCTCAGGGAGGGGCTGCCCTCCACAGCTGGGGACGGCGGAAGGGTTTCCTGAGGAAGGGGCAAAGCTGGGCCACACGCGTGGAGGACGCGCGGGGGAACCCTCAGAAGGAGGGCGGCAGGAGCGGGCAGCACCTTGCCGGGGGCCACGCAGCGGCCCGGAGAGCTGGCAGGGCGGGCGGGGAGTGGTCTCCAGGGGACAGGGCCCCCGGGCCTCACTGTGGGGGGCGTGGAAGAGGCCTTCCTCAGAGGCTGGACCTGGCTGGGCTTCTATTTATTTATTTGTTTGCTTATTTTTAATTTACCCTTATTGACATACAGTTGATTTACAATGTTGTGTTAATTTCTGCTGTACAGCAAAGCGACTCAGTTATATGCATATATACATTCACTGTTATACTCTTTTCCATGATGGTTTATCCCAGGATATTGAATATAGTTCCCCGTGCTAAACAGTAGGACCTTGTTGTTTATCCGTCCTATGTGTAATAGTTTGCATCTGCTAATCCCAAACTCCCTTAGTGCCTTCAAGGGTTTACTCAAAACCTGACTCTGCAAGAAAGTATTTGAAAGCATTTAGTTCTTTTATAGATTTGCAGCCGGTCCGACTCAGTGGTTCCCGTCGGTCCTTTCAGGCCAGTCAAGCTGTTGCTCCTTGAACGGCTTCACCTCAGGAAGGTGCCGGCTGAGGGCAGCTTCGTGGTAGCAGCTCCCGGTCGCCCCATTTCAGCCACCTCGACGTGCCGGTGGCCTCAGGGCCCCTACAACCCCTCCCTGGGCTCACCCTCTCTCATGCACATGTGTTTGGCAAAGACCTGCTCCTCCTGGCGCCTCCTCCCAGCAGGTAAGGGCACTGTGTTCTCACCTGGAGGGCCTTCCCCTTGCAGGCTGGGCTCCCCACCTTTGCCCACTGCTCAGGGGCCTGTGCCGTTGCGTCCCCAGCTCTCGGGGGTGCCCGGCACGTGTCTGCCTGCAGCGCTCGGTGTCGCTCGGAGAGGAGCTGGGACGCGGAGAATGCGGACGCCGTGGCGAGTTCATCAGACTCGCCGGGGAAAAGTAGAAGACGTGAACACGTTTGCAAATCTGTCGGGCAATGGACATTAAATTATTCATATTCTTCACCAACCTTTTCTAAATCCACCCATGAAAGCTCTATTGCACTCCTGAGAGGCACGGGTGGGCTCTTAATCTACATATTTAAATTTGGTATCTTTCCTATTGTACCAATTAAGTTATGACCGAGAGAAGGGGGGGACATTTCAGTTAAAATCTGTCTGGTCAGGGCGTGGCAGTGAAAAAGTCACATTAAGCTGTGAGTATCTTAGTTTTTCCATCTGTAAAACAAAATATTTTATCTTAATTTGGTGAACCAA
The DNA here is from genome assembly GCF_026419965.1 of Kogia breviceps. Taxonomy (NCBI): domain Eukaryota; kingdom Metazoa; phylum Chordata; class Mammalia; order Artiodactyla; family Physeteridae; genus Kogia; species Kogia breviceps. The sequence continues at coordinate 1,499,683 of NC_081313.1, forward strand.
ACGTCACCTAAGGTGAAGTTTATGAAAACCCAGAGAAAACCCCAAATGCTTAAAACGTGCAGACTCTGGGGGGCAGGCCGAGTTCCCACTTCAGATGCACAGATTGTCCCTGGAGAGGACTTTTCTGAAAATGTCAGCCCATGTGTCTCCAAAAGGGAGACCCGGGTGCTGCTGACCCCGGCAGAGTGGACGGCCGGGGCTGTCCGGGTGGCCCGGCGTTGACCATTAGTAGGGAGGGAGCGACGTGGGGCTGGTGGTGCAGCTGGCTGTTACCACTGACCCACACGGACAGCTCTGTGTCCACAGGAGAGCGTGCGCTACAAAGCAATGCCTGGTAGCTGCAGAGGAGGTTCACACTTCCAGGGCAAAGGGAAATGCACTCTTTGAGTAGTTAAAGGCCACTGGATTTTTTTTTTTTTAACATCTTTATTGGAGTATAACTGTTTTACAATAGTGTGTTAGTTTCTCCTTTACAACAAAGTGAATCAGTTATACATATACATATGTTCCCATATCTCTTCCCTCTTGTGTCACCCTCCCTCTCACCCTCCCTATCCCACCCCTCTAGGTGGTCACAAAGCACAGAGGTGAACTCCCTGTGCTATGCTGCAGCTTCCCACTAGCTATCTAATTTACATTTGGTAGTGTGTATATGTCCCTGCCACTCTCTCACTTCGTCACAAGATTTTATTCTAAGAGAACGACGCTTATTCTGCATGAGTTGATGGCATAACTTTTCCATAAGCATTTATAGTTGTTTATTACATAACTATACATATAGGTGTTAATCACATTCCACAAGCGAATTTGATTCGTAAGTTTTGCTTAGGGAGTAAAGATAGCGAGTGGACGCTACTGGATCTGGTAGCTTCCAGCTCTGCTCTGCGGAGCCCTGGGACGCGGCAGAGGGTCCCCAGAGGCCGGGAAGAGGTGCAGGAGCTGGGAGAGCCGCCCCTGTCAGCCAACACGTGCGTCATTCACCCGGTCCTGAAGTGGATGGAGGACGTGTCAGCTCCCCAGCTGCTCCCTGGCCTCGGCCCTGGGCCGGGAGGTGGGCTGGGCTGTGGAGACAAACCGGGGAGCCGGACCTGTCTGGGCCGGGCCTGACAGTCTCGGGGGCCCAGCTGCAGAGGCCCGTGGGGACCACACAGCATTTTCTCCTGCACGGCTCTGAGCCACCCTGGAGAAAGGCATCCCGTTGAAAGTGATTTGCCTAGAGTTTCCAAACTTACTGAACCAACTGACCTTTCTTTCTTCAACTACCTGTGGAAAACCACGTGATTCAACGGCTAAGGCCGTCGCTGCTCGTGTGCGAGGTATCAACTGCGTTCGGCGTCTCCATGGACCCTCCTCCGCGCTCAGGTCCAGGAGGGCTTCGCCCGCCGAGCGTGTGGCCCCGCTGCAGCAGGAGTCCTTGTCCTATGAAATGAGATCATTGCAGTGGAGTCAGAGGCGCCGGCAGCTCTAGGCTGCGGAGTCTACCTACCGACTGCCCGCTTCCGCTGGTGTCTCTTCACGGGGATGGGCGCGTCCACGCCCGGACTGGATGCCAGCTTTGCAACATGGGCTTGTGAGCCAACACCGGCCAAAGCGGAGGGCAGGGGCTGTGCCCCGGGAGCGGAGCCTTCTGGGGGGCAGCCGGGGGGCTGAGGGGTGCGGGGAGCACCCGTCGGGGGTGAGGGGTGCGGGGTCCGGGTCCGCGGCATATTCCCGCCCCAGCTCGGGGTCTCCTGCCGGCCAGGCCCTCTGCTTCCCCGTCTCCGGCCCCACCGTCACGGCACCTTTCTCACCTCTTTCTCCTTCCCCTGCTTTCTTTGTTCTCTCTTTTTAAAATAACGTTTTGAACACCTCTTCCTTTAGCCAGGGAAGGCCGAGGGTGGCTGTTTCTGTCCGACCTGGATGTGCTGCTTCTCGGGGAGCCTCTCCTGGTCGGACGAGGGTCAGACGGCATCGCCGGCCGGCCAAACTGGCTGCCAATCCGTAATGTTCCTGGCCGTGATTAATCTGATAAATAATAAATATATCAATCTAGTCTTTTAGACAAGGACAAATTCTTACCAGCAGGGAGGCATGAGGCCTCTTTTACAGCTGCCTGTAGTGCTGGGATTAATTATTTAATGCTTAATTCTTCGGGAAATGAGAAAGTTTTGATTAATGCTGTCCGGTGTCGTTCCTTGCTTGTTTGATATGTGTCAGATAATTTTCCCTCGGCAGTCACTCTGAAGAAGCCAGAGGCTACTGTCACAGGGATCAGACACCGAATTTCTAGAGATTAATTGAAGTGAAAATTTAGAGAAGAGCACCGTAAGTGCCCGCCTGAGATAACCTTTCCCAGGCTAAATTTAGCTCCATCCGAGGTGCTGGCCTCACCTGGTCCTTATGTAAAATACTTATTTTCAAGGTTGTGAGATACCACATTTGGTTTCCAGTAGATTTTTTTTTTTTTTTTTCCTAAGCTCCCTCCCAAGTCGGCAGGATTAAGATACTTGGTTGGCAGGCAGTTCATCTGTAATCGTGTCTCTGGTAAAATAAGAATGAGTGGATAGCTAAGGTCGATGTTTCTTTATGACTTTGAGGCCAGTGCTTTCAGTGATTTGGGGCTCAAAACTCACTCTGCAGACAGTTCAAATCCAGCTCCAAAGCAGAATGTTCTTGATCTTCATTTACCGTAGCAAATAACTTTCTGACCTTTTCACCTTCTCGACAAATTCATGTTTCCCAGAGCGCTGAATTGGAGACAATACAATTAACCTCATTTCAAAATACCCTGATTGATTTCAGTTCTAAACACACCCATTTCCGCCTGGTCTGAAACTGCCTCCTTAACGTGGATTTCTTATCTTCATTTAGGGACAAGTGAAGAGGACACGTGCTCAGGAAGAGGAAGGACACAGAATGAGCCTTAAGGACAAGTGTCCCGGGTTCGCGGCAAGGATGGTTTCCTGCAGGATCTGACAGCCTCGCGGTTGCCAAGCAGCCTGGGTCTGTTCACAGAGGCAAGCTTTCCCTGCTCTTTAAGGAAGTTTAAAACTTCTTAAGATTCTCCTCCTTCTCTGATTCGGCAGGGTGGGAACGGCCTAGTGCCTGAAGATCTCTGAACCCTTCACTCTGGTTCCTCCTAGGTCCTTGGCCACTGCATTACCATGGCTTGGAGCTAAGAGCTCCTGAAAGCAGGTAACCTGCATAGCCCCACAGCCGCGAGATGGAACGTGTGCCTGAAACGTGACAGCGGTAGTAATGCTAGACAGAGACAGCCTTGCCCACGCACAGCTCTCTTAGAGGTTTGCAGTTTGCACGTGGGGTGCAAAGTGGGGACGTCAGAGGCATTTGAATCTCGGGGCTGGAATGAGACAACTTTACACCTTGATCCCACACGAGGTACAGAAACAACACACAGAGAAAGCCTTTCATGTATTCTGCATGGTTGTTCGTCTTTAACTTGAGGAAGAGTTTGTAGGTTGTACTGGCTCTCTTAACACGTTTCTAGTCCTGTGTGTCCACCCACCGGACATGAGCGCGTTCCCAAGAAACGAAGGGAGGGCTGAGGAGGGGGCCCGCGTTCCCCTTTCACTCATGCTCTGCCCGCGGCCAGGGCCCCATGCCTGTCCTCACACGCACCCCCACTTGCTCAGTGCCACCTAAAACTCACCCGAGCGCCGATGAAGAACTCGGACTCCGGGAGATCAGGCGAGTGTCCCAAATTCAGGAAATGGGGTGCAAACCTGGGCCTTCAGCTCCAACCCCCCCACCACCTCTCTTCATTTCCTGGAAGAGCAGGACGAGGGGGACCCTGTGGGAACACCCCCTGTTGGACAGGGGAGAGTTTCTATCACTTCACGAACCCTCGGAAGTCTGACCGCACGCAGACCCCTCCCCAGAAGACGCACCCACTCCTGAACCTTGCTTCCATACTGGGCACTTAGCAAGCGCGGGGAAGACATGGCCCCGGAAGCTTCTGCCCAGCCGTCTCCGTGCGATCGTGTTGGATGCTTCGCGCCCCGGCCCTACAGGCCCTTCCGCCCTCACCTCCTCCGGGCTTCCCAGATGCCCGGCCACAGACTGCAGGGGCCATGGCAGCGGCACAGACCCAGGGTCCCCAGTGCCCAGATCCTGGCTGGCCCGGCCCTTCGCCCTCCGAGGGTGTCCTCAGGGTGAGACGAGTATAACTTGCGGGGCGGACGCGCCCCCAATCCCTCCGTCCTCTGGGTTGGTCGGCCTGGTCCCTCCCGTGCGGAGGCCCCAGTGAGGCCAGTCGTAGGGGAACAGGTGCGCGTGGCCTCCCTGCTGTCCACTGAGGCCTTACACACCCGTCTCCAGGGCTTATTGGAATGGCTCAAACCTGCACACATTTGTTTAGGGTCCGGCTGAAGGGCGTGGGGACCCCTAAACAAAGATGGCTGGGGTGACCCCACGTTCTCAGTGTCTCCCACACGTCAGACCCAGCCAAGCTCTGGGCCACACGGGCTGCACCCCCTGGTCTGAGTGTCACCCGGGCACCCCGCCAAGACTCCACTCCGAGGTGGGACAACCCCGGCCCCCAGTGAAGCCCTTCTGAGGGGAGAGTTGTTTAGGGAATTTGTATTTTCTGCTGCTTTCTTCTTGAGCTTATTTGCATTTTAAATAATTAAAACATTAAATCTGAAAAATTTATAAATGAGAGCTGCTAAGAGGAGCCTGCCTGGCAGACAGTAGAAAAGAAATGATCACCCTGCTTGGTTTGCTTTAATGTCCGATCTGTCACTCTCCCTGAGGTGTGTCACCGTGGCCAGGACCCCTGCAGCCCTCGGGGCACATGCACAATGCAACACACACAGACGCACACACAACACACACAGACACACAACACAACAGAACACACGCAGACACACAACACAACACACACAGACACAGACACACACCACACACAGACACAAACCACACCACACACAGACGCACAACACAACACACGCAAACACACATCACAACACAGCACACACAGACACACAACACACCACACCACACACAGACGCACACCACACCACACACAGACGCACAACACAACACACACAGACACACAACACAACACACACACAGACTCTCCCGCTCTCTGTCGCAGAGACTCTCTGGGGAGCACTTGATCTCTCCGGGTAAGGAACCCGAACAGAATCCCACCAGGGCTCAGGCGCGCTCCCCTCCACCTCGGACTTTCCACTGAAAGTTCCTCGGAGGGAAGAGGTGGGAGCAGAGCGCGGGAGTGACAGGCGCCGGGTCCAGCGCGGCTCTGCCTGTGGCTGTAACAAGCGTCGGGACACCGGGAGCCACAGAAGCCGGGATGGCCACATCATCAATCACCGCGCTGACAGGCGCCTTCAGTTTGTTTGTCCCACTCTGCATAATAAGTGATTGGATCAGGTTTAATTAGATATTGGGTAATCAATCATTGCCAACGAGGCAACCCAGCTTGGGATCTAGATGCTGGAAGGGAAGAGGGAAAAATAAAACCCAGCAATCTCACCTCGTGTGCAGCAGCACTCAGCACAGGAGCGCGCGCCGTGGCGTGTGACCAGGGAGCGGTCCAGAGACGTTGGCAAGACGCGCGCGGAGCAGAATACTTCACATCCGGGCAGCTGGCTCCCAGACGGCACCAGGGTGACATTTTACTTTGGCTGCATAATTACTTTTCAATATAATGTAATATGCAGACCCGAGGGAGGAAGAAAAAGCAATTAAATCATGCTCCGGCCCTTCGTCCCGCCGCTGTCCCCAGAAGTGACCAGGAACTGTCGTTCGCTGCAGAACTGCTCAGGGTGGAGGTCTGACACCATGCAGGCTAGGGGGCCTTTTGGGGGCCCACCGTGCAGCGCAGGGGCCTCAGAGTACCCCCGGTCGGCATGCTGTCACCAGCTCTGGGACACTCAGGCTCATGTCAGGAGCCAGAACTTGCCCACAGCTCAATGGAGATTGTTGACCTGCACTGTGGGTGACTTATTTATTCGTTTGGAAACTACATGGACCCTCACAAGTACAAATAACAGGGAGCACCACTCAATTCATCATTCAGAGGTCAAAGGTTATGTTTATTCTCATATGAATCTGATGAGACACAGAGGAAATGAGGTCTCTTATGAACCTCGGGACTGCGATGTTCACTGAGAGGTCAGCGGGCGGACTCTGGCCTCCTCACTAAACGTTGGGCCAGTGGCACCTCCAGTAGCTCCTTTGTGTTATAAAATGGTAACGTCCGTCCTGATTCTGATTCCTTCCGCACAAGAGGGGTGGACTCCTCCAACTCCTGGAAAAGCAGAGCCCGGACATGGCTTGAGGGATGAAGTGGGGTAGCATCTCCCTCTGTCCTGCTGTCCTTTTCAGATCAGAGGCGGGATCCTCCCTCACCGTAAGGCACTCATCTGCTCACTTGGCACGAGGACTGTTACGGGCACGTCACAGGTGAATCAACAAGTCTTGATTTGGTGGAAGTTGCTGCATGAGTGGGTAGATGGATGGATGATGGATTCACAGGTGGTGGATGAGTGGATGGATGGGTGGGTGGATGGATGGATGGGTGGATGGAGGCTGGGTGGATGGAAGGATGGAAGGATGGATGGGTGGATGGCTGGATGGCTGGATGGCTGGATGGCTGGATGGCTGGATGGCTGGATGGGTGGATGGATGGGTGGGTGGATGGATGGATGGATGGGTGGATGGGTGGATGGATGGATGGATGGGTGGATGGATGGATGGATGGATGGATGGATGGATGGGTAGATGGATGGGTGGATGGATGGATGGATGGATGGATGGATGGGTGGATGGATGGATGGATGGGTGGATGGCTGGATGGATGGATGGGTGGGTGGATGGGTGGGTGGATGGAGGATGGGTGGGTGGATGGAGGATGGGTGGATAGATGGATGGATGGATGGATGGATGGGTGGATGGGTGGGTGGATGGAGGATGGGTGGGTGGATGGATGGACAGATGGATGGATGGATGGATGGATGGATGGGTGGATGGAGGATGGGTGGTTGGATGGTGGATGGGTGGATGGGTAGATGGATGGGTGGGTGGATGGGTGGATGGGTGGATGGGTGGGTGGATGGATGGATGGATGGTGGATGGGTGGATGGATGGATGGATGGATAGGTGGATGGGTGGATGGATGGATGGATGGATGGTGGATGGGTGGATGGATGGATGGGTGGATGGATGGGTGGGTGGATGGGTGGATGGTGGGTGGATGGATGGATGGATGGATGGGTGGATGGGTGGATGGATGGATGGATGGGTGGATGGGTGGATGGGTGGGTGGATGGATGGATGGGTGGATGGATGGATGGATGGTGGATGGGTGGATGGATGGATGGATGGATGGGTGGATGGGTGGATGGATGGATGGATGGATGGATGGTGGATGGGTGGATGGATGGATGGGTGGATGGATGGGTGGGTGAATGGGTGGATGGGTGGGTGAGTGGATGGATGGATGGATGGGTGGATGGGTGGATGGATGGATGGATGGGTGGATGGGTGGATGGGTGGGTGGATGAATGGATGGGTGGATGGATGGATGGATGGTGGATGGGTGGATGGATGGATGGATGGATGGGTGGATGGGTGGATGGATGGATGGATGGATGGATGGATGGTGGATGGGTGGATGGATGGGTGGGTGGATGGGTGGATGGATGGATGGCTGGCTGGCTGGCTGGCTGGCTGGCTGGATGGATGGATGGATGGATGGGTGGGTGGATGGATGGATGGGTGGGTGGATGGATGGATGGGTGGGTAGATGAATGTGTGGATGGGTGGATGGGCTGGTGGATGGAAGGATGAATGAATGGATGGATGCTGCTAGTCTGTTGTGGGCTTGCTTCCATGTCCTTGCACAAGGCCTTGCTGGCCCTGGAGTGATGCTTCCGCTAAGAGCCGGCCAGTGACTAACAGTGTGTCTGTGAGGGTGAGGGTGGGTGTTACCCACCCAAACACCACCCGCCCCCCACTTATAGAAAAGGGAAAATCAGGCCTTCTCAGATTAAGTAACCAACTGAAATACTATAATTTTAGAATTTCTGTTTTTGATAGTTCAGATTAACTGTTGTATGTAAGAAGGATTGGATCTGTTTTACGGGCAGTCGGACACGAAGTACAAAGTGGTAGCAAACACGTGCGGCTTTCACTGCGGAGCCGGACGATGTGGGAGCCGGGCACGTTGCACCGGCAGGTCGGCCCCCCAGCCGTTTTGGAGTGGGTGCGCTGCGTGCTCTCCCCGTGAGCACCTGCCGCCCCTCGCTCCCTGGCTGCCTTGGTGCCTCTTCTCCCCTGTCCCCCTCCAGGGCCGGAGAGTCCCCAGGACCTCGCACTGGAGCCCCTTCCTCCACGAGGGGCCCTGGGCTCTCATTTCTCAGCAGCCCGCCATCCTCCCTTGTGGAGAAAAGATGCCTTGTAAACGGAGGTGCCTGGGGGTGTGTTTTGTGGGACACGGTGAGGGTAACCCCCCCACTGTGTGCAGAGGAGGGTGCAGGGGGGGCGTGTGGGGAGCGCGTGGCTTAGCTCCTCTCCCCTAAGGGTGCTGGGTGGGAGCAGGTCAAGGGCCAGCAGGGCCCTGGCAGGGCTGGCTGGGAGAAGGGCCCTGAGGGGCAGGGACATGAGGATGGCGAGCGCCCCCTCCGGGGTGATGCGGGGGGCCGGCAGGCAGGGCCTGCGGGACCCTGAGGGGCCGGGAGGTCAGTGAAGCAGATGTCGCGGGCGTGCAACCCGTCCCTCGCGTGGACGGCAGGCAGACGTGCTTAAGGGGCAACACGGTGCCCAGCTGGCGGTGTCGGCCCGCTGGTCCCCAGACCCGTTCACTTGTCCTCTGTGTGCCTTCTAGGCCGAGTGGTGAAGGATGTTTCCATCTGTCTTCAGGGCTTGTTTCCCTTAATCTGTGTTTAGCCCCATGCCCTCCCTCTCGATTTTCAAGGGCTGGATGTCGTTTTTCTCTTGTGCGGTAATGAGGAGGGGATGGAGCTCTGAGGATGCTTCGGTTTCCCAGGGAGTCACGCGGTCCCCGCGTATGTGTGGCTAAACAGTCCCTGACAGTTTAGCCGTTTGTGGCTTTGGTTGTGTTTTGTACTTAACAGGAGGAGACAGAGTGGAAAGAAACTGCGTTGAGGGGGAGGGGAGGGGCCTGCGCTTGGCTCCCACCTTGACCTCGCAGAGAGGTCGGATTTCAAGGCCTCCTGCGCAGCCCCTCTCTCTGCACCTGCCTCAGCCTCCACACTGATCCCAAGACACGAGTCACTCTGAGGAGGTGATGTGCCATTTGTTAAGGGAAAGAGCCCCAAACTGGGGTGAGCACGGAGCCTAGACGGAGATGGAGAAGGCCAGCAGTTTAGGACAAAGAACAAAGCCCCGCTCGTACCTGCAGTTCCCCCTCCTCAGAAGGAAAAGTCCAGAAGATTTTGAAGCAGAGGGGTTCTCTGTGCCCACACCTGATTCTCCTCTTGGAAGATGACTTCTCACTTGACTTGTTCTTCTCGAGGCCGCCTGCTGCCACCAGGGGCGGAGGGGTGCTGACAGACCCTCCCCTTGGCAGAGCGGAGGGCGGGGGTCCCGATGGGCAGGGGCCCTCCTGCCCCCAGGCAAACTCTGAGCATTTGCGGGGGGCCCCAGGCGAGGAGAGCAGAGCGAGGGGCGTCTGGGTGGCACATCCCACGCACCAGCCATCAGGACGCCACCCCGCGTGTCCCTCGAGCCGCATCCCTCAGACCAGGCTGGAGCTGAGGGCCCAGGTCCCCCCACCGAGCGAGGGCGCAGCAAGGACAGGCATAACCTTCGTGGCATCAGAGACGGGGGACCTGGCTTCAGCACGCGGGCACAGACACAGAGGCGGGGCTCCAGAGCCAGAGCAGGGCCTGTCCCCTTGGCGGGCGCCCGAGTGGAGCGGGCAGAGTGTTCCTTCCTGCCTGGCACCTGGCTGCCCCCCGGTATCGGCACGTCATGGACCCACCACCCCCCGAAAGGAGGCAAATCCATCGGGGCCCAGGGGGACGTGGTGGTACCTGAAGAACGGGTGAGGATCCCGTGACGGCAGATAGACCGCCACGGGGATGGGCTTTTCCAGGCAAAGGGAAGCGTCCAGAGAAGGAAGCAGGAGCTGCCTATGCTCAGTGGAGGTGCAGCGGCGGCTGCAAAACCCCGAGCTATCCCCAGCGGGGCCTCCACTAGGAGAACGACGAAATGGTGGGTCCCCAGAGCCTGTGACGAGCTGCCGGTGGGGGTGGACCTCTGTACATCCACCTGCCTAGGGGTCCAGAGCCCTGCAAGCACCGGGGGGTTCGGCTCTGGCAGCTGTGATTACTTTATGCACTATAATTACAAAGGCGTCGGTGAGGCTGCTCTGGGAACTCACGAGGACAAAGTCAATGGTGGTAAACCAGCTTTTCGAAGCTTGCGAGAGGAATTTTTGCTGAGGTGGTTATGCCTTTTTGTTGGGGGATAACAGCACAAGGAAGGCTCACTGGCTCCTGCTGCTGTAAAACCTCCGTTTCTTATTTGCCTCCCACCTGCTACTCGCCTGAGAGGCCGTGGGGAACAAAGTGAGAAGCGCAGGGACCAGCTTCAGTCCTTCACAGATTATCGGGGAAGGACTGCTGGAGTCCTTGCGGCCCCACGGCCCCACGAGACAGTTAACTGCACGTCGTCGACACAGAAGCTTTGAAATCCGCCCCATCCAGGGCCAGAGGAGGCTGATCAAGTATGTGCCAACCCTCAATTTCACCGTTAGGGGAGCCTTTTCAATGCAGGAGTGGATGGTGGAGTGGGCTTTCCTCCAGCCTTGGAATCTGTGCTGAGCAAAGCCCCCTTCCCGTGCGCAGGAGCGGCCTGGGGCAGAGCCTGGGGCTTTGCAGGGCCACGTGTAGGTGTCACTGTGGTGCTGGTGGGTCCATTACCCTCCTGCATCCTTGATGGAAAACCGCTGGCTCTTGGTAGCAGAATGGACATTTCACGGCAGCATGCATTAAGAAAGCAACGAGGATCCAATGCTTCAAATTTGTCCAATCAGGTAGGTTTATTTTATCATCTCAAAATTTTTGACTTAGGCCGAAAAAATAATTTAAACAAATTTAAACTGGGAATGTGAACCGTTGTGAAAATGTGTGTCTGTTTCCATCTCAGAGCTGACAGATCACAACTGAAGGGTGTCACCCGGGGAAGTCCCGCATCTGGGGACTCAGCTCGAGGGCTGGTTTGGGGGCAGCAAATGTCACGGTGAACGTCGTCGCCCCGGTTGCTGGGCGCTCTGAGTCACACACTCTCCTTCCTCCCGACAGGTACAGATCATACGGATTAATGCACCTGAAACAGCCACAGGGGCGGCCCAGCCCATGCTGTCTTTGTCTGAAAACCCTTTATTATTCTTTCAAACACACCACTTGGGGAACTAAATGCCACTCAGTAGTTACATAACAGATATATGTGTCGGTACATTGTGTATAGTGCTGGTTAATTTATGTGTCAATTTGACTGGGCTACGAGATCCCCAGCGAGCTGGTGAAGCGTGATTTCTGGGTGTGTCTGAGGCTATTTCGGGAAGAGATGAGCTTTCACCTGGGTGGGCTGAGCCCAGATCACCCTCTCACCGGTGTGCAGCCTTATCCAATCCACGGAAGCCTGAGCAGAACGGAGGAGGCGGGGGGTCTACTCCCTGCCTGAGCCAAGACGTGATCTCCTCCTGCCCTCGGACATCAGACCACATGGTCCTCAGGCCTTCAGCCTCAGAGGGGGACTCAGACCGGCTGTTCTCCGGTTCTCTGGCCTTTGGACTCGGATGGAACTACACTCCCCGCCCTCCTGGGTCTCCGGCTTGCGGGGGGCAGTGGGGAAGCTTCTCAGCCTCCGTGATTGCGTGGACCAATTCCTAGACTGAATCTTGTCATACATATATAGGTTCTGTTCCTCTGGAGAACCCTAATACGTGCGTGTGTGTGTGTGTGTGTGTGTGTGTGTGTGTGTGTGTGTGAAAGACAGATCTTCCTTGACCTAGAATTAGGTTCTGTCCTGGTGAATCCATCCCAAGTTGAAAATATCATTAAATTGAAAAGCAGCGAGTACAGCCGACCTTCCATCACAGCTGGGCCCCGCCTCCCTTAAACGCGCTCCCATGAGCCTGCGGTGGGGCGAGATCATCCAACACGAAGCCTGTGGTATAATAAAGTGTTGAACAGTCCATGCAATTGATTGAATACCACCCGGAAAGTCGAAAAGAGAACGATTGTCTTGGTGCTGAGTGGCTGAGCGTGTATCAGTTGTTACTCCCTGATCACAGGGCTCATCGGGGGCTGCTGCCCAGCATCAGGAGAGAGTATCATTCCACATAGCACTAGCCCAGGAAAAGAAGAAAAATTCAAAATTCAGAACATGGTTTCTACTGAATGAGTATCACTTTCACACCATCATAAAGTCAAAACGTTGTCTAAGTCCAACCGTGGTAAGTCGGGGGCCGCCTGAATGTGTGTGTGTGCATATTCTCACCCGCTGAGCTTAATACTTAAATTACTCTTTGAGGAATCTTTTTTTACAAAGATTAAAATTTTTAAAAATTAATTTTTTTTATTTTGAGTTATTTGTAGCTTTTCATATAGTTTTAAAAATTAACAGAGACCCCATATACCTTTCACCAAGTTTTCCCCAATGGTAACAGCTTGTTTAACTAGAGAACAATGTCATAACCAGGGAATCAACATTCGTACCACCCACAGGGCTTACTCAGATCTCACACTTTTACCTGCACGTGTGTGTGTGTGGGTTCAGTCCTACGTGGTTTTATCACACCGTAATGTAACTCCTTTTTTTTTTTTTATTGGAGTTTAGTTGCTTTACAATAATGTGTTAGTTTATACTGTACAGCAAAGTGAATCAGCTCTATGTATACATGTATGCCCTTTTTTCTGGATTTCCTTTAGGTCACCACAGCGCATTGAGTAGAGTTCCGTGTGCCGTATAGCGGTTTCTCATTAGTTATCAATTTTATACATAGTATCAATAGTGTATATATGTCAGTTCCCCTCTCCCAATTCATCCTACCCCTCTTTCCCCCTTGGTATCCATACGTTTGTTCTCTACGTCTGTGTCTCTATTTCTGCTTTGTAAATAAGATCATCTATACCAAGTTTTTCAGATTCTACATATATGTGTTAATATACCATATTGATTTTTTTCTTTCTGACTTACTTCACTCTGTATGACAGTCTCTAGGTCCATCCATGTCTCTACAAGTGACCTAATTTCGTTCCTTCCTTATGGCTGAGTGATATCCCATTGTGTACATGTGCCACATCTCCTCTATCCGTTCCTCTGCCGGTGGCCACTTAGGCTGCTTCCATGACTACAGTCACCGCCAGCACAGGCTGAACACAGAACCATAACCTCCTGAGGATCCCTGGGGCCAAGGCCACCATGGCCTCACCCTCTCTTCCTCTCCTCTCCAACCCCAGCTGCTGGAAAATCCTCTCCATCTTTGTTTATTGTCATTTTAAGCATTGTCTAAAGTGGAATCATGCAGTATGCATTGAAATGGGCGTTTTTCACTCCGCCCGATGATTCGGAGGTCCATTCCGGTGGCTGCTAACACCAAGGAGCCCGGGGTTGGGAGGCAACCCAATATATCAGATAAAGAACCTGATAAAGAACCTGCCCCCTGTTTCCCGTTTCGGGATGTGACAGATGAAGCTGCTCTGACATTCACATACAGTTTGGTGCGAACATCATTGTCATTTCTCTGAGATAAATGCCCGAGAGTGCAAGTGCCGAGTCCTGGAGTGAGTTCCTCCTGCAGGGACCCACCAGAGTGAGGACACTTTTCCAGAGTCCCCGCACCTTCCGCCTCCCCCCATGAACGCGGGAGCCAACCTACTTCTCCAGACCCGCGTCAGCATTCAACACTGTCGCTACTTCTGATCTGATGAACCACATTTAACATTAAAAGTCATCTGGAAAAGTGAAAACTATACCTCTCTGTAAATATGGACCTCTGCCTAATTGTAAACTGAGGTCCCCAATAGTCAGTGATTATTTGCAACTAGCTAAACGACGGGTCAACCTCGTGGTGGGGTGACGAATGAACCAGCGTTCGTCTTCTTGGAGAAAGAAGACTCTACCACTGAATTTTCACTTTCCATTTATTTTCGGATGATAAAGAACGTTTCCTTGCAGAGAGGAAGCCCTGCGTTGGACTTGGGGACCTCTCTGCTTGAGTGGCTGTCCCTCCTCTTGCATCCCCTCAGGATGCTCCCAGACAGGGGTGTCCACGCTCACCTGGGGCTGGGGGAGGAGCCGGCAGAGGCCTCTGAAGGCTGCAAGCCCCCGGGGCTGCCTTGGTGGATTTACTCACAGCCGAGGGACATTGAAACTCGCAGGAATTTACGAGCTTTGTGGAGAAAGCTGTCCCAGAGGGCAGAGCAAGCTCTCCACCTCACCCTGCCAGGTGGAGGGTGGCCCTGGGGTCTGGACAACACCAGCGTACCCCCAGGACCCCGGAAGCTTCTAAACAGTGTTTTCAAGCTGAGTTTGAAGGTCTCCAAGAAGACGCCTGTCCTCAGCTCACTGTGTGTTGGTCAGCGGGTGTCCATGCGTCCGGGACGGCCGTGCGTTGGTGCCACGGAGGAAAGGTGACCTCAAAGGCCCTTTACGGCCCCATTCAAGGGTTGGTCATAGATCTGTGGATTGGATCCAATCAGATGGATCTAGAAATGGGTCCAAGGAGTTTTCCTTGTGAAACCCAGGCCTCCCCCGCTTGGCAGTCACACTAGAGGGGAGGGGAGAGGTCGGCTCGCTGTGCTGTGAAGAGGCCCGGCCGGGGCGGGGGCAGGGGCCCGGCATCGGCCTCCCCCCCGTTGGCCCTCAGCCGGCGGGCGGCCTCGGACACGCAGAGCCACGGCGACCACTGTTTGATCAGGGGTGAAATCTGCCGAGGTGACAACATCTTGCTCTGCCTGCCTTTCAGGGCCGGTCATTAAAAATGAAGCAGAGCACAAAGAGGTCCAGAAGCCTCCGGGTTGTCTCCAGATACGAGAGAGACACAAGTTCTCAACCCGTCATGAGCGATATCCATTTGTGTTTACTCTTCACACCTGCTGAGTAGCCTCTTGGCCGGAGCCGAGGACGCCATGCCAAAGACAATCAAAGGATCTCTGAGGACCTCCTGGGCAAGGGGCTGGGGGCGGGGCGTGGGAAGACATCTCCCTCTCTGCTCCTCAAGGAAGGGGCTACCCCCTCGGAGTGTCCGCTCCGAGCATCCTTGGAAAAGAAGTGGTGGCCTGGCTCAACCTGATGGGGGCTTCGCTTCTGCGTTAGGGTTTTGCCTTTAATAATAGATTGATGTGAACAGCTTGGGCGCGCCAGACGAATTCTCTGCACAAAAAGTCAACTGTCGGAACGAGGCGCGTCCGTCCGCCAAGTGCGCTCAGGGGGAACGTCCCCGCCAGCCAGCGGGCAGCTCTGGGAAGGGAGGCCCCACCCGCCCGTCTCATGAATGTTTAGTGAGGAGCACTTCTGCAGCTTTACAGGAACAGCAGCTGCAGGGCTGCCGTGACATAAACGGCTTTTCAAGGAGGTGGTGGGACGGCTTTCGTGGGACGAGGATCTGTAGGAGTTTCTGCCCGAGCTTTGACCTTGAATCACCTGGCGAGGGCCAGGACCCCGAGAGCAGCCGCTCGACGTCTCTAGACCAGCTTTCCTGCGTATTTATTCTTTCCTATCCTTGGACTGGAAGAGGAGAAATTATCATGGGTTGTATTTTGATTTATTCCTCGGTCAGTTTTTCCAAAGAGCAAGATTGCTTTGCCGAACCTTCCAAGTGCATCCTCAGAAAACTGCCATTGGGCCATAACTGAGCTCCAGTGGGCTCAGAGAACTGCCGTCAGGGGCTGAGGTGTCCACCCTTGGCCTCGGCGCCTGCCCCGGACACGGCACCAAGCTCGGTCCTGTGAACTTTCAGAGAACCTAGCCCACGTGTTTACTGGTCCTTGAACACTCACAGGGACAGCAGAGAGAAACTCTGGAACCTGTAGGAACTTGTACCTGGGTCCTAACGAGCTTCATGGCGTGGAGACAAGTTCATATGCCCCGTAGCCATTGCTTAGAAGGGAAAAAAAGCTCTCGGGTCAGCCCTGAAAGTTAAGGTAGAAAGATGTGAAGAGGTATCTTTGTAGGCAGGTGATCGGCCAGAACACGAGGGGTGATTTTAAATGCCCTCTCTTGATGGGGGTACTCCGGAAATCTGGACGGGCAGAGTGCAAGGATGGAGTGACCCTCTTGTCGGGTGGCCCTCAGGTGTGCTTGGGTCCTGGATCCCCAAAGATCCCTCCCTCACAGTTTGGGCCTCTTCTGTCAGCTACCTGGGTGCTGCTGACACACACTGACCTTTGAGAACTCCGATTCGGTTCCAAAGCCCATTTTCAGATGATGAAATGTGTCCTGGGAGAGTCGACAGGACTTAGGGGGCCCAGGGCTTTCCGTCCAGGCAGGAAGGAGTGGTCTGTGTCCCCACAGTCAAGCTACACCAACCCCAGCATCCCGCATGGACATACTTGACCCCCAATGGGCTAAAATGGAACCCCCTCACATCTCCAGGCTTTGAGTCCATTTAAAGATTCTTCCTTTTCTTGTTTTGTGTTCCTCTCTTTCATCCTTTTTGCACACATAGCAAGCATCCCTGGGTACTCTGCCAGGAGGCTGCCTGGCTGGATGGGAGATGGGGCAATGGGCACCATGGACCACCACGGACTGTCTCTCCCCAGAGCCCCACTGTGCTCAGGCACGCGACCAGCCCCTTCCTCGCTCTGCAGGGGCTTCTGCCCCCATCTGACAGAGCGCGGACGCCTGATTTCACAGTGGAAGTCTGGAGGGATTTTCCTCTCCTTTCCTGGCTCACGCAGCCAGAGTGGGTCCTGGCGGCACCTGTGTTCAGCAGAAAAGACCCCGCCGTCCGTCAGGGTCAGGGAGGGGGCAGGCGGTGCTGCTTGCCCACTCTCTTGCAGCAGGGGCCATCAGTGACCTCACGGGCAGTGCACAGTCATCCTGGGCCCTGGGGAACATCCCAGGCTGCCTCCTAGAAGCTGACCAGGGCCTCAGGCAAAGTCACAGTTCTTCTGCAGGGTGAGTCCGTCCCTCTGACATGGCCGAGTCCTGCTGTGGCCGTGCCAGTGGCTGGGAGATTGTCTCAGTCCCCTACACAGCCTGTACCCAGACACACTTTAGAGTGTGGAGAGCTGTAGCCACCAGACCAGGGGCGCTGGCCCTTGGCCAGTCAGCTAGATGCCCTCCACGTGCATTCAGGTCTGTCCGCCCTGTGGCCCCGTTGCCCCACAGAACCGCCCCCATCCTGGAGCGAGTGAGTCTGCCTCTGGCAAGGGGCCCTCCCAGACCCCGGGGGCCCATTGTCTGTGAAGTTTACTGTTAACAGCAGGTGGCCACGACTCCACGAAGTTTGACATTCTTTTCTTTATGTGTGTCTTCCTGAACTGGGCCTGAGCAGTTTGTGATGGAAATGTAAGCCTCTTGGGTTGCTTGCCCTTATTTTGGAGGCTTTGAATTGGCTTGGGAGGAAACTCAGAAATGAACCATTGGGCGTGTCATTGTCACTTTTTTCCTATCAAGTCTTTACCCTCCCTCCACACAATGCTTTCTCAGAGGTACATTTCCATCTGAATGTGTAGGTAGGACCAAACGCCATCACACACAAATACGTAAGTTGTGACGTTTGTAAAGATATTTTCAGCACATTCCTGTTTCTGGGTCCCCATGCGGCAGGGTTTTCCTTGCCTGTACTGATGGTTTTACACATTTAGAATCATGTGGTGCATTTCTTGCTTCTCAAAAACACCTCCTGCTATCCCTCTGCCTTTTGAAACAGCCTTACCTTGCTCCTTCTCTTGGCTACAAAGTACTTCCCTGTGCTGATGAATGGAATGCAGAGTGGCACTCACTCTGCAGCCTGCTTGTTGCCAGCGGTGCTACCACATGAATATTGGCGTGTTCTGTGTGTGCTCTTGAGCCTGTGAGACAGTCCCTGCATGTGGGAAGCCCCTCTGCCTACCTGGGAGCCTCTTCATTTTCATCTGTCGTCCCCTCCAGGGTGACCCTCTCTCCCCTTCACTCCACCTCTGCTCCTGCCCTGCCATCATCCCCTCATTCCCTTAACAGGTCCTAAAATGGATTGAAGAGTTTGCTATTAAGTAAACCTGTATGGTGACTAGTCCTCATTTGTAAAGCTGCTGAATTATTTTCATCCTTATTGAAAAATAAGTCAACCAATAGATGAAACATGTAACCTAGTTGTTCCTGCATGAGGACTGTGTGAGGCTGCCTGTGGTCTGCGGTAGATCATGGATCCTCAGCACCTTTGTCTACACGAAAGCCCTGAAATCAAAATGGGGCACAGCGGGACTAGACTTGCTTCTTCATTTTGCCTCCAGGGACCTAAAGCAAGTGACATTGAAGTGGTGCCCAATGGCATATTTGATGCCTTCTTTCCAGAAGGCTCCACAGCAGATCTGAACCACAGCACAGTAAATCTAAGCTCTAATTAATGACTCGCTATACTTCTCCCAAATCTGCTCATGACCCACACAGCTTCTGGGGTCCAGGCCCAGACCCACCCGAGAGGCAACAAAAAACTTCACTGAAGTCGCTGTGGGCTCAGCAACAAAAGAGATTCAGTCCCTTTGCTGCTCATTTTAATTTTAAGAAGTGTAGGTAAAGTCCCACATCCCCACATTCAAATTCCCTTCTAAAAATGGACTGCCATAATTATATGTTAAATATAATTCAAATCTGCAGGGAACTGGGACTCAATAAGCATGAAAAAATTAATGAAAAGCTTAATTATTATAATAATACCATTAAAATCTAATAAAGGAAGAAAAAACTTGATTTCATTCCATTTTAGCTTGGGCATCTAATATCTTTTCCCCTCTTTAGCAGAACTGTAATTAATTTAGATTGAATTTTAAGAAAAGCTAAATTATATTCTATAGTACTTAACATTTTTCAGAGAAAAGGAAATGAGAGTATAAAATAAAGCACATGAAATGATAGAGGATGACTGCAGCTCTATCCTATAGAATTCATTTTAAGGGTTGTCCTTTTCAGGAGGTTCAATCTTTTTACCACTTTTTATTATTTATGAACCTTCCAGCTGCTCTGATTCCTGCTGTAGCCCCAGAGCTGCATAGCATATAGGTATTTAAGATTCAAGATATTAATTCGATTAACAGTAGTGGAGAAGTACTTGGAGGCTCTGGGTGGTAAAATGTCTGTTCACTCTGGGTCCCCCCTCCCCCCACCCTCCACATACACACAAGAAAGCTCACAGCCCAAAGCTCCAAGGCTAATGTTCCCAACTTACTTTTCCAGTGGAAGGAGTATATTTATTTATTTTTAATTGAATTTTTATTTTATATTGGGGTATAGTTGATTTACAATGTTGTGTTAGTTTCTGCTGTACAGCAAAGTGGTTCAGTTTTATAGTTTTAGTAGTTAGTGTTAGTAGTTTTTGGTCAGGAATGTTCTGGAAATGTCCTTTGCCCTGGGATCATGACTTTATGTGGCTTTATATGGCTAGTTTTCTGTGGTTATCTACCTCCCTCAAAGAAAGGACTACACCCTGGGGTGTAGTAACAACCATGCTCTGTGTGGACAGTCTGGGAAACACATGTGGGTGCCAGGGGATCAACCCCAGACCCACCCCTGTTGTTGACAAGGGCAGGGTGACACAAGACCAGTGTTTGAGGCTGTCTCTGAACTCACAGGAAGCAAGGCTATTTCTATTCAAACTCTACCTAATGTAGCAGGAGGCATGGGCAAGCAATCGGTACCAGCCTGTGGTTACAGAAATGCACTGGGTCCCAGTGGTGGACTCTCAGCACCCAGCTGAAGACTCTACGCCGGGTCCCATACTGCACTGAACCATCACTTTCCTACAATGTGGAGGAGTCAGGGGAGGGAGCAAAAGGCCTGGACCTCATGACAGCACAAGGACTAAACAGCTTACAGGGAGGGGTGGTCCTCCCCCTTTGCAGCTGAGGCCAGAGCACTGAATCAGGGGATTCACTAAAACTACCCCTGGGTGGCAGATAGGACCACTGACACCAGGTAAAAGCATAAGTGCCAACACAAGACTGCCTTGCAAGGCCCAAAGGGGCCACTCTGCAAAAGTGCATTGGGAAGCAATTTCTAAGTCAGCTGGTCAGGCAGCCACCACTTTCACAACATCCACAAAGAAGCACGCTACCCGAGGAGAAGCAGTTTCGGGGCAAAACTTATCTAATTAGCCCAAATGAGCCTTCTGTGGTGGCAGCCCCATCAGAGCCAGCAGCCACCATTGGCAGAGCCCCATCCTTTACCCAAGAAACAGGTCCTGTTAAAGCAGCTGTCAAACACTGCAGGACCCCTTCGAAGCCTGAGTAAGAACCCCAGAGCCCCCTCCCACGTCATGTGTGCCGACTTCCACGAAGCGAGGGGCTCAGGCCTAGGGAGACTGGGACACAGGCTGTGTCATGCTTTCCAGGCAAACTCGAGCTGTGTCTTCACACAGATGGGAAAAGAAGCTGGGCTCTGCTCATCCTTTTGCCGGGCAAAGTCTCCATTAACGCCATAGAAATCCTAAATTCTCAGAGTGAACTGCATTTTGTCAGGACCCTATGAGGTTTTAAAACTCCATGTGTCTTTTCATTAACTACATGGCTTCTGACTGGTTCTTGAAGTCAACAGAATAGCGTGTACCAGTTTTAGCAACTACAATGATTTTGGGAAAAGAACAGCTATGTTACGTTGAGCAGACATCACAAGAAGACGTAAAGTTTGCTTTACGATGTGCTGAAGCCATCCGGAAATGAGGCACTGGTGCATTTTGGCTGGTGGGGACCACGTGATCACTCCCATTTCCAAACAAGCTGTTGATGGGGTGTAAAAGGGGAGAAACCATCTATAGAAATCAAAGGATACATGCCTTCTTTCACACTATTAAACTAGGCTTGAAAGACAGAGGAACCTAGAAAATGTTTCTGGTCTCAGGGAGCATGATGTCCATCACCAGCATGAGGAAGCCTTGCTTGTGCAGGGAACCCCGTGGTTCCCAGTAGGAGGTATCTAGGTTGCCTTCCTCACTCCCATTTTAGTTTGTGGTTCAGAGGCCACCAGCATCAAAACCGGGGATTGCATCAGTATGCAGATTCCTGGGCCCATTCCAGGCCTCCTGAATCAGAACTTCTGGGGGTGCTGGTGAGCTTAGAACATTCATTTTTAATGAACTATGAAGATGAGATGGACAGTCTTTAAATTTTGAGAACTACTAGATCACACCAAAGAGGCTGTTGGTTTAAGTTCCTTTCATCTCATTGGAATGCACGAGATTGCATTTGTTCCAAGAAGTGACGAGACACCAAAAAAGACACCCAAACTGAATCTCTAGTCCCACGACTTGGAGTTTGGTATGTTTTCATGCAGGATATTTTAAATTACGGGGCCTCTGTAACACTGTGGCTTGCGTCCGCTCTCAAATAGCGCCCTGGCTTTCTCAACATTCTTCCTCCTGAGGTTCCCGGGAACTGAAATGTCACTCGGCAGTCACGGTGATGTTGACAGTCCTTTTTAGCCAAGGATTAAAATGTCCCTGTGCTATATCGATTATACATGGAATCTTAAAAAAAAATGGTACAAATGAACTTATTTACAAAACAGAAATAGATTCACGGATGTAGAAAACAAACTTATATTTACCAGGGGGAAGAGCGGGTGGGGAAGGACAAATTGGGAGATTGGGACTGACATATACACAGTACTCTGTGTAAAATAGGTAGCTAATAAGGACCTGCTGTCGAGCACAGGGAACTCTACTCAGTGCTCTGTAATGGTCTATATGAGAAAAGAAGGTAAAAAAGGGTGGATATATGTATATGTATAACCGATTCATTTTGCTAATTTCTGCTATTTTTTTTTGTTAATTTGTTAATTTCTGCTACGCAGCAGAAATTAACACAACTTTGTAAATCAACTATACCCCAACAAAAATTTTTCTTTTAAATGTGCCCTTGCTGAATATCGAGTTGGGAAACACATCTCAGCGGGATTAGATTCAGAGGCGTGTCACGGGGGGTGTGGCCACGCCTATGACATCGCCGTGGCACCCCAGGGGCTTCAGTCCTGCAAATTCTCTGCATTCTGTCCCCTCACGGGGCTGCATCTCTCCAGCTGTGTTTTCAGCTGACTGACATTTCTGCATTTGCATCGGAAGCGTCACCCAAGAGACCTGGAGAAAACTGTTGCTGAAGCCTACACGTGCTATTTCCACAGAGACTCCTTGCGTGCTCCGGGAGTGGCGAGGTGGCTGTGCACCCGGCTCCTGGAAAAAGCACTCTCTCTTGGGAAACATCCCCGCTACCTGTGGGTGGACACCTAGTGCCGGCCGCTTCCCTGGACCCTGCTACGGCCCCAGAGGCGCTGCCAAGACTCACTGTCTTTTTGAAATTGGTGATGACAGCGTGCTCATCTCCAGCAGCTGTGTGTGTGTGTGTGTGAGTGTGTGTGTGTGTGTCCATCAGTCTGTCCTGAAGCCTCACCCGGCATAGCCCAGGGACCTCAGCTATTCACTGAAGACGGGCTGCTGGAACACCGAGCTCTCCACTCTGTGCTAGGGATAAGGATACAAACACAGCTTTACACAAGTGAACCAACCAAAGCTGTAACCCTCGCCCTCGAGCGCCTCATGGTCCAGATGAGGCGGGGGAGGCACAGTGATCCCAAGCGCCCTTCAGAACCAGGTTCCGTGGGGAGCGTCCGGAGGGCGGGTCCTGGGCCTCCCTCCCCAGCACATCCTGTCACAGTGAGGAGGGGTCCACAGCTCGCAGCACTTACAATTTGTCCCAGGCATGAGCAAAAGCGAGCCAGCGTGTTTCCAACCCCGCTTGAGGTGGTGCTTGTGGGGAACCGCCGTGTGTTTGCAGGTGGCTGGGGACCAGCCCGGGGGAGGGGAGGGAGAGGAACTTGCGATGCGCCCTCACGTGGGAGCAGTGTTCCTGCTCAGGAGAGTAACCGCTTTATCATAGCGACCGGGTGAACAGTGGGAGGGGCCATAGGGGACGGGGACTCTCCCTCCCTCCCTCCCCACGGGCACTGCCCCCGCCTGCCTCCTCTTCGCTTGGACTCTAAATATGAACAAAGAGCACGCCTCACTTTTTCTGTCACAGGTGTGCATGTTTCAAGTCATCTGCTGTTTGGGTTTCCCCACAAGAAGTTTGCACGTCCTATATATTCATTCCTGGATGCGACCTCATTAGCTCTCATAACCTGTTTGCCTTTCTCTGGGCTCCTTCCAGGTGAATGAGACACTTACTTAAGAGTATAAAATTGAGACAAGCATGGGGAATGCCTGACTATCTTGCTCGCAGCTGTTTTGACTTTAAAAGATAAAAAGAATCTTCTACTGAGGGACGGCGGCCAAGATGGTGGAGCAGGAGACCCTGAGCTCACCTCCTCCCACAGGTACGTCAAAACCACAACTATTTACAGAGTAACTATTGATGAAAAAGACTGGAACCTACCGGAAACCATCTTCTACAACTAAAGATATAAAGAAGGAACGGTAAGGGGCAGAGTCGTAGTATAGCCAAGACCCACAAACAGGAGGATAATTACGTTGCAGAGGTTCTCCCCAGGGAGTGAGGGGTCTGAGCCCCACCTCGGGATCCCCAGCCCTGGGGCCCTGTGCCCGGAGGACAAACCCCCAGAACGCTGGCCTCGAGGGCCAGTGGGGCTACTTTTGGGAGACCCAGAGGGCTGTGGGAAACAGACTCCTCTCCTAACGGGTGCACACAAAATCTCACCCACTCTGCGACCCAGGGCAGAAGCAGTAATTTGATAGAAGCTTGCGTCAGACCACCTGCCGATCCTGTAGAGACTCCCGGAGAGACAGGAGGCACTGCAGGTCACCCTGGGGACACAGACACTGGCAGCCGCCATTTGGGGAGCTCCTTCTACTACCTGGATGCTGGTGCTGACAAGAGCCAATTTGGAATCCTCCCTTGCACCCGCCCCTGCCCACCAGTCTTTAGGAAACAGTACTGGGCACCTCAGGCCAAGCCACTAACTGCGTGTGGACAGAGCCCCACCCACCAGCAGACAGGCTGCCTTGAGACCCCCTGAGACCACAGCCGCCCCTGGACACAGCCCTGCCCACCAGAGGGCCCAGGACCTGCCCTCACACCAGTGCACAGACACTAGACTCGGGCCCCCCAGAGCCCTGCAGCCAGAGGTCCCGAGACCGAGCTCCACGTACCAGTGGGCAGACCCCAGACCCAAGACAGCCGCAGCACCACAGCCCACCATTGCAGGACACAGCCCACCCACCAGCAGGCCAGCACCTGCCCCGGAACCCCTGGCTGTGAGTGTGCTTTATATAATCTGTGTGGTTTTCATATCTTTTCTCTCAGTCTGTAGGTTGCAATTTCATACTCTTAATAGTTTTTTCACAGGGTTCAGGTTTTTAATTGTGATAAAATCCTGTTCATCAAGTTTTCCCTTTTATGGATCATGGGTCTCTCTGCCCAGTCATAGAGTCCAAAGATTTTCTGCTGTTTTTTTCCTGAAGTTGTATCACTTCACATTTTCTATTCAAGTCTCTGATATATTTTTGGTTAATTTTTATATAAAGTGTGAAGCTTTTAGGTCATTTTTTGACCTACGGATGTCCAATTGCAGCTAGTGTCATTTGGTGGAGACTTTCCTTTTTACATTGAATCGCTTTTGGACTTCGGTCAAAAATAAGTTTGGCATATCTGTGTGGGTCTATTTCTGGGTTCTCTATTCTGTTCCATTGATCCATGTGACTACTATCCACCCATACCACAGTCTGGAATACTAGAGCTATACAATAAGTCTGGAAATCAGTTAGATTGGTTGCCCAAATTTCTTCTTCTTTAATTAAAAAAAAACTCTGCTAATTCTTGTTCATTTCCATATAATTTTTGAATGACTTTGTCTATATCTACAAAAACATTGATAGGATTATGATAGGTATGACATTAAACCATCCTTTTACTTTCATCCTGCCTATATTTGAAGTGAGTTTCTTGTAGACAACATGCTGTTGAGGCATAGTTTTGTTTTGTTTTTTTTTTTCAACTGAAGTCTAGTTGATTTACAATGTGTTAGTTTCTTGTGTACAGCACAGTGATTTAATTATATATATATATATATATATATATATATATATATATATATATATATTCTTTTTCAGATTCTTTTCCCTTATAGGTTATTATGAGATATTGAATATAGCTCCCTGTGCTATACAGTAGGTCCTTGTTGTTTATCTGTTTTATATATAGTAGTGTGTACATGTTAATCCCAAACTCCTAATTTACCCCTTCCCTCTTTTTCCCCGTTGGCAGCCATAAGTTAGTTTTCTATGTCTGTGAGTCTACATCTGTTTTATAAATAAATTCATTTGTATCATTTTTTAAGATTCCACATATGCATGATATCATATAATACTGGTCTTTCTCTGTCTGACTTACTTCATGTGGTATGGTAATCTAGGCATAGATTTTTTTAAAATCCACTCTTTCAATCTCTGCTTCTTAACTGATATTTTTAGACATTTACATTTAATGTATGTGTTAGGAATTAATTCTGCTATTTCAGTTTTTGTTTTCTATTTATTCTCTCTTTTTCATTTCTCTCTTTTTTTCTTGATTTCCTATGGGTTACTTGAACATTATTTGTAGAACTCAGTTGTGCTGTATCGTGTGTGTGTGTGTGTGTGTGTGTTTGTGTGTGCACACACATGTGTGTGTCTTTGTTTAACTTTTATTGTGGGTGATCTAGGTGTTATATTATACATACTTGATTTATCACAGTCTGCTTGTGTCATTTCGCCATTTCAAGTGAAGTATAGAAACTTACCTTTGTTTATGTCATTATATCATCCTTGTTTGTAATATAATTGCCTTAAGTATTCCCTCTACATATATCTAGAATAAGATGAAGCAGTGTTAACAGTTTTTTTTCAATCATCAAACATAATTTAGAAAAGTCAAGAGGAGAAAGAAAATACATGTATTTGTCCACAATTTTACTCTTTCTGCTCTTCTTTCAATATTCCTGATATTCTAAGATTCTTTCTTTTACCATTTTCTTTCTGTTTCTAGACATCTCTTTAGACATTCTTTTAGGATAAATCATCTGGCAGCACATTTTCTTAAGTTTCCTCCATCTGAGAATGCCTTGATGTACCTACCCTTCATTCCACAAGGATATTCTCATTTGGTTAGGATTCTGGGCTGGTAGCCCTTTTCTTTCAATAATTGGAAGATGTTATATCACTTGCTCTTGTCTTCCTACTTTCCATTCAGAAATCTGCTGTAATTTGAATCACTTTTACTCTATATGTAAGGTGTTGTTTCTTTTTCACCTGTTTTATTGCCTTTAATTTTCAGAAGTTTGACTATGATGTGTTTTGGTATAAATTTGGGGGATTTTATTCTGTCAGAAGTTTTATCCTGAGGAAGTGTTATTCAACTTCTTGAATCTGTAGGTTTATGTCTTTTGTCATATATAGGAGAACTTCAGCCATTATTTCTTAGAGTATTTTTCTGTCCCTCTCTTTCTCTCTCTTTCTGTGACTCCAATGACATGCAAGTCAGGCATTTTGCCTTTGTTCCACAGGTCACTGAAACTCTGATAACTATATTTCTATTTTCTGTTAGTTATTCAAATTGGGTAATTTCTACTCTCCTGTCTTCAAGTTTCCTGATTCTGTTTTCTCAGTATTGGTGTCAGGTAAAGCCATTGATTTTTTTTTTTTTTTTTTTTTTTTTTTTTTTTACATTAAGGACATTGTAATGTTAGTTCTAAGATTTCCATTTGGTTCTTCTTTATGCCTCCTCTTCCTCCTCTTCTTCTTCTGCTGCTGCTGGGACTTTGCATTTTCTTCTTTTATTTAAATGCGTTCCTATTGCTCATAGACGCACTCTAACCATGGCTGCTTTAACATCTTGTC
Organism: Kogia breviceps; assembly: GCF_026419965.1. Classification (NCBI taxonomy): domain Eukaryota; kingdom Metazoa; phylum Chordata; class Mammalia; order Artiodactyla; family Physeteridae; genus Kogia; species Kogia breviceps. The sequence continues at coordinate 1,526,699 of NC_081313.1, forward strand.
AGATAATTCTAACATCGCTATCATCTTGGCCTTGGCACCTACAGATTGCTTTTGGTTTTCATTCAGTTTGAGATCTTCCTGGTATGTGGTGTTTTTAACTTTAACGTCCATATTGTCACGTATGAGACTCTGGATCTTATCTACACCTTCTGACTCAGCTGTCTTCTCCAGCACCAGCCCATCAGCAGCAGGTGGTGGAGCTAGACATCCAGGCTCCTCACTGACTTCCCTGACCCCTAAGGGGGGGTCCTGCTGGGTGGGATGGAATTCTGACTTCCCACGTGGCCTCCACTGACACCAGGGATGAGTGACTTCATGACCACTGGGCAGTGATGAAAGTCCTGACCCTCCACGAGCCCTCTTCTGACACCACTCCCACAGAGAGAGGAGGTGTGCCCTGTATCTGTTGTTTGGTGTGGAAGTTCAGGCTTCCCATGTGGTCTCTAATGACCCAGGGTTGGGGTCTTGGTTATCTCTGAATGGCCATGAGAGTCCAGTCTCCATGCTCTGCCAGTCTCTGAGTGTGGAGACTGACCCCTGGCAGGGGTGTTGGGTGTCTTGTTACAGCCCATAAGGCTGGAGTCCAGGCTCTGCACTCAGGCTTCAGTGCTGTGATTTGGGTGGGGTCACAGTTTTTGTATGACATTTGGCTGGAGTAGAGTGGCTATTGTCTGAAATAGACTGCCCTGCTAGGCTGCTCCTTTCCTTGTCCTTTGGCTGGAGAGAGCAGACTTCTGTTAAACTCTTTCTGTCCTGTTGGCATGTCTAGGATGATGGCTTCTTTAGCTCCACATCTGGAACACAGAAGGTAAGAAGAAACCCAGCTGATTTCCCACTGCATCCTCCCGTGAGTCCTGCCCTGAGGTTCCTAGTCAGTCTCTCTTCTCACTTTTCAGAGACTTTGTGTATTTGTGTCATATAAAATGCCCAGAGAGTTTAGGATAGGAATAGGGAAAATACATGTACTCCGTCTCCCCAGAGGCAGAGGTTCTGTAATCATTCATTTTTTTTTCCAAAATAAATTTTTTATGATTCTTGGAAATATCAACACGTTAAGAATCAGTTTTGCACGACCTATTTGTAAAGGAATTGATTGACTTTGCCACTTTCATGACACAGCTTCCCTGTCAAGTGTAAACATGTTCCTTATTTTTGAGATCCCAAATCTCTTAAAGGCACACAATAGTAGATGGTGATTTTTCATCATTCATCAAAAATTCCTGTAGTATCAAAAATGACATTTCATATCATATGTAATATCCAAATGAAATACATACTGCTTTTCTTTCTTTTGTATTTGAAATAATTCTCCTCCTCCTCTTTCTCCTGCTTCTCCTCCTCCTCCTCTTCCCTTCCTTCTCTTCCCCTTCCTCTTTTCTTTTTTACATCCCATCCAGCTAGTGGATACTAACTCATATTACTTGACAAGGAGTTGGACAATCTTCATGAATCACATTCCAGAATCTGGTACACGTTCTGGCACTGGACTTGGTGTTTCCTCATTGCAATAGTGTCGTGAGGGGACAAGGTAACGTGTGAAGGTCACCTCTCATTTAGAGGATAGCATATTGAACTAAGCCAGTGGCCCTAGACAGAGTTCAGATCATAACCTTCCCAAACCTCCTTTCAATTCCAGAAACCAGGGTGGTTGCCTCACTTGGCATGGAGAGATTGGGACTATGATCATTAGGCAATGACAGATCTGCATGCTGCAGCTGTCAGGAGACCTACCTCTAGGTGCCTTCATCAAGACCTGAAATGATACTTTGTGTCTCTGTGTTTAACACCTGTCTCCATTTGTATAACTTCTGTGAAAGCTGGAGGCTCCCTTGTCATATTTATGGCTTTACCTACATCACCTGAAACCAGGTAAAAGCTCCATGAAAGTTCACTGGAAAAATGAAGTAATAGACTTTCCACCCTTAAGGCCAAGGCATTCTGGAACAATGTGTTTCTCTGTGTAAATATATTCTTGAATTTGAACAGCTCTTACAGACTTGAGGATCTTCTTACCTTTATGGAAACACCGTATCCTAAGTGACCTGTTTAATCACTTGTGACCTCAGAACAGAGTCTAGCAAACTTGTATGACCAACTCTGAGGTACAAAGTGAAAAAGTATAAGTCATCAGCCCAAACTTGAAGCACTAATTTCAAAATTTTCCATGATGATAAATCCAATTACACCCAAAACCATACTCTCAAAAGGCGATAATAGCAATCTAGAGTCATAAGAAAACTGAGAATTTATTTCAACAGCTGAGACCCGTGTTTTTCTTAGGATCCTTTACATGCTGAATGTTGATGATGCGGGTGCGTTGAGATTCCTCCGTGTCCAGCACAAAGACATTGGTCAGAACTAAGTCCCAGTGGCTCAGGAATGCAAGATTAGCCCCAAGAGAGTTGAAACGCTGGAGTAATGGCCGTAGGTGAGCCAGAACTTGAAGAACCAGATATTTTTAAAATAATTAAATATAAAAGGACCTTTGCCAGTCCTAAAATTATTTAATGTAGGACAAAGGCTGACGACAGAAAATTTGAAACTTCGGAGCTTTAAAAATTAAACTAATAAACAAATAAATTTTAACGTTAAACAAATTCCCGGAATTGTTTTATGGATGGGTGATCAGCTGGATATTTTTGAAGAGGGACTCCCAGCTCACAAATTATAAGGGAGAACACGATTCCCGGGGCCACTGACTGCAGAGCCTCTTGAGGGTCCAGAGAGTTTGCTGGGTCCCACTCTTCCCTGTCCTCCTGGTCTGGGGTGAACGTTCTGTAATTTGCAAAATAAATAGCACACCCTTTCTGAGCACTCAGCTCTGTGCTGACAAATATACAAACGTGGAGAGCATTAGGGAGGCCTCCAGCATTTCAATAATGTATGCGCCCCAACATTTAATTATTTTGAAAACATCTGTTGAAGTAAAAGATGCTCTCGAGGGAAATTAGGAGTCCAAGGATCAGTGCCTGTGTGGCCACATTTCAGTCTCACGTGGGGGGCAGGAACCTGAGAGGTGCAGGGCCCTGGCACCGAGGAAGTGAGGACGGGACGCCTCCACGTTCCAGAGGAGAAACTGGCCCTGGCGCTGACCGTTGCCTGCACGACTGACGGACCCTCGCTGGAAAGTACACCGGCTCACGCCCGTGGCCGGCTTTCCTGTCAGTTCACACTCTCTCACAAGAGAAGGACACCTCCTAGAAGGTCAGGCATTTCCCGTGACGTTGCACAGGACTTGTGGGTGTAGGTCACCAATCCAGGAAACCTGCAGGTGTGAGAGGGAGAGGCCTTAGGGAAGGGTCCTCACTGTCCAGCCCGTGCTCATGGCCAGCAGCTAACCACCCCGGAATGAGGGCGTGGGGCTAATTTTCCCAGTGAACAACCGAGACCATGGTAAACTGCACCAAAAGCCTGCCTGCGCCAAAGTTTATGGTTCAGTGATTAAGCCCCAAGGCCAGGCATCCCCAGAAAATCTCCATAAATGAGGAGAGGCGGCCTAGACACAAATGCATATTGTTCCTGTTCGTAACCTATTCACCATTTATCCAGAGAGTTGTCCTAATTTCCCCTGTGTTCAATTTTGAAATTCATCCTTAGGCATAGGAGCAAAAAAAGAAAACCTTCAGCTCACACCTATCTGCGCCCCTGCTGGTGGCTAGAACGGGCTCAGCGTCAGGGTGGGTGGGGTGACCTGCCGGCCGGAGGGCTGGGTGGGGGGCCCGCTCCTGAGGGTCTGGTTCCGGCTCCCTCGGGAGCCCTGCCCCGTGAGCTGACAACCCTACCCGTCCACCCTTGCTGTTCAGACTCCCAGTGAGAGAGGGTTCTTTGCAGGTCCATTCCAGCGTAACCGTTCAGGAGTGATAAGTGACAAACAAGGGAGAAAGAGACGAGGGAGGGAGGGAAAGAACGAATCAAATTCCAAGTTGTGCAGAAAGAGCCGTGAGGAATACGGATAATTTCGTCCTGACCGTTGCACACTTAAAGCGCAGGATGTATTCTTGGCCATTTCACCTGTGCTGAATAGCACTGCATCCCTTCCATGCCCAGCTGTCCCCCCAACCCACACACACAGTAGAGCTGCACCAGGTCATTCTCCCCATGGAATTTATACCTAAGTGATACCAAGCAAAATTGGTGTCATTTTCTTCTCCTTAAAGCTTCCAGAATTTCACACCTTCCCTTGGTAACTTATTCAAATATGAAATATCTCCTGGTACTGGTAACTTTTTTAAATATTTAATTTAAATCTTATGCTTTGGCTTGCTTTTGTTTTATTAAGATTCAGTGAAATTTAAAAGGCCCATAATTACATGCAATAGCCCCCTATTTTGAAAACTACTATTTAATTTTGATCGTCATAGTTTTTGCCACAATAACCAATTTAACCACATTAGAAAGTTGGTGTCCCAGAAAATATTCCTTGCTACATTACAGACCTCATGTACATCAATGAGTACTTAAAAATTGGGCCAATAAATAGGCCACAATTAAATAAAAAATAAAACAATAAAAATAGTTGGACGGCAGTTTTACAAAGAACATATTGATAGTTTTCTGTTTTCTGTGTCTCTAAAATTTCAGGCTGGGAAAAAATAACTGGCAAAGATCTCAGCTGCACTTCAACACATTCACTGCACTGAGTCTTAAACTGGATCCCGGGGTGAAAAGTCAAGTGCCTGGTGGTTCCCTGGTCATTTACCAACTGCCCCCATCCTTCCAGGCTCACAAAGCGGACGGGTCACAGGAAGGACTGTACTGCTGCCTGGACAGCGCCCGATGCCCTCACTTCCATCAGCATAACTGATGAATTATTTGGAGAGAAAAAGAGTGAGGAAGACATCACTTAAGGTAATTTGAAATTAACTAGAAATTTGAAAATTAGATTGGGAGTTTGGGATTGACGTGTACACATTACGATATTTAAAGTATATAACCAACAAGGACCTACTGTATAGTAAAAATAAATAAATGAATACAAATAAAGTCTTAAAGTCTTTCAAAAAAGGTTACAGAACTCTCAAACATCAGCATTGATTTCCTCACATTTTACTCAAAATTGAGAAAGACGTGTGTGTGTGTGTGTGTGTGTGTGTGTGTGAGCATTATATTTATATGTAAACAAACAGAAGGAAATTAAAATGCTTATAAAGTGCATTGGGAAAACACAGGCACCACATACCACTGATGAATTAATATTTAATATGATGAACATGATATTCGACATATGTATACAAATGTCCATTAAACATACATGAAAGGATTTGGGGATTTTTCATAGATTTGAAAATTAACTTGCCATTTTAATAAATGAAATCCAGTAAGAATTTCAAATATCTTTCTAGTCTTAATAACATCAAAGGAAGAACATGTGGTTCATTTAAAAATCCACATGTGAATTGTCGGGGGTGGGACGAAGTGCCATGGAGTCACCTGGTGTGGCTGCTTCTCGGAGGTCCTGCTGGGGACCTGCAACTCCTCAGAGCCACTGCTCGGAGCAGGACTGTCTACTGGGGGAGCCAGAGACTACGGAAGGAATCATGCAAAACCCCGCGACTGCGGCCTCCAGGCTTCAGGGGCGGGGAGAGCGGGGTGCTGTGAGCCAGCTGCGTGCCCGCAAGGGACCCTGGGATGGAGACCCCAGCAGGACCTGGGGGAGCAACTGTGGAGAAGAGGAGAGTGAAAGGGACAAGGACATGAGAAAAATCAGAGAAAGAAAGTGAGAAGCTTCATGTCAGAAATTAAGATACAAAGACCTTCACCGAAGTGACTGAAAGACAGACCAACACGTGGTGAACATTAGGAGGAAGTTAGTGGCCTCAGGCCTCACCCCTTGGACATTTCCAAGGCCAGGCCCGGGTCAGAGGCTGCATCAGAGATGTGGGGACATGCGTGTGTGCATGGGTGTGTGCATGTGTGTATGCATGTGTGTGGTTGCTGACAGCTCCACATGGAATCAGGGAGGGAGCTGGAGGGGGGGAACTTGCACCCGTGGGGGACAGGCCTGCTTCCTACCTCGGCCTGGACTCTCCCTGCAGAGACATAATTTATCTTGTCGGAACATGGAGCACGAGTGACACAGTGTATCTCAAGCACACATTTCTTTGTTTCCTAATATAAATCAGTGTTTCAGCGCATCGGATTTCTTTGAACAGACCCACTTTGTCGCTTCTTGCTGCAGTTCTCATCAGATTGAAGAATAAAACAGGCATTAACTTCTGAGACAGAGGGAACCAACAGGAGGACAAAGCCTCCCTGGGTGGGTCAAGATGACTCTGGGAGTTGGAGAAAGATGGACAGGTGGACTGCTGGAGCGGAAGGAGAGAGGGCAGGACACAGGGGATGGCGGAAGGGGTGACCAACTGGCCCTGGACCCCAGCAGAACCCGGAGCCTCCAGGAAGATCTGGATTTGGGGACGGTGGGTCAGGGTGGAGAGTGGGAGGAGGCTCTGCACCTTATACGGAGCAGAGGACGCACAGACCGCCTCCCTGCCCCCAACTCACAAGCCCACAGGAGTGGGAGGCCCACCGGTGGGAGGGGTCGCGGAGAGGGGCTGCGTCCCCGGGGCACCTGCACAGCTGGGAATGTGGTGATGTCTTTCCAAACATGTGAGCCATGTGGGATGTGCCAGCTTTGTCCCCTCCAGGTTCTTTCCGAGCCTGCTGATAAAAGGTGGGGCATTCTTCTCTGGGGAAGACCAGCCCAAGCCAGGAATCCTGGTTTTTAGACTGGAAAAGTAACTTACACACACTGGAACAGTAACTTACGCAAGTACATGAATATTCACTTATTTCCATGTACTTACCCAAGTTTCAATTGTGAAAATGAACTTCCAAATTGTTTTCAAATTTTCAGTCTCGATAGAAGATCTCTTATACAGTCTTTACCCCCAAAAGCTTTCCAGAGGTTGGGGTGGGGACCGAGACCACAGCATCCAACACAGAGACAGCAGGCAGGCGCCCAGCATTGCATGCGATGGGTATGGGCTCCTCCAGGAGGGCTGAGGAGCTGGCCTTGGGGACAACTCCTGCAGACAGGGCTCTGGGACAGAGGCCCCTCTTTATTCACAGGACTGTCCACGGCGCGACGTGCCGAGAGGAATTTTCTAGCTCCGACAGAAACTCTGCGTGCAGATAGGTAACAGGGAAGAGAAAATACAAAAGCCAGGAAAAACAAAACAGAAAACAAAGTCTGTGCAAGAAAGGAAACCACAGTCCACGTTGCGTGGTGTTGTGAACATGTGCGCGTGTGACGGGCTGGACGTTAGGACACAGTCCTCACTTTCTGTAGTAGAAAGTCAATGAACATTTTCTAAACCTAGAGAATTAGAAAGCAGCTGTATAAATGTGTTGTTTTGAAAAAATGAAGTTTAATGCTAGCAGAAATATCTAAAAGAATCAAAGGTTGATACTTTTACCCAGTGGGGCAGGAGGTGGGGGTCAGTGGAGGTGGATTGGTCAGGGGGTGCTGTAAATTTTGCCTTGCAGCATGATCTGACATTGGAAGTCGTGCTCAGCCATGAATCTGACTTCGCGTCGGCAGCAGATGGGTCCTGGTGGGGCGGCTGGTGGCCGGGTGCTGGCCCTCCGGGTTCCCTCTCCTACCCACACGCCCGGCAGCAGCCTGGCCCTCAGCATGGCAGGCAGCCTGGCATATTCTTTCTAATTGTATTGCCATAGCAGCTACCAGGGTGAATTAATGACTGATGTCTTCAACCGTCCAGACTCCTGGGCGGACGGGAAGCATTGTCCATCATTTATCCAGCGATCCCCTGGTGCTTTGTCAGGGAGATACAGCAGAGGAATAAATTACATCTGTTGCCAATAGGATGAGAGAGAGGGAAAGAACTCGATAGATGGAGTCAAGGGCTTTGGATGAATGAGAAGAGGAGCTGTCTCTGTCACCGCTGTGTCACAAGACACCTGCCGAGGTGTCCAGTGCCCTCCGCTTGCTCTGTGAGATGAACAGCTGGAGATGTCCGTGCTCTGCTCCCAGCGCCCGTCTGCTCCTGGGGGCTGGGCTGCAGGGTTACCGAGAGTCAGAGTGGATCGTACTTGAGTGTGTTTTCATGGTCATCTCACTTACCAAATGTTACTTAAAAGATAAAGCATGAATGTGAACAAAAAGTCAGTTGTTTCTATGAGGCCCAAGTTCGATGCGACTAATAAAGGAAATCGCTTTAAAGTTCTTGTTTGTCTTTAAAGAAAGCAACACAGGAGACCATGGGTGAATTTCGGTCTGGTACGCGGGAAAAATGTGAGGAATTGCGGTTGGTAACCATGGAGTAGCCTCCACAGGCCTATTGCTGAAAAATTGCCCTGATGACGCAGCTTGAAGCATGGCAGGTGAACCAGAGGACGGATGTGCCATGTGGGCAACGAGGCTCCAAAGGCTTTCTCTGCTCCTCTGGGGAGAGAAGCGATTGAATCGCTCGCCCTTGCTGTCTTTGTCCATTGATGCATTGATGAGACACTCATTTTCACAAAAACTCTTCCTGAAAGGAAACTACTTTGTTGTGATGAAAAAAATAAGTGTTCCTAAAGCTGAAAAAGCTTCTCAGTGAGCTATACACTGTTTAAAAAGTGGAGCACGACCAAAAATGCACGTGTCTTCCCAAGAAAACGTCCTTATCTACTTCTAAAGAGCCATTCCCCAAGTCATTGTTTGAAATACAAGACTGGGAAAGTAAGAAGAAAAAAGACTGCATAGTCAGAGGTGTGAAACCCAGTATAATGGAGTCAATGTAAAAGCTTGAGTCCTTATTTGATAATTTAACAAAGATCAATCAATATGAATTTTAATTGAGCTAAGACTGAGGTCTATAAAGAATAATCTGAAAGAAATATTCCAAAGATCCTCCTTTGCAAAATATTTTTATCTGGATTGTAATTCTGTACCATTACATACTGTCCAATTAACACTGATGTTTTAAATTGTTCATCTTACTACATGCTGGGCAGTGCTTTTAATGGTTTTCATTCATCTTGCCGAATAAGATTAGTACCCGATGTCACAGATGAGAACCTGGGCATGGATTGCTTGGGTAACAAGATCAGATGACGAACATTGCAGTGGTGGAATTAGGAGTCAAGTATGGGAACCACCCTTCTCCCTGCACAGTGTGACTTTATTTTGGAATGTGAGATAAGTTTCAAATGCCTAGTCAAGATCCCTTCTTAAGAAGCCTTAAAAAAAAAAAAAGCTACAAATTTTAAATACACAATGCTTTCCTGAAGCTCACTTGTTCTCCTTCTCCCTAGAGATGTTCCCCATAAGCTGGGGAGGTGGGTCCAATCTATGAAATCTGTATGTAGGGGAAATATAGAAATATGTTTTTGTAGTATTTTCATTTATATCTATCAATTTATATGATTCATCTATCTATCTTCACCATCATCATCCTCTGGTATCTATCACTCTATCCACCTATCTCTTCCTCTCTTCCTTTCTCTATCTTATATCTACTACCTATCTATATATCTACTATCTATCTCTACTTGGGTTGGCCTCAATGTTGGAGATTGAGTGATGGACAAAAGGAATATGTCTTTACCCTCAGGGATCTTAAATTTTAATAGAAAACAAAGATATTAAACACAATTGTACAAAAAAATTCTGTGTATAGCTGCAACTTATGGTAATATCCACAAGAAAAGATTGCAGGCTCATATGTAAGGGAGAGTGTAGCAAGTAGATACAATACTGTTTGGGAGGAGAGTTTGTCAGAAAAAGTCTTTCTGTTCTGCATCTGTTATGGTTTACTACTTATTTCAGCTCATCTTTCCATCTGTGAGTAACTAGAAAAGCAGAATAAAAATACAAACAACAAAATTGATGACAGGTTTGGGTAGTTGCTAGGGCAGCTGGGTCTAGAGGGGCAGAGATCCTTGACAAAAGGAGCAGAGAATGAAGTGAGCCTGGCATTCAGCACCACTTTCCCCTCAAGATGTTTGCAGATTCCAGCATGGTGTGGGGCTCAGAATCAGGAAGGATGGGGTAGAACCCTCAACAGTCTCCTTGGCTGGAGACAAAAACTGAAGTTCAGGGTCAGAGTTTGCTTCATGCGTTGCTCCTCCATACGTCTGTTATCAGGCGCATATGTATTTATAGCAGTTAAATACTCCTGGTGCGGTGATCCTTTTATCATGCGAGAGTGGGTCTCTGTGTCTCTCTAGTCATGCTCTGGACACAAGTCCCTTTTGTCTGAGATTATCAGAGCCAATATGGCCTTTTTTAATGCTTAAAGTTAGCCTGGTATTTTTTTCTAATCTTTTGCTTTCAGTCACTTTATGTTCAAGTAGTTAAAGTTCATCTCTGATAGAGAGAATATCGTTGGTTCCTGCTTTATTGTTCAGTCTGACCACCTCTGCCTTCATTGATGTAATTATCAATATGGTGGCATTTAGGTCTGCTATTTTGCTAATTGTTGTTTATTTGTCTCATCTGTTTCTGTCCCTGTCCCTCTTTTCCAATCTTCTTTAGGGTTAATCAAGTACTTTTTAGTCTTGGTGGTGGCCATGAAAATGTACCTTTCAGGTCTTTACGTGCAGAGGGTCACGTGACTGACAGCTCCAGATGCTGCAACGTGAATCGGTCATTGTGTTTGCACGAGGTCTCACTCCCCACAGCCAGTTCCAAGTCAGAGAGGGTGGCAGCCCCTTCCTGTGAGACATGGGACTTCCCTGGGGGATGACTTTTGCTTGAGAATCCCATCGGCCTTGTCAAACTGTATTAGACCCACATCACAGTCTAAGACTCCTACTCAACCTTTCTCCCTTCCCTCACTTCTGTGGGAGGGAGTCTGCATCATGATCCGATAACTCTCCCAGGGCCGAATTCCCTTTTGGACATTTTCTCCTAGAAATCGCTCAGATATCTAATCCCATCCTGGTGTTTTCTTCTTGGAGAACTCACACTAACGTGACATTTTATTTTTTATAAACTTATTTATTTTATTTTATTTATTTTTGGCTGCGTTGGGTCTTCGTTGCTGCACGTGGGCTTTCTCTAGTTGCGGCGAGCGGGGGCTACTCTTCATTGCAGTGCCGGGGCTTCTCATTGCGGTGGCTTCTCTTGTTGCAGAGCAGGGCTCTAGGCACGTGGGCTTCAGTAGTTGTGGCTCGTGGGTTCAGTAGTTGTGGCTCGCGGGCTCTAGAGCGCAGGCTCGGTAGTTGTGGCGCACGGGCTTAGTTGCTCAGCGGCATGTGGGATCTTCCGGGACCAGGGATCAAACCCGTGTCCCCTGCACTGGCAGGCGGATTCTTAACCACTGCGCCACCAGGGAAGTCTCGACATTTTATTTTAATGCTTTTATTGACTTCCTAGCTCAGCCTCTTTGCATTAGTGCTTAGTCATCGCTTTAGAGACCACAATGTACATCTTAAACTTAATCCAATCTGCTCAGAGTTAATATTCAATTACGTCGGGGAAAATGTGGAACCCTTATAGTAGAATGAGGCAATGAAGCTCAAGGTGGTACATGAAGGTTGGATAAAATTTAGCAAATAGAAAGGAGGGGTAGGAAGAACTTTCCAGGAAAACATTGTAATGTGGAATTGACTGAGCTGGAGAAGCACTTGGAACAGGGTGGATGAGAAGCAGGGGGGCCTCAGAGGGGGTTGGAGACGAAGCAGAATAACACAAGCAGCTGGTGGGGAACACGTAAAATGCGCCCCGGGCCACGCATTACTCCACGGAATCTCCACAGGAACTGTAAGAGGAAGAGGTTTCTACCGCTTCCATCTTGCAGATAAACAAATAGAGGGTTGCCCACGTTCTCAAGGTCACACAGGGAGGGTGACAGCTGGGGTTGCAGCCAGGTCCAGCTTAGCCACAAGGGGGCTGCTGACCGTGGCTTTGGCCTCTAGGAGGCAGCGGCCAGGCCAGGAGCAATGCAGTAGGACATGGTGTTAAGGCCATTTTACTTTGCCACAACTGTCACTGAACAGCTTCCCTCATCTCGGCTCGGCCTCGTGTTAGACTGACCTCTGGTTCCTGCTCCCTGTTGTGTCGCCTCCGCGACCGGCTCCTTAATCAATCGAGTGCCCTCTGTGCTCTCCCCGGCTCTGCCCCTCCAGCCCCAGCCCTGAATTCCTTCCTGGGCCTCTGCCCTACCCTCGGATCAGTTCATTCTCTCTGTGGCCCAAGCCCGCATCTGGGTTTGGTCCAAAGGCAGTGGGACACAGAGCAGCCCTGTCTTCGTCAGGAAAGGAGAAGCCTTAGTCCTGAGACATAGTGTTCCAGTGGCAGGAAGCCGAGAGGGCCGGCCGGCAGGGGCCAGAGGCAGCGCAGGGACTGTCACCACCCCAGGGCTGGAGAGAAGCGGGGGGCACGGTGTCAGGGCCTGGGGTCAAGGGTCAGCCCAGGGCAGTGGGTCAGACAGTGTAACAGGAGTCGGGGGCCAGGAGGAGGCGCTTCCCTGGGGTTGCAGAGGAGACCTGGCTGCTGCCGGAGAGGCTGCCCAAGGGCCCTCCCTCCTCCTCCCTCCCCTCTCACATCTTCTGCCCTCGGCTCCGTTGGCTGAAGCTGCCGGGGGCTGGGGAGGGAGGGTCTGGAAATGCGATTTCCTGCGAGTCCCAGCAGGGCAGAGAGGGAGCAGGCAAGTGGCATGCTCTTCTCTCCGCCCATCTCCTTGACCTTAGCCTGGAGCAGGCAGACGAGAGACGGATTCTCATCCCTCTCCTCCAATGTTCTCGGGCAGAACGTCCCCGTGCCCGGGCCCTACTGCCACCGCGCTGGCTCTGTATCCCTCTCTTTCTACGTCCCGTGCAGGCGGCTGTGACCTGGATTGTGACTGTGCTTTTCCATCTGCATTTGAAGTCCTGCAACTTATCTTAAATACCCGGTGTTTCTACTGCCCTGTGATTAGTTTCCGTTCATGAAGGAAAGACTTCCTCCGGTTAAGCTCTCCACCAGCAGCCGCCTGGGCATGTTCCATGTTGCATGTACAATTCCACGTGTTGCATCCGTAGAACCTGGGCTCCACCATCTTCAGATCATGACCCCAGACCGTGACTTTGAATAGGTTACCCAGGACACACAGAAACGTATAAATAAGCACAACTTTAATTGAATGTCTGTCGTTGTCAGAAAGAATCGTGGAAACGTGCTGAACCATCTCCAGCAGTCATCCTCTCTGTTTTGTCTCCCCTGAGAAACCTTCGAGGGTGTACCTTCAAGAGGCACAGAACCCTCCGAGCGGGTGGTGAGGCCTGGGGTGAAGGAGCCGGACGTCACCCTGAGGTTCTCATGAGCAGCACACACGCCTGTTTTGCTTTAAGTCAGTACTTTGAATGTTCTGCTCAAAGTCACGACCTAGGAGTGGAACCTAGAGATGTTCAGCCTCAGTGGGGTGGCGTGGCCGCAGGGGCGCTTCCCGTTCTCCCCTCGAGGGCTCCCCTCTGGCGCCCTGTCCCGCTGGCTGCCGGGAGCTCTTCCCCGTAGGCCGCCCCTAGCCTGGGGCGGGTCCAGAGCTGGCCTCGCGAGGGACGGCGGTGAGATTTGGAGGGGGCGGAAGGGAAGCAGTGCTGGATGTAAGGACAGAGGGAGGCGGAGGTATGGGGGGACCAACGGCCAGCTCTTCTCACCACTTCTGCCTGATGACCAAAAGCGACCAGGGCCAGCAGGGGCGCTTGGAGAGGACCCGCCGAGCAGAATTCCCCTGGGACCCTTCCTGAGCTTCCCTCCAAGAGCCCGTCTCAGCGGCTGGACAGGCCTGGCTTCTCGGCTGGACCGACTGGTCCTTTGCTCTGACTTCTGGCTTCCCTCCGCCAGCTCGTTCCACGCATGGTGAGTCGAATTCCTCCAATAAACCCCTTCCCCTAAGCCATCACGGCTCCTCCAAGTGAGCGAAAGGTTTGCCTCGAGTCCAGGGTCTCTTTGACCCTTGGGGGTCCCAGGACGGCCTGGCTTGAGCTTTGAGCCAGGGGGTCAGCGGTCACCTCAGTGTCCTCACTCAGCAGGGACACCGTTGCAAGCTCTCCCTGATCCCTGGCATTAAGGAACATGGGGTCTGCTACCCGCTGGCCCCCCAAGTGCAGAGACCCCACGGCGATGGCAGAGGTGGCCCCCCCGTCCTTCATCCTCCTACACGTCTGCGGGAGGTGTCATCCAAGCTGCCCGTGACATCCTTGACGGTGGCCGGGGCACGTCCTCCTCCCCAGGCCGGCTCCTCTGACTCCCTGTCTGCCTGGTGAGTGGCCTTACTCCCTGGTCCATTCTCGCTCCACAGGTCGGTCCCCAAGCGTCACAGGAGAACGCAGCTGTGCGTATCTGCTAACGTCCACAGGCCCAGATTCATGGAGGGCAGGGCTGGCTGACTTTCCCTGCAGGCAGCCAGACTCTGGGGTCATGTGGTCTCTGTCGCAGCTAATCAACGTTGCCCTTGTCCTGCAAAAGCAGCCACGGAGATAAACAACAGACGTAAAGAAATGGCGTGGCCGCGTCCCGAGAAGGCTCACTTACGAAATCAGGCGGCTGCCCTGCAGCTGTGGTCGCAGACCTGCTTCAGGACGAGGACGGAGGGGAGGCCACTGTGCAGAAGATCCTGGTCCCCAGACCCGACCGGGCCGTACTCGTCTCCACGTTGACAGCCTCGGTCAAGCACCACGTGCCATGTTGTGACGTTTAAGCCCAAATTTCTCATACAGCTCTGGAAATGAAACATTGACTCTTTAATCAAGGGGGCATATCTGTCAAAGACATTTAACAGATTTTACCCAAAATGTTTACAAGCATTATTTTGATGTAGAATGCTAAAATGGATTCCCTCATATATCCTGTGATCTACTGCCTTTAAACCTGGGCAGACGGTCGCTGTGGGGGGGGCGGCAGCACACTCTGGTCCTTGTCCCCTTTGTGGGTGCGTCTCTGATGTGACAGCCTCACTGGGTGAGGCAGGTCTGGGGCTCCGGGAAAGAGACCATGGTTTGTTCATCTCATTGAAAAGCATAATACGATGCAGGAGAATCTGTGTGATGGATCGGAGTCTTCCAACCCGACGCTTTACGTCCCGAACCTCCTTGATTGGAAGGGACCACGAACACCTGGGAAAGGTCTGCGCTGAGTGCGTCAGGCACGTCCGCTTTGCTGCACTTGGGAACAGACGCGCCTGCCCGCACTTGGGCCACGGGGGGGCCAAGTGCTTGGGGCTCGGCAGGGGCGGGGCGTGGCCTTCTCGCCAGCATCCCTCCACCGTGTCCTCCGCCGGCTGTGCTTGCCGCCTCACTCTCTTCCCTGAAAACACAAGTTTCCAGGACTTGGCTAAAATCCAAGAGGGCCGTCCAGAGACGGCGCTTAAATTAGAACCTGATCTCTCATTCCTGAGATGTGACCACCTGGAATCATGGGGAAAAGAGACGCCTGAGATGTTGCCTTACTTCAAAATTCAGGAAGATTGTAATCCCAACTTTCTGCAGACATATAGCCGTGTCTTAACTTATTCACGAGCTCAGCAAGGCTCAACTCTGGGCTTTAAGTAAGTGAACCGTTCGGTCTGCATTCAGGTCCCCAAGTCACCGTCTGCCAGCTGTGTCCCCTGTCATCCTTTAGCTGGCTTCCAGCACAGTCACACTCATTAGAGCAGGGGTGCACGCCGTTGTACACACACGCACACACACACTCCCGTGCACACACACACACTCCCGTGCACACACACACACACACACTCCCGTGCACACACACACACTCCCGTGCACACACACAGACACACACACACACTCCCGTGCGCACACACACACACACTCCCGTGCATACACACACACACTCCCGTGCACACACACAGACACACACTCCCGTGCACACACACACACTCCCGTGCACACACACAGACACACACACACACTCCCGTGCACACACACACTCCCGTGCACACACACACACTCCCGTGCACAGGCACACGCACACACACACACTCCCGTGCACACACACACTCCCGTGCACACACACACACACTCCCGTGCACACACACACACTCCCGTGCACACACACACACACTCCCGTGCACACATTGCACCTGTTTTTCTAATGTGCTCATTCTGACCCCCCTCAGGGTATTTCTAAGGAGAACTTGCCCCCTTCCCCATCTGCAGGGGCCTGAGGTGTCCTTGGCAGTGTCCCGAGTCTGGCCCTCCCTGCCACACGCAAGCCCCGCCCCTCTGCCCTGTGTCTCCCCTGCCAGAAGGTGTTACTTCATCCCCAGAAGCTGCGCGGAACAAGTTTAGTGAGCGACGGCACTTCGGCCTGCCTCAGACAGACCCTCTTCCTTGGCCTGACGGGAGGTGCGCGGCCTCCGCCCTCCCCGAGGTGCTCTGGGCAGGCGACCAGCAAGCAGGCACATCCCTCGTCCCACGCAAGGGCGTGGGGACGTTTTGCAGTTTCAGAACCGACTGGGAGTTCAGGAGGGCGTGTGGAGACTTAATCCTCCACTTCTTAACGTTCTCGTTTCTACCTCTGGAAGGAAGCGCCAGCAAACAGGACCTCCGGCAGCGTGGGGCCGCGTTGGCAAACGCCGCCCGCACCCCTGTCTTGCTCTCTCTGGCGCGGCCGTCTTATTTCTGGAAGCCGTGATGGTCAGTAGTTCAGGAGGAACAGAAATCAGCATATTTGATGCGCCGACAGACAGACTGCAGACTGTTTCACTCCAGCTGGCCTCCCTGTTGCCAACAGAAGCCGGACAGACACCCCGAGAGAGGCCAGTCTGCAGCGTCGCTGGCGGGGGCTTCTTCCTCTCCTGCTTCTCAGGCCTCCACCCTCTCCCTCGCCTTACCCACGGCCATCTCCGGATGCTCCGGTTCCCGCCGTATCGCCTTACCTGGGATCACGTGGCTTTGCCAGCCCGCAAGTCGGGCTGCCTCCCTCTCCAGGCTCTCTGATCTCCGGGCTAATTGGCTCAGGTGTAAAGCGAGCCAGCAGGGCTGAGGCTTTGAAGTGGTGGTGCCGTGCCAGCCGGGACCGTCCCCGTCTGTGCGTCAAATGCCCTCCAGCCGGGCGCGCCGCTAAGAGAACCGGGAGTCGTCACGTTGTATTGCGAGGCTCGGGGCCGCCCTGGTTCCTGACCGCGAGCTCGCCGTTAATCGTGCAGAGGCTGGGCCTGGATGCGGTCGGACCCGGGTTTAACGAGGGAGGCTGGCACCGGCGCGTGCACAGGGAGTGGGAGATGCCCGCTGTTCCTTCACACACAAAGCCACCCCATGCTTTGATCAATAATGCCGTTTCACTTTGAAGTGGGCTCTCTTGTCTGGGTGCCGGGCTGGACCCCAACCCTGTGCTGCGGTCTGCTCAGCCGCCACGCAATTACGGAAAGGTCAGCCCGCGACACAGGGGCCACTGGCCGCCTGGCTTGACGTCACTTCTCCCTGGCCTCTTCAAAGGGCTTGTCCACCTCTGGGACGCAGGGCCCGAGCCCCGGCTGCATCCTGGTGACCAGTGATTGCTTTACCAAGGAGAAAAAGCCCACACAGTTGACTCTCATTTTGCCCAGATTCTCATTCTTAACATCCAAACCTGCTTCATGGGCACAGCGCAGAGAATGACCTCCTTTCCAAGGTGTCTGGCCACCGGACACTCCCCAGAAGCTCGCCCGCCTTCTGGAACTGTGCGGTGACCGGTCCGCTGGGCCACCCTCTCAGGCTCCGCTCTCAGGCTCTGTCGGGGACGCGCAGAGCTCACTACGCTCAGCTCGGGGCTCGACGTGCAGCTCCTTCCAAACCTCTTCCTGATCAAATATCCTGAGAAACTAAACACTCGTTAACATAACCGAGCCATACCTGAGCGAACAGGGTGCACACTTCAGCGTGTGGTTCGAAGGATAAAACACGGGACTTCTGTGAGCTTCTGAGCAGGAGGCTGCCCACGGCCAGGCCCCGGACCGTGCGTGTGCGCGGGACCTCTGGGGGCGGCGTCCGGCTGCTCCGGGACCACAGCGAAGCCGCTGAAACGAGAGCCGTGTATCCCTCACGTCCTGGAGGTGGGAGGCTGAGATCCAGGTGTCGCAGGCCTGGCTCCTCCTGGGGCCTCTTTCCGGGGTGTGTAGAGGGCCGTCTTCCCCGTGTCCTCATGTCGTCGTCCCCCTGTGCACGTCTGTGTCCTAATTTCTCGCAAGGACACCAGTCCTGTTGGACCAGGGCCCACCCTCACGGCAGCGTTCTACCCGAATCACCCCTTTAAACGTCATATCTCTGAACACAGTCGCATAATGAGGTGCTGGAGGTCAGGGCTTCAACATGAATTTGGGGAGAACCACTCAGCCCAGGACAGCGGGAGAGCGTGAGGAGGCCTGCCCCTGACGCACACACTCAGCTCCGCTGCAGCCGGTGGCCTCGGCCCCGATGGGGCAAGACTCACCCAAGGAGACGGCCCCGAGGCCTGGGGGGCTGCACACCTGCCCAGACAGGCTCACTGTGCCTCGGGACCCCTGGCAGGTGGGAGTGAAGCTGTGCTCAGCGAGGAAAGGGGTGGATCTGAGTCCTGGGCCGTCTCCTCCTCCTGACCGCTGCTGCGGACTCCTGGTGGAAAGACCATTCAGAGTAAGAGGTAGTGTTTTCCCTGCGGTCTGTGCCACATCAACTGCTGTGAGGCTGGAAGATGCCCTGCCGTGGGGCCGTTCTCTGCCAGGACCACAGCATCCTCGGCCCGAGGCTCCCCCCATCGTGGACGTCCCCGCTTCTGCATGGCACCTGTGTGCGAACTGCCGATTTGGGCACCCGCAAAAGTGGACCCCCAGGGCGTAGAGACAAAACCAGGCACGTTACGCATTGGTCCCCAGACGTGCCCCGGGGTGCACCTGCGAGAATGGCCTCGGGACCCTCAGAGGCAGTGAGAAGGCGTTTTCAGGGGGCGGGACCACAGCGCTCATCGGTCACCGTGGGCCTGTCTGTCCCCCAGTTCTGGCAGGAAGTAGGATGTGGGGTTACAAATGCCTCACCTGTTATTCAGGGCAGGTCTAGAACTTATTTAATCTTCCGTCACGGTTGTGGAAGGGGGGATCCCTGGTTCTTAGCCCGTTTTTCCTTCGCAACCCTGTTCCCAAGAAGAAGCTGACGCCTGTGCATTTGCAAGAAAGCACACGCACCGCCTTGCGTGTCTGCCTCCCAACTTCCCCTCCTCGTGGAGCTCGACAGGAGGGGAGCAGGGCAGCCGGCAGGGAGGCGGCAGCAAGCAATTACCAAGCAGAAATTAGCAGCCGCCTCTGGGGACAGAGGCACAGCGACACAAAGCAAGGGGCCCAGGGGAGGGGCTCTGCAGCTGAGGCAGGAAGGCCTTCGCTGAGGACCTCACCATTACCGCGAATAAGGGCTCGCAGAGGAGGCGATGGAAACTGGTGGAAACTGGAATGCCTGTTTCACTTCAGTATTAGTAGAAATAACACGCATCTCGGTCACTGTGGGAAATGCTTATGTCGATACCCCCATTCAGAAATGAGCAGAGCCTGATGGAAAGGTAGGTTCAGGGGTGGCTGTGGGGAGAGTAAAACACACACACGCACTTCATGGACAGCTGAGATTCCAGCGTGACGCTGGTTGACGTTTTCATTTCCATAAGTGAGTTAGGCAAAGTGAACCCAGCAGACACAGGTGGGAACCTCACTCCACCATCAATGCAATGGCGAGAGTGACTTTGCTCAATTTAGTGATAGTTTTGGAATCAGGGCAAAACGTCTCCTTAGTTTTTCATGCCGTTCTGGATGCAGTGGCCACGGAAACACCACGTTTAAGTTTGACGTACCTCGTTAGCATTTATCCACGACTTTAAGTCTAGATGATCAAATGAGCGACAAGTCCAGGCCTGATTTGCGGCATTTGCCAGTTTTGATGGTGTCAGTACTCCCGTCATGCAGGTGTCCAGCTATCATGTGACATCTCTGAGGGCAGGATTAGAT
The DNA here is from genome assembly GCF_026419965.1 of Kogia breviceps. Lineage (NCBI taxonomy): Eukaryota > Metazoa > Chordata > Mammalia > Artiodactyla > Physeteridae > Kogia > Kogia breviceps. The sequence goes on from NC_081313.1 coordinate 1,546,573, forward strand.
GCCCAGGAGATGCCATTGTACAGTATTTCTACATACAGGCAAGAGACACACAGATAACCTCAGAGGAACAGATAGTAGTAAAACATGATACAATAATTAGAAACGGTGAGTTTTGAGTATTTATTATCAATATCTCGAATACAATTTACTTAGCCGTACATTGAAACCATTTAATCATTCATAATGGAGCTTTTAACAACCACTTTACCGAATTTCTGAAAATCTGACCTTGGTTCCCGTTAGTCAGTGTGTGTCAGCTGAACGGTTTACACGCCCGGACTCAGTCCCTGCTTCCCCCGTGCCCGGCAGCACCTGGCCTTCCCTTCGGGCACTTAGCCCCCTGTATCTCCTGATGCTTTGCTCTGTGAGAGCAAGACCAGGGCTGCGGTTCCCAGTCATAAGCACTTAGCACGGGTCTGGCACAAGTCAGTCTACAGAGTGAGTAGATGGGCATTCGCCCAAGGTTACACCTGTCTTAGTCTGGGGAGAAGAGCTGGTCAGTTTGCAGGTAGAGACGTCACGCAGGAGAAGACAAGTGCCCAGGGGAGCCTGGGGGCTGGAGAAGGGGTCGGCGTTCTCTGGGGCAGAGACCCCGGGCTTGCTGTGGGGAGGCCACCTGGCCACGCCGCCCTGGGGTCCTCACTGGAAACTGCTGCTCGTTGCTTGTTTCCAGAAGAGAAGCATTTCCTAGAATTTGGTACAAGTTAAAGAAGTTATTGTGTCTACAAACATGGGATATTTGAGAGTTCCAGGAATTTACCTATATTATAAGATAAATAATAATAATAAAATAATAATAATAGAAAAACGTTTGCTTAGGATAAGATGAATAAATATAAAATGGGGGTCTTTATATTCCTAGTAGGGGATCGATTCATTTTTGACTTGTTTTTTTTTAAATTTTCATTTTATGTTGGAGTATAGTTGATTAACAATGTTGTGTTGGTTTCAGGTGTACAGCAAAGTGATTCAGTTACACATATACATGTATCATTCTTTTTCTAATTCTTTTCCCATTTAGGTTGTTTGTTACAGAATATTGAGCAGAGTCCTTGTGCTATAGAGTAGGCCCCAGTCAGTTATCTATTTTAAATATAGTAGTGTGTATTTGAGATTGACGTATACACATTTTTAACTTTAAATTGACTGCTTCTTAATTCTGCAAGGATGGAACAAGTGAAGCAATTGTGTAATGGAAAACTCTAGAAAAATATATTCCAGCAAAATATCTCACCCTGTTCATGGCCAGAGGATAAGATCCAATTTTCAGGGTCTGTCGATGTCTTTGATGGTCAGTTTCTTGTTAATCAGGAGAACACGGCAGTGGGCATGGCTCCTGTTTGCTACAAGGCAGGGTCACAGGCTGCCGCCGTATCAGCACTGCCCACGAGCTTGTTAAACCCAGAGCGCTGGCAGCAGCCTCTGTCTTCAGAGTCTAGAAGCCTCAGGTGTGGCCGAGGATTTGCATCTCCGCCAAGTTCACCGTGAGCCTGATGCTGCCGGCAGGGACCCCACTTAGAGAGGCTTCTGTAGTGGAAGCACGATGCTGCTTGACTTCAAGGCACGTTTTAAATGTTTCAAAACCTGTTCCTTCACTATTGACTTCCACGTACAAAGTCAAGATATTTACCAGGAAACTATACATGGGATATTATATATTCTTCACACTTAGAGCCAAATATTATTAGTTTAGTTTTCAAACTTTATAGACACCTCTGATAAGTGTCAGTTTTGAGAACCACATGCAAGAAAGATACAATTTATTCTGCAGAAAGTATACTTCCTGCCGGATTATTTCCGAGAGAGGAATGTTAAGATTTGTTCCGGGAAAACATTCTAAATATCCACACCACAAGATAAAATGGCCGAAGTGGTCATAGATCCAGCTCAATTTTCTAATTTTCATCTTTAGCACCTTATTATAAGTTATACAGGTTGTGATCTAGAAAAATTAAATGATTAGCCACTTGAATATTAAGAAAAATAGTTTTTTGTTCTTCCTTAAGTGACACGTGTGAAGCGTAGTTCAGGTTTTTGTGACAACTGTGACCCCTGCGTTTTTCCCCGACTTACATACATTCCTCTTACTTGGTCGTTTGAATACAGAACTCATTTAAATTCTCCAAACCGCATCCTGAGCTCGCAGACTTTCCAGAGGTGCTTTGAAGAATCACACCTTTTGCACCCTTGACATTTCCAGGGAAACTATGGACCATGGTCTCTGCAAAATGATTTAACTCTCTGGCTCTCGGTTTTTAATTATTACTGAGGGGAGGAGGCCTGGGGAGGGAAGAACTACTGTAGCGTCCAAGCTTCCCCAGAAGCACGGCTAATTAGTGAGCAGCAGCTAGATGACTGCCTTGCGTAGCGAGGAAGGGTGTGGAGGGTGCTTGCGGGCAAAAAAAAGAAAAAAAAAGCAGCAGGTCAGGTTCATTATCATCCTGCCTGGATCTATCAGTTGGTACAGGATTTCAACAAAGATGTGGGTTTACACAGGTTTATTTAAATTAAAGAGAATGTGTTTCACACTGAAGACAACATCTAGCAGGGTTAAGACACCTACAAGGTTTTCAGGTAGCGGCTGAAGTTTGGCAGCAGTGAGCTATTCTGGGCCTTCTGCATATTTTATGGCCATCATTTCCGGAGACCTGAGCCGTGTGGCGGCAGCTCTGGGAAATGGCAGCAGAGTCCCAGGGAGCGACCCGCCGACCTTGTCATGATTTGCATGTTTGCTCCGCAAATCCATCAGAATGGGTGTGGAGTGTGGGTCTCTCTGAGTTCAGTGACGTTTGAAGGAAAGATGTTGAGCGCGTGTCACTGACTAGCAGGGGTCCTCAGGCCCGTGGACGGAGGGGCGGCTGAGTCGGGTCAGCCTGGGAGGTGGTCCAGCCTTTCTTGCCCACCCTCCCACCTGCCATCCTTGAGGGAAACGGACGGGGGCACGAGCACACGCCAGGGCCCGTCCGCTGCAGAGATGGGAAAACTGAGGCAGGGTTCACAGCCAGGTAGTTGAACCACACGTTTATGGCAAAGCCTTCAGTCTCCTTCCCGCCTCAGAGTGAAAACCGTTTGAGGACATGGCTCTCTCCTGGGAACTGTGCATCTCGTTTCCCGGGACAAACAACAGAAGTCATAGAACTTGCAGGAGCCTCTTTTTGTCATTGGCTTATTTGTGTGTTTGTGTTTAAATAGGAGCATTACCTTCAGATGCTATCAATGAACTGAAGGCAAGGGCAATTTTATTCATCAGCTTCCACGAAGGAGGAGGCCACCAAGAGTTTGTTAAACACACAAAGGAAGCTTTCGAGACACCTGCACACAAAGCCCATGGCACAGGTGCCGGAAGGAAAAGAGCATGGCACTCACTCAGGTACCAGCTGACCTTCCGGGGCTTCTGTGAGGCAGACAGGCTGCTGGTGCTGTGTCCACAGGGGTCTGTCTCTCCACAGACCACCAGAATGTCATTATCACACCACACGCCACTCACCTGGCCTGGCTACTCCTGAGGACACTGTTATGATGGGCCTCCCCGTGTGATTTTGCAGGGATTATTTTTTGAGACGCTTAGAGTTCATTACAGACATTATCCTGCAAATTCTCCAGCCACCCAAAGAAGTGCTTACTATATTTATTCCTTTTTTTCCAAGTCCCAGCCCCAGAGAAGAACTTCGCAGAAGAGAGGTCATCTTTGCAGACTGGAGGATGATTATATTCCAAGTTAATTTAATCCAAGTGACCAACATGGGTGATCTATGCTTGAAATGTGATTTTTCTAGGGATCATTTTTTGGTCTGAATTTTCTATCTATTATCAATCAGTCAATTAATCAATCCATCTATATCCATCCTATTGGTCTGTTCCTCTGGAGAACTCTGACTAATAAACTCTGAGCAAACATTCAGGAAAAGGATTGGAACGTGGACCTTGAGTGTAGATTCAACCTCCATCAGTGGGCCGGGCAACCCTGGGACAAATGACTCATTCCTTCTGGGGTCCGTGTCAAGTAAACACACACACGTGCGCACACGGGGACACACACACACACACACACACACACACACACACACTCCCCTGTCTGTCTACGCCCTGTATCATTGGAAATACAGTAATTGGTATTTGGGTTAGCAATCCATTTACAGATTTTGTATCATCTTTGCAGCTCTGAAGTTTGCCATAATCAGGAGAAGACGACAAGGGCACCAGACCCAAGCCCCTGCCGTGTGAGCGGTGTTCCTGCGAGCTGCCTCTGTAACCCACCCACACCAGTGACACATGGAACGTTGGTGCGAATTACTCAGATCTCAGCCTGAAGATTTCCATGCACAAGGCTAGACACTAGGCAAGGGCAGGAACGCCAGCTCTAACACGGGGTTGCAGCAAGAACTTTGAGAAGCTAAAAATATTTATTTAGATGCTCAAAATAACTTTGGAGTTAATTTTCGCTTTCAAGACCACCAGGCAGAAATCGACACCAGGAACACAGCTCTGCGGGGCTTGCTCCCCGCTGCTAAGACAGCTGCCCGTTATTTTCTTTCCATTATTTTGAGACAGCAGGGCAGTCTGCGGATTGAAATCTGTGCACATGCGCGTCAAGCAAAGTGGGGAGAGGAGGGAAGCAGAGCTTGATGCTCGAGTTCAAGGCCCAACAGTGGTCCTGTCTTTACCGTTGCTCTGTTTGGCTCCTGTGACCCTCAGACGGGACTTGCTCCTGTTCCTCCAGCACCTTGGTTCTTACGATAAACAAAACTCTAAAATCAGCCTATAGAGAGGCAAAGACCTGCCGTCCAGGTGCTGGCAGGCCTGTGGCCACCACGTTCTTTGGGGAGCCCTGCACGGCGGCCAAGGTTAATCTGGGACTCCTTGCGGCCTAAGGTAACGCATCAGAGGCTGACTCGACAGCCTCTTCGTTCGTGGGGGCTAGCATAGCCATGACCCGGCTCCCCGTCTTCCTGCGGCTGTGGCTGTGGTGTCCCCGGGGTAACCGTGTGCCCTAGTGTGAGTCAGCTGGCCTTCCGCTCCGACCCGTGTGAACCCATGGTGTCCTCCCCGGGCCCTCCCCTCTGGACTCTCTGTGGAAGCCCAGGGCAGGACTCCCATAGACTTGCAAAGCCGACCCACGCCCCCGACCCCTCTCACGTGACCCTCCCCATCCATCTTCCTGCAGCTTCACCGTCTGACCAGCCGCTGCCCTGGGGGCGCGCGGGGAGAGCACAGCTTTTCCTTCTGCCGCAGAGGCCCCCAGACCCTGCACCCAGGAGGCGCAGGGACCTCGTGTTGCCCTTGGCCTCTGCGCCATCTCCATCCCTGGACCCCCATTAGGCTGTGCTATGTCGGTTCAAGCTCCCCCTTAGACTTAGAATCTCATCTGGGCTGATGGCATTTTACCCTCTGCACTCAGCGTTCTCATTGGCAGGAAGGAGGGTAAAAATCCCCAATTCAAAGTCAGTGTGAGAACAGATGCGGTGACACGGGAGACGCTCAACGACTCTGCTCTCCCCACCCCTGTCTGGACTCTTCCAGGGTCTGGATCCAACTGGCTTCTGCTACCGCCTCTGACGCGTTTCCCAGGAGTGGCCTAGAGATCCCCCTAAAGCGAAGTTCTGAGCATGGAGCTTTCCCCCTGTGCGCACTGTGCCTGGCCCCCTTTCCCCGGAGGTGGGGCAGTGGACCCCTGCCCCTCGGGAGGCCTCCGGGAGCAGGCCCTGGATGCCTCTTCCCCCCCCACCCCCAGCCTCCAGCAGCGCTGGCTCCTTGGAGCTGCCTGGCCCCTGCCCGGGTCTGTGTCTCTCGTGCAAATTTCTCGAATCTGAGTCATACAGGGGCTTCCCTCCCACTGATTGGCCAACACGAGGCTTGTCCTTCAAGCCTGGGCTCTGCGGTCTCTGTGGGGAGAGGTCGCCAAGCTGGGTACTGAACTGGTTGCAGCTTTCCACCTGACGCAGTTCTTAGGACGCTTTATCCTTCCACCCAGATGAGATCATAAATATTCAAGGCTCAAGTCTCCGGTTTATTCATCTTTATAATCCCGTGGTGTCGGGCCGAAGAGACTCTCAATAAACGTCTAATAAAATGCGGCTCAAAGTGGCTGCTCGACAGAGGCCAACATCTTTCTTCTGTGGCATCAGCAACTCAGTGATCATTCAGCCCAATTTATGAGTCACTGATGCAGCTCACCGGCTCATCAATAGGATGGGAGTTGTATGAGGTAAGAGAAGCGACTGGAGTTCACAATTTCCCGGCCCTGTTCAGGTACAGACACGGTCTTATTTGAGCTGAGGACTAAGAAAATGGATCTATAGTTTCCAGAGCTCTTTGGGAGGAGAATATTGAAGAAACTCAGTAAAAAGCCTAACCCTCTTGCTGAAGATCTGGGCTGAATTATATTCCACTCATGATTCTCCATCCACACTCCATAGGTGTATATTCAAAGCAAATGCATTATTTAAACAATATTATACTCTCCATTAGTTCCTGGCCCGGGTTAATCGTTGGCTAAAGCAATTATAGGGCCCCAGGGATGGACTTGCAGGAGAGGCACCAAGACACACAGCCAGTAATACGTGCCTTTCCTTTACTGCGGTAATTAAAGATTTTTATACAGTGTACCAAGGGACTGTCATTGCGAAGAGGGATGTATAATGGCCAACAATCTCCTCTTCTGCTAATGCAGGAAAGAGAATGAGAGGGGACGTTGAACCCCGGGACACCTAAGGCAGCTTGCCTTTTTCTTTCACATTCCTTAGAGGTTCTAGCAGACAGGGTTGTGATCAATCAAAAGCCACGATACTAAAAACACACAGGAATTAACTTCCGGGTAGGAATGAAATCTTAGAAATATTTGGGTGGCATGGAATTCACTCCTGTACTATGTGGGAGATCATGACAGAATATGCTTGGGAAGTTTTCTGAAAAGTCACCAGTATATACTGTTAGAGCAGGATTTCATGAAGGTGATGTGGGCTGGTTTTTCTTAAGAAAATGGCTTCACTTAGACTGTGAATGTGGCAGTCATGGTCATGTTTCTGGTGAGGACCTGGCAGAGCCCCTGTCCCGGTCCTTCTCCATCTCGACTCGTTGGACGTCCCTCCTCAGCTCTTCTGCATGTTCTCCTCCTCCCCGTCCACCGTCCCAGGAGTTCCCTCTGTAAACACACACGTGTGACTCATTTTGCTCCTCTCTTGTATCCATCGGTGGCCTTTCTCCACTCACCCAGGCCACCTCATGTCCTGGAATTTCATCCAAGTGCTTCACAGCCTGACCCTGACCCAGTCAACCCAACACTCACCCAAGATTACACATTATGCATTAACCGTGCCCTGGACCCATGGTTTGAGCATAGAGGCCAGAATATCTATTGGAAATCTGGCTGGAAACAGATCAGAAAGTTTAGAGATGCCACATCCACATATTCATACGTATCTTTTCTTTCTGATTGTCTGCTTGTGGTCCGTTTCCCTAGATTCTACACCTTCCTCCTTTTGAGGCACCACGCAAAATTTGTGTCCAGCTTTCTCTGCAGATCCATTTCCATTTTCACAGACATATTTTCACCTCCAGCTGAGGTGGTTGGCTTCCCATTTGTGCCCTGTCTTCACAGTCACCACGATATGTAATTCGCAAATCACATCTCGTTGTGTAATGTCAATTAACAATGCTCACCATTCATTAGTGCCTTCTACATTCGAAAGAATTATTTGCTAAGAATTGTACATCTATTATTTCAGTTCATCTCGTCAAAAATTTAATAAAGAAGTTCAGTTATTCTCGTTTACACCTAGGAGACTATTATTTATTCAAGGTTGTGTGAAAGTAAGAACTGGCCCCAGACTTGAACCTGAGTCCGATTGTCTGGGATGTGCTAGACCACGGAGCTACTTCCTCTGTCTTCCCGAAGATTCTAGAACTTTAGGAGCCGTACCGATGGGTGAATATTAGCAGGGCTGGCATTCGTCCTCATCTGATCAGGAGGGCTCTGGTTGGTATTTGTTGTCCTGGAGTTATTGTTAAGCCCGTTCTGTCTTACTCTCAAAAGTATCTGTTTTCATGATACATTATAAGGTCACCGGAGGCATTGTCAGTGTGCCTGAGCCTGTTTCCCCACCTCGTGTTGGTCTCTGTGCTCACTGCTGTGTCAGGGCAGAGCCAGGGAGAAGCCCAACAACCCTTCCACCGGCACCTCCCTTGAGCCTCAAACAGAGAAGTTGACGTGCGATGGAGCTGAAATCCACCCTAGCGCCCCAAGGTCTGTGGTATTCTAGCCTTGACAATGCTTCCCTAATAACATTGTGGCAGACGCACTCTCGGGTGAGCCCCAATGGGTCCTGCACTTGGGTGGTCCCCCCCCTTGAGTGTGGGTGCAAACCTCAATTGCTTCTGGCCATTCGAGCGTGACAAGGATGGCAGGTGTCACTCCTGTGATTAGGTCACATTACATAAGGCTCCTTCTTAGCATTCTGAGGAGAGAGGGGCTCCCTGTGGCTGTGAGAGTGCCACAGTGCAGAGACACGGGGTCTCCTGGAGCTGAGAGTTGTTCCCAGCTAAGAGCAGGTGCAGAAACGTCAGGGTTATGCGTGCAGGGAGCTGAGTCTGCAGACAGCTCGACGGAGCTTGGGAGCACTTCCTTCACCGGTTGAGAGTCTGATGAGCCTGCACCCCTGTCAACACCTGGATGGCAGCCCGGTGGTCCTGAATTAGAGAATTGGGCTTAAGCAAGCTTGTACGTACGATCTACAGAAATGGTGAGATGATAAGTGGGTGTTGTTTAAAGCCACTGTCACCTAGGACAGAGCCTGTTGTGCTCATCTCAGTGCTACCCCGACCCCTTATAACCCCACTCCTCCAGCATCGGCCTCTTCTCCCTGAGGCCTCCAGCTGCAGGCCTCCCACCCGGACTGCGATAAAGACTTTCTCCTCACCGTGGTCAGAGCAGCTGCTTTAAATGGCACATCTGATCAGACCCTTCCCGTATCAAAGGCCACCTTCATCTTCAGGGTCAAATTTAAATGCTGTGATGTGGTTTAGGAGCCAGTGCACCACTGGGCTGACAGCCTCCATCCCCTTCAAGCCACCCTGACGACTTCAGCCAACCTGGCTTTGTCTGTGACCCTCACCAACGCCACCCACCTGACATCCATCTGGCTACTTCCCGATTCTTCTGGTCTCACCTGAGACACCACTTCTCCCAGGAGCTTAGACTTCTCTAAACTCTCCTCCTGACCTGTGGCCCCCCTGGCCCGAGCTCCCTGGCTCTCCAGTCCTCCTCTGTCTGAGCAGTCATTTCACTTCACTGTCATTTCCTGTCTCCCCCCAGCCCTGAATTCGCCAGGGTTCATCAGAGGAACAGAACCCATAGGATATTATGTCAGGGAACTACCGTCAGATCCACTGTCCGGACTCCTCCTGGGACAATCCTAACAGCCCGGGTGCACTGGAGTCAGCAGATTGACAATCAGTCACACTTGATTCTCAAATTCTGCAGATCCAGAGTGTTCATCAAATGGGTCTACTCTCTATAGGCATTTGGTTTAATTAACAAAATGCCAGAATCGTGTGTTGCTATCTTTAAAGGGCTTAGAGAATAAGGAGGAAAATTCTATCGGCAGTAAAGATTCTTCCCCCTCAGGGACTTGTTCTATTGCAAGTATCTACAAAGGTTGGGAACTTTATTGGGCCCAGGATTTGAGCCCTGGGGTGAGAGTTTGGTTAGAGATGTAATGTGCAGAGACCCTTGGTTTGCAGGAGACCCTGGCCAGGGCAGCTCACTCTACCCAAGAACATGAGCCGGATATGAGGACCACAGGTGAAGAAATGACGTGTAAAACCTTAACAGATAAAACTGCATTCCGTCCGGAGCAACAGATTAAGGATGTAGCACATTAAACAACATCATCCACAACAAGAACAACAATAAATGAAACAAAAAGAGTAAAAGGACACAGGACTCTTCCCACTGAGCTCCTCTCTCTGCTCTACATTCAGGGGATGCGGAGCTGTGTATCCAATTCCAGACACCTGATTTCTTTGCTTTGGGGGCTACGGTGATCAGGGAAGTGGTGTTTGATGTCTGGCCCATCAATTTGGCCATTGATCGTATACTGCTTTGTGAGAGCTCTTGACATTTTTGCATAGTTAATCTTATTTAAATATTTTCCCATTTCTTTTTAAAAATTTTTTTAACTTAAAAAATTCATTGAAGTATAGTTGGTTTATAATGTGTTAATTTCTTCTGTATAACAAAGTGACTCAGTTAAACATATATATATTCTTTTTCACATCCTTTTGCATTATGGTTTGTCACAGGATATTGACTATATCAATAGCTCCCTGTGCTACACAATAGAACCTTGTTGTTAATATTTATATTTTCTGATTGAACTTCCTTTGTGTTTACCTTTATTTTCCCACAACCTTGTATAAATTAGGTTACAGAGTGCTAAAATTATATTCATTTTTATCCTTCTGTAGTAACCACCATAATAATTTGCTTAAAGGGAGTATTTAGCAGAATTGCTTTTATTAATATGCATTTCAAGATATGGAGAAGCAATTACAAATCATCTATAAATTTTAAAGTAAAAGGTAAAATGTCCAACCATTGAAAATTAGCCAAAACTTGTTGAAAATAATTTATTCATTCAATTAATATCTGTACCAGCCGTGTGCCTGTCACATAAATATATATATTGTGTATATATATGCATATATGTATGTATGTGTATATATATTCAGCCCACTGTGATCGTAGGTTCCACATCCTTGAATTCAACCAACTGTGGATCAAATATATTTTAAAAAATCCAGAAAGTGATAAAAGGCAAAACTTGAATTTGTTTCACACCAGCAACAATCTACATAGCATTTACATTGTATTAGGTATTATTAGTAATCTAGAGCAGTATACAGGAAGATGTGCATATTTTTACTTTTTATTCTTAAAATTTTATTAAAGTATAGTTGATTTACAATGTTGTGTTAATTTTTGCTGTACAGCAAAGTGACTCAGTTATACATACATATATATGTATATGTATACTTTTCCATATTCTTTTCCATTATGGTTTATCCCAGGTCACTGAATATAGTTCCCTATGCTATACAGTAGGACCTGGTTGTCCATCCATTCTATATGTAACAGTTTGCTTCTACTAACCCCAAACTCCCAATCCACCCCTCCCCCAACCCCCTCCCCCTTGGCAACCGCAAGTCTGTTCTCTATGTCTGGGAGTCTGTTTCTGTTTTGTGGATAAGTTCATCTGTGCCATATTTTAGATTCCACATATAAGTGATATCATATGGTGTTTGTCTTTCTCTGTCTGAATTACTTCACTTTGTACGATAATCTCTGGGTCCGTCCATGTTGCCGCAGGGCTGTGTGTATTTTATGTGCAAGTCTGATGTCGTTGTATATAAGAGACATGAGCATCCATGGATTTTGTTATCTGGAGGGGGTGTCCTGGAACCACTCCCCCATGGATGACGAGGGACAACTGCGCTGACTTGCCTTGGGCACTTGCGATAGAACAAATCCCTGAGGGGAGGAATCCTCACTGCTGATAGAATGTTTCTCCTTATTTTCTAAGCCCTTTAAAGATAGCAACACAATATACTGGCTTTTAAAAAAATATTAAACCAAATGCCTACGGAGAGTGGATAGATTTTTTTTAAGGTTTTTTTTTTTTTTTTTTTTAATGAACGTATTTATTATTTATTTATTTATTTTTGGCTGCGTTGGGTCTTTGTTGCTGCATGCAGGCTTTCTCTAGTTGTGGCGAGCGGGGGCTACTCTTGTTGCGGTGCGCGGGCTTCTCATTGCGGTGGTTTCTCTTGTTGCAGATCACGGGCTCTAAGCATGCAGGCTTCAGTAGTTGTGGCTCACAGGCTCTAGAGCGCAGGTTCAGTAGTTGTAGCCACGGGCTTAGTTGCAGCGCAGGGGCTTAGTTGCTCCACGGCACGTGGGATCTTCCCCGACCAGGGATCGATCCCGTGTCCCCTGCAACGACAGGCAGATTCTTAACCACTGCGCCACCAGGGAAGTCCTGAGTAGACAGATTTAATGCACATGCTGCATCTATAGAATCTGAGAATGGAACGTGGCTCCAGTGCACCTGGACCCTTATGATTGTCCCAGAAAGAGTCAGAGAAGTGGACTCATGGGTAGTTCTCTGACATCCACGATACGTACATACATACATCACCCACAAGTGGAGGAAAACATAAGAGCACATTAGAGGATTCTGCTATAGCCATGGGTCTAAACTCTGGATCCCATTAGGAATTGCAAGAAATACCATTGTGGGACCTCACCAGGCTAATTCGGTCAGAGTCTTTGTGTGAGACAAGGCATTGGTAGTTTTGGAAGTTTCCTGAGTATTCTATCTATGCAGCGAGGGTTGAGAATCAGTGTTTAATATTCATATAAAAGGATCAGGACTTTCCTGGTGGTGCAATGGTTAAGAATCCACCTGTCAATGCAGGGGACACGGGTTTGAGCTCTGGTCTGGGAGCATCCCACATGCCGTGGAACAACTAAGCCTGTGCGCCACAACTACTGAGCCTGCGCTCTAGAGCCCGCGAGCCACAAATACTGAAACTCACATGCCTAGAGCCTGTGCTCCACAGCAGGAGAGGACACCACAATGAGAAGCCCGTGCACCGCAACAAAGAGTGGCCCCCCACTCACTGCAACTGGAGAAAGCCTGCACGCAGCAACGAAGATCCAATGCAGCCAAAAATAAATAAGTAAAAAGATGTCAGTCAAACTCATACATCCCTGCCCTTAAATCTCCAACTTTTGTCTGTAAGGTATGTATAACTGTAAAACATATATAGAAGATAGCTTTAAAAAGGGAAACGACTTCAAGTTGAAACTGTCATTTTAAAAGAGAAGAACAATCACATCTAGAGAAATCGTAAATCTGATACAGGGATATTTAATAGTCTTCTATATATTTGTGAATAGAGAAACCAAATAACATATAGTGATGGCTTATTTTAGGCTGTGATTAAGTGATGTATTTTACATGTGTAGTCGTTATACATACAGCTTTTGGAAAATTAATTAAGTATAAAAATGCTTTGAAAACAGTGTGAATAAAATACAACAGTTTATTTCTCTAAAATTTTAATGTCAAATAATACATTTCTGGTCATTGGAAATTAAACCTTAATTTACATATGCTATTCAAAACAAAATAGTTATTTAGATTTATGAAATAAGCAATATTTTTGCCAAGATCAAGATGTTAATGTCTATCCAGCACCACCCAGCGACTGAGTACAGTAAACCCAGTTTCCCCACCACAGCTGCTATTTGTCGGGCGTGGCACCAGCTGTGCTGCATGGTTCCATCAGTGAAGCCCTCCTGGAAAGCCCAGGGTCTGCAGCCCCACTACCTGAGGCTGGAGGGACTGGTGGTGGGCTTCCAGGCTGGCTCTCCAAACCTCTGCAGCTCAAAATGTGGTCCACGACCACCAACACCAGGTTCTCCTGGGAGCTTGTTAGAGCTGCCTAACCTCAGGCTGCACCCCGCCCGCACTCACTGAATCATAATCCATGTTTCAACAAGCCCCCAGGGATCTGTCTACACATCAATGCCTCTGGGTACCTATTTGCTCTAAGTCACTTCAGTGCTTATTTTCAACTTCATAATGAAAATGTGTAATAAGTATGCAAAATCCGTGTATAACAAATAAATGTCCTTGCATTTGTTTAGTGCTTTTGAGTTTAAGGAATGCTTTCAGGTGTAGCATCTGCTTTATTGTCATGTATTTCAGAGACATTTCAGGAAACTGAGGCTGATTCTTGTGCCAGAGTAGGTGGTCCACTTAGAGCTCTGACAGGAATCTCTGAATGTGGTGCAGGATTCATCCACAATAGCAGATCTGATTTGTGAAATAGCTTTGTTCCCCGAATACACACAGACGGAAGTGCCCAAGAGAAGCCCACTGGACCGCAAGTCCTGTGACACGGCCTGGGTCGGCAGTCACCTTGCTGATGTCCTCATGAATTTGCCTTCAGAACACACACATTGTCAGTGAAGCTGTTGCATGTGCCAGCATTGAGGAGGGCAGCTTCTTTCCAAATGGCTGATTGTTCGGGAACATTCCATAATCTCACATCTCTTACCTAGTGAAATCCTTCATTGTTTCACATTTGCCCCATGAACCTCAAATGCCAGGCTATCCGCAAACCAGACGTTTCTAGATGAGTCCTCTGCTTCCGGTTGTCTCCTGCATCCTAATTAATCTAGGTTGTGCCCGACTGATTCCCCTGGGTTAGCCATTACCTGCGGACTGGGTGCCAGCAATTTCTGTGCAGTTTGCTGACCCACACAGCTTCATCGTGGTTCTCAGTTACTTCTGCTGCTTGAACCCGGTTACTTAGCATTTAGAGGTTATGTTTTCCCCATTTCTACGTCCCTCCATCCAGGCCTCAGGTCATTCTTGATCGTGTTCTCACAATGTCCTAAGGACTCCTGTTCAGCACGATGGCCTCTAAGCAGTACTTACAGCTGCCCACTGGATCCGTCCCATCCTGCACACCTCACTCCATCCCTCCTGGGGGAAGCTGACCACGTCTCCATGGGAACCTCGTGAGGGCACCTCGTTCCCAGCACGATGCAAAGGTGCGGAGTGGAGAATACGGGATAAGGAGTGCCAAGCATGGCTCCCAGGCCAGCTCTGAGCACTTGCTCCCGAGAGAAAGAGGAGACAGCTTTACAGTGGTCGCCCTCATCTGTCCTCCCGGAGTCCCTGCCGGTGAGCTCGGTCCACCCCGTGTGGGTTACAGAGCATGAGGGGCTCATCCGAACCATGTGGCTGCCTGTTACGAGGCAGGTGCACACACACGTGTGCCTGTAGACATGTGAACACACTCACACACATGTGCAGAAGTGCACACGGACCACTCCTCCCCGCCAGGCCCTCTGACCAAGCTTGGTGACCTGGGTAACGGACCATCTAAATTCCCTGCAACACTACACACTCTCACAACCTTCCAATTCAACTTGCAGTTTCTTCCCTGCCAAGCGGGGCTGCCAGACACCGGGGCTGTTAATGAGCTGGCAGCTCGGAATGTCATTACGGCCCCGAGGACGGCGGCTCGGGAGGCGCAGGTGCTCGGAATGGATCGTCCCCCTGTGCTGTGCGCGGGCTGGGCAGGGCAGCTCCTCTTTCACTGATTTTCCCCAAAAGTGGTATTAAAAGTCGACGCTTAATGATAATGAATTGAATTGTTCCTCTCCAAGGTGGATGGGCTGGCGGAACTCTGGAAACCAAGAGATCCCCGATGCTGGCTAAGAAAACAAAGGTAATTGGATTTACACAGGGAAAATAAGATCAACATGCATTAAAATTACAGTAACAGGCGTGATGAACGAGCTGGCAGAGGGGGTCGGCCTGGCCACCAGGCTGGCACCCTGGGCGCTCTTCCCCCCCGAGGAATCTCCACGGCCTCTCAGGGCAGGGGAAAGGCATTCGGTTTTCCTCAAGGTTCTTTTTTTTTTTTTTTTTAATATCTTTTAAAAAATGTTTAAAAATGTTTTAATGGAGGTGAGACCTTCCAGATGGAAAACACTTTTTATCATTATCATTGGGATCTGTAATTCTGGACGTTTTGAGGGAGGCGGACGCTTCTCCAGGCCAAGGCTGGTCCCCTCACCATCCTCACCCAGGGTTTTCCAGTGTGTTCTCTGGAGGGAAGTGATCTTTATGATCATGGCCACAGGCAGGGGTATCTGGCCCTCATAACGGGGACACACAGAAAAGTCCTAGAACGGGAGAGAGACCCTGTGGGCCCCGAATGTCCCCGGCCGTCCCCGTGACGACCAGCCTGCCTTTCGACTTCACTGAAACAAGCGGACGGGTGGTTAAGTTAAACAGCATGGCGCATCGGGTGAAGTGGTACCCGGCTTGGCCGGCACGGGGCACCATTAGATAGAGCCCCAGGCGTGTCCATCGCTTTTGCTCAGCTCTGGACAGAGACCGTGACCTCTAAAGCCAGCCGTCCTGGGGGGTCAGCAGCCGGGTCCTCTCAGAACCGGCAGGGACAATGTCCATGGCTGAAAGCAGTCAGGATGAGGGTCCTTCTCACGGAGCCCGGCGTGCAGACTACTCCGTGGGGGTCAGAGAAGCGCGTATCAGACACGCCCCATCCTCCCTCGTCCAGCCAAGGCGAGGCCCCGGGCAGGTGGGGAGGATGCCGCCTCGGAGGAGGCCACGCAGGGCCGCTGAGGGACAGATGGGCTCTGCCTGCCTCCCCTGGTGCTGCCCGGTGGCCAGTGCCGAGTCCCTCCTGGAACCCCTGTCATGTGGTTCACACAGAACAGGGACCTCTAGAGAAGGAAACTGGCACGGGGCTGGACCAGCCTGAGAGAATCCCTGCTGGCCTTCTCGCTAGTGCCAAGAACCTGAGCAACACCATTAAAAGCACACATGCAGAGCCTCCGTTTTCTCATCTGTGTAAGGTCCTAATTGCACGGACCTCCTGGGGTCCCTGGGGGTGCGAATGAAGTAACACCCACGAAGTGTCTGGTAAAATGTAGAGCCTGTGGAGGAGGGACCAGTGTCCCTGCAGGAGATGCTAAGACATGGTGAGAATATGACAATAAGAACTGTGACCGTGGAAAGTAAACTGGTGCAGCCACTATGGAGGCTCCTTAAAAAACTAAAAATAGAGCTACCATATGATCCAGCAACCCCACTCCTGGGCAGATATCTGAAGAAAACCACAATTGGAAAAGATACATGCACCCCGGTGTTCACTGCAGCACTATTCACAATAGCTAAGACATGGAAGCAAGCTAAATGCCCATCAACAGAGGAATGGATAAAGAAGATGTGGTACATACGCATACAATGCAATACGGCTCAGCCACAAAAAGGAATGAAATCATGCCATTTGCAGAACATGGATGGACCTAGAGATGATCATACTATGTGAAGTAAGTCAGACAGAGAAAGACCAATACCATATGATATCACTTATACATGGAATTTAAAACAAAATGACTCACAGAAATAGAAAACCAACGTATGGTTACCAAAGGGGAAGGGGGGGATAAATTAGGAGTTTGGGATTGACAGATGCACACTACTGTATATAAATAGAGAACCAACAAAGAGCTACTGAACAGCACAGGCTGTAAAGTGTAGTTGCCTTTCTGCCAAGAGTGTCCTCAGGGCCCAGGACTCCTGAGGGTCAAGTCGACCTGCAGAGACGCCCAGGGCTGCTCTGTCCTGGTGACCCCCCCATCGGCTTCATGCCTCTGAGCAGCGTCCCTCCCTGTCCTGGCTCTTCTCCTGGAGGGGGAGTCAGGCGAAGGGCCCTCACGTGACCCCGGACCGGCTCAGCTGAGGTCTGCTCCGCTCCTGCTGGGGACTCAGGGGTCTTGCCGTGCTCTGATCACGTCAGCCTGCACGGGTGCACCCCAGCCCGCTGATCCCGGCTGCTGGGCTGCAGTGGAGGCTGTCATCTGGAGAGCAGCTGTGCACACGCCTTGCAGCTGGGTCCTCCCCCAGCAGAGGCGTCCTTCTACGCCCCCCGGCCCGTCCGCCATGCCCCTCGGGATGCTGCCAGAAGATGCACGGGGCCCCTAGCAATGAAGTAATCTCCATCCAGACAGGGTCACCTGGGAGTAGAGCCTGCACAGGGCCTAGCCAGACTGTCCCGGGGAGCAGGACACGCGTCCACCCCACAGCAGAGCCTCTTGTACAGATGTCATCCACTTGGATAGCTTTAAACAGTCATGAGCCGCACCTCCGGCCTGCCTTTGCCCCAGGGACGTCCCCCGCCCCGACCTCTCTCTGGAGCCAACGTTTCTCAGTCACCCCCCTCATCCCTGCCCACGTCCCATCCAACTGGGAGCCCGGACCTCACCTGTGAGTCCTTTCTCCCTGTGCCACATCCACCAGCGCTTTGCTCATGGGCTGTGGCCACGGCTCCCCGACAGCCCCTTCCTCCAGGCTTCCCCCCAGGACTCACCCTCCTCCAGAGGCAGCCTCGGCCATCACCCCCCGCAGAGTGCATTCCATCCTGATTAGACTCCTGCTGTCTCGTAAAGCTCTCAGTTTCACACCTAGCAAGTCCTTAGCTCTGTCCCTGAACCACTGCTGAACTCCACTCCAGGTCTCACACGGAACAGTCTGCGATCTCCAGGAGCCTCCCTTTTCACAGCCTGTGATCACGGTGTTCTATCTGTCATGGCGTTGATCCTATGTAATCATGTTTGTATTCCATGATTTTCTTGGTTAAAATCAGAGTCCATTTTTCCTTGACCTTTGGGTCTCCCAAGGCCAGCTCAGGCCAGGCGTGAACTAAGTGACCGAAGGAGACTCAGCTGAACCTGAGCCAGTTGGGCACGGCTCTGTCTTTGAGAAGTCTGCAGTCCAGGGTCCGGCACTAGGTGTTTTGTTTTTTAAATTTCCTCCCTCTTTTGTTTTATTTTTGACATTTATTTTTTAAATTAATTAATTAATTATTTATATATTTTTTTGCGGTAGGCAGACCTCTCACTGTTGTGGCCTCTCCCGTCGCGGAGCACAGGCTCCGGACGCGCAGGCTCAGTGGCCATGGCTCACAGGCCCAGCCGCTCCGTGGCACGTGGGATCCTCCCGGACCCGGGCACGAACCCGTGTTCCCTGCATCGGCAGGCAGATTCTCAACCACTGCGCCACCAGGGAAGCCCTTAATTATTTTTTAATTGAAGTATAGTTGATTTATAATATTGTGTTAATTACTGCTGTACAGCAAAGTGACTCAGTTATACATATAGATGCATTCTTTTGTTTGTATTCTTTTCCACTTTGGTTTATCATAGGATATTGAATATAGTTCCCTGAGGTACACCGTAGGACCTTGTCATTTACCCATTTTATATATAATAGCTGACATCTGCTCACCCCAACTTCCCCCTCCATCCCCCCCCCAACCCCTCCCCCTTGGCAACCTACAAGTCTGTTCTGTATGTCTGTGCTTCTGTTTCTGTTTCATAGACAGGTTCATTTGTGTCATATTTTAGATTCCACATATAAGTGATAGCATATAGTATTTGTTTTTCTCTATCTGACTTACTTCACTTAGTATGATCATCTCTAGTTGCAGCCATGTTGCTGCAAATGGCATTATTTCATTCTTTTTTTATGGCTGAGTAATAATCCATTGTATACACGTACCACATTTTCTTTACCCATTTAATGGTCGATGGACACTGAGGTGGTTTCCATGCCTTGGTTATTATAAATAGTGCTGCTATGAACACTGGGGTGCATGCGTCTTTTTGAAGCAGAGCTTTGTCCAGATATATGGCACGAGGTTTTAAACATGCTGCTGCTGATTGAGTGAGGGAGGGAGGGGAGGAGGGGGAGTGAGGGGGAGAACAGAGAGGGAGGTCCGGAGTCTGCTGGCCGGTGGCCGCTGTGGGCGTGCTGGATGCCCGTGGGGTTAGCATGAGGGGCCGGCCGCTCTGAGGGCAGGGGCTCCATCGTGCACCCCCCGTCCCGACCTCTGGTGCTGCTCAAATGGTTCTTCCGACACAGAAGAGGCCGCAACCCACATCCCTTGCCAACAACCCCGAGAAAGCGGACGCTTCCTGCCAGGCTAGACCTTCCCACCCTCTCTTCTCGATCTCCTGCCAAGAGACGGGCAGCCTTGCTGTCTCCCCACGGGGTGGCCTCCCTACCTGGACCGGGAGATGGGGGCTGCCACTGTCACTGTTCCTCAGGGACATAGGACTGTGCTCGCACCATACCTGACCCTCAAGCCAGCAACCAGCCATGGAGGCTGGCGAGGAGCCCGGTGCCCTGGGGACCCCTTCCCACTGTGCGCCTGCTCCCGTGTGGATGGCGGGAGCCCACAGCCGTGGGGGGACAAGCAGCACCCCTGCAGCAGCCGCCCAGGTGGTCCCTGCCGTGAGCATCTGCAGTCAGGAGTTTGTGTGTTTTCTATCCTCAGACACACCCCGTGTTTTGCTTTCTCTCGGCATCCACGTCCTGCCTCTTCGGTGTTAGGGGATCTGGAGAAAGGCTGGAACTGGGGCAATGGCAGGCAGCGAGCCCGGTGCCTCTTCTACGGAGAGCCTGATAACATGAAAGGATGTTTCAAAAGGCGTAGACAAATGGAAGCACAGTTTAGGCTTTTTCATGATATTCTAACGAAGACCGCACTTGCCTACCCGACATGTGTCATTTTTGCAATAAATTACATGGAAAACTGGAGCTCAAACTTTAATGATCATACATCTAAGCCAAGACTTATTTATGCATAATTTGCTTCCATTATGTTCAGTCTTACGGGGTGATTCATGAATCAACCGCCGAGCTTCATCTTTCACAGCCTGCCTGCCCTCCCAATGTCGGCCGATCCCGTGCTGGCTCCAGGCACGGAGGGGAGGGGGTGGCCCCATGACCCCGCAGACCACTGGGCGGCCCTTCCTTCTCAGGGAAAGGCCGGCTGTGCCCGTGGTCAGCAGGTGGACATCCTTTGCACCGGGGAGGGACCGTGACAAATTCCCTGGTGGGAGATGCTGAGATGTATGATTATCCGTCTGCATAAAACTGACAGGCCCTGGAAAGGAAAACCAGACAGATGTCAGTGGGCTGGAAACCACACCAGGACCTGGGCTGCATCACATCCTTGAAGGGCCAGAGGTGGTACCCAGAACTGGAGAGAGGCTGTGGGCATGGAAGGTCTCTGATCTTCAGTGGCCCTTATTTACCTGTCAGCCTCTGTGTCCTGGGCCCTCTGCAGGGCTCATCACGTGCTCAGTGATGCTGAATCTCAGAAGGACCTTCATATGAGGTTTTATCATCAGAGCTGTGCAGACAAGGACACACCACCTATGGGGACAATGGTTGATGTCACTGTAATTTCACCGTCTCCACCAAGCACATGGGGTAAAGCAGCACTTTTCTAAGAATTTCCCTCTTTTAAAAAAAACCAGTCTATGCCTCCTCGAATGAACGGCACGCCTTCGGGTTGATTCACTGAGGAGGACGCATTTGCATTTATACCGACGTCCTGGCTCTGTGGCCTCAGGGCCCCCAACACTGTCTGGGGTGCTTGCGCACACTCTCGGCTCTAAATGACAGGCTTGCAGTAAACTTGTCCGACCGAGGAGACCCCCGTCTTTCCCTCAGTGCATCCTCCTTGCCTACCTGCTGTCTGGAGGTGAGACTCCTGGGCTACCGTTTGGAGAATCTTTCTGTGACCAAGGCCACACGTCCAGGTCACAGAACCTCCAGAAAGTGGAGTGTGAAGTCCTGGACCTCAGCACAGGTGCAGCGGTGGACACCTGGTCTGGCCGTGGCCATGACCCTCGGGAACGCGGTCCGGGACATGCTGGGCTGGAAGGTGGTCTCGAGCACCGGCTAGGATCCAAAGCACGCATGTCCTAAGTGGTGTTCTTTTCACCTTTTCTGTAGGATTTTGGTCAAGTGTCTGCAGGATTCGAGGACGGAAGACAGGACCCCCTTCGTCTCTGCCACGTCTCATGTTGTTTGGACGTCACTTGGCTCTGATCCGACTGGGGCCAGAGAGGAGGCTCATGTGACATGAGCTTTTCTGCTTGTCTGTCTGAGGCAGGGAGGCTTCAGGGGCCACAGGAGGAGTTGGAGGGACCAGACCCTCTTCAGACTCGCCGTCCCGCCCACCCTCCACGCCCCCCACCCTAGGGCCGGACCCCTGGGATGGAGGGACAGACACCGCCGTTCACTTTTCATTCCCTGGACGGGGGGACTTTCAGCTGAGACCTACTGACCACAAGTTTACCGCAAAACGAAGCACCAAGATTTCACCAACTAAAAGGCCAGAGGCCCGAACTGCTGTCCTTAAAGCCCCTTTCTCGTCTCGGCTGGGGGCATCTTCCTCGCCGTATGCCACGCACCCAGCGACGTCTTCCCAACACGTGAGACCTCCCTCCACTCTCCCATCTTTCCCCCGGGCTGTGGAGGGTCCCCTGAGGTCCCGCATCTCGTGTGTAGAGCTGGCCGGGACCCGCTGGCCGTGCGGAGGCACCTTCTCCCGGTGCTCGGCCTGTAGGAATACGAACCACAAGTCCGACGCGGTCCCGAGAGCGGGCGTCTCCCGCATCATGCTGTGTGAGTGGGGTGGGCTGCACCCCCCATCCTACAGAGTGAGGGACCCACTGAGCTGGGAATGGGTCCTGGAGTCCAGACCCGGTTCCCTCCACAGCACCGCTGCTGTTAACACACGGCTGGGGGTGCTTTTGTATTTTTTTTTTTTTTTTAAAACCTCGTTCTTTTATAGACAAGCCCTTATATGGGTGACCCTCCCGCCGGGTCACATCACAGAACAGGCTGTCCCGGAAAGCACTGGGGATACCCAACCACCCTTAATTCTGGGATCTAAAATTCAGGAACTTCCCTAGGATGGCTTGTTGAGTAATAAGCCTCACCAGAACGAGAAGGTGCACCTTTCTCAGCTGAAAGGGGGAGGCGTTAGTTGCAACACGATGTAAGTCCGTCCCTCTGTGACCTTCCAAACCTCAGGCCAAGGTGAATGTCATGGCTCCAAGGTCAGGATCCAGGATGCAGTCCCCGGACCCTCCCCAGACTCCTCGGAGAGGCCACGAGATGCTGAGCGCGGGACAGACCCAGGCGGGCGTGTTCTCCCCGATAAACAGAGGAGAGGAGTCCCTGCCCCGTTTTCATGAGGATTTTCCTAAACCCTGACATACCCGCTGCTCTTTGGAACGCACAGCTGGATGCTCAGTGACAAGTGGCTATGAATGGAATCTCCGCAGCTGCAGACCCACAGGGCGAGGGGCCGGGAAGGACCTCGGGGGGAGCCAAGCCGAGCCACGCGTCCCACGCGAGGCGGCAGCCCCGGAGGTGCCCCGGCAGACGTGAGCCAGGAGCACCCCGGCAGCAGGTGCGGCTCCTGCGCAGGCAGGCGTCTGGACGGAGGCGCTCAGGGCGCGGGTGGGTGGCTGCCCACTGCCCGGCAGCCGGGTGTCTCGGCCCCATTGGAAGGTCACCTGCTCTCCAGCCCGCCGCTCTTCCAGGTGTTGCCGAGGCTGGAACATCTGGCGCAGGGCACACGGGGGGGCCCTGTCCTCCATTGTTCTGAGGCCGCCAGCGGGGCAGGCGTGGGAGGACGTCTGCTGGACGGGGGGGTGGTGCGTGGGAGCGGAGAGGGCGGCCCCGAGCGCAGACGGCCCTGAGCCGGTGGTGTGCTGGGCGTGCGGCGGTGCCTGGGTAGCGCCTCCGAAGGACGTGGCCCTGCCTTTCTTCCTACTCCTTTCCTCCCAAGGGCCCCTCTTCGGAGCCCCTGCTGTTCCTTGCGCCTCCACACCCCAGACCCAGTGAGACGGACACCAGCGCCGTTGCCGGCTCCCGGCCCCTCCCTCCCCCAGGCCCCTCCCTGGCGACTCAGCGGGCACCCTTGTCACCTGCCGGCCTGGCTGCAGGGGCGCTGCTGGGGGCCCTGCGGCTCGACCCACAGCACGGGGACGGAGTGCACGGAGCCCGGCTGGTCCTCCGCCCCGGCTTCAGCTGCCCACCGTCCCACTGTCTGCCTGACGCTCACAGCTGCCCTTGCTGCCCGCTGCACCGTCCAGGAGCCGCTGTGACTCTGTCTCTTCTGTTCCTTTGTCACCCAGCCCATCTGGCTGGTGAGTCACTGTTGCTATCTCATCCCAGCCACGCCAACACTGGCAAATAGAAGTGAACTTCGTAGGTGGGGCTTCCCTTTGGGGAGATTGTTTTTTTTAACGAGACTCAGTCAGCTCTGCTGGACAGGATACTCTGTCGGCCCTTAACTGCTTCTTGTGTCCCGGGCTCTTGGCATCTTGAGTGATCTGGGTCTCTTGGCTCTTAAGCCTGGGGGTCAATTTGATTTTAATCAGAATCAGCCACAGGACCTCACGGTGTGTCCCTGTCCCCGTGGACTGGCCATTGGGAACAGGAGGAGAGAGGGACAGAGCTCCTGTCTTTCTATAACTGTAGCCCCAAGACGAGGCTCAGCTGCCGCTAGGACTGGTGGGGCTCCCCGTCCGGGGCAAACGTCTGGTAGCACCTCCTCGGGGCTAAGCTCTGCAGACTGATGCTCTTCTGGAGAACAGCCACTTGACAATTGACAAAACTCGTATTTCTCGACTTCCAAGACGGAGAAAACTCATTGCAGAGAGAAAACTGAGCCATCTTTTGGAAAGGGGAGACTTCCAAAAAGTAAATTATGAGATAAACCGCCCCACTGATTCTAAGCCTTCCCACAAGGTGAGCCGCAGGGGTACTGCCGGTGGCCTCCACGTGGGCCTTGGGGTTCTCAGCATCTTCTAAAACCACTAAGGGGGCAGGAGGAGGAGGCCAACCTGGGAAGCTGTCCCCCCGCCCGAGAGGACGCCAAGGATAGCGCCTGGCGGGGCCTCGGCCCTGCCTCCTGCACCCCCAGGCCGGGGTAAAGAATCTCATTGGCGCGGCATTCTCTGCACCGCCGGCTCGGACACCGCAAGAACCTCGGAGACATTTCTTTCAGGCCCCAGGAGCTCTGCACAGAACCTGGCCCCTGGGGACGATGGGCTGGTGGGTTCTGACCACATGGGTTCCTGCTTGGAGGACGAGGGTTCAAAGTGCTACAGTTTGGGGGTGCTGAGACAGGAAGACGGCAGACAGGGTCCAGCCTGTGCCTCCCCCCGCCCCAGGCTCGGTGACTGAAGTGAAAATTTCCCCAGTCTGGAATCATCTGTAATGCATGGGAAGTTGTCAATACCTATGACTGTTTGCTTTATCCTGACAGCAAACTCAAAGTTTCTGGATCAAAAGATCGATTATGCACTTATAGGATACCTGTGTGCTCCAAGCCCTGGGGAGACGCAGTGCGGGCAGAGTCCCCTGTAGGGGAGGAGCCCAAGCGACAACTCTCAAGGCCTCTGCAAGAGCCGCTCAGGGGACATCGAGGGCCACAGCACATGGTTTTTCACTGACATTTGTTCCTTTTAAATGCAAGAGAAGGAAAGAAAGAAAAAGAGAGAGAGAGAAAGAGAGAGAGAGAGAGAGAGAGAGAGAGAGAGAGAGAGAGAGAGAGAGAGAAAGAAAGAAAGAAAGAAAGAAAGAAAGAAAGAAAGAAAGAAAGAGAAAGAAAGAAAGAAAGAAAGAAAGAAAAAGAAAGGAAGAAAGAAAGAAAGGAAGGAAGGAAGGAAGGAAGAAAGAAAAAAAGAAATGAAGAAAGAAAGAAAGAAAGAAAGAAAGAAAGAAAGAAAGAAAGAAAGAAAGAAAGAAAGAAAGAAAGAAAGAAAAAGAAAATGCAGCCCCGTATTGACTCAACTAATGCACAGCAAGATTTAAAGAAATAGTGACCGACCTGTTTTCTTTCACTCTGCTGGTCTGGGCTTTCCAGGGCCTAGACGTGGGGCGTCCTGGCACGGCTGCCTGTGCTCAGACTCACCTGGGGGGTCTTGTCCCCCCTTCTTTCCCACAGGAGCTCTGCCAGGGAGTAGCACCGATCGCACAAACACCACAAGAACCCACAGTGCAGGAATGACCCCTCACACAGCCTGGGCAGGTGTAACCCTGGGCCTGGTGCCCCGGTCCAGCAGCCGTGGCCACAGCAGAAACAGACCCACCCCCTTGCTAACCCCATCAGCACACGGTGAGGCCAGCCCAGGTGCCTGGCTCCACGACTCTGCCACCCCGGACAAGCCATGCTCCTCTTGGCCTTGGATCTTCTCTACCTACAAGATGCAGAGTCGGGCTCCAATCTCTGCAGAGACACAGATGAGCTGACCAAGAGCTCCACAAATGAGGGTGTAAGTGGCCGTTGGTAATAAGATTCATGACCATGATGGAGCATAAGCTGCCAACAGGCTCTCTGGAGCCGTAATTACTAACTTAGTGGAGAGGAAATTTTAAAACAGGTAAAACGTTCAAGGGGTAAAGGCAGAAACCGGGCTTTCCAGACTCTGCCCATGGCACTATTTCACTCGTGGCTAAAAAGCCAGGCAGAATTCCAGACCATTGACTCTTCTGACAAGACCCGAGTAGGAAACCCAGACATTTGCCATCCTCACCTGGACCACGTCTCACAACCAACGGCTTCGTTTCTGCAGAGCAGCCAAAACTCTCCTCCGCACACAACACAGTCAACCACGCGTGGTTTGGCTCAGTCCACAGATGTGCCAGGAAAAGAGCAGAAAGTCTCCTCAGGAGGACGGGCTCGAGTTTTCCCAAGGCCACCTCTCAGGAAGGCGCCGTGACGGCCCCGGCCCTCCTCCCGCGGGGACACTGTCACCCTCACCGACTAGGATCACCGTGAACTCTCGCACACTTTGCCGGCCACAGGCCTCCTTTTCACAGGATCCTGCAGGTACACACACATCACAAATCCACACTCTAAAGGTACACGTGGATTCTCAGCCCTTCCTAAGCGGCCTCCTTTCTCTCCACCCGCTTCCAAAGCCTTGGGCGGTGCTGTGTCCTCTCCTTTGGGCTGTTTATTCCTGCTTTAAACATAAAGGCTCATTCAAGTCCAGTCTCAGTTGCCACCCCCCACTGAGGTGCCCTGGAGAGTCGGAGCGTGCGTCCCAGGCGGGTCCACCCTCGCCAGTGTCACCCCCCGCCCTCCGCTTGGCCCTCTGACCTCACCGTCTCAACGTTGCTGCCCACGGACCCCGCTTCCCCCTGCAGGAGGGGTGGCGTGCTCCTCGAGGCAGGACATGCAAGTGCCCGGGGGAGGGGGTGGGGCCTGCCCTTCCTGCCCCTTCACCTGTCAGCACAGGCCATGTCCATTCCACTCTCCCCTTTCCTTCATGACTTACGCGTCTGTCTCACACCCACTTACCTCGATTGGGGCGTTTCCGCTTATACTCCACTGGAAATGCCTCTCAGCTCTCATATGACTTTCTAAAGCGTTTTATTTTCCCTCAGTGAAGCTGAATCTCCTGAAGCAAGGCCGGCTCACAGTTTAGGAAGAGGAGTGCACGTGTATCTGTGTGTATGTCACACACATGTTCTGTGTAGGACATCTTATAACACTGATCAGAAACTCATACGTGGATGGACCTGGAGATTCTCATAAAGAGTGAAGTAAGTCAGAAAGAGAAAAACAAATATCGCATATTAACGCATATATGTGGAACCTAGAAAAATGGTACAGATGAACCGGTTTGCAAGGCAGAAATAGAGACACAGATGTGGAGAACAAACGTATGGACACCAAGGGGGGAAAGTGGCGGGGAGGGTGTGTGGGATGAATTGAGAGATTGGGAGTGACATGTATACACTGATGTGTATAAAATAGGTAACTAATAAGAACCTGCTGTATAAAAAGAAATAAAGTAAATTAAATTCAAAAGGAAAAGAAACTCATACGTGGTACGCTTGCTGCATCTAAGCTGTCTTGTTTGGAGCACAGCAGTATTAGAAAAATTAAAATTTCTAAGTCAGCGCTTTAACATAACCGGCTTTTAGCAGATCCATGAAGCTGTCCCCAGACCCCCTCTCTAAAGTCCCCCCAGCCAGGGCCCAGGGACCTCAGATGTCCCTCCTCTGGTGAATGCCTGCAGTCAGGCAATGATCTGATGTCAATGCAACCCCAAGACTCCCCCAAACGCTCACCGAATGATCGTGGCAAGGCTCCCCTCTGCCAGGTGCACGCCCAGCGCTGAGGCCAGGCGCACGCCTAGGTAATTCCTGCCCTGATGCTGTTGGTCACCTGAGTTCGCAAACTCAGCTGGTACAGGAGGAACAATGACCTCGCAGGTGGCTCCAACCCGTGACCGTGCAGGTTTTCCCTGGAGACATGCGTGGCTTTAGACTAAAATGGTCAGAGTCTGCACAAGGCTTGTCTCCAAGACAAGGCTTGGTCTCCCAACGCCTGTAATGAGCTTTTCACAGGAGCCCTGTCCTGGGAGCTCACGTTTACCAATCAAGACTCTTTTTACTCAGATCTCAATTCAACACCAGGGTACAGATGGGTAATTAGAAATGTGTATTCAAAATTTAGTTAAGGTACAAATCTGTTGTTCAGATCAAACCATGTTTATAGGGACAAGTGTTTGTATCAACAGGTGTGGACAGGACACCCTGGAGGGGCTGGGAGAATGCTGTGCTCACCATGCCTTAACCGTTAAGTGCTGTATTTGAGAGATGCCTAATTATAAAATCTGCCAGATTCATTTGTGTAAACAATGGTTAGATTTCTGTCTTGTATTACCTTAAAACGTTAGCTAGGCTGTGCTAAATCCGGGTTGCCTTTGTTACCAGGTAGCAGCCCATCCAGTTGTCTTACAGTGATGCCCTGGATATTAGCTCAGCGTTTATAGAGTTACCACACTGACATACTATGCTAATGGGCGTGATTTTCTATTTTACCCAGTTCCTCCAGACCAGGGATCACATCTTACTTTACTTTGCATCCCCAGAAATACTGAGTTCCTGGCACAAAGATCAGAGAAAAAATGCACTGAATGATGGGGCAAAATTAAACATACATTAAGACTTGATAGGGGTTCTTGAATTATTGACTTTACAAAAGCATTTCTTATGAACACATAGTGAACGCAATCATGTATTTTAAATGAATACAGAATAGAGTAGTAATATTCATTCTAATTAACTATTAGGGTCAATAAGGAATTAGATTATTAAGTATGGTACGAAAATATTTTGAATATCAACTATATGTCTATAAACAGCAATGTACACATATACATATATGAATATACACACACGTTAATGGGGCGCTAATCCAGAATATTGGCCCAAATTCAACTTGCAGAAGGCTTATTTTTACGCTGTTTCTACACTTTCTGCTTCTTATTTCTGAAAGTCGCCAGAACATGGGGGCAGATTGGATGCCGACGATGACACCGGCATCTCGTGTTCACACCGCACGCCTGTGCACGAGGTGTCAGTTGCAGAGTATTTTTTCAGACAGGGGCTGACGGGAGGGCTGGGGAGCCTCACGGCCCGTTTTTCTGGCTGTTTTTGATTTACAGACTCTGCTGAATCAGAGCTTCAAACTGGTCTGGGAAACTTAAGAAGCTATTTGAGGTTTTGCTCAGAGCCCTCCTAAGCCGAATGGCCCTCAAGGGTTCAAGTCGGTTCGTGGTGTCCTTTTTCGCAGTCTGGTTCTCCGGGGCTCGTTTGTGTGTTTTGGCTGCGTCCTGAGTTGCTGAGGCCCCGACAATGTGTCAGGAGAAGCGTGCTCTGAGGCAGGATCTCTGGGCACAGGAGTTGGGGTGGGTTGGAAACTGCGCCAGGCCGTTGGTTCCCTCCCAGAGGGGCCTCCGTTTCAGACACAACGTGACGGTCAACGTCAGCAGCGGCCTGCAGACTCTGGGAGGCCAACCGAGACCAGGCTGTACCCTTGCAGGAGTCTCCAGGGACAGCAGGACGCAGCTCGTTTGGGGTGTTTTGCTTCTTGACTTTGTTTCCAGCGACTGCCGATACGTGCAGACTGGTGACCGGGCGTTGGCAAAGGAAGTAAACCTGAGAACCTCGACTTCTGTCTGTGATTCAGGGTCTCGGGGGCCGTAAGCGGGATGCAGACACGTCTTCTCCCGCCGTCCCTCCTGGGTGGCATGTGGTCCTTGTCATTCAAGCCCGGGCCGCTTTCCCAGCAGCTCGTCGCCTAGAAGCTGCGCGGGGCTCCAAGGCTGAAGCACGTGGTACCGGCCGCGTGGCGTTCAGTTGACTGGGTCACGCTGGAAAAACCTCATCACTAGCAGAACATGTCAAAATGAGTCACTTAAGAATGTAAACAGCCCCAGGGACAGAGCGGAGCCGGCGTCTGGCCATCTGTTCCGAGCCTCGGCCTGCGTTGGCACCGTGGGCACTGACTGGCCCCCCTCGGCAGATGAGGACCAGAGCCCAGCATCAGCTGACGGTCCCCGGGCAGCCAGGCCCGACGTCCGCAGCCCGCCTCTCCCGCCCGGGGGCCCGGGGCTCCAGCGCGGCGGGCAGGGGCAGCGACAGCTGGCGTGGCGGGGGTCCCTCTGTCTATGCAGACTGGCCGTTATCGGCAGAAGCACACAGAGTGCAGAGATGTGAGTGTGTGCGCGCTTGTGTCCCCCACCCTTGCCCCCTCGCCTGCTGCATTCCCACCTAACGCCTGCACTTGACCCTGGGGCCGCCCGGCCTCAACCAGGCACAGAAGTGTTTTTGAGGGACAGTGAAGTTATCCTGACTTCACCCGTGCTGTCGATGGAGAAAATATTCCTTTCGGTGGATCTGACCCAGGAGCACGTTCCGAGCTCCTCACTTTACATTCACATGCTGTGCGGAATTACCCCCAAAATCCAGACCGGGACGCCCGACCCCTCTCACGCACGACCACCCATGGAGTCAGAAGAAGCTCCCCAAAGAGCCAAACCAATCTCAGTGACTAGTTAATGCGACTGTGTCAGTAAATTAAGAAAGTGGGCCAAGGACTCCATGGAGAGCATGCCTCTGTGTGTAATAATTTGGAATTCAGCTCCAGGCAATTTCCATAAACTGGTTTTGAATCTAGAGTTCATCACCCTCTTGGGTTATGAGTTGGGGGGGATTTACACCCAGAAATGGCAGGAGGCTGTCGGATTTCTCCGGAGCGAAACCCTCAGCATTTCAGTGGCCTCAAGGATGAAGTCATCAGGACTGAGAGCGGCCTTTCTGGATCCAGGGTCCAGACGCCCTCGTACAGCTCAGGCCCCGGCAGACTGCGGGCCGCCCCAGTAAAGCCTCCTCTGGTCTCGCTCTCAGCAGCACTGTCCTTCCCTTCTTTCTGGGAAACTCTCAGACCAAACCGGGAGTCCTCCTTCCTCCCCTCTGTGCTGCCCTCTTGAAACCATCGTGGATCCTGGAAAACGCACTGAGACCACATCCTTCTCCCCTGCCTCCCCTGCCCTGGCCCGGGTCCCCTCCCCACACCTGTGCTACCCCCGCCATCGCCTCCCACCTGGTCCCCCTGACTGTGCTTTGCAGTCATTCCCCACCCGGCAGAAAAACTCATGCTCTTAAAGCAGGAGGTGAATAACCCATGATCGCTTGGCCTCTGCTGACCCCAATCTCCATCTGACTGGAATGTCTCATGGCCACAGCCCCCCAGGAATGGAAGCCTGGGTCTTCTCAGGCTCCTTTGAGCCCCGGGGAGTCGTCCCAGTCTCCGCTCTGCCCCTGGGATGGACCAGGGGCTCTCCTGTCACAGGGCCTTTGCACGTGCTGTTTTTTCCACAGGAAAGCTCTGTTCCAGGTGGTCTTCATGGCTTTTTCCTCACTTCCTGCAGAGCTGTCCACAGGTCACCTGGGGTGGAGCTTCTCTTGATGCCTCTCTATCTGTCTGTAGCCTCCATATGTCCTAGTCTCCTGTTCTGCTCCATCTCCAAGATGTAGCCACTCCTTCCATCTGCTTCTCCCATGAGAGGTGAGTCCTGCAAGGATAGAGGTCTTTGTGGTTCTCAGTTAGACCGCACGCCAGGAGGGCTGGATAAGTGAGACCCGTACTCAAATTCTAGAGCTGACACCTGGCCGAGACGTAAGCCTGGCCAGCCATCGTCAGCCCTCCCCGTGGAGAAGATGTTCCTCCCCAGTGATCACAGAGCAGTGCGTGGTCACGGAGACCAAGTCTCACAAAGCCCACTTCCTCACGAGGCGTGCGTGTCAGGACCCAGCTCTGCCCTCCCGGGTCTTTTGGGAAGTTGAGTTGATTAGCTGGCCTCATCCATTGGAAAGTTCGGCTGCAAACAGAGGAGGCCAGGTTAGCAAATCATGGGTACCAGCTCTTGAGCACGTGTCTTGTGGAAGCTTTCTTACAATGATAACGTTTTATTAGATAACGCTCTAGTAGGTGGGGATTTAATTA